>NC_137013.1:12760380-12945380 GCF_032717465.1 Coenobita brevimanus
ATTCTGAATTCTGTCTAGTTGTCTTAATGCAACCTCCTCCACCAACCATTCCACAAGGGTGAGCAGCATATTCAAGCTGAGAGCGCACATGACTCTTATAAATTATAGCTAACTGCTCATCGGAGAAGAAGTTACGGACTCTGTACAATAATCCAAGTTTCTTTGAGGCCGGTTGTTAGCGAGTGATTCTGACATGAGAGGTCCAGATGAGGGCACTGTTAAGTGAGACACCAAGAACTTTCAATACTTTTGGAGATGGGGAATATTAGTAGCACTGAAGGTACGCATGTACGAATCTGGCAATATCTGTCTATTAGTAAACTGTATATATTTAGTTTTACTAGCATTAAAAGAGACAAGGTTGTTTTGTCCCCATTCCACTGATTCGTAGCTAGATCTTTGATTTATGGAGTATGGCTGTACCAGTGTTGAGAGGGGTAGACAGATATTAGACTTTGTAAATGGATGTTCTGAGTGTGAATGAACTATGTAGTGTTGAGTCATCTGCATATAAGTGAACGGGATTGTGAGTGACAGATAAGAGATCATTAATATGAACAATGAAATAGTGGCTGGCGCCAGAACTGATCCTCAGCAGGCACGCCGGCGTTAATTGAGTGGAAATTCGAATATACTATCATCTACTTTACTCTTATTTTCCTGTCACTACAGATAAGAAGAAATCAAAGGTTAAACAAAAGCACGTTAACGTCCATAGCAAGGGAGCTTCTCCTGGACAGCAGGGAACGGTGCCATACTCTGTCGAAAGCTTTAGAGATATCAAGAGCTACTGCATGAGTTTCTCCAAAAGATCAATTGGATTGATGGATGGTATGAGTTAAGAGATTGAGTACAAAGTCAATGGTGGATCTTTCTTGGCGAAACTGCCGTATTGTCTATCACTAATTAAGTTGTGCTGGATTCAAGATGTTTAAGAATCATGCTTATTAATTAAAGCTCAAATACCTTACTCAAGAGAAGATGTGACAGCTATTGGTCTGTAATTGAGGGGTCATGACGAAACTTCCTTTCTTCGGAACTGGGTGAGATATTGGCTTCCTGGTCCATGAATTTGGGAATAAAGAAGTACGTATGAATAGTCTGAATAATTTGGCCAGTGACAGAAGGGCAAGTTCAGGGGAACACTTTTTCAAAACAATTTATGGAATTCCATCTGGGCCTAAAGCTTTGTTGGTAGGTAAATATCTAGTGATGGATTTTACGAATCTTGTCTGTATATTTAAGTGGGGCAATTTCGGGAGAATCAAGTTCCAGTACTTAGGGAGACATTCTGGCTGGTATCATCTATGGTAGAGTTTCTTGCAAAGGTACTAGCAAAGATGATTTGCTTTCCATCGTGGGTCATGGTTGATGTGAACAATGCCATCTGGAAGATTTTAGTGGTAGGAATGTGAAGATGACTTGTTAAAGTTATTATTTTCAAAGAATTAAGAGTTGACCAGAATATTCTATTGTCATTAGGGTTGTTAAGCTAGTTTTGATGCTTGCTTTTGAAGAAAGTTTGATTTAGATAGATTTAATACAAGCTTTTGCATGATTTCTAGCAATTTTAAATGTGGGAGAGAGTGATTCAGATGTTTTTGATTTTAAGTAAGAGTTATATGCTAATGACTTTTGGGCTGTTGCTTCTGGCACAATTGCCATTCTAAACCATTTTGGAGAGTTTGATCTTTTAGTGAATTAAGTTGACTTTAAAGTATGAATAAATCCATACCAGCTAGTATTAAGTCGCAAATGTGGGACTGGGTAGAATTGGGATCACTAGAGAAGAAAGACTGCCATGGAACATCAGCAAGTGTTAATTTCTTAAACTACATCACAGTCTGCCCTGTCAAAGCTGCTATCGGGCTCAACCTGAGCAGGTTCAGAATGGGAGGTGTAGGAGGGTTAACTAATGAGGTTTTGATGAGATTGTGGTCAGAGGATCCAAGCAGTGGTGACAGTACCTCTATCCTGTATTGATCTGGATTATTTGTCAGTTGAATAAATCCAAGAGATGGGCATTTATGGTCAGGATTATCAGGTATTCTGGTTGGTTGCTTTACCAACTGAGTGAGATTAAAACGATCTGGCAAACAGCTCGCATTCTAGACCAGCATCGTCAGTCCGGGCAGAATGCAATAACCATTCAATTATTGTGTAAGTTAAAATCACCCAAAATGGTAATTTCATTGCCATAGGGCAAGGTCACAGGTTACTCAACTGAGTGGATAAATGGAATCCAAATACACTGGGTTCCGAAGTTAAGCATTGGGGGAACGATAAACTACACAGATATATTTTGGTAATGTTTTGGCAATTTAATTTATATAATGAGTAATCAAAACTGGATGAAATGAAGTTTGAAATAGTATCAACTGCATATTGGGATTTGATATAACAACAGGTGCCGCCCTTGTTTCAGCCTGAAAGTTTGTAAGGAGATGGTAACCGGGAAAACAAAATGGAGATATATCGGTAGAGGGGGAGATTTGTGGTTCTGTGGAGGAAAAGGGCCAAGGGGGATATGGACTGGAAGGAAAAAATGAACTACTCCTGTCTATCTGTCATTACAGTATATCTGCATCTATCTTGTCTATCTGTCTATACAGTATATCTATCTATATCTATCTATCTATCTATCTATCTATCTATATATATATATATATATATATATATATATATATATATATATATATATATATATATATATATATATATATATATACACACACACACACACACACCCTCACATTGCATAATAGTGTGGAGTCCTAATATCCTAAACATTCCTTCATGCTGGCCATGCAGCGGGGCTGAGACTGGGATAGCAAGAAAAGTACCAATGGATAGGGGTTCACAGAACGTGGAATGGGCTCCCGAGTCTGCCTTTGGTATGGGAGGAACGAGTCTCATCCTAAGCCGCCTCTTCTTCCGTGAGTAAGCGGAACTTCTAAACACTGTTTCCTTTGCGATTTATCTTACATACTCAACTTTTTATACAATATTACGTCGTGTTTATAAAAGATCTTAACCAATATTTACAATAAGGCTACATCTCCATAACAGTTAACTGCTATCACGAACTGTTTTTGGTTTCCGTATTCATCACTGTTGACTCTGATTTGATTGTAAAGTGTTTGCCAGTTGTATGAGGAACACAGAGGTATACTCGGGTATGCAAACAAAGCCCTAAGCACAGTGGTTATGCTTGACTGCTCCCTGTATTTCAGCTCCTGTACCCGATATGTGGTTTGTTAATATCTATTATATTTAATTCATTTTCCTTGACATTCGGCACTTCATGGCATTTCTCTCTTTGTCTATGTGTTTATGTTTATTTATCTGTAATCCTATTTATCTATGTATCTACCTGTATATCTCTCTGTCCAGCTGTCAATCTGTTTAGTTATCTATCTTGCATATTAAAATTTCATACCGTCCTCTATTTTTTAACAGCTTAATTCGCACCAATGACACACAGTATGGGTCCCCTTAAATCCTGGAACTTTTTTTTCGTCCATATTGGATTGTTTACAAACTATTTTACTCAACTATGGAATGATCTGTATTAGGGGAAGGTGTTGGTGGAAGTTCTGTCAAAGCCCTCCAGTTCGATAAATCTTCCCTCAGCTAAATAAAATAACCCAGATGAATGTTGTTCCATGTACTTTTTCTACTACTATAGATTCTTTAATTTACGTTGGCCTGATATTGACATCTGTCCATCCTCAGTATTGAGCTGTTGCAATAGAATATAGTGCTAGTCACGAAGAAGTGCTATGGCAACTATGTTGACCCGTTTTATTGCCATATTCTGCCACTGAGGTACGTGAAATCGGCTGCAAAATGACGGAAGTTAGAACCTGGGTAAAGTAAAATAAAATATATATATTTGTGTGCTGAAAATCTTTATGAAAATTTACTATTATTAGCTAGATTATTTATTATTGAAAATAACTACACTATTATTTTAACATTTCTCGTTAATTTGTTTATGCACTCCCTAGAGATTTCCCTCACCGTCGGAGAGAAACATAAAGAATGGTCATTTATGGATTTTGTGGGATGTTATACGTTCACTGTACTCTGTTTATTCTGCTTTGGCCTCAAATTGCCATCTTTCCATTTTGAGTGCGAAGTTGTAACAATAGGTTAATGCAAGAACATAGGTTTTAGCCACGAAGAGGTGCTATGGGACTGATGCAGAGCCGTGGCATTGTCTTTTTCTGACACAGAGCTCCGTGAAATAAGGTGCAAAACAACGAAAATGTGGACGAAGTTAAGGTGAAAGAACTATAGATGGTTTATGGATTTACTCACCTCACTGATGGACGGTGATTGGCTTTGTGGTGAACATCTTTGTAGCTTATTATCCTGCCACTAGACTCTTTTACTCGGTGTCAGAACCTCTGCCAAGATTTTCGTAGCATTTCTCGTTAATTTATATCTTCTAACGCCAGACGATTTTCTTCAGCACCGGCGAACACAATGTAGGCTGGTTAGGTAGTTATGGAACTACCTGGCTACTTGTTAACCGAAACTTTCGACTGCCCTTACCCTTTTGTAGCTTTACCTGCTTCAGATTTTCGTTCTTTTGCATCCTATTTCACGTAGATTAGTGGAGGAAATGGCAATACCACGGCTCCGCATCCTTGTCACACCACTTTTTCGTGACTAGCATCATAGTTTAGTGTTATTCTATATTTTACAGCTCACCATTCAAAATGTAGGGATGGCAATTTTAGGCTGGCTAGAGTAAAATCAGTAGCTATAGTGTGTGTTGTGTCAGTGACGGTGGCATTACTTATCTCACTCACTGATGGGTGTTGTTGGATGGGGTACCGATGTGTCGCATATGGTGCCAGTGTGTCGTTAGAATAGCTGTGTGTCAATTAGGAATGCTGTGTGATAAGACTGTTTGGAATGGTTGTGTGATGATTAAGTTAGGTCAAAAATGTGTAGAATAATTGATTATCAACATGGTTGTTTTGTATTTGTGAGTCTTATGTGTCGAAAAAGGTGTATCGAACAGTCGTATGCCAAATATAACTGTTGTATGTAGTAAACAGTAGCTGTATATCAAACAAGGTAGTAGTGTATCTGTTGGGGAAGCTGGTGTCGAATGGATATGCTGTGTTAGGCTGTGTTCAATAGGGCACCTGTGTGTCAAATAGTTTTGTGTCGAGCTGTGTGTCCAGTGCCCGTGTGTCGTCTAGTTGTGTGTCGAGTAGCGGTGTGTCGAGTAACTGTAGACGAATGATGTGTGTGTGTGTGTGTGTGTGTGTGTGTGTGTGTGTGTGTGTGTGTGTGTGTGTGTGTGTGTGTGAGAGATCTTTTTGAATATGCTGACTTAGTGTAAAATAACTTAGCTGACTGTCAAATAGGATTGCTGTGCGTTGAACAGGATGGCTGTACTATCACAATCCAAAGTTTCTTTACCCCCCTGAGTGGAGGAAGGTCGAAGCCAAGGTTGAAGAAATGACGGGCCACCGAACACAGGCCAGTTCATGATGGAGGGGTTCACTAACCTGAAGCTTAGGATAATAAGAATCACCCGGATGAAACACACGAGCCTATTTATGAATCACGGTATCATGAACCATTATTAGTCTTGTATACTGGCAGTGTCCGATCATCTGGTCTTGCTACAACCTTGGCTTCGACCTTCTTCCACTCAGGGGGGTAAAGAAACTTTGGATCGTGATAGTACGTTGCATAGTTGAATAGCATGGCTGTGTGTCGAGTAGCCCATTTGTGTGTGTCGGGTGACTGAGTATCGAATAACTGTCTTGGATAGAGTAGCTGAGTGTCAAGCAGCGATGTGCACACATTACTGTACACACAAGCAAACTCCGTTAGACCTAATCCTCGTGTGATGCAGTGACGCTTGTTCTTACCTTACTAGTGCTACTGTCCGAGGGTTTTACATAGTTTAGGAAAGACCCCTGGATATTAAAGAGTTAAAAGGAAACTGATACAACTACAAAGGCTTTCAGTAATAATCACCATCATTATAATATTATCAGTCGCACACACACACACACACACACACACACACACACACACACACACACACACACACACACACGCACGCACGCACGCACGCGAGCGCGCATATACTTACGCGAAGAAAATGGAAATAACTGGAAGGGAAAATATTAGGTTACCTGCCCTGTCATTTTGATATGGATTGCCACCTCTAAAAATGAAAAGTGGATTATAATCGACAGTCACAGCGGTACAATTGTGATGAATTTAGCAGCTGTTTTGCCGTTTATGGTTTGGAAATTTTTTTCGGAACCCGCCACGTATTATGGAAGTATTGACAGCACTGGAGTCAAACTCTTCAATCCTGTGCCGTGCGGTACTGATTTATTCTTGTCACGTCCAAATGATTTTATTCAGCTTTTGGTAGACCTCTTGTAGTGAAGGGTTAATGAAGGCTATGCCTAACTCCTTCAGTTCGAAAATCTCCCCTAAGGTGTTTAAAATTATCTAGGGATAGCAAGGTGAAGACAAATGTTATCATTGTTGGTAGGGCCCTTGATTCATACTGAAGCTGACCTTGTTCAGCAATTCACCACCCTGCTTTGAGAAAATATGGAAGACTCTGAGGAACTTTTATATTTCCAGGTGGTGGAAACTCTCAGTTATATCAGTGCCACTACGTGAGGGACTCTCTCTCCGGTATGTTGGTTTGGTTCTTCCATTTTTTACACGTCATGGAACAGTGTAATCCTGACTTAAAAACTAACAGCCCTTAAAGAGAGACATGCAGCAATTAGCGAACTCATGATAACAGCAAATTGCCTTAATGGGGTGGACCAGTCATTGCTTGTTAGCGCAGCAACACGTTGAGAAAATAATTAAGTTAGGGAAAAAAACAAAAAAAAGGACGAGGATGCGATAAGGGTTACAACTTTTACCAAATCATCCATGTTTAACCCCTATATTACGATGACTTCTTATTTTCAATTTCATCCCACTGTCACTATTTTTTTTTTTTTTTTTGGGGGGGGGAGCTCTGAATTAGAGGCTTCATAGATTACACAGCCTTCATTGTTTGTTTCGCCATTATGACTTTCTAGCCACCTTTGTAAATTTTCCAAAGCTTTTTTTTTTTTTTCTTATTCTTGAAGTTTTCAATGAGTAAACGCCGGTTGTCACGGCCTAACTCATTTATGCCTGGGCTGCTTGGTCTAAAAATTACTATGCTTGTATTTCGGAGCGGTATCTCGAGGCACCTTTCTCAGATATTCGATCTATGCTTTTAAAAATATTTTATATCTGCTCAAAGTTTAAAGAACGGGAGCTAAGCTACCAGTTTACGAATGCGAACTCCCAGACTCCAAAACAACCATCTCAATAAAGGCAGGCGTTCTATTCGGCATCGAATGCGGGTACCGTGCCGGCGAATTCAATTTATATGTCCCCTCTAGCCTGCTTGTTTTGTGATGCCCTTCATATGAGATACAATCCCAAGCATGTGCATGGATTTTCATAACAGGATAGCTTTGGAAAATGTCATACATTTTTTTTTTTTTTTTTTTTTTGCAAATGTTGCCTCTCTAGTATATTCTTGCGACATTCAGTCTTAGAGCTGATGGATGTTTGAGTGAGACAAAGCAAGAACTGAGGTGACCTGAATGAAAGTGATGAATATTAGTGGTGAGAGACGGAATGACAGTGTAGCCGACGGATGAGAAATAAATTAGATGTGCAGATTCTTCTTCTGCATTCAGGGAAAGCGTGCATGGAAACTGAACGTCCATTGCTGTGATATGTATGCCGATTTTGTTGAATTCCATGTGCTTACTTTCCCCATTTCTGATCGTTTTTTATTTTCTGGTGGTGTTGGGGAGGCTGAACCTCCAAGAATTATTGGTGGGGGGGGGGGAGTCATGCTACTCAAATATCGCCTCTCGGATATACTGAAACTTCAAAACCATATCTACCTTATTCAGTTTCCGATATTTTTTTTACTTAATGGGGGGCCGATCTCACTAAAAATCACACTTGGAAAACTGTATATACGGAAACACCTTTGGGGTAACTAGACGGCCTCATCTGGGAAATTCATTCAGTTCTGTCTGCTGTTTCTGGTTGTTTTAATTTTGGGAGGTGGCTGACCCCCCAATAATCATGGGGAGGGGTTCATGCTCCCTAAACATTGTATTGCGGATGACAGTCCATTGTACAACTATACTAAGATATCAAAGCTATATCTGCATTCTTTCACTATTTCTAAGAATTTTGTATTTGGTGAGCGGTGGCTGACCCCCCCAAAAAAATCGTGGTTCGAAAATTGTACATAATGAAAGACCTTCGGAGTAAATGGAAGAATTCATGTGAGAAGTGTCATCCATTTCCATCAAATAGTCTAGTATGAATTAAGGTACACACACACACACACACACACACACACACACACACACACACACACACACACACACACACACACACACAGGCTGAATCTCGTGCAACGGTGTAGGGTGAGTTGCCGATACTGAATACAGTTCAGTTATTTGGAACAAACAATGAGATGACAGACAAACATACAAGAAAATTGAGTGTGAGAGATGGTAAAGAGCAGAAAAGACTACAGTAGAGGCCCCGCCAAGACGGGAATCACACCAGCCGGGAGCCGATACATATCTGGCGCGGCTTTCGAATTAGTCCGAGATTTTCATCCCTACAACACACCTGTAAAATTTTGTGATAATATCTTGAGCGGTTGCGAAGTTACCGTGCTAACACACACACACACACACACACACACACACACACACACACACACACACACACAGGAACTGAAAACAATACCAACATCTCTCTCGCGGCTGGTAAAAAGTCAACGAGATGACTGACAAACAGAGGCATATACAAAAAGTGACACACATACAGAGCCCTTTAACTGGATTGAGAGGAACTCAGATACACACAGACAGACAAGAAAGTGACAGTTAAAAAAAGAAACCGAAGCCAGAGGCAGTTAATCTATATAGCCCTGACTGAGGATTTAAAGCTCCATCAAAAACTTCAAGAGAGAGAGAGAGAGAGAGAGAGAGAGAGAGAGAGAGAACTAAAGGTAAAAAGCTGAACTGAAACTCCAGTGAATGAGATTTCTCCTTTCTATTTCATTAACAGCAATAGCGGACTCATAAGCCGACGGCTGGCTGGTGGGTGAGGATGGGAGGATGGAGGAAAAAGAGTGTGGGTGAGGAGCGGAGGAAAGGGGATGGGGTGGGTGATGAGAGGAGGGGCAGAGGATAAAAATGGGTAGGGTGAGTGGGGAGGGAAGAGAGAGAGAGAGAGAGAGAGAGAGAGAGAGAGAGAGAGAGAGAGAGAGAGAGAGGATTAAAGCGGGTGGAGTGACCGGGGAGAGGAGGGAGAGAGGAAATGTGTGGGGTGAGTGAGGAGAGGAGGAACGAGGGTGGGCTGAGTGGGACGAGAGGGGAGAGTGTGTGGAGAGAAAAGTGTATGTGAGAGAAAAAAAAAAAAATCAATATGGGAGAGGAGGAAAGGGAATGGACAAAGGCGAGTAGGAAAAAGAGAGGGACAGTCGATGGGGGAGTCGTGAGGGAGCGTAGGTGAGCTGATGAAGAAGAGAGTGTAGGGAGGGGAGGGAGACTGTGTGGGGGCAGGGGGGGTTATTAGTTTGGACGTGTGGGAAGGGGATAGAGAGAAAATCAAAGGGGAAAAGAAGAGAGGAGAGGAAGATGAGGGGGAAGGGTTGGAGAGGAAAAATGGTTTTGAGCAGGGAGGGTTGGCTGGGAGAGAAAAGATTATTATTCTGGATGTATGGGGAGGGAAGAGAGTGATATTCAAAGAGGAAAAGGAGGTGAGAGAGAAGAAAGCACTGAAAGAGAGGGGAGAAGAGGGAATGTTGAGTAGAAATGAGTAGGGATACAGTGGAAAGCAAACAGTGACACGCCTATTGGTACCCTGGAGACTGATTATCACGAAGAATACTTTGATTATGGTTTGTTCTAAGAGTTTTACATACCTAAGGATCGGAAAGCAAGATCACATCATTCCAGTCGAAACCGGGAAAATGTGAGAATGACAGCTGCACAGACTGTCTGTCATGAAAATTTTATAGACATGGGTGTGTGCAATATATTCTTCATATCTCTATTTAAGTTTTATTTCATAGCGGCCAGACTCTTAGAAACACTTTGTTTACCCTACGTCCCTGTTCACCCAGCGACGTAACTGAGGACCTGGATGCAAATTTGATTGTTACATGCCGTATTGTATTGGAAGAATGTGATTTGGTAAATATAGATTCTCTGCTTCTATGACCCTTGAGCAATTGAAAACAATTAAATGTCAAGTCTTCCGGTAACTGAAATATTCAAGGTGACCCAAACCGTATGTAGCACTACTTCCATTCAGCATGGCTTTATCTCGTGTGTTGTGGGGATGGCTCAGTATTACCAGTCTCCACCTTTCATCATTTATTTACCTCCAGTTGCTTCTCTCTCTCTCTCTCTCTCTCTCTCTCTCTCTCTCAAAAACCTTCACAAACACTGATATCATTCCATTTACTAAGCATCGCTATTAACATAAGATACTGCCAGGTTAGTGTTTAGTGCAGCACTGTTTACGGGTCACCTTATATATGCAAATGTATAAGAACGTTGTGGTGTTGCTGTCTTTTTCCTGATCTGGATAAGGATACTTGTGTCATTCAGCCAAAAACAAAAAGGATTCCAGGCTGCTGAAGATAGGGTAAAATATGAGAAGTGTAAGTAAACATTAAGGATCAATGTATATAAGTTTTAAATAGCAAGAAAATGCAATGTGTTAATGGGAAGTGACATGGGGCCGGAAAGTGGTGATGTTGTGGCCTTTGAGCAGTAACGGTGATGAGAGAGAGAGAGAGAGAGAGAGAGAGAATAGGAACAGATGGTACGGGAGAGACAACCACAGCTCGAGAGAGGAACCCAGCAGGGCTAAACCGTGCGGCGACGCAGCGGCAGCCCACAAGGAAAGGAATGTGGTGGCACTCTCGAGCAGATCAGACCAAAGGTGACCGATCCATGTTCATGTGCCCATGAGGCAGCGCTTCCGAGAGAGAGAGAGAGAGAGAGAGAGAGATGAGAGGATAGGGGAGAGAGTGAGGTGTGTGTGTGTGCGTGTTTAATTAATTCTCAGGTACAGGAAGCCGCCAGGAAAGGCAGGTTGGATGCTGCCGGTTGATGTATACTCTCTCTCTCTCTCTCTCTCTCTCTCTCCCTGTGCAATTTAAAACTAATGTTAATCCAGTTACGAGGAATTGCTATAGAAATTCATATACGAGTATTCAAAACGCCGGGGACTAAAAGCGATTATAATCATGATATCCTTTGCACTTGGTTTGTAATTACTCTTGGCAAATATTGGTTGTCGGGATGAGAGAGAGAGAGAGAGAGAGAGAGAGAGAGAGAGAGAAAGGTACAAATACAGAAAAAATATGTCCGTCAGAACACCAGCAGAAATGCATTGGCTCTCTAGTGTGTGAATCCTGAAAACCAACTAGTAAAAAAAAATTGCATGGATTATTTAAAAAAAAAACATGAAAAATAAAATGACTTGCTGGCTTTTGCTTCGGTAGGCGTGACTACTTTTTCCTGATATATGTCTCGCGTCATTAATAGGTTTATGGATGCTCACTGAATTTTCCTTAAAATTTTCCCTTCATCAATATATATTAGGAAACCTGACAGACATTTCCCTCGGGGTGATTGGGTGAGGTATATGATCATAGTCCAGGGCCAGTATTGTCGTCAGGTGAAACGACTCCCTAATTCCTCTTCCTTAGCTATTTGTTTTTGGATGAGGCTCTTGTTTTTCCATATATACGTTATTGATGCAGATTATGAAGATATTTTAACCATTTACATAAAGAGTAGGAGGGTCAGGCGTAATAAGCAAAATAATTCGTTTAGCAAAAGGTGTTAAGAAGCTTCTTTAACCAACGATAACGCCGTCCTAGGTGTCAGTGAAAGCTTCGTGGCACCACATCAAGGAAATTATTGCATATTACACCACGGCTTTCTGTTGTACGATATGTTATTTATGTCTTCTTAACATTGACATTATTTTCATCAGTTACCTACAAGAGGATATTTAGGTGTAATGTGGAGAATAATTCGCTTAGGAAGAGGTGTTACGAGAACCATTTAGGCACAAAAAGATATTTAGGTGTAATTTGGAGAACAGTCCGCTTAAGAAGAGGTGTTCTGAAAACCAGTTCCGTAGAATAGGATATTTAGCTGTAATGAGGAGAACAGACCGGGAAAGAAAACGTGTTACGACAACTAATCTCGTTTTCGTGTCATTCTTGCTGTCCCTTGACTGTTTCTTTTTTCTTCCCTTTTTCACTTTCTCTTTTTAGATACATGAGACACTTTCATCGCTATACCATGTCAGTTATAAACTGAATAAAACCATGTGGAGGCACGAAGTATGAAATTTAAATTACATCATGTGACTGAATGGGATAAGGGAGCAAAATGTCGTCATGTTTCCATAAATATATAATTAATGAATGTGTTATCGCACTGAAAGAACGAAAAAAAAAAAAAAAACTACGACAGAGACTGATTAATATGTATGTATTAAATATGAGTGTCTGTTAGATATGTATGTGTGGTAAATATGTAAGTGCTAAATATGAATATGTTTTCCGTAGATTCTAAGTATATAAACCCCTGCAGTAGTAAGGGGTATGCTTAGAGTGGGTAAAAGTGTCTGATGGAATAACTGAATAAAAATAATGAAGACATCCAAGTATTAAAGGTTAAAAATATTAGTCGCATCTCACTAATGACGTGTTTTGTAAATACGTCTATTCTGTTATTGCTGCCACTAGACAATTTAATTCTGCTTTGGAGAAACTTTTTTAAACAAGAGAAGTTAGGTGCAGCCTCTATGAGCTCTTTCCCTTTTAAGGGCGTGTCCTAATTTGAATGCGGTTTGTTTTGTTATCGCTAAATAGCTACGTCTATGTGAACAGTGTGTCAATAGCTCTTGCAGTACGATTGTCTTATTTCATTTTATTCTTGCTACTTCCAGATGATTTTACTCACCCCAAATACTGAAAGGGTTTACTGAACACTGACTTACTGGACTCTTATCTGTAAATAATTTTCTTTCAGTACCTGCAAGTAGTAAAATGAGGACTTATCATTTTGTAAGAGTTAAATTAACTTGTCTTTGTAATGAGAATGAAATACTACACCAAGGAAGCTCAAATGGGAGTGTTATCAAGCAGATGTATATAAAAACTACGTCGCTTTGAGAGGTATTCCGTGAAAATGGATCGTATTATTCTTCCATTAAATAAATATATCATTTCCATGTAAATGATATTAAATTTAATCTCTCTCTCTCTCTCTCTCTCTCTCTCTCTCTCTCTCTCTCTCTCTCAGCAAAGAAACTTGCGTATCAGAAACTTGCTAATGAAAAATACAAACCCACTAATAATAAGGAGGATAGAGATATTTACCATATTTTATGTCGAAATTCTAGAAAGTTAATAAAGCAAAGTAAGAATAAGCTTGAAGAGCAAATTGTAAGCATCAGTAAATCCAACCCTAAAGAATTTTTTAGCTACATCAGAAATAAGAAAATATTAACACCAACAATAGGATCACTAGTATCAGCAGATGGTGAGCATACAATTGATGAAACCAAGATGGCTAAGATTATTAGCACGTTTTTACATTTGTATTTATTTTAGAAAGTTTATGATCGATGCAAACATTGTCCTCTGCACGTATAGATGAAGACAACACACTGAAAGACATTATTATCAGTGAGAGAGATGTACTCTTTGCTCTAAATAAGCTAAAGATAAATAAAATACCAGGGCTAGATAGAATATTTCTAAGAGTCTTTACGAAGGCTAAAGATGAAATAGTGAAACCCTTAGCACATATATTCAGTATCACTCTCAGGAGCGGCATTGTGCTAAGCAGTAGGAAATTAGCATCGAAAGCGGGTACCATGCCGGCGAATTCAATTTATATGTCCCATCTAGCCTGCTTGTTTTGTGATGTCTTTCATATGAGATACAATCCCCAGCATATTCATGCATTTTCATGAGAGGATAGCTCTGGATAACGTCATGCATTTTTTTTGTTTTTTTCGCAAATGTTGCCTCTCTAGTATATTCTTGCGATATTCAGTTTCAGAGCTGATGGATGTCTGAGTGAGACAAGGAAAGAACTGAGGTGACCTGAATGAAAGTGATGAATATGAGTGGTGAGACGGAATGACGGTGTAACCGACAGATGGGCAATAAATTAGATGTGCAGATTCTTCTTCTGCATTCAGGGAATGCGTGCATGGAAACTGAACGTCCATTGCTGTGATATGTATGCCGATTTTGTTGAATTCCATGTGCTTACTTTCCCCATTTCTGATCGTTTTTTATTTTCTGGTGGGGTTGGGGAGGCTGAACCTCCAAGAATTATTGGTGGGGGGGGGGGGAAGTCATGCTACTCAAATATCGCCTCTCGGATATACTGAAACTTCAAAACCATATCTACCTTATTCAGTTTCCGATATTTTTTTTACTTAATGGGTGGCCGATCTCCCTAAAAATCACACTTGGAAAACTGTATATACGGAAACACCTTTGGGGTAACTAGACGGCCTCATCTGGGAAATTCATTCAGTTCTGTCTGCTGTTTCTGGTTGTTTTAATTTTGGGAAGTGGCTGACCCCCCAATAATCATGGGGAGGGGTTCATGCTCCCTAAACATTGTATTGCGGATGACAGTCCATTGTACAACTATACTAAGATATCAAAGCTATATCTGCATTCTTTCACTATTTCTAAGAATTTTGTATTTGGTGAGCGGTGGCTGACCCCCCCAAAAAATCGTGGTTCGAAAATTGTACATAATGAAAGACCTTCGGAGTAAATGGAAGAATTCATGTGAGAAGTGCCATCCATTTCCATCAAATAGTCTAGTATGAATTAAGGTACACACACACACACACACACACACACACACACACACACACACACACACACAGGCTGAATCTCGTGCAACGGTGTAGGGTGAGTTGCCGATACTGAATACAGTTCAGTTATTTGGAACAAACAATGAGATGACAGACAAACATACAAGAAAATTGAGTGTGAGAGATGGTAAAGAGCAGAAAAGACTACAGTAGAGGCCCCGCCAAGACGGGAATCACACCAGCCGGGAGCCGATACATATCTGGCGCGGCTTTCGAATTAGTCCGAGATTTTCATCCCTACAACACACCTGTAAAATTTTGTGATAATTTCTTGAGCGGTTGCGAAGTTACCGTGCTAACACACACACACACACACACACACACACACACACACACACACACAGGAACTGAAAACAATACCAACATCTCTCTCGCGGCTGGTAAAAAGTCAGTGAGATGACTGACAAACAGAGGCATATACAAAAAGTGACACACATACAGAGCCCTTTAACTGGATTGAGAGGGACTCAGATACACACAGACAGACAAGAAAGTGACAGTTACAAACACAAGCGGAAGCCAGAGGCAGTAAATCTATATAGCCCTGACTGAGGATTTAAAGCTCCATGAAAACTTCGAGAGAGAGAGAGAGAGAGAGAACTAAAGGTAAAAAGCTGAACTGAAACTCCAGTGAATGAGATTTCTCCTTTCTATTTCATTAACAGCAATAGCGGACTCATAAGCCGACGGCTGGCTGGTGGGTGAGGATGGGAGGATGGAGGAAAAAGAGAGTGGGTGAGGAGCGGAGGAAAGGGGATGGGGTGGGTGATGAGAGGAGGGGCAGAGGATAAAAATGGGTAGGGTGAGTGGGGAGGGAAGAGAGAGAGAGAGAGAGAGAGAGAGAGGATTAAAGCGGGTGGAGTGAACAGAGAGAGGAGAGAGAGAGGAAAGTGCGTGGAGTGAGTGAGGAGAGGAGGAACGAGGGTGGGCTGAGTGGGACGAGAGGGGAGAGAGTGTGTGGAGAGAAAAGTGTATGGAGAGAAAAAAAAAAATCAATATGGAAGAGGAGGAAAGGGAATGGACAAAGGCGAGTAGGAAAAAGAGAGGGACAGTCGATGGGGGAGTCGTGAGGGAGAGTAGGTGAGCTGATGAAGAAGAGAGTGTAGGGAGGGGAGGGAGACTGTGTGGGGGCAGGGGGGGTTATTAGTTTGGAGGTGTGGGAAGGGGATAGAGAGAAAATCAAAGGGGAAAAGAAGAGAGGAGAGGAAGGTGAGGGGGAAGGGTTGGAGAGGAAAAATGGTTTTGAGCAGACAGGGTTGGCTGGGAGAGAAAAGATTATTATTCTGGATGTATGGGGAGGGAAGAGAGTGATATTCAAAGAGGAAAAGGAGGTGAGAGAGAAGAAAGCACTGAAAGAGAGGGGAGAAGAGGGAATGTTGAGTAGAAATGAGTAGGGATACAGTGGAAAGCAAACAGTGACACGCCTATTGGTACCCTGGAGACTGATTATCACGAAGAATACTTTGATTATGGTTTGTTCTAAGAGTTTTAGATACCTAAGGATAGGAAAGCAAGATCACATCATTCCAGTCGAAACCGAGAAAATGTGAGAATGACAGCTGCACAGACTGTCTGTCATGAAAATTTTATAGACATGGGTGTGTGCAATATATTCTTCATATCCCTATTTAAGTTTTATTCCATAGCCGGCCAGACTCTTAGAAACACTTTGTTTACCCTACGTCCCTGTTCACCCAGCGACGTAACTGAGGACCTGGATGCAAATTTGATTGTTACATGCCGTATTGTATTGGAAGAATGTGATTTGGTAAATATAGATTCTCTGCTTCTATGACCCTTGAGCAATTGAAAACAATTAAATGTCAAGTCTTCCGGTAACTGAAATATTCAAGGTGACCCAAACCGTATGTAGCACTACTTCCATTCAGCATGGCTTTATCTCGTGTGTTGTGGGGATGGCTCAGTATTACCAGTCTCCACCTTTCATCATTTATTTACCTCCAGTTGCTACTCTCTCTCTCTCTCTCTCTCTCTCTCTCTCTCTCTCTCTCTCTCTCTCTCTCTCTCTCTCTCTCTCTCTCTCTCTCTCTCTCTCAAAAACCTTCACAAACACTGATGTCATTCCATTTACTAAGGATCGCTATTAACATAAGATGCTGCCAAGTTAGTGTTTAGTGCAGCACTGTTTACGGGTCACCCTATATATGCAAATGTATAAGAACGTTGTGGTGTTGCTGTCTTTTTCCTGATCTGGATGAGGATACTTGTGTCATTCAGCCAAAAACAAAAAGGATTCCAGGCTGCTGAAGATTGGGTAAAAAATGAGAAGTGTAAGTAAATATTAAGGATCAATGTATATAAGTTTTAAATTGCAAGAAAATGCAATGTGTTAATGGGAAGTGACATGGGGCCGGAAAGTGGTGATGTTGTGGCCTTTGAGCAGTAACGGTGATGAGAGAGAGAGAGAGAGAGAGAGAGAGAATAGGAACAGATGGTACGGGAGAGACAACCACAGCTCGAGAGAGGAACCCAGCAGGGCTAAACCGTGCGGCGACGCAGCGGCAGCCCACAAGGAAAGGAATGTGGTGGCACTCTCGAGCAGATCAGACCAAAGGTGACCGATCCATGTTCATGTGCCCATGAGGCAGCGCTTCCGAGAGAGAGAGAGAGAGAGAGAGAGAGAGATGACAGGATAGGGGAGAGAGT
Source organism: Coenobita brevimanus (assembly GCF_032717465.1). NCBI lineage: Eukaryota > Metazoa > Arthropoda > Malacostraca > Decapoda > Coenobitidae > Coenobita > Coenobita brevimanus. Next base: position 12,778,072 of record NC_137013.1, read on the forward strand.
CATGGGTGTGTGGGTGCGTGTTTAATTAATCCTCAGGTATAGGAAGCCGCCAAGAAAGGCAGGTTGGATGCTGCCTGTTGATGTATACTCTCTCTCTCCCTTTGCAATTAAAAATCCTCATAAATACTAATGTTAATCCAGTTACGAGGAATTGCTATAGAAATTCATATACGAGTATTCAAAACGCCGGGGACTAAAAGCGATTATGATCATGATATCCTTCGCACTTGGTTTGTAATTACTCTTGGCAAATATTGGTTGTCGGGATGAGAGAGAGAGAGAGAGAGAGAGAGAGAGAGAGAGAGAGAGAGAGAAAGGTACAAATACAGAAAAAATATGTCCGTCAGAACACCAGCAGAAATGCATTGGCTCTCTAGTGTGTGAATCCTGAAAACCAACTAGTAAAAAAAAATTGCATGGATTATTTAAAAAAAAAACATGAAAAATAAAATGACTTGCTGGCTTTTGCTTCGGTAGGCGTGACTACTTTTTCCTGATATATGTCTCGCGTCATTAATAGGTTTATGGATGCTCACTGAATTTTCCTTTAAAGTTTTCCCTTCTTCAATATATATTAGGAAACCTGACAGACATTTCCCTCGGGGTGATTGGGTGAGGTATATGATCATAGTCCAGGGCCAGTATTGTCGTCAGGTGAAACGACTCCCTAATTCCTCTTCCTTAGCTATTTGTTTTTGGATAAGGCTCTTGTTTTTCCATATATACGTTATTGATGCAGATTATGAAGATATTTTAACCATTTACATAAAGAGTAGGAGGGTCAGGCGTAATATGCAAAATAATTCGTTTAGCAAAAGGTGTTAAGAAGCTTCTTTAACCAACGATAACGCCGTCCTAGGTGTCAGTGAAAGCTTCGTGGCACCACATCAAGGAAATTATTGCATATTACACCACGGCTTTCTGTTGTACGATATGTTATTTATGTCTTCTTAACATTGACATTATTTTCATCTGTTACCTACAAGAGGATATTTAGGTGTAATGTGGAGAACAATTCGCTTAGGAAGAGGTGTTACGAGAACCATTTAGGCACAAAAAGATATTTAGGTGTAATTTGGAGAACAATCCGCTTAAGAAGAGGTGTTCTGAAAACCAGTTCCGTTGAATAGGATATTTAGCTGTAATGAGGAGAACAGACCGGGAAAGAAAACGTGTTACGACAACTAATCTCGTTTTCGTGTCATTCTTGCTGTCCCTTGACTGTTTCTTTTTTCTTCCCTTTTTCACTTTCTCTTTTTAGATACATGAGACACTTTCATCGCTATACCATGTCAGTTATAAACTGAATAAAACCATGTGGAGGCACGAAGTATGAAATTTAAATTACATCATGGGACTGAATGGGATAAGGGAGCAAAATGTCATGTTTCCATAAATATATGATTAATGAATGTGTTATCGCACTGAAAGAACGAAAAAAAAAAAAAAAACTACGACAGAGATTGATTAATATGTATGTATTAAATATGAGTGTCTATTAGATATGTATGTGTGGTAAATATGTAAGTGCTAAATATGAATATGTTTTCCGTAGATTCTAAGTATATAAACCCCTGCAGTAGTAAGGGGTATGCTTAGAGTGGGTAAAAGTGTCTGATGGAATAACTGAATAAAAATAATGAAGACATCCAAGTACTAAAGGTTAAAATTATTAGCCGCATCTCACTAATGACGTGTTTTGTAAGTACGTGTATCATCTGTTATTGCTGCCACTAGACAATTTAATTCTGCTTTGGAGAAACTTTTTTAAACAAGAGAAGTTAGGTGCAGCCTCTATGAGCTCTTTCCCTTTTAAGGGCGTGTCCTAATTTGAATGCGGTTTGTTTTGTTATCGCTAAATAGCTACGTCTATGTGAACAGTGTGTCAATAGCTCTTGCAGTACGATTGTCTTATTTCATTTTATTCTTGCTACTTCCAGATGATTTTACTCACCTCAAATACTGAAAGGGTTTACTGAACACTGACTTATTGGACTCATATCTGTAATTAATTTTCTTTCAGTACCTGCAAGTAGTAAAATGAGGACTTATCATATTGTAAGAGTTAAATTAACTTGTCTTTGTAATGAGAATGAAATACTACACCAAGGAAGCTCAAATGGGAGTGTTATCAAGCAGATGTATATAAAAACTACGTCGCTTTGAGAGGTATTCCGTGAAAATGGATCTTATTATTCGTCCATTAAATAAAAATATGATTTCCATGTAAATGATATTAAATTTAGTCTCTCTCTCTCTCTCTCTCTCTCTCTCTCTCTCTCTCTCTCTCTCTCTCTCTCTCTCTGTCTCAGCAAAGATACTTGCTTATCAGAAACTTGTTTATGAGAAATACAAACCCACTAATAAGAAGGAGGATAGAGATATTTACCATAATTTACATCGAAATTCTAAAATGTTAATAAAGCAAAGTAAGAAAAAGCTTAAAGAGCAAATTGTAAGCATCAGTAAATCCAACCCTAAAGAATTTTTTAGCTATATCAGAAATAAGAAAATAGTAACACCAACAATAGGATCACTAGTATCAGCAGATGGTGAGCATACAAATGATGAAACCAAGATGGCTATGATTCTTATCACGTTTTAATATCTGTATTTATATTAGAAAGTTTATGCTCGATCCAAACATTGTCCTTAGCACGTACAGATGAAGACAACACACTCAAAGACATAATTATCAGTGAGAGAGATGTACTCTTTGCCCTAAATAAGCTAAAGATAAATAAAATAACAGGGCTAGGTAGAATATTTTCAAGAGTCTTTACGGAGGCTAAAGATGAAATAGTGAAACCCTTAGCACATATATTCAATATCACTCTCAGAAGCGGCATTATGCCAAGCAGTTGGAAATTAGCAAATTTAACTCCGGTATTCTAAAAGGGAGACAAATCTCAACCCAGCAATTACCGACCAATAAGCTTGACATCAGTTGTTTGCAAGTTGTTGGAAACCGTAATTAGAGATGAATTGGTCAAGTATTTAGAACAGAACAGTCTCATCAAGGACTCTCAGCATGAATTCCGAAAAAAGTCTTCATGTCTTACTAATCAACCTGATTATTTCAAGGACATTATCAACATGTACGACAGCACTAAATCAGTCGATACCATTGACCTTTATTTCAAAAAAGCATTTGATAAAGTACCACATATTCGACTTGTTGAGAAACTAGGCTTCTATGGTATCGATGCCAGTGCACTAAAATGGATTGAAAGCTGGCTTATGAATCATAAACAAGAGTTGTAATCAATGGTAAAGAATCAGGCTGGAAAATGCTGTAAGTGGGGTACGGCAAGGCTTAGTTTTGGGTCCTATATTGTTCTTGATTTATATAGACGATATTGATGAAGGTGTGTTTTGTAAAATAAAAAAAATTGCTGACCATATGAAGATTGGTAACAGAGCTGATACCCCAGAACAAAGAATTTTGATATGGTAGGTCTGAGTATTGGGAGCAAGAACGAAAAATTTAGTTATACAATGAATCATTCACAACTCATGAATGTGAACCATGAAAAGGATCTAGAAATAATTGTAACAGATGATCTGAAGCCAAGTAAACAATGTACAGAAGCAATAAAGCAAACAAACTAGTTGGATTTATTGGTAGATTATTCGAGTTCAGATCTGAAAATATAATTCTTACCCTATACAGTTCCTTACTGCACTCACATCTACAGTACTGCGTGCAGCTCTGGTCATCATATTACAGGGAATATATAGAGAAATTAGAGAGAGTGCAGTGAAGAGTAACAAAAATGATACCCAGACTGAGGAGCAAATCATACGAGGAGCGTTTAAATGAGCTGAAATTATTTAACCTATCAAGGGCAGACTACGAGGGGATCTGATTCAATAATTCAATATTATTAGAGGAATTGATACTATGAATGTTGATAAGTATTTTACAGTTTATCGTTCAAACCATACTAGAGGTAATGGGTGTAAGTTTATTGGAAAACATTTCCAGTCTAATGAAGCTAAGCATTTTTTCTTTAACCCGCCGTGTCCCAAACAATTTTTCACCAATGACCCCCCCCCTCATCCCGAACAATTTTGGATTTTTTTTTTTTTTTTGGCTCAATCCTCCACTTTTTGTGAGAAACAATGGCAAATCACAGAAAAAGTACTCACCTGGGCTTAGAAATGGGCTATGCAGGTGACCCTTTAAACACCTGGAACCGTGTTCTCTGGAGCTGCACTGCAAGTGTTGCATTTTCTATGGTAGCGGTAACTGTTGCAAACCACTCAGAATAGGAAGATATTTGTTAATTTGGTACAACTTTATATGTAGTACAAGAATAAATTGGTTTTCACATAATAATATAGATGGTATAAGCATTGTTTCACTCACTGAACTCATCAAAATAGCCTACCACACCTTCCTTGGTGACGTTACCTCCTCATCACTTCTGCTTGTTTCTTCCTCTGGCGCCGTGTAATCTTTGTCCTCCACATCGTCATCGATTGGGGAATCAATCTCATCTTGAATTTCGTCCCATGGCACAACATGTCTTTACTGGCCAGGTCATTGCTAACAGGTGAGTTGCCTAGAAAAAGGCGTGTGGGGGGGGAGGGGGATCACACTGGGTAAGGCAGTGTCTCCGCCTGGCAGCGGGTAGAGGAAGTAGTCCCGCGTATATGTACCAAAAATCACGAGCGAAGTTTGAAAAATGTGCAAATGACGGACCTTACAATTGCAAAATGCATGGGTACGTTGTTGGAACTGAGCATGACAAAACATAGCAACGTACCCACACGTTACCTGGATGCGGCAGGCTAAAAGGGTTGTTAACATTTGAAATAAACTGCCCAGTGATGGCACTGACTGCAGAACAGTGGTGACATTAAAAAATTGCTTGGATAAGCATCTCGCTTCAAATCCTGAGCTAAACTCATTCATGACTGAATAATACGGTAAGCTGTTATTCTCTGTTTCAGATTGTGACGAAAGTATAGCAAGGAAGTACAACATAATTAATGATACTTGTAGGTTACTGACACTTGCAGTGTTATAGATATGGCATGACAGAATATAGTTTACCACTTTTCAGTGTTTCCTATGAAATTTCCATGTCAGCTTTTCCATGCTGCATGGTGATTCTTCTCACTTTCTTCCAGCTAGCTTCGACTGGAGGGTTTAGTGGGTGGGGGGGAACTTTCTTGCTTTACTATCCTTACCTTTAACTTGTAGAATTTGATATCATAGTGACAGCCTTCTCTGTAACCAGCAGCCTTGAGAGGACCATTAGGTCTGTTGCTGTTTGCTTTCCTTTGTGCTCCCTTGTACCCCATGCCTACATTGCCTCCTCACTTCATCTCACCTTACGACACACTCTTCCTTCCATTACCTCATCACAGACCCCTGACTTCAATATATTCTTCCCCATCTTTCATACTGGACCTCCACCTCGCCTTCTAGTTCCCTCTTTCCTTCACCATTCCTTCCCTATCTTCACCTCCTCGTCCCTCGTCTCTTCGTCACTTACCTCTCCTTCCCTCACCTCTTCGTCCCTCAACCCTATTTCCCGCACCTCATTCTTTGGCTCATATTTTCGTGGGTTAAGGAAGCATCCTAACACATCTTCCTTAGCTATTTAGTTTTGGATATGGCTGGATAATATTCTTTTGCACCTTATTTATGCAGAGTAGAGAGATATTGGAAGGATTTATGCAACACAGACGAGGACAGTAAGGTGCAGGACAAAATAAATCACTTAGGAAAAGATGTTAGGGGCATCCTCAGCCGAAGAGAATACGGATCTTCGTCTCCTCTCCCCAACAGCTTCATGACTTCTCCCCATCCTCATTTCCTATCTCCGCCCTTCCATTATTTCTATCTATCCATCTATATATCCCATTTCCTCTCCTCTGCCTCTCTCATTCTCCCCATCCCTCTTAATTCTTATCATGATCCGCTGACTCATCTCTTTCACATATATTTTCATCTTCCCCTCAGTTTCCTTCCCTTCCTTCTTTCCCTCCTCTGCTCCCTCTCTTTTCCTCCTGCTTACCTCCCCCCCCACCTCTCTCTCTCTCTCTCTCTCTCTCTCTCTCTCTCTCTCTCTCTTGATGCAGTTTTCTCTTCTCTTTCACTCCCTCTTCCCTTTCTCCCCTCCTCATTCCTTTCCCGTCTTCCTGTTCCCTCTCTTATTCATTACTGCTTTCCATTTCCTCTCCTTTTCTCCCTTCTTTCTTTAGTCCCTCTTGTTGTCAGAGTGGATCTTGTTCTTAATTCCTTCCTTCCTCATCCCGCTTCTTGTGCTAGCCACCTTCCCTCTCCTTGTTGCTGCTCTATCTCTCTCTCTCTCTCTCTCTCTCTTGTTCCGCACGCGTGCGTGCGTGCGTGTGTGTGTGTGTGTGTGTGTGTGTGTGTGTGTGTGTGTGTGTGTGTGTGTGTGTACGGAATACGATAATCGGTGTGGTGGACCAGCATCAAACGATGTCGATGACATAGATCTGAGGGTAAATGGTGTCACCATTGTCGATGGCTACTGATTATCAACATTGATTTCCGAAGTTCCTGGAGAGAGAACCAAGATAGGTGACAGTACCTTTGATTGCGACTGTACGATGAGTTCGTTTTCAGTAGCAATAGCAACATATCCACGATTTATTCAACTGACGAAAGGAACTTCATTAACCCTTCAGTAAAATAAATGAAAGGGTAGCGAGACAAAAACACAAAAAGACAAACGGGAACATATTTAGATGAAACAAAATATAAAATATGATAAGGAAAAATAAAAATGCGAATTTAAGCTTCTCTCCACTATTCTTGTCGGCAGCAGTCTCTGGTATTGTACTGCACAGGAATGGTCGTTCTCAACGTTTTCGATTTCAGTCTCTTGTCAGTGTCAGGACTCCATATTATAATTACAAATCATAATAGATAGCATGATGAATAGATAGATAGATAGATAGACAGAGCACCAGGCAAGCCTGGGAATAGGATATGAGCTTGCAAGTATAAGTGAAAGAATGTTGACAATACACAGGAAGCAGCAAGTCAGGGGATGAGATAGGTAGTGTGTCAGTGAGACAGGCACACGAACAATGTCTAGTGACTATACACACACATACACACACACAGGCTTCTAGAACATTTCAACAACAGTGTAACACATGTGACACGACCCCTGCTACACCAGAATTTAGGAAGCAGAGCTCAGAAGGAGACAGGCCATAGAGACGGAAGGAGTAGGGAGAAGGAGGCTAGCAACATGGGCGAAAGGGTGGAAGAGAGAGAGAGCGAGACAATGAGGTTAGCTCGCTGGACTCTATAATTCACTCGTGTGTGAGAGACTTTGTTAATATTTCCAAGACAAATAAAAATAGTCCCATACTAATCTTTACCTCTCCTGTCATTGCAATGCAAAAAGGGAACGAAGATTATCTACTTACAAAACTACTCACTTATAACAACCGCTCGTCCACGAGTCTGATATATATATAACTGATCTACAAAACTTCACTACAAGAAGCTACAAAGTTATTGTGAGATATGGTGGCAGCGAACGTACGAACCTCGTCTACGAACCTACAGTGAATTCCTACAAAATACAAGCTACAATCCTACAAGCCTACAATCCTACGAGCCTATAAGCCTACGAGCCTACGAGTCTACAAGCCTACGAGTCTACGAGTGTACAGTTGATTCTACATATCAAGATTGAAAACAAAAAATACCTCTTACAACCAACAGCTCACAACCAGCTCCTGACATTATTTCTCCAACCCCCCCTCCGTCTGCCCGATCATCACGTTGATGTAGTTTAACAAAATATTGATACAAACAATCTTGCAATTTCTACGACGAACCAACGAACTACAACCATTTACGGTCAACTACAAGTAACAACTCTACGAGTCGTCCGTATAATCTTCTACACACACCTACAAGTAGCAGCAGTCTTCATCTCACAACAAGTAAATCACAAGAGAAAAGGACCGAGAATACATCGAGAAAGAAAAACAAAACAAACAAAAGAAGGGCGAGACACAACTCACAACCACCTGACCTCACCCTCCTCTCTCTCCTACCTCCACCCAACCTCCGCCGCTGACGCAGGAGTGCGAGGTCAAGACGACAAAGCAAATACCAAGCCTATATTCACAACTCATCTTACTCATCTTCACTGAAGTTACTCGTCGCTACTCATTTACTCACCACAGCTTCCAGTGTGGGAAGTCGACGTCACCATACATGTTTGCTGACATGACGCCACGCCTATCAACGTGTGTCTGACACCCCACAACACGTCATCAACCCGTGAAGGACAACGCTATCACCACGAGCAACACCACTCACACCTTTCCCACCATGGTAAAAATTAGTGAGTTACATAGTTACTTCATTTATGCAATACACAGTAATAGACACAGTGATAGACAACACATTTTGCACAAACATATAAAACCTGCTGTATAGTTACAACTTAAATACATATACCTACTTCAATTATCTTCATAATTCAATCATTAAATACTTGCACCAACAATAAATATTCTACACTGTATATATTCATTCATTCATTATAGCAGTTATTTACTACCAACGAGTGTGACCATTTATACCTACATAAAATACGTGTTTCATACATACAGCTATACATTATTACGTCTACAAAGTAATAAAGAAATTATACCATCACAGTTACTCAGTGAGCGATTAAAAGAACTGTATTAAACATTTATTAATTAAAGCTACCTAGTGGAAACACATAAATTAAGTTACAAGGAAAACCAGAAAAAAAAAATGGCCAACACAAATGACGTTAGCAAGAATGAACATCTTCCACACAATCGTGAAGACAAAGATTTCCACACAGTGCTGACACATATATTGCCCATGATAGTTACAAGTGAATAACAAGTCAGTGTATATAGTTAATACTGTATATAGCGTATATATATTTTTTATATAAAATAACAAAATATGGGGCTATATAATATCATTTTCAGTAATATCTGTGCAATATAAACTAAACCTTAAAAAAGGGTCCCAAGGGAATTAACCAGCAATTATGCAACCTCGAACAACACTGAAAAAACGTAGACAAACGAAGAAAAACAAACTATAGAAAATCAATACATACAAAAAAAAGAAAGAAAAGAAAGAATGAAAAAGAAATAGAGTAAGATCACACAATAAACAGATGAAAATAAGCCCAAGTGCTACTACAAGTGCCAAAATACCACATAAACTACAAACAAAAAAGCAAATTGTTGTCTCCACAAGCTAGTGGCATGGCACATCATCACTCTCATCGACCGCAGCATGACGGGATTAGCGATCTCAGGACTGCAATTATTACAATTATGTAACGACAAACGATTGCATTATGTTACACTTGCTACAATTATGTAACTACAAACAATATGTAACAATTATGTAACGACAAATGATTGCATTATGTTATACTTGCTACAGTTATGTAACTACAAACAATGTTTTTTTTTTTTTTTTTTTTTTTATGTGTCCGACTGTGGGCATAGGCTTCACAGCCTGCTATCAAGGACCAGCAGTCCTCCTACATACCATACACCTCTATATGTCACCACTTCGGAGCTAACACCCACCGTCCATATTGAATACATGCTAGGACTGTCTCATACAGGACTGGTGTATTGGTATTAGCGGGGGTATTTTTACGACATGTCAGCGGGTCTTCTGGTAGATCAGTAAAGCCTGATTTAATGAAATTCAAATCCTGAAACTGCTCCCTGCCCCAGCCGGGATTTGGACCTGGGTCCGTTAGGACTGCAAGCCACCTCTCTACCGATTGAGCCACCGCCTCCCCCAGTTGCAATGGGGTGCTTTCAAAGCTAGTATTCCGCTAGATGGCTCTACTGTTGCAGTAAACACTCCCCGCGCTGTTTAAAAAGCATATTTTTCTTTGTTAAATATCAATACTGTTGTGTGAAAATGTGAATCATGGTAATGTCATATGCCGAAATATAAATAGTACAAATAGAACACGTATATATAACGTATCGTGAAGTGTTTATATTTATCATAAACGGAAATTAAAATATCACTGATGGCATGTGATGGCAACCCGTCCTTTCAGTGACCCTATATTATTTAATTTCTGCTACATTTAGTGCAAATTTGGTTCTTAATACTTTGTCTGTTCAGACTGTAAAGTACGCCTAGTGGGTATCTAGACTCATCCAGTTTCTATGAGGGCAGAAATTTAATGTTGAGTAAATACTGGCATTCAACATTTTACTCGCTTCCTTCACGCATGCGCACCACAAGACAGTCCCGTGTTTAAGTTTTTTTCACGAAGGATGTCAAGTTTCCATGAAAAATTTTATTTTGATGGCGTGTAATGTCACGGATTCACTAAGAGTAGAAACGAACTATATTCCTAACATTCGTCATTGGTTCATAAGTGACTATGTATAGGCAGTGTGTTTCACTGAGCGATATCTTTGTGTAATTGTCATTCCCACATCTTGCCTCTATAGCTGTTAACTAAGCTACGCCCATTTCTCATGTCCCTGTACCCGACTTTGATTACATTACTGTCGTAAATGGACACACCCACAAACACACATAGTTCAGTAATGTGAGTTCCTGACTGTTGAGCTGAAAGAGAGAGAGAGAGAGAGAGAGAGAGAGAGAGAGACCTTCCCCTGCAGCTTCCTCTCACCATGAGTGAGTCATACTCATATGTATCATTGTAGCTTTTTGTAAATAATGTGTTGCAGTGAAGTTTTGTCTTTTTCTGTTGAGAACTAGTGGTTATTTTAATTTTTACATTTCACCAAGTGCCTGCCAAATAAATACGTTAAGGTCATCTTATCATCAATATCTCACACACTTTGCCCCCTCTTGGCAAGTCCCTAATGGTATGGTCATGTGAGAACTGTCTCCAGGCCACCTGTCCACACACATATGTTTGTAAGATCTTCCACTGACTGAGTCAGTAGCTTGTCCACATACCAGTCCTCTTGACCTGGATGCAATCTCACTGGGGGTAGACATTTAAGAGGATGCAGTAGTATTTACTCGTTATGTGTTCTCACGTTTGCATATATATATATATATATATATATATATATATATATATATATATATATATATATATATATATATATATATATATATATATATATATATATATATAAAATCGTGAATACTGAACTTGACTCCGTGTGAATCTTGTGAATCACTTGGAGGCGATGTCCTGGCTTGTCTACCTTCCACAGTCGTCTGTCCTCGGTGAGACCGGGCAAAAAATGACGCGTAAACGATCTTGGTTTTGGGACGGTTCCTCAGACCGGATGATTTATGATGGTGAATGCCAGTATTTACTCAACATTAAATTTCTGCCCACAAAGAGACTGGATGAGTCAAGATACCCACTAGGCGTACTTTACTCTTTGAACAAACTATGTATTAAGAATCTAACTTGCACTAAATGTAGCAGAAATGAAATAATATAGGACCACTGAAATGGCGGATTGCCATCACATGCCATCAGTGATATTTTAATTTCAGTTTATGATAAATATAAACAATTCATGATAAGTTATATATACGTGTTCCATTTGTATTATTTATATTACGGCATATGACATTACCATGATTCACAATTTCACACAACAGTGTAAATATTTAAATAAAATTATGCTTTTTAAACAGCGCGGGAATGTGTTTACTGCTACAGTGGAGCCATCTGACGGAATATTAGGCTTTTCAGAAGCACCCCATTAGGTAACGACAAACGATTGCATTATGTTACACATGCTACAATTATGTAACTACAAACAATATGTAACAATTATGTAACAATAAACGATTGCATTATGTTACACTTGCTACAGTTATGTAACTACAAACAATATGTAACAATTATGTAACGACAAACGATTGCATTATGTTACACTTGCTACAATTATGAAACTACAAACAATATATAACAATTATGTAACAGTTACATTAACAAGAGGTAACTTTTATGTAACTTTAACTACAATTATAAGACCAACACAAACATGTAACAGTTGCATTAACAAAATTCAACTACAGTTATAAGGCCAACACAATTATGTAACGGTTTCATGAACAAAATGTAACTACAATTATAAGGCCAACACAATTATGTAACAGTTGCATTAACAAAATGTAACTACAATTATAAGGCCAACACAATTTTGCATTACTCCAGTATTATGTAACAATTCATACAATATTAACATGAATATTATATGTATACAATATTATAATCAATATTATGTATTAATAGATTAGCATATGTCAATGACGATTCCTGTCGGAGGACCTCCAGCTACGTGACCTAGCAATGTCAGGACTCCATATTATAATTACAAATCATAATAATAATTTTTGCATTTTTTTCCCCTTCCATAAATTTCTTAATAATTTTGTTTACTCCGAGTCTGCCGATTAGTTTGTTGTAAATCTTTTGATTTTTGTGTGAAAGATCTGTCAATGCTCACTGATTTTGTGCTTCCCGTTTTTCTCATTAAATTTTATTTTTTCTTCAGTTCCTATATCCTGTCATGCGCACCTTTGTGCTGAGCCCAATAATATCTTTTTTATACCTCCTAGACCGCTTCTGATCTTAGTTTACTTTAGGGAGTTTTTGTTTCTGATCCATAGGACAGGAAGAACGCTAATAATACACCTTTCCTTTCGAGATAAAGCTATTATACTGTTACTAATGTTAGCCTTCATTATTTACCAAGAACAGTAAAAACCATTCCTGTTCTTTGCTGTCCCTAATTCTCTCTCATCATTTCCTCCCGTGAAGCTGACTTCTTTCCCTCCTTTCCCTTTCCTCCCTACTTCTTATTCCAGTATTCCTTCACATTCGTCACTACTCTTTCCACTGAATTTCATTTCCTTAATAATTTTCCTTCTCTTCCCTCCACTTTTCCCCTCGATCACTTTTCCCTCCTGTTGATTCTTTTTCCATTTTACATCTTTCCCACTCTATTTCTTCAACTGCTGCTTTTCACTTCCTTATTTTCCCATTCTTTTCGCTCCAGTTTTCTTTTTCTTTATCATCTTCCTTCCATCCTATCATTTCCTCCACCTTCCCTCTCTATTTCCACTTGGTCTTTTTCTTCGTCTCACGCCATTTGCCCTTCTTCCAATCTTCTAGTCTCTCTCATCCCCTCCTCCTTCTCCTTTCCTTTTCCCTCAGTAGTTACCGTCATTCTCCAGGTTGCCTGTGCTCTCCTTCCTAACTTTCCTCTTGGATGGCTGTATAACTGTTGTTCCTGGGATGTTTAATCACTTGCATCTCTTTCTCTCTCTCTCTCTCTCTCTCTCTCTCTCTCTCTCTCTCTCTCTCTCTTTCAGTTCCACGACCAAAGAAATGAGGTTCGGAGGAGGAGGGGCGGTATTTTTTAATGAACGTATGACTGTTTTAAGATTCTTCAGGTTTTTTCCTGCGTCCTTTGAAACACCTACTCCTTTTCCTGCCCCTGTACTGTTTTAGGGATTTTTTTTTTTTTTTTTTTATGAATTACGTCCAGGTAATTAACGTTTTTACCTTTATGACATAATTCTGGACCCGCCCCACTCCGCCCTGCACCGCCTTATTCAGACCAACCCAGCCATACCCCGCCCAACCACACCCCAGCTCTCCCTCCGACGCCTTCGTGTATCTCATATCTCCTCATAATCTTCCATTCCTACTTTTCCACTAATGCATTCCCACTTTCATTCTCTCCTTCTTTCTCTCACTCTTCCCCTTTTTCTCTCTCACTCTCTGTAAAATGCATCCCTTTCCCTCACGCCCACCTATCCCTTCTTCGTCATCCTCTTCGTCTTGTCCTTCTCATAACCTACTTTGTCTTTCTCTCTCACACCCCTCACCCCTTCCACACACCTCTCATCCCTTCATGCCACCCTGCCCTTCACCCCTTCAATCCTCGCCTCTTCACCTCACAATACCTTCTACCCCATCACCACACCCTACCTTTCACCCATTCACTTCTCCCTACATTTCGTACTTTCACCTCACTCTACCTTTCACCCCTTCGCCTTACCCTACATTTCATCCCTTCACCTTACCCTACTCTTCACTCTTTCGCTTCACCCTATCCTTCACTTCACCCAATCCTTCACCTCACCCTACCCTTCACCTCACTCAGTCTTTTACCTCACTCTACCCTTCACCCATTCATTTCGTCCAAACCATCAGTCCTTCACCTCACACTACCTTTTACCCCTTCGCCTCACCCTACCCCATCATCCCTTCGCCTCTTAACCTCACCCTGCCTATCACCCCTTCATCTCACCCAACCCAACACCCCCTCACCCCACCTTACCCTTCACCTCACCCTACCCTTCATCCCTTCATCTCACCCCCCCAACCCACATCTACTCTCTTTTACAGGCATTGGGACGCACCAGACTTGAACTTATCCTTGCTCCATTCGTTGTATACACTGTAGGTGATACTGGGTGCAGCAAATTTGGATGAGGTGCAGTACACCATTTCGCACTGCTCCCTCTCTCTCTCTCTCTCTCTCTCTCTCTCTCTCTCTCGTGTGTGTGTATTTTTGTTTTTTGTTTCCATGTACAATGTCGTTCTGCCTGTTTATCTAATCTCCAATACCACCCCTCCTCACTCACCCTTATCTTTACGATCCCATCCGATGATTTTTCGTTGATATGCCTTTCTAACGGGTTCCTTTTTCTTCTTTAGTCTGTGGGTGGTTCTTGTTCGCTTTTCAATTTCTTCTCTCGCTTTTTCCATGCCGCATATATGTAGTCTTGTACCTCTTTTATCTCCTTCATTTTTTCATATTCAAATAAGAGTCGTCTTATTATTCTCTCTCTATTTTCCCTGTATGGGTGATGTAATTTATTGATCATATTTCTTTCTTCTTTGTATCCATCGCAAAATATAGAAAGTGTTCCAGATCTTCCAGGACTTCTTTACACATAGGACATCTTGTATTACCATCATGGTGTCTGTTTTCTGCTCTCAACGGCAAGCTGTTCATTCTTGCCCTGAATAATATCACTGATTCTGGCCCGATTTGCTTCTTCCACTGCCAACATATCTTTCAGCTTGATCTTTCTTCTACTCCTTTTCTCCATAGTTCTAGGTCTTGTTCTTCCACTTTTTTGTTCAGTTTCTCTTTACTTTCTTCTGTTAATCTATGTTCGTTGATATTTCTTCGTTTCATTAAATTCCTGCTATTTTTTGCCCAGGTATCAGCTCCTCCTTCCAGGGTTTCTCTCATGATCCTCTCCACTAGTTCATTTCTTCCTCCTTTTAATGTTGACTGAATGTATGCCAGCCTTGCCTTTATCACTCTTGTTTCAAACAGTGAAGATCTCACCTCTCCTCTTATTCCTGCCAATGCTGTGTTTCTTTTTCCTCCTAATATTGTTCTGTACACACCCTTCTCGATTGTAATTTCTGTAACTATTCTTTCTTGAACTCTAGTTCACTATCCCCATGCATCAGTGCTGACACCGCAACACTTTTCCAAAATGTTTTTCCAGTCACAATCTTATTGCAACTCTTAATAATTATACTGTAAGTCAGGTTTGACAGTTTTTGTGCCTTTTTTATTAATTCCTGTTTATGTTCATTCAAACATTTCATCTTGTTTATTGCTACTCCAAGATACAGTATTTAATGTTATCCACCACTTTCATTCCTTCTATGTCTTGTATTTCTTCTCCCACATTAAATAGTATGAAGTTGCTTTTCCAGTCCCCATTTCTTATTTATTTCAATTAGATACCTTACATTTTTTCTTGCATCATCCAAACTCTGCGATATTTGCAGCCCATCATCTGCGAAGAACAGTGTATTAATCTTTATTCTCTCATCTTTGTATCCATAGTTAATACCCTCCAGATTGTTTATTATCATGTATGTTATCAGCTTGAATAATGTGGTAGATCCAGTACATCCCTGCCTTATGTCATTTTGTATCTTGATTTCCACCTGTCTATCTTCTTCTAATGATGTAATGGTTTTGTCCCTCTTGTATATTTCCTTTATGACTTCAGTCATTTTGCTGTCTATCTTATATTGTTTCATTGCTTCAATCATTTTATCCCGGCTTACATAGTCATATGCATTCTTAAAATCTATTGCTGCTGCAAACATCTGTTTTTTCTGCTTAAATGTCTGTTCAGTGCGATATACTAATATATATATATATATATATATATATATATATATATATATATATATATATATATATATATATATATATATATATATATATATATATATATATATATATATATATATATATATATATATATATATATATATATATATATATATATATATATATATATATATATATATATATATATATATATATATATATATATATATATATATATATATATATATATATATATATATATATATATATATATATATATATATATATATATATATATATATATATATATATATATATATATATATATATATATATACAGTGGGGCACCAATTTTCGCGCCTAATTGGGTCCAAAAATAATGCGCGAAAGTGGAATGAGCGAAAGTTGGGGCATTGTCTTTATGGCAAAAAGGCTAATTGGTTCCCGGTTATCCTAAAGTAACATCAGATTTTCATTTTCACTTGCAATACAGTACGTATATATATATATATATATATATATATATATATATATATATATATATATATATATATTTTATATATATATATATATATATATATATCATATATCTATATCTATCTATCTACCTATCTACATATATATATATATATATATATATATATATATATATATATATATATATATATATTATCCTCTATCCTTTTTCCTTTTGTGAAACCAGTTTGTTTTTCCTTTTCCTCTTGGTTGCCACGTAAATGGTTATCAATTCTTTCCTTTACTATCTTCATAAAAATTTTGTATGCCAGATTGGTTAACATTATCAGCCTCAGTTTGTTCGCCTCTGGGTTTTTACTTTGGGTATTATTATCGTTCTTGATTCTGTCCAAGTATCTAGGATTTCTTCTTTTTCCAAAATGTTATTGAAGCAATCCACTAAGTACTCCAAACATTTGTCATTTCCCAGCATTGCCTTGAATATTTCTGGCTTTAGTTCGTCCGGACCAGCTGCCTTCCCTGGTTTTAGTGATTTTGTGCTATTTCTTATTTCCTCTTTTGTTATTTTCCTGTCCTCCCTTCGCCTATCCCATTTCTTTCTTCCTTCTTCTTCCTTCCCTCGAACTTTCTCGTCTGCCTCCATCGTTTCATTTCCTTCTCTTCGTCCTCGCGCGCTTTCCTCCAGCCGTCTTCCCTCATTTCTTCACCTCACATCTAGATCATTTTCATCCTCCTCCTTTTCTTCCAGTGCTTTCATTTCCACTTCTCCGCCTTTTTAATCTGTATCCCCATTGTCTTTTCAACATTTCCCTTCATTTTCTTCCCTCCATTTTTCTTCTCCTCACCACTCTATCCGTTCTCCTTCTTCCATTCTAGTTTTCCCTCCCTTCCTTCATTACGTTTTCCCGTTTCCCTTCCTTTCCTAATTCCTTATCCCTTTCCTATTTTCTTCCTCTCAGTCTTTCTCCTTTGTCCCATATATTTTCATTCCTTCATCTTTTCCCTCCTTTCCCCCATATAACTCACCCGATATTCCTAATATTTCCCCTTTATCTCCCCCCTTTCCCCTGCCTTTCCACTCAGTTTTGTTTCATTATATCCCCACCCCCCCTCTCCTATTCCTTCATTCTCCCCCTCAGTCCTAATCCTCACTTCGTATGATCTCCTCAGTACCTATCCTCCTTAAATCCACCTGTCGGACACCTGAGGATACCACTTGCCGTCGCAAGAAATGTGGTATACTAAGGAGTACAAAGGTTGTTGTTATATTCGCCCAGCACTTGTTGGGGCACGGGCAAACAAAGAGCCTGTCACGGAAGAAGCAGGAAAAAAAGCTCTCCAATGAGAGCGTAGCTGGGACAGCAAACTGGCTAACGAACGAAAGGCGGCAGAGGCAGGGGAAGGTGCGATGGTTGGTGGTGAGATCGGCTGCCCGATGATCGACGAGACAGGGCGGGGCTTGGCGGTAGATGGTGTGGCCGGTGTAGCGTTATATGTCCCCCTGTCCGCCCCCTACGGCGCATGCGTGGGGATTGCCAGAGGCCGCCACAAATATGCCATTTGTCCTCTGATCTCTGTAGGGGTAACATGACCGGAGCCTCTCGCCCTTTGTTTACAAACGGCAAATGGTCATTCCGGCTTCTCTTATCATTCGTCTCAAAGCTTTCTCGGGTAGTTTCCGCCCTTAAATTAAATTAGGTTAGGCGGAAAGCAGTAAAAATTCGAATTTCCAAGGTATGAATGAGTTAGGTTGGATAAACATAGTTATAATTAATCATCTGGGGACGAGTTATCTAATCTGTTAGGTGTGAGGATTGCCTTAGCTTTGTATCTTTACAGGAATGAGTCAAGCTCGTACTGCCCCGTGTATTAAACCATTTTTATCATACATATCCTTGAAATTATAAATAGTTTTGGCACACACTACCTCATTCGGTTGTGCATTCCACCGATCAATTGTCCAATTAGGGAAACTGAATTTCCTTACATCTTTATCACCTCTCTTTTTATGCTGTATATTGCAATGTCCTCTTGCTGATGCTTCACACATATGATATATTTATGTCTATTTTCTGTTCCCCTGATATGCATTTATATAGCATAATCATGTCTCCTCCTCCTCTCCTGCAGCGTTGGTAAATTCAGTCTTTCCAGTCTTTCTCAGTAACTTAAATCCCTTAAGCTTGGTACCCATCTTGTAGTGGCCCGTTGTACTTTTTCAATCTTATCTGTGTTTTTTGAGATGAGGATTCCAGACTATTGTGATCCATACTCCAGAGTTAGTCTGATGAATATCTTCCTCAGCATATCTTCATTTATATATGTGAATGCTATTCTCATATTAGCAAGCAATGTATACATGTTTCGTACCTTCTCACTGATGTGATCATCTGGAGATAGTCTGTTACTGATAATTACTCCTAGGTCCTTCTCCTTTTGTGATATGTGTAGGGTTGATCTTCCTAACTTATAATACCAATCTGGTCTTTTCTCACTTTTACCAAATTTTATTTCATGACACTTATCCACATTAAATTCCATTTGCCATTTATTGCTCCATTCATGAAGCTTGTGCAATTCCTCTTGCAGCTCTTTGCAAGAATCTGTTAGTAATTTTCTTTTGAATTTTTGCATCATCTGCAAACATATTTAGATAGCTTCCATTTCCAATATTACTATCTATGCCATTTATATATACTAAAAACATAACTGAGCCCTGTGGAACTCCGCTGGTCACTTATCTCCATGATGAGTAATTTCCCCTTAATATTGTTCTTATTTCCCTTTTACGTGCTTCCTACGTGTCAACAAGTGGGTTGGTGGAGAGTTAGTGCCCCTCCCCGTAAAACAACTAACTCAAAATCAAATGGCCATCCCTTATGGGATTATGGTGTCTGGCAATAGATAGATACAGTAGATAGATTTCCCTTTTTCTGAGAAAATCCTGCATCCAACAGTGGAGATTGCCTTGGATACCTCCTTGATAGTACAGCTTCCATAAAAGTCTTTGGTGAGGTACTCTGTCAAATGCTTTCTTAAAATCTAAATAGATACTGTCCACCCATCCTTCTCTTTTCTGTAATGTTTCTCTAACTTTGTCATAATTGCTTAGAAGATTAGTACCACATGATTTTCCCTTCCTAAAACCGAACTGCCTCTCTTTTATCATACCATGTTCTAGATGTTTTACCCAAACTTCCCTTATCAGCTTTTCTAGTATATTTACAACACTGGTCAGTGATACTGGTCTGTAGCTGAGTAGTTCTCATTGTGTTCTCATTGTGTTAAATTTGACTAGTGTACAGGTATTTGTAGACCTAACAGGTGGTTAAGAGGGATGAGTAAAGGACTCATGAATGGAATGGAATGAAATTGAATGGAATAATTAAGAAAAAAAGAAAAAAAGAAAAAAGGAAAGCGAGTACCAAGCTACTCAATGACTAAGTTTCCCCCTGGGAAGGGGGGGGGGATAGAATACCTCCTCAGTATCCCTGCTTGTCGTAAAAACCGTCTAAAAGGGGCACTTTAATCTTCATCCTTCCTCTTTTCCCCCTCTGCTTCTTGTACTTTATCTGTCCCACCTCTCTGCCTTATATTTTCACTTTAATACCCACCCAAATCCTATTGTAGTGCCATATAGTCATTGAGTGGCTTGGTGCTAGCTTTCCTTTTTTTTTTTTTTTTTTTTTTTAATAATCCATGCCATTCAATGACTAAGTTATATGGCACTAACTTGGGTGCGTATTGAAAATATATGGCAGAGAGGTGGAACAGATAAAGTACAAGAAGCAGAGGGGGAAAAGGGGAAGGATTTCTAGTCGGCTTTTACGACAAGCAGGGATACTGAGGAAGTACTCTATCCCCCCCTCCCCGAGGGGAAAGGATTCGTGAGATAACCGTGACTGGGAGCTGGCTTAGTTTCCATTGATAGTACCCCTCTGGGGAGGAGGGACAGCATACTTCCTCAGTATCCCTGCTTGTGGCAAAAGGGGCACTTTCATCTCCATCCTTCCCCTCTTCCTACTCTGCTCCTGTACTTTATCTGTCTTACCTCTCTGCCTTACATTTTCACTTTAATACCCACCAAACCCTCTTCCATTATAGTGCCATGTAGTCACTGTTTTAGCTTGGTACTGGCGCTTATTATTCACCTCTTCTTGTACTTCATGTGTCCTATCTCTCAGCCTTATAGTTTCACTTTAATAACCACCCAACCCCCTTCCACGTCAGTGCCATATTTTCACTGGCTTGGTGCTAACTTTTGCTTTTTTTTTTTTTTATTACTGTATTCAATGCATTTCCACTGATAGTACAGTTTATAAATATATCCTGTGCTACTGGACAAGACAGGGTTTATGTTACTGCACGTGTGTGCAGATTAAATAAACGATTGATATTAAAATATGCCAATCAGTGATGTGTAGTAATGTACCCAGTGTGCTGAATAACCTAACTTAGGATTTTTTTTTTTTATTTCCCATAACAACTAGTATCTGAAGTGATCTCAGTAACGTAACTGATAAGGGTTTTTACTTTATCATTATCCATTGAATCAGTAGAAGTGCTGTAACGGTGTGAACAGGAAACTTCACTAAGCATACCCTACTGGAGTGCATACTGTTTTCATAGTGTCTGGAGTTAAAAGTACTTTTCCATAAATGAAATTTAGAGGCTTATTTTTATTTCACATTGACTGAACTTGAACTATACTGGACTAGCCTAACACTCTTATGTGAGATTTCTCAAAACTAAAGGGAGATGTAAGATTTCTCAAAACTAAAGGGATTGGATTAGATAATTGGAAAAAAAAAGGAAAAGGAAAAGCTAGCACCAAGCCACTTATTGACTCTATGGCATTTAAAAGGAGTTGGGTGGGTATTAAAGTGAATATATAACGCAGAGAGGAAGCTATCTAAATAGGTTTGCAGATGATGCAAAAATTCAAAAGAAAATTACTAACATAGATTCTTGCAAAGAGCTGGAAGAGGAATTGAACAAGCTTCATGAATGGAGCAATAAATGGCAAATGGAATTTAATGTGGATAAGTGTCATGTAATAAAATTTGGTAAAAGTGAGAAAAGACCAGATTGGTATTATAAGTTAGGAAGATCAACCCTACACATATCAGAAAAGGAGAAGGACCTAGGAGTAATTATCAGTAACAGACTATCTCCTGATGAGCACATCAGTGAGAAGGTACGAAACATGTATACATTGCTTGCTAATATGAGAATAGCATTCACATATATAAATGAAGATATGCTGAGGAAGATATTCTTCAGACCAACTCTGGAGTATGGATCACAGTAGTCTGGAATCCTCATCTCAAAAAACACAGATAAGATTGAAAAAGTACAACGGGCCACTACAAGATGGGTACCAAGCTTAAGGGATTTAAGTTACTGAGAAAGACTGGAAAGACTGAATATACCAACGCTGCAGGAGAGGAGGAGGAGACATGATTATGCTATATAAATGCATATCAGGGGAACAGAAAATAGACATAAATATATCATATGTGTGAAGCATCAGCAAGAGGACATTGCAAAATACAGCATAAAAAGAGAGGTGATAAAGATGTAAGGAAATTCAGTTTCCCTAATAGGACAATTGATCGGTGGAATGCACAACCAAATGAGGTAGTGTGTGCCAAAACTATTTATAATTTCAAGGATATGTATGATAACAATGGTTTAATACACGGGACAGTACGAGCTTGACTCATTCCTGTAAAGATACAAAGTTAAGGCAATCCTCACACCTAACAGATTAGATAACTCGTCCCCAGATGATTAATTATAACTATGTTTATCCAACCTAACTCATTCATACCTTAGAAATTCGAATTTTTACTGCTTTCCGCCTAACCTAATTTAATTTTAGGACGGAAACTACCCGAGAAAGCTTTGAGACGAATGATAAGAGAAGCCGGAATGACCATTTGCCGTTTGTAAACAAAGGGCGAGAGGCTCCGGTCATGTTACCCCTACAGAGATCAGAGGACAAATGGCATATTTGTGGCGGTCTCTGGCAACGCTCGCGCATGCGCCGTAGGGGGCGGACAGTGGGACATTATAAAGGCGTTTTTTGTAGCACTTCGGAAAATCAAAGGGGTTTGGGTTTCCGCTGTTGGAATTTACAGAACGTTAAGCAATAGCACAGCCAGACGAACGACCACTGTGAGCCTCGGAAGAACTGTCATACATAGCCAGTCTGTAAGGAAAGGAGATGACAACTTTTTCATAATGACATTTTATGCACCTAAGATAAACGTAGGAGCATTACATAAAATTTTCGTTCCAGTCCGAAGCAGAAATTAAGGCCAGTAGGAACCGTTTACTCTCCTGCTATTTTCAAGTAAGACCAACCTCTCAGTGGATTTGTAAACTTGTTTCAATGGCTGCAGTTCCTGTGGTAGGACATATGATAAACGAAAATTTAGGGATCCAAGCACCTTTCACGTTTGGAAATGCATCTCTATCCCTCACAAAAACACATAACATGAAAATACTTTTGACTGGCTGAGACGTTATGTAAGAATTTTGTAATTTTGTACTTTCATTGGAACGAAGCCAAAACCACAGTCAATTCATCGGACGCGTCGGCCATTTTCGGGTTGGAGGTGCGAGATAGTGGGAGACGGAACATTGAAATTGATGTATTTTCGTAATAAAGTACATTGTTAGAAATCCTTAACGTTATAGAGTCATTAACATGATTATTTGTTATCCATTATAATATAAAAAATTAATGCTTATCTTCTGATATTGCGAATTAAACAGAATGCTAAACTCCCCAACTGGCTACATTCTGCTACACAACACGCTGATTGGTTGTTTGGGTATGCACCACTGCAGAGGCAAACTCCTCGGTGAGGAGTTTGACTTTCCAGCAGTGGAATCTCAAACCCCTTTGACTTTCCGAGGTGCTACAAATAACGCCTTATAACGCTACGCCGGCAGCACGCTGTTCTAAACGAGGGCAGGGCGGGACGGGAGCCGGGCAGACAGAGCGGCGCCGATGGAGGAGGCGCCGACAAGCTCAGGTGGAAGCCGCCCCGACGCTGCCCTCGACCCCCACGACCGTGATGGAAAGGGCGAAAAAGACTCGCCCAGCTCTCCAGCAGCAGCAGGTGGAAGCAAAAGGTGTACAGAGGAATGCAAAGGAAAACGAATAGCAAAAGACTTGTTGGTCCGTTTTAGGCTGCTTGGCATTGGGAAGGTTGTAACTAACAAAACTATTCTATCAGTCAAGGACAAGGAGAGAAAAGCAGGAAGCCTCCCCCCATCCACCAAACCCTCACTCCTTCTCTCTCCACCAAAAAGAACTCACATGTCTTGCCACTAAGGTTACCATCTCATCATTTTGGCCCTCGTATTGTTCCTGCCTCACTTTTTCATATTCATTAGTATCCTTCAACATATTTTCCTCAAAAATATTATAAAAGCGCAATGAATTAATCATTTATTTTTCCTAACAGTCGGCTGTATTGGATGTTTCACTGACTCTACCTTTTCTGTCATTCGTGTCTCTGCTCTTTTCCTCCGTAGTTTGTCGTGTCCATCTATCGCACTACCCCATCATCTTTCTTCCTTCCCCTTTCACTCATTTTTCCCTATAAGGTTCACCCCCTTTCCCTTACTCACCCCTTTCTTTCTTCCCTTCTGAAGCCCTTCCTTTAGTGACCGGGGAAGCTTTGCCTTGTAATTATTGTTTAAAACACTAGTTAAATTCCGCCTTCATAACTCCGCATTATGGAGTCACCTGGGAAATAGTCAGACATTTGTTCTCCAGTACAAAGGAGGGGGCAGGGAGTAGGGGCATTTCGGGGTCAAGATTGTGGCGATTTTACAGTTGTTGGCGGTAGAGTTTACAAAAGGCGTGGTGGGGTGATGGTTCATGGGGAAGGAGGGAAGAGGAAGAAAGGCAAAGAAGAGGGGGAAGGGAGGTTTTGGTGGTGGTTTTTCAGTGTGTGTGTGTGTGTGTGTGTGTGTGTGTGTGTGTGTGTCTGTGTCTGTGTTTGGTTTTACTGCTGCAGTAACTTGAAGGTGGTGCCCCCCCTCCCCTTCAGAAAAAAGCAACCTCTTTCACGTATAGTTACTTTCTCATCTACGCTGAAGCCCTGCTTATTCTCTCCGACAAGGAGAATATGTTTTCACCTCTGTTTGTTTGCTAGTTTGTTTGTCACTTAGCAGAATTACTCAGAAACTAAAAGAGAGATTTAGACCAAATTTGGTGGGCAGATAGCCCATGTCCCAGGGAAAAATCGATTTTCTTTTGGAACAGGTCCAGATAGTATTACAGAAACTGTTCAGGAAAAATATTTTTGCCAAACCCTAATCACTAATGAGAAACTCTAACCTGTTATGAAGAGTAGTTTAGATATTGTGCTGCCCTTGTCGGCAAGACGCTCTCCACTGAGTGCCCCTCTAGTTACTCTAGGGATTACCCCGATCACTGCATTTGTTGCTTGTTATGCCTGACTAACAGGAACAATTTTCCAAATATTGTCCCCACTCTTTTGCTCAGTGCCATCCACGGATTTCATTCTCTTGCAGACTATTCTTTCCATGTCTTTCTTGCCCTCTCTCTTCCTCCCACACTCACTGTTTCAGATCTGTAGCCTACTGTACAGTATACTGTATTGACTTTTTTTTTTCTTCTTTTCAGTCACTTTTCCTTTCACTCCTTATGGCCGTACCGATACTACGATTACTTACCCTGGCCAGCCAATTCCACAGCTCTGTATCTACATCCACACCATTATTATCATGTCATTTCTCACACGCCAACCCACTCAAAGACATGAGGCACTTTTCTTCCGAAACTTCACCCTTCTCCAGTCCAGAGCACCAAGATCCCATTCCTGTGATTCATCGCAGCATGGATGCCAACAGTATGCCTCCTTACATGGCCAAAAGGATAGACGCTGGTCTGTTCTTCCACAAACATCTCCAGGTCCCTAATACTTTTGCCATTTCTTCCAGCCTATGGCTTACATCATATCCCTGAGCTCACTTTCCTGCTGTGATTATCACGACCTACCTACAGCTTTCCAAATCGTCCACATCTTCCTTACTTACACTCATATCTGTGTGTTCTTTCCTTACAATGTCTCATTTCCTTGCTTTTCCTCTCGTACACTCTCAAATTCCTCCACTCTTACAGATTTAACCTCCAACTGCTGTACTTTAATTTCTGATTCTGTGATCTAAGTTACAGGATATGATCTTGTTAATGTTATGGTGGTTGATCTTGTTTCTGTTGTGATGGTGATGGATTTTGTGTTGGTGATGGTTGTTGTTACGGTGATAGTTGTTCTTGTGGCATTGATTGTTGCTGTTGTGATAAATGATGATATTTCTGAAGGATGATGGTATGGTGGCTGATGTTGTGGGTGTATTGGTGGTGGGGTGGTTGTGATGGTTCTTACTGCATTGCTACAGATGTTTCCTTAGGCAAGAGGACAGAGTAAAGTCATATGACAGCCGTGCTTCTTATCCTTAATCTTGAGTATCCTGAGCCACCTTATCTGCTTCCTCCCGTGTGCTCTTGATAAGGGTGGGCGTGTATCTTCTGTTTTTGCAGAGGATGGAAAGTGGTACTGTTTGTTCATTTGCTTAAACATCATTATATCGTGTGTGTGTGTGTGTGTGTGTGTGTGTGTGTGTGTGTGTGTGTGTGTGTGTGTGTGTTTGTGTGTGTGTGTGTGTGTGTGTGTGTGTGTGTGTGTGTGTGTGTGTGTGCGTGCGTGTGTGTGTGTGTGTGTGTGTGTGTGTGTGTGTGTGTGCTTGCGTGCGTGTGTGTGTGTGTGTGTGTGTGTGTGTGTGTGTGTGTGTGTGTGTGCCAGCAGAATATGTGCGTACGTGCTGCGTGTCCAGTTGCACACTCTGGCAATGACAAGAGAGGAAGCAGCGGTGTTATATCGGACGTGGGACTCCAGGCGAAGCTCCCACGCAACAAACTTGGGAATTACACACGCGGGAAAGCGCCATAACACGACTCAAAAAGCATCAGTTTTGCTTAAATGACAGTATTTTTATCGGTTTTGCAATTGTCCGCACTTCCTCTTCATCAGTATATGTGTGCATACAACGCGTCTGTATTGTTTTCTGTGTTATGGATGCTCTCTCTCTCTCTCTCTCTCTCTCTCTCTCTCTCTCTCTCTCTCTCTCTCTCTCTCTCTCTCTCTATGTATGTATGTATGTATGTATATACTCATAAACTCAAAAACACGACACATTGCACAGTGGTTTTTAAACCTTCACTTGGGCCAAGGGAGCCTCAAAGCCCTTTTTTAGGGGATGGAAGGCGCCGGAGTGGCGGGCCAAAGCCTTTATGGGCGGCCAGTGTTTTCACCTAGAAACACAAAGTTTTACAGAGTTGCATGCCTTCTCCCGGACCAGGTTTTAGGCGGGGTGGGTTTTCCCGGCCCCCTCGGCTGGGGTGGACCTAGGAGAAACTTTTTTTTTTTTTTTTTTTTTCTTTTTTGCTAGTACCACGAATTTTTATTTGGTGGTAGATCTCCAACCGGATCAGGTTTTAGCTAGGGTAGAACCTCTGGTGGTTGCCCCTCTTTCATAAGTAATATCCTTCGAGTAGTAATATTGCTGAGGTGGTTTAGCTGTCAATAGCGTTCTTTGTCTTTGTAATACGTTGTTGCTGCTTCCTGACAGTGTTATTCAGTTTAGGATATTCTTTACAGAACAGATGTTACCAGCACCCTTTTTTAACCCTCTTAATACGACAGAGTAATTAGAATCATCTGGAAGAAGCAGGAACAAGCAAAACAAGCTCATTCGTCGACGGCATACCTGCTACATGATGGCACACCCGTAAACCAGCATAACTGTCGGAAGAATGACGACTGACACGGCCTATTATTTTTCCAGCATGAACCAGGCTAATTACGAGTAGACTCTTCCGACGTTAACATCATGTCACGTTAGACAGTTTTTTTGACATTTCAGGAGGTCAGGTACATTTTAGTTAATTAATTTTCTTTTTACTGTTCCTGTGTCCAGACGATGTTTTAAGTCGATAGAGAATGCGAATAAGAGGGGTTGGATGTGACCTTTTAGATCTATTCATTTTGAAGGTGCACTTTTGTGGTAAAAACAAATAATCAGATAGCAATCAGAATAAGCTTAAGTACTTGGGGTGAAATATTAATGTCAGGTCAATGCCATTCACAGGGTCGGATCCAGCACCTTCAAAAAATACGGGCGTGATTCCTGGTAAAATTATCCCTTAAGCACCTAAGGAATACAAAATAAACATTCCTTTTGTTTCACTTGTATTAATCATAGAAAAATATAATAAAGGTGAATGCAAGTGCAATATGATATTCATTGCATATACTGTAATTTGGTAAATGACATTAATCTTTATTATAAGCAATTCATTGGTCTACCGAAAAAAGGGGGCGTACATCCTACACGCCCCCTCCTCCCCTCAAATCGGTGCCTGATTCATGTCAAGTCACGCCCACTCCAACCTCTTGCTGTTGTGCAGTCAGGTCCCTCACATCCACTCCAACCCACTCAGATCAATTCAGGCCAATTTCAGGTACCATCCAGAATTCCAGGTCCTTCACACCCCAATAATGGTAAACGACTAACTGTAATCCCTTTTTATTAATTGCATGATCTTGCTGTTATGTTGCCGGGACTGTATAATGGAAATGTTCAACTAGTAGAGATGCATGGTGTTGAACTATATTGAATTTCAAACTTTGAAGACAAATATGCTCTAAACGATCTTTACTGACATTTAAGATAGACAAAGAAAGTGGTGTCAGTCATCCAAATTTATATTTAATGCATTACTAAGATTATGCGACTTCCAGACCAAGCAACTCTAAAAGTTGACGAAAAATTACCGTTCGAACTAACTCTTGAATATAATTTGCTTATTACTGCATAAGTAATATCATTTATGTTATTGATATTAGTGTTATGAAATCTATGTACTGCTCTTCAACAAAAATATGTGCAATACAGGTAAAGCTGTAATTGTTGGGTTATAACTATCTTGCCCCCATACAGGGGGAAAATGCATTTCATCGTAGGATTCCCATTTTCTGCAATTCACGTGGATGTCAGAAAATGTCGGGAGGAGGAGAACTCACATGCCCCTGCCCTCAAACTCCCCCCCCACCTCAAATGTTTGTTTACGTTTCATGGAGTGCGCAGACGCAAGAACTAATCAGCGTGTTATCAGAGTTTTACGGTGTTTCAACAAAGTCTTCTGGCCATGTTGCGTAATGATGATGTGTGTGAACAAGTAGCGTGGACGAGTGGGCAGATTTATCGTCTCTGTGAGTCACGGTGAAGTAAGATTACCAGTCATTCCAAACCAGCCTCAACCTTGTGTCTGTGGGTTTTCAAATTTCATCCACGTTACGCTACCAACGCGTCACTAATTACTAGAAGTGTTTTTTTTTTTTTTTTAATTGAATGTAAGGTCCCATTGCTTAGTTTTGTTTGTCATTAACGATAGTGTTTGGTGGTTTAAATAATAAAGGATGACATAATGAAGTGTGTGTGTGTGTGTGTGTGTTTCAGTTGCACCGACGATGTGTATAGTAATGCTTTAATCACTACACCACCATTATCGCCGCAGCCACCACCAGTTTACACCACCATCACCACCGTCATTGCGACAGTTTTTTTTTTTTTTTTTTTTTTTTGGTGTGTCCGACTCTTGGCATAGGCTTCACAGCCTGTTCACAAGGCCCAGTAGTCCTCCTACATACCATACACCACTACATGTCACCATTTCGGCGCTAACACCCACCGTCCATAATGAATACATGCTAGGACTGTCTCATACAGGACTGGTGTATTGATACAGTATTAGCGGGGGTGTTTTTACGACATGTCGGCGGGTCTTTTGGTAGATCAGTAAAGTCTGATTATTATCAATGTTAAATCCTTAAACTGCTCCCTGCCCTAGCCGGGATTTGAACCTGGGTCCGCTAGGACTCCAGGCCACCTCTCTACCGATTGAGCCACCGCCTCCCCTATACTATATGTGTAATTAAATAGGATCGACTGTGGTGTGTTGTTTAAAATTCGTGGGATAGTAATGTGGTTCAGATCCTCACTGCTTTTGTTAACATCTACCATCTGGTGAGGAATAAGACTACCGGTAATTATGATCGTCAGGAATATTATGTTACCCTATCCTCATCTCAATCCCCATCACTACGAGCGTACCTTTTTATATTATATTCATGTTAAATCCAGACATTGTTAATGCAGCTTAGGGGACTTTAGAACAGCAAGGGTTAGATATAGCCATCATTAACTTCTTGGCTATTATATAAGTTTAATAATATTGTGAGTTGACAGCCTGATTAAGAAAGATACCTTTGTAGTGGAGGTGTTGTTTAGCCAAAAATATAGTTCATTCTTAAACAGGCGGAGAGTGTCTTCCTTTTGCAGTCTATTTCCAGCTGCACGTTGGTTAAATCAGACAATACTACGGAACTTCGGCCTTTCATAGCAGTTTCTCTTAACTAGGACCACATTCTCTTGTTAATATCGTGCTATCGCTCATTATGGAGAGATGAAAATTTTACGCCTAACAGTACAATCATAGCATTTTTCCATGGTTAGGACTACATTCTGCTATACGAAGTACCCGTTGTGAAGCATCTGTCCCGCCTCTTTCCTCAGATCGTGGTCTCAAGTTTATGGTCTCCCAGGCGATGCGTGAAGGGGCGAGGCTTAGGAACCAATTGCTTGGCAATGAGTTAATTAATATCTTCCTATAGCTCAGCATCCAGCTTGAAGAGATAGTAATATCTTGCTATAGCTCAGTATTCAGCATGGAGAGACGGAAATTTTGCGCCTAATAACACTTTCCTAGCACTTGTAGCACTTTCGCGCAAAAAGGACAACATCTACTTATGTCATGGTGTATAGCTTAGGATTCAGGATGGAGAGATGAATTTTTACGCCTTATTTACGCCTTACTGAAGTGAACAGAGTGTAGCAACATTTAGTGTATAATTGCTGTAAATTTCTGTGATCAGCTCATTACTTCCTCACCCCCCCTCGTTTCATTAGCCTACACCTTTACCCATTTATGTGCCCTGGTATCAACCAGTTTTACCCAGGGTAAGGTTGGTCTCTCATAGGGAAAGGTTAGAACTAGTTTCCATTAACCCCTTCATCGACGCCAATTCTGCCGATACCCCGTGAATCTGGTGAAGTCTTGTTTAAGTATTTACCTTGCTACCTCCATTTGATTTTATTCATCTTAGGAGAGTCATACAGGAAGTGTTAAATAGTCTAAAAATTAAGCCGCTTCAGAAGTCGGGTGCCCTATAAAGCAAAAAAACAATACTGAGGTTGCAGGAATAAAGTAACGCGCTGTTACTGGAAGTGTTAGATAAGCCATAAACACCTTCGGAATTCAGATGTTTTACGAAGCAAAGTAAAACAGCGTAGGAGCAACAGGGGTAAAGTGCATAATGTATCACGTAACTGAGGTGGTGAACCCCGACAACACATGAAGGTCTCACCTCAGCTGCACAAATTCGTCTACAGTTGCGATGAATGAAATTAAATAATACGCCGCCGAGTTGAAGGGGTTATGGAGATTTTTATTATTGTTTTGGCAAGTATCAGACTTTTATACAGCTTAATCCTTCCATCCCGAGAACGCCAGCGCCATCTCTTGCACTGCTAAGCGATTATATTAATCTGTAGTGAGGATATTAATTAAAATTATATCTGGCTTCTGTTGAACGAAAAGTCTCTCCTGAACTGAATAAATACCTGTACATGTCGAGAGGGCAGTGATTCAAGAACGACATCGTCCCCGAGGGTTTAACATGTGGAATGATAAACAAGGAGAAGCTGTAGACACCCTAAGCCATCGAGAAGGACAAAAGCAGAAGAGGAAGAGAAAGAAGACAGCTATTCGTTCCCCTTCGGAGCTTACAGTTTCAGTTCCATGGCGTATTTACTACCCGCACTGTGAAGCGAGCGTAGTGGTAATGTCAGTTGTGAGGTTGACTGGCTGGCTTTGTGTGTGAGTAAATAAGATACTTCATGAAAGGCTTGAGCTATCAACATGAAACTTTAAGGTTATCAGCATATGACCAAAATCCTGGACGAGTTCGAAAATGGACACTCGATGTCCAGTTCAAGGTCACTAAAATGGCTGCCATAGGTCAAATAGTTTTTATCGCCCGCCTTTAGCACCATTATGTCTCATGAACGGCTTGAGCTATCAACATGAAACTATCAGGATATCAAGATATGGCCAAAATCTTGGACGTGTTCGAAAATGGGCGCTCGGGGTCAAGGTCAAGATCACCAAAGGTCACCAGCTGACTATTGGCATGTATTTTGTTGATCTTGACCCTGACCCTAAGTACCCATTTTCGAACTAGTCATAGATTTTGGCCATATCTTGATGCCCTGAAAGTTTCATGATGATAGCTCAAGCCGTTCATAAGATATCTTGTTTACCAACACACAAACAAAGCCAGCCAGCTAATCTCACGACTGAAAACATTACCACTCTGCTCGCTCACCACCAGCGTTGCGAAGCGAGCAGAGTGGAAATATTTTCAGTTGTGAGGTTGGCTGGCTGTCCTTTTTTGTGTGTATTTTACATCCTGAATTTGTGTCTAATAAGACATGGAGGTGCAAAATTATGTGCCGAGGAAAAATGGAGGTACAAAGTTATGTGCCGAGGAAAAACTTTCCTGCTATGCAGGTGGTGAGATTCCATCGTGAGATGGCTTGTAGTTTTCATTATATTTTTCACTTGTTTCTAGTTTTCATTAGTTGTGAGGTTGGCTGGCTGTCCATTTTTGTGTGTGTTTTACATCCTGAATTTGTGTCTAATTAGAAATGGGGGTACAAAATTATGTGCCGAGGAAAAACTTTCCTGCTATGCGGGTGGTGAGATTCCATCGTGAGATGGTTTCTAGTTTTCATTATATTTTTGTTGCTATCTTAAGAAGGATATGTAGCAGTGAAGAGGTTTATTAAGCCTAACGCATTTCTATCGTTTCCCTAAATAAATGTTTTCTCTCAGATAAAATAGCTCAATGGCAGATGATCAAATGGTAAACCCGTCTGCCATTAATGATTATCTCTACGTCATAATCTTGACTGACGTGAAATAATTACCTCCTCAGGTACCTGTGTAAATACCTGTTAAGGCGCATGAGAGCAAAGATTAGTTGATGCAGGTAGTGAGTTAAATGCAGCTGGGAATTATGAACAATGAACAATGAACTTCTTTCTACTTATACGTTATACTCAATTAACCCATTAGTGGCCAAAGTTCTGTGCGAGGGATTTGTTGGAGGGATTCTAAGTGAACCGCCCTATCAGAACATAGTCGCGAAGCTCATAGGTCCCTACCCTGGGTACCCTTCTTTATTAAAGTCTGAAAATGCCCAGTTCCTTCCATTATATTGGACTCTGGGCGCCAGTGGGTTAAGGAAAGACCTGTCGTAGTGCGGGTGTTGAACAACAGCCTATATTAGCACCTTCACTACTAGAAATCCTGTATAAGTTGAGTAGATTCGTGTTGTAGAAGACAGAATGAAAAAGATGTACTTTTTAATTTTCTTTTCCTCCCATACTGTGCACCCACACTACCATACCAGCCACACTAACATACCAACCACACTTCCCAACTTGCCACACTCCGATTACCACCCACCTACCTTACCAGCGGCACAACGATTACCACCCACACTATGATTAACACCGAAACTACCATTAACACCCATACCACCATTCCCACCCACACCACCACTCCCACCCACACCACCATTACTATCCACAGTACCATACCACCCACGATACCTTTACCATGCACACTACCATACCGCCCACACTACCATACCACCCACACTACCATACCACCCACACTACCTTTCACATCCATACTACCATTACCACCCACACTACCATTACCTCCCATATTACCGTACTAGACACACTACTATACCAACCACGCTACCATTCCATCCGGACTACCGTTACCCCCCACACCACCATTTCCACCTACGCCACCATTACCACCCACACTATCATACCAACCACTCTACCACACCAGCCACACTATAACACCAGCCACACTACCACCACCACCCACACTACCATTACCACCGGTACTTCCATTACAACCCACACCACCATACTAGCCACAATACCATTACCACCCATACTAATATTATCACCCACACTGCCATACCAGCCGCACTACTATATCATATGCACGACTATATCAGCCACACTACCTTTTCCACACCACTCTGCCATATCAGCCACACTACCATTACCATCCATACTGCCATACTAGCCCACCACTATTACCGTCCACATAACCATTACCACTCAGTACCATTATCACCTATATTACCACTACCATCCACGCCATCATTACCACCCACACTACCATTACCACCTCATACTATCATTACCACCCACACTACCATTACCACCCACACTACCATTACCACCCACACTACCATTACCACCTCATACTACCATTACCACCCACACTACCATTACCATCCACACTACCATTACCACCCCATACATCCATTACCACCCCATACATCCATTACCACCCACACTACCATTACCATCCACACTACAAATACCATCCACACTACCATTACCATCCACATCACCATTACCATCCACACTACCATTACCACCCACACTACCATTATCACCTCATACTACCATTACCACCCACACTACCATTACCACCTCATACTACCATTACCACCCACACTACCATTACCACCCACACTACCATTACCATCCACACTACCATTACCACCCCATACATCCATTACCACTCCATACATCCATTACCACCCACACTACCATTACCATCCACACTACCATTACCATCCACACCACCATTACCATCCACACTACCATTACCACCCACACTACCATTACCACCCACACTAAAATTACCACCCACACTACCATTACCACCTTATACTACCATTACCACCCACACTACCATTACCACCTCATACTACCATTACCACCCACACTACCATTACCACCTCATACTACCATTACCACCCACACTACCATTACCACCCACACTACCATTACCACCTCATACTACCATTACCACCCAAACTACCATTACCATCCACACTACCATTGCCACTCACACTACCATTACCACCTCATACTACCATTACCACCCAATTACCATTACCACCCCCACTACCATTACCACCTCATACTACCATTACCACCCACACTACTATTACCACCCACATTACCATTACCACCTCATACTACCATTACCACCCACACTACCATTACCAACCAAACTACCATTACCACCCACACTGCCATTACCACCCACACTACCATTACCACCCACACTACCATTACCACCCACACTGCCATTACCACTATATACTGTACAATCATTACCATCCACACTACCGTTACCACCCACACTACCATTACCACCCACACTACCATTACCACCACATACTGTCATTACCACCCACACTACCATTACCACCCATACTACCAATACCACCCACACTACCATTACCACCCACACTACCATTACCACCCATACTGCCATTACCACCCACACTACCATTACCACCCATACTACCAATACCACCCACACTACCATTACCACCCATACGACCATTACCACCCATACTACCATTACCACCCACACTACCATTACTACCCATACTACCATTACCACCCACACTACCATTACCATCCACACTACCATTACCACCCCGTACGTCCATTACCACCCCATACATCCATTACCACCCACACTACCATTACCATCCACACTACCATTACCACCCCGTACGTCCATTACCACCCCATACATCCATTACCACCCACACTATCATTACCATCCACACAACCATTACCACCCCATACGTCCATTATCACCCCATACATCCATTACCACCCACACTACCATTACCATCCACACTACCATTACCATCCACACTACCATTACCATCCACACCACCATTACCATCCACACTACCATTACCACCCACACTACCATTACCACCTCATACTACCATTACCACCCACACTACCATTACCACCTCATACTACCATTACCACCCACACTACCATTACCACCTCATACTACCATTACCACCCAATTACCATTACCACCCACACTACCATTACCACCTCATACTACCATTACCACCCACACTACCATTACCACCCACACTACTATTACCACCCACACTACCATTACCACCTCATACTATCATTACCACCCACACTACCATTACCACCCACATTACCATTACCACCTCATACTACCATTACCACCCACACTACCATTACCAACCACACTGCCATTACCACCCACACTACCATTACCACCCACACTACCATTACCACCCACACTGCCATTACCACTATATACAATCATTACCATCCACACTACCGTTACCACCCATACTACCATTACCACCCACACTACCATTACCACCACATACTGTCATTACCACCCACACTACCATTACCACCCGTACTACCAATACCACCCACACTACCATTACCACCCACACTACCATTACCACCCATACTACCATTACCACCCACACTATGTACCGTTACCACCACATACTGTCATTACCACCCACACTACCATTACCACCCGTACTACCAATACCACCCACACTACCATTACCACCCACACTACCATTACCACCCACACTACCATTACCACCCATACTACCATTACCACCCACACTACCATTACCACCCATACTACCAATACCACCCACACTACCATTACCACCCAGACGACCATTACCACCCACACTACCATTACCACCCGCACTACCATTACCATCCACACTACCAATACCATCCACACTACCATTACCATCCACATCACCATTACCATCCACACTACCATTACCACCCACACTACCATTATCACCTCATACTACCATTACCACCCACACTACCATTACCACCTCATACTACCATTACCACCCACACTACCATTACCACCCACACTACCATTACCATCCACACTACCATTACCACCCCATACATCCATTACCACTCCATACATCCATTACCACCCACACTACCATTACCATCCACACTACCATTACCATCCACACCACCATTACCATCCACACTACCATTACCACCCACACTACCATTACCACCCACACTACCATTACCACCCACACTACCATTACCACCTTATACTACCATTACCACCCACACTACCATTACCACCCACACTACCATTACCACCTCATACTACCATTACCACCCAAACTACCATTACCATCCACACTACCATTGCCACACACACTACCATTACCACCCACACTACCATTACCACCCGCACTACCATTACCATCCACACTACCAATACCATCCACACTACCATTACCATCCACATCACCATTACCATCCACACTACCATTACCACCCACACTACCATTATCACCTCATACTACCATTACCACCCACACTACCATTACCACCTCATACTACCATTACCACCCACACTACCATTACCACCCACACTACCATTACCATCCACACTACCATTACCACCCCATACATCCATTACCACTCCATACATCCATTACCACCCACACTACCATTACCATCCACACTACCATTACCATCCACACCACCATTACCATCCACACTACCATTACCACCCACACTACCATTACCACCCACACTACCATTACCACCCACACTACCATTACCACCTTATACTACCATTACCACCCACACTACCATTACCACCCACACTACCATTACCACCTCATACTACCATTACCACCCAAACTACCATTACCATCCACACTACCATTGCCACTCACACTACCATTACCACCCACACTACCATTACCACCCGCACTACCATTACCATCCACACTACCAATACCATCCACACTACCATTACCATCCACATCACCATTACCATCCACACTACCATTACCACCCACACTACCATTATCACCTCATACTACCATTACCACCCACACTACCATTACCACCTCATACTACCATTACCACCCACACTACCATTACCACCCACACTACCATTACCATCCACACTACCATTACCACCCCATACATCCATTACCACTCCATACATCCATTACCACCCACACTACCATTACCATCCACACTACCATTACCATCCACACCACCATTACCATCCACACTACCATTACCACCCACACTACCATTACCACCCACACTACCATTACCACCCACACTACCATTACCACCTTATACTACCATTACCACCCACACTACCATTACCACCCACACTACCATTACCACCTCATACTACCATTACCACCCAAACTACCATTACCATCCACACTACCATTGCCACTCACACTACCATTACCACCTCATACTACCATTACCACCCAATTACCATTACCACCCCCACTACCATTACCACCTCATACTACCATTACCACCTACACTACCATTACCACCCACACTACTATTACCACCCACATTACCATTACCACCTCATACTACCATTACCACCCACACTACCATTACCAACCACACTACCATTACCACCCACACTACCATTACCACCCACACTACCATTACCACCCACACTGCCATTACCACTATATACAATCATTACCATCCACACTACCGTTACCACCCATACTACCATTACCACCCACACTACCATTACCACCACATACTGTCATTACCACCCACACTACCATTACCACCCATACTACCAATACCACCCACACTACCATTACCACCCACACTACCATTACCACCCATACTGCCATTACCACCCACACTACCATTACCACCCATACTACCAATACCACCCACACTACCATTACCACCCATACGACCATTACCACCCATACTACCATTACCACCCACACTACCATTACTACCCATACTACCATTACCACCCACACTACCATTACCATCCACACTACCATTACCACCCCGTACGTCCATTACCACCCCATACATCCATTACCACCCACACTATCATTACCATCCACACTACCATTACCACCCCATACGGCCATTATCACCCCATACATCCATTACCACCCACACTACCATTACCATCCACACTACCATTACCATCCACACTACCATTACCATCCACACCACCATTACCATCCACACTACCATTACCACCCACACTACCATTACCACCTCATACTACCATTACCACCCACACTACCATTACCACCTCATACTACCATTACCACCCACACTACCATTACCACCTCATACTACCATTACCACCCAATTACCATTACCACCCACACTACCATTACCACCTCATACTACCATTACCACCCACACTACCATTACCACCCACACTACTATTACCACCCACACTACCATTACCACCTCATACTATCATTACCACCCACACTACCATTACCACCCACATTACCATTACCACCTCATACTACCATTACCACCCACACTACCATTACCAACCACACTGCCATTACCACCCACACTACCATTACCACCCACACTACCATTACCACCCACACTGCCATTACCACTATATACAATCATTACCATCCACACTACCGTTACCACCCATACTACCATTACCACCCACACTACCATTACCACCACATACTGTCATTACCACCCACACTACCATTACCACCCGTACTACCAATACCACCCACACTACCATTACCACCCACACTACCATTACCACCCATACTACCATTACCACCCACACTATGTACCGTTACCACCACATACTGTCATTACCACCCACACTACCATTACCACCCGTACTACCAATACCACCCACACTACCATTGCCACCCACACTACCATTACCACCCATACTACCATTACCACCCACACTACCATTACCACCCATACTACCAATACCACCCACACTACCATTACCACCCAGACGACCATTACCACCCACACTACCATTACCACCCACACTACCATTACTACCCATACTACCATTAACACCCACACTACCATTACTACCCATACTACCATTACCACCCATACTATCATTACCACCCACACTACCATTACCACCCACACTACCATTAACACCCACACTACCATTACTACCCATACTACCATTAACACCCACACTACCATTAACACCCACACTACCATTACTACCCATACTACCATTACCACCCTTCCATTACCACCCACACTACCATTACCACCCAGACCACCATTACCTCCTACACTAATATTATCACCCACAGTACCATACTAGCCGCACTACTATATCAGCCGCACGACCATATCAGCCACACGATAATACCATTACCACGCACGCTACCTTTACCACGCTACTCTACCATACCAGTCACACTACCATTGCCTTCCGCACTACCATTACCTCCTTTTTTTTTTTTTTTTTTTTTTTTTTTTTTTTTATGTGTCCGACTCTGGGCATAGGCTTCACAGCCTGCTATCAAGGCCCAGCAGTCCTCCTACATACCATACACCCCTACATGTCACCACTTCGGCGCTAACACCCACCGTCCATATTGAATACATGCTAGGGCTGTCTCATACAGAACTGGTGTATTGGTATTAGCGGGGGTATTTTTATGACATGTCGGCGGGTCTTCTGGTAGATCAGTAAAGCCTGATTTAATGAAATTCAAATCCTTAAACTGTTCCCTGCCCCAGCCGGGATTCGAACCTGGGTCCGCTAGGACTGCAGGCCACCTCTCTACCGATTGAGCCACCGCCTCCCCCACTACTATTGCCACCTTCACAGCCATTCCAGCCCCTCTACCATTACCGTCCACATCACCATTACCACCCGTACTACCATTACCACCTCATACTGCCATTACCCCTGACACTACCATTACAAGTACACTGCCTTACTAGCCACACAACCATTACCATCTACACTACCATACTTGCCACACTACCATAACCATCCACACTACCATACCAGGCACACAGCCATACCACCCACACAACCATACCGACCACACTACCATTACCACCCTCACTACCATACTAATCACACAGTAGGCTACCATGGAATACCTACAGCACTAATGTTCTACCCCTACTAGCCTACCTGTCTACCACACCACACAACCAGTCTACCATAGATCCTAACCACACTACCACATCACCGCACTACCAGATATTGCCACAACGTAAAGTACTCATGAAATCCATAACCCGACGCATTCCACCTATAACCCACACCATCATTCCTTAACCGATAGCCACTTCTTTTTCCCACAACGGTATTAAATGATCCCACATCACCATCTGCTCCATAAACCCCTTCACCACGATGACTTATTCTCTTCTTTCTACCGTCAGACGATTTTTTTTTTTTTTTACTTCAGACGATCCTTGATAAATAGGGCTGCTCCTCATTGTAAAGAGTCAGTCAAGGTTACCTACATCATCCATTTCGAGAAGTCTCGTAAGCCGAAAAAAAAATGTCTGAAGGTAAGAAGAATAGAAAAAAAAAAGAGTTCGTTATGCCGGATACTCCACATGAAGTCACATCAATCTTCAACCACAGTGCTCCACATGTTCCACAGCACAATTATCATTTAGAAATGTCTCTCACCAACTAACTGTAAGACTCCGAACTAGACATACTCCACAACCAACTCACTTATTTCCTGTTACCCACACTTGGCCCCACCGCACCACCATCACCACCAAGAACTACACAGTAGGGTGGAGCGTTTTTACACTTTTTTTCGATTTTTTGGTGTGGGTAGTGCGGAAAAGTTGCCATTTCATGAGGAAAAAACTGTGTTAAAAGCATTTTGCTCTAGGATGATATCATTTACCGCCCCAGGCTGATTGAAGTTCGAAAATTCGCCCTGGAAAATAGGCAACAGATGTGATATATCCCGATTTGATATGTTGATGTATTTTCCTTTTGGGTACTGTTGAAAACTATTGTTATACCTTGTAAATGACACATGCAAAAGACGGATTGATGTATGATAATATCTTCCACTGCCCCAAGTCGTCTAAAAAAATGAAAAAAAAAAAAAAAAATCAGTAGTTTTTAGAAAATTCCTAAGATTCTGCCATGATGTCTATAATTTAGGAGCAGCTATAATATGAAAACTAAAAGCCTATATATCATTTGTGCAAAGATACATCAATATACAATAATATTTTCCACTGCCCCAATTAAAATCTATCTATCTATCTATTGCCAGACGCCTCAATCCCGTTTGGGGTGGCCACAAACAAATCGCCTCCAAGTCGCCCTGTCCCCCGCCATTACACTGCCCTGCTCCCAACTCACACCCCCCTCTCTCATATACCTCTCCACCCCATCCCTCCATCTCAT
Organism: Coenobita brevimanus; assembly: GCF_032717465.1. Classification (NCBI taxonomy): domain Eukaryota; kingdom Metazoa; phylum Arthropoda; class Malacostraca; order Decapoda; family Coenobitidae; genus Coenobita; species Coenobita brevimanus. Next base: position 12,820,076 of record NC_137013.1, read on the forward strand.
CCTCGGCCTCCCCCTCCCTCTTTCCCCCTCCACCTCACTCATATACACTCTCTTCGTCAGTCTTTCACCCTCCATCCTCTCCACATGGCCAAACCACCTCAGTGTATTCCTCATAACGCTTCCTATCACATCCACATCAACACCACAACGTTCCTTTATATCCTCATTCGTCAGCCTGTCTCTCCATGTGACTCCACAGGCTCCTCTGAAATAACTCATTTCCACTGCTCTCACTCTTGACTTGTGTCCTTCCAACAATGTCCAAGCTTCACTTCCGTACGTTAGAGTTGGTATCACAATACTGTCATGTAGTAACTTTTTCACTTCCATGCTCACTTCCCTGTTTCTTATCACTGCTTTCAAGGAACCAGCAACCTTTCTTCCCTGCTGTACCCTTTCAAGCACTTCACCCTCCAAACCTCCATCCTTACTCATCACACTACCCAAATACTTAAACGTACTCACATTTTCCAATTCCTCACCATCCAACCGCGCTGTACATTCACTAACTTCACCTCTCTCAAAGACCATCACTTTACTCTTCCCTACATTCACCTTTAGGTTCCGTTTCTTACACACTCTCTCAAACTCATCCACCAAGCCTTGCAGCTCCCCTTCGTCTTCACTCAACAACACAGTATCATCTGCAAACAACAGTACAGGGAGTTTCCAAACACTATCCTCTCTCACCAGGGCCACTCCAACATCCACTACCCTACCTTGTACCTCTTTTATTACCCCATCCATGTACAGATTGAACAACCATCGAGACATGACACATCCCTGTTTCAAACCAACTTTCAAAGAGAAAAATTCACTTAGTTCACCATCCACACGCACTGCAGCCTTCGCATCATCGTACATACTCTTCACAGCATTCAACAACTTCCCATCTACTCCATATATTCTTAACACTTTCCACATTCCTTGTCTATCCACCCTGTCATATGCTTTCTCCAAATCCATGAAAGCCGCATACAGCTTCTTTCCCTTCTCTAGAAACTTTTCCACTAAAGATCTAAGAATGAATATCTGATCTACACAAACTCTTCCCTTCCTAAAGCCTCCCTGTTCTTCTCCAACTAATTTCTCTGTTCCTTCTCTAACTCTGTCTATAAGTATCCTACCATACACTTTTCCTATTATACTAAGAAGACAAATGCCCCTATGATTACCACACACTTCTTTTTCCCCTTTTCCTTTGTGCAAGGGAATAATTATACCTGACTTCCAATCCTCCGGGACTCTACCTTCCTCCCAGGCCAATCTGCACATCTTCCACATCCATTCTACTACTATCTCTCCCCCATGCTTCAGCATTTCACCACACACTCCATCAATTCCTGGGGCTTTCCCCGATTTAACTTTCTTCATTGCTTCCACAACTTCTATCCTACTGATTTCTTCCTGTCTTCTCACCTCCCTCCTTCTCCCAGCCATTCCCCAGCCACTTATACTCGCATTACGTCCATCCTCTACGTTCAACAATTCCTTAAAGTGTTCTCTCCATCTGCTCACTTTTTCTCCCTTCTCCACTAGTAATCTACCATTTTTATCTTTCACTCCCCTGCTAACTTCACTTCCACCCTGTCTTACTCTTTTCACTTCTCTCCAGAACATTTTCTTACAGTCCCTCCACTTTACACTCAAATTCCTTCCAAATTCCTCATCCACTCTCTTCTTACTCTCTCTTACCAATCTTTTCACCTCTCTCTTCCTTTCCACATATAACTCTCTCTTCCGCCTCTCAACTTCTTCCACGCCCCTATTTCTCATCCATTCATTGTATGCTTTCTTCTTTTGTGCCACAGCCTGTTTCACCTCTTCAGTCCACCACGCTGTTCCTTGCACCCCCCTCCGTCTTCTCTTCCTTCCACACACCACATCACATGCTGCACATATTTCTTCTGTAAATATCTTACACATACCTTCCACGTCTCCCATCTGCTCCAATTCATACTTGCCCAATCGTTCCTCCACTTCTCTCTTATACTCTGCCTTTTTCTCATCCTCTTGTAACCTTTCCACTCTCCTTGCAACTACTCCTTCCTCTCGTCTTTCCCTTCTTCTATTCCTCCATCTTACTTACATCCTAATTCTGGCCACCACCAAGTAGTGGTCAGAAAGTCCACTCCCCCAACCTCTATACACTCTTGCATCCTTTACACATCTTCGCATCCTTTCATCCACACACACATAATCAATCATTGCCTTCCTTTCATTCAGTTCACCACCCACCCTTCTCATCACTCGCCATGTATACCTGTGGATCATTTTATGCCTGAAGAGGGTATTGGCTATCACCAACCCCCTCCCAGCACAAATGTCCACTAACGCACTCCCATTCTCATCTATCTCAGCAGGCACACCCCACTCACCAACTATTCCATCCAGCTTCACATTACCAACTTTACCATTCATATCACCAATCAAAAACACTCTCTCATTCCTTCCAATATTACTTATTTTCAGGAACTAGGTAAAAAACGCTGTAGCGTTCGGTCAGTAGCAGCCCTGCAGTCTATGAGAACACACGTGAGGCACTGGGACAATGAGTAAACAGAAGATTGCAAGGCAAGGACTTGATTGCCCTGTCTTTGGTAAACCTGCTGTATTGGACAGACGATGTCTTCCTACTTACGAAGACGTGATGAAAGCTTGCTCTTGGGAAAGATTAGAGAGGAAAACATTATCTCAAGAACCTAAACGGAGTGACATCAGTCACTCCATCTGCTTACATTTGGAATATATATAGAGGTCGGCATCAATTTCCACAGTCTCTTTCAAACGAATGAAAGTTATGTTAGATACATATCACACAAAGTACAGAAACAAGTTGAAACCATACAACAGCAGAAAGGACGACCCTGCTTATATTAAGAGAACTGAGCTTTTCAGGGCAGATGGCCAGAAACTTTGCGACATTGCAGCCTGCAAATGCACCAGCAAATGTTGTTCATGTGAACGGATGCAAAGGGTACCACAACAGGAGTTGAAGTTTCTTGCTGATCAGAGAGATCAGAGGAAGATGGTAATTGGTTCTATAGATATAACAACATCTAGAAAGAAAATCAAAGGATTGAGAGAAAAGAGAAAGAATTAGACCATGCAAAAAACCCTTAACCATCAACAAGTGGAACTATTCACATAGCTTCATCTACTGTATATAGCAGCTCTAGCTCTACTTCATCTACGGATGATTCCGATTCTGAGAGAAATCTGCCTGAAAGAGTGAAGAGCAGCACTCGGAAGAAATACAAACATCATGTCAAATTGCTCTCAGTGGCATTGTTTTGTGACAGAATAACTGTATCTGATAGAACAACAGCATGTGTCTCCAGTGCTGTTCTGAAAGATCTTGGACTGATCAGTAAACAAGATACATCTCAGGTCATTGACAGAAGTAAAATTCGCTGGGCACATAAGAGAGCTGGGTTGGAGGAATTACTTGAAGGCACGAAGCTCAGCAGCAGATTGTGTGAGAGCTTTTAAACTGCCCACTTTAAATTTCAATGCTGAATCATATTATGACATGGTTGACTGTCATTCCTTGGAGCTGACAGAACCTCCTCTTACAAGGAACATAGACACAGAAAATATCATGGAATTCATTCATACAGGTAATGTTCCACGTTCTCAAGCAAAGGATATTCCGTGTCACACTCAACCAGTGGAACGTTACATCAGGGTTGTTACCGAGGCTTCTGAGAAAGTGTGTGGGAGAAACAACCGGAATGGATTTATTCAGTCAACTCTGTTGTCTCGCAAACAAATGCCTCGATTTGAAAATAAAAAGAAATTTTGCACATAAATAGTTCTAGCAATGGTAGGTTGGTTGGGCTGGAGTAGGGCGGAACTCTAAATACAGCCACCTCCTCGCAGTGAGTTCTGGGTTATTTTTTCCTCAGCATAAATGAGAAAAAATAAGCAAAGAGCTGTATATGAAATTGTTCAACTAAATAATGGCTTAAAAACTGAAAATATATATTTTGAACTCTGGCAAGCAGTCATAGATGCAGTGTTTTTGACCAAGCTCCTGAAAGTAAGTAATATTGATTTTAACTGGGTCAGTGGAAGATATTATTGTATATTGATGTATCTTTGCACAAATGATATATAGGCTTTTAGTTTTCTTATTATAGCTACCCCTAAATTATAGACATCATGGTAGAATTTTAGGAATTTTCTAAAAACTGATTATTATTATTTTTTAATTTTTTTTTAGACGACCTGGGGCAGTAGAAGATATTATAATATATCAATCCGTCTTTGCATGTGTCATTTACAAGGTATAACAATGGTTTTCAGCAGTACCCAAAAGGAAAATACATCAATATATCAAATCGGGGTATATCACATGTGTTGCCTAGTTTCGAGGGTGCTTTTTCAAACTTCAATCAGCCTGGGGCGGTAAAAGATATCATCCTAGAGCAAAACGCTTTTAACAGTTTTTTTTTCTCATGAAATGGCAACTTTACCGCACTACTCGCACCAAAAAATCGAAAAAGGTGTAAAAACGCTCCACCCTACTACACCCCCCCTCACACATCTCATCTACCCCATTACCCACACTTGTCCATACCACATACTCACCGCCAAGCATTACACACACACACACACACACACACACACACACACACACACACACACACACACACACACACACACACCTCATCTACCACATTACCTACATATGACCTCACCTCACAACCACCACCATTACCAAGCACTACACACCCCATTTACCTCATTACTCACACTTAGCCCTACCACGCCACCACCACCACCAAGCACTTACCCCCCCCCACACGCCCCACTTACCCAAGTCCTCCACCGCATTTTACCAAGTTTACTCTGAAGCGGTAGTTACGAAGTTTGAGTTAGTGTTGACTGGAGCTAACGATGCTTCGTAAGTTGGCTGGATCAAATTACTCTCGTGGCTCCACGGACATGTGTCTAGATCAGCTTAATTGACCCCCTTCCCCCGCCTTTTCTTTAGCCTCTTTGAAACTAGTACATTTTTTTTTTTTTTTACCCAGATCCTCCCTACTATTCTCCTAATAATCCTCGAACCTTTTGCTCCTTAATTTTTTCCCTCAATGTCCCCTTGTTTTGTCCTCTCTCCTAACTTTTTTATTTTATTTTTTTTTTTTATGCGAGGAAGAAGGAACCAAAGGCCATGAGCCCGCAGTAACAGTTCCCTCCAAGAGAAAAACAAAATACAATATAGAGCCAAATTCAAGATCCGATCATTTTGAGATGCCTGGACACACTGCGTTTGAAAGACTGGAGATCATAGGCAGCAGAAAATACAGACAGAGGGAGACAGTTCCAGAGCTGACCTGTTGCATAAATGAAAGACTGGGAGTAACGGTTAACTCTTGCATTAGAGAGTTGGACAGAAAAAGGATGAGAGTTTGCTGCCAGACGGGTGCTACGCGCCCGTCGTAGAGGTGGAGGAATGCAAGCAGACAGTTCAGAGGAGCAGTGATCATTAAAGTAGCGATAGAAAAGAGATAAAGATGCAACAGTGCGGCGAAGAGACAGAGGTTGAAGGGAGTCAGTAAGAGGAGGAGAGTTAATGAGACGAAAAGCCTTTGACTCCACCCTATTGAGAAGAGCTGTATGTGGGGAGCCACCCCACACATGAGAGTTGTACTCCACGCAGGGGCGGATAAAACCCCTGTATAGAGTCAACAATTGCGCAGGGGTAAAGAAAGAGCGGAGGCGGCTTAGCACACCCAATCTTTTGGAAGCAGATTTTACAAGAGATGTAATATGATCTTTCCAAGATAAGTCCCGAGTAAATGAAACCCCAAGCATGTTCAAGGATGATGCAGGATTAAGCTGAATATTATTAAACATTAGTGGGTATACCTGTGGAAGATTTTGTCGGGTTGATAGGTGTAAGAACTGAGTCTTAGATGCATTAAAAACAACCATATTATTTTTACCCCAGTCAGAGATACGAGCCAAGTCAGACATTAGGTGTGCCATAGCCTCATCCCTTGTTTGTTGAAGTAACTGTTGAGATGGGCGTTGTGGGAACCGAATGGAAAGGTGAAGGGTGGAGTCATCAGCGTATGAGTGGATATGGTTAGATGTACAGCTTAGAAGATCATTGATGAATAAAAGGAAGAGAGTTGGTGATAGGACAGAGCCCTGAGGAACACCACTGTTGATAGATCTAGGAGAAGAACGATGGCCGTCTACAACAGCGGCTATAGAACGACCAGAAAGGAAGCTAGCGATGAAGGCACAGATAGAAGGATAGAAACCGTAGGAGAGCAGTTTGGAAATTAAAGATTTATGCCAGACTCGATCGAAAGCCTTTGAGATGTCAAGTGCAATGCCAAAGCTTTCGCCAAAGTCCCGAAAGGAGGATGACCAGGAGTCTGAAAGGTAGGTGAGAAGATCGCCAGTGGAGCGTCCCCGACGGAACCCATACTGACGATCGGAAAGAAGGTTGTGATAGGAAAGATGCCTTAAAATTTTTCTATTAAGAATTGACTCGAAAACTTTTGAAATACAGGACGTTAAAGCAATTGGACGATAGTTGGAGGGTTGGGAGTGGTCACCCTTCTTTGGGACTGGCTGAATGAGAGCAAACTTCCAGCAAGAAGGAAAGGTACAAGTTGACAGACAAAGACGAAAGAGTTTGCCTAGGCAGGGTGTAAGCACAGAAGCACAGTTCTTGAGAACAACAGGAGGGACCCCATCAGGCCCATATGCCTTGTTAGTACTGAGGCCAGTGATGGCAGAAAATACATCAACTGAAGAAATTTTAATGTCAGCCATGAGGAAGTCAGAGGGGGAAGTGATGGAGGAACAGCACCGGAATCGTCTAAGGTAGAATTGGAGGAGAAAGTCTGTGCGAAGAGATCTGCTTTATCAGTAGAAGAAATAGCTACAGAACCATCAGAGTAGAAAAGAGGAGGGATGGATGATGAGGTAAAGTTGTTAGAAAGATTTTTGGCAAGATGCCAGAAGGAGCGGGAAGAATTCGAGTTGGAGAGTTGAGAGCATTTAGTATGGATGAAATTATTTTTAGTAGAGCGAAGAACAGACTTAGCACGATTCCGGGCAGAAACGTAAAGATGATGTGATTCAGGGGTGGGTTGGCTCCGGTACCTTTTGTAGGCCCTCTCCTTGTTGCGGACAGCATTAGAACAAGCGTGATTAAACCAAGGCTTTCTTGCGTTAGTCAAAGGATATGAGAAAGGAATGTATGCTTCCATGCCCGAGAGAATAACCTCCGAAATGCGCAAGGCACACTCAGATGGCTCACGGCCATGGAAGCAATAATCATTCCAGGGAAAATCAAAGAAGTACTGCCTGAGGGCCTCCCAGTCTGCGGCACCAAAATGCCACAGACGACGTTTCCCTGGAGGGTCCACAGGCCGTACCGGAGTGATAGGACAGGTTAAGGTAATAAGGTTGTGATCGGAGGAGCCCAACGGAGAGAAAAGATTAACAGAGTAAGCAGAAGGATTAGTTGTGAGGAAGAGGTCAAGTATGTTGGAGCTCTCTTCAAGGCGGGTAGGGTGCTGTACAAGCTGCTCTAGGTCATTAAGGATAGAAAAGATGTAGGCTTGTTCACCAGGTGGATCCGTGAAAGGAGAGGAGAGCCAAAGGTGGTGGTGAACATTGAAATCTCCAAGAATGGAGATTTCAGAGAAAGGAGAAATGGATAGAATGTGTTCCATCGTAGAAGTAAGATAGTCGAAGAATTTTTGATAGTCAGTAGAATTAGGGGATAAGTAAACAGCACAGATATATTTAGTCAGAGAATGACAGGAAAGCCGAAGCCAGAGTGTGGAGAATTCAGAAGAATCAAGTTCAGGAACACGAGAGCAAGATAGGTCGTTGCGTATATATATACACAACAGCCACCTTTGGCTTTGAAATGAGTATAGAGAAAGTAGGAGGATACAGAAAAGGGTTAGCTGTCAGTTGCCTCAGACAGCTGAGTCTCCGTTAGAAAAAGAAGGTGAGGTTTAGAGGAGGAGAGGTGGTGCTCAACAGAGCGAAAGTTAGAGGAAAGGCCGTGAATGTTGCAGAAATGAAGAAGAAGAGAGTCAGACAGTGGTTCCAGGCACCTTGAGTCGTCATCGGGAGAGGGGCAGATGGTGGGGGCATTTATGGTCCCCCCCCTGGGGACTCCGAGGCTTGATATAACGACGCCATTTTAGGTAAATTTTGAATAGGAAGTGTAGTGTGTACTGTGAATGTAGTTTGGTGAAGATAGTTAGAGAAATTTGTACTGGAGAGCATGCTGGCCTACTCTCTGTGTAACTGAGACACTGAAAAAGTTCAGCAAAGGGGGATGGTCAGGAACTAGTCCTGAGGGCTGATGAAACGGGAGCTCCAGCACTCCCTGTCATCAGCTTTCCATCCACCTCGGGAGTACTGCCCTGCTCGACTGGTGCTACAGTCTACTCCACATAATCCTCACTCCCTCTCCTTTCTGCCTTTCTCCCTTCCTCCCTCCCTTCTTCATTTTCTTCCTTTCCCTAGTCTTGTCTCTCTTTTTTTCCCTTCAATTTTACTCGCTCTTCGCCCTTTCCAACTTTGTTTCCCACCTGCCTTTCTGCTCCCTACCTGCCTTTTTGCCCTCATATGCCTTTCTGCCCCCACCGATCTTTATGTCCCAACCTGCCTTTTTGCCCCCACATGCACCTACCTTCCTTCCCCCACCTGCCTTCCTGCCCTCACATGCCTTTCTGCCCCCACCGACCTGTATGCCCCCACCTGCCTTCCTGTTCCCACATGCCCTTCAGTCCCCACCTTCTTTTTTGGTCCACCTGCCTTCCTGCCCCCACCTGCCTTTGTCCCCTAACGCCTTTCTGCTTCCATCTGCCTTCCTGCCCCCTACCTGACTTTCTGCCCCCTCAGGCCTTTCTGCCTCCCTCCTGCCTTATTGCCATCGACATACCTTTCTGCCGCCCATCGCATTCTACCGCCCACCTGTCTTTCTGCCTCCCAGTTGCCTTTCTGCCGTCCACCCTTTCTTACTCCCACCGTCCTGCCTTTCTTCCACCCCCCTGCCTTACTGCTCCCCTGTCTTTTTGCCGCCCACCTGTCTTCCTGCCCCCACCTCCCTTTCTTTCCTCACACCCGTCTTTCTACACCCTTTTACCTGCCTTTCTGCTCGCCTCACGCCTTTTTGCCTCCCCCCTGCCTTTCTGCCCCACTTGCCTTTTTTTCTCCCTCCTGCCTTTCTGCTACCACCTGCCTTTCTGCCACTCACCTGCCCGTTGGTCATTCATTTTCCTTTCTGCCTCCTCCTGCCTTTCTACTCCTTCCCTAGCTTTCTGCCACCCACTTGCCTATCTGTCCCTTCTTGCCTTTCTACCCCACCTGCCTTTCTGCTCCCACTTGCCTTTCTGCTTCCTCCTGCCTTTCCGCCCCGCCTGCCTTTCTTCTCCCTCCCGCCTTTCTACTCCCGTCTGCCTTTCTGCCCTCTCCTGCCTTTCTGCCCCTCCTACTTTTGTGATCTCTCCTACCTTTATGCCCCCTCCTGCCTTTCTGTCCGTCATGCGTTTGTGCTCCCTCCTGCCTTTCTGCCCATCATGTGTTTGTGCTCCTTTCTGCCTTTCTCCCCCAGCCTGCCTTTCTGCCCCCACCTACCTTTATGCAACCCACCTACCAATAGTCCCGTCACCTACTTTCTGTCCCCGATCTGTCGTTCCGCCCCTCTCCTTCCTTTTAGCCCTCCTTCCCGCCTTTCGGCCCACCTCCTACTGTTCTCTCCCGTCCTACCTTTATGCCTCCATCGTGCCTTTCTGCCCTCATCCTTCCTTCTGTCACCACTTCTTTTTATTCCCCCGTTTGCCTTTCTGCCTCCCCCCTGCCTTTCTGCCTCCCTCCTTCCTTTTTACTCCCCACCTGCCTCTCTGCCGCCCACCTGCCTATCTGCCCCCTCTGATGCCTCTCTGCCCACCACCTCCCTCTGTGCCCCTCACCTGCCTTTCTGCTCCTCACCTGCGTTTCTGCCCCCCTCACCTGCCTGTCCATCCACCACCTGCCTCTCTGCCCCCTTTTGCCATTCAGTCCAGCTGTCTTTCTGCCAACCACCTGCTTTTCTGACCATCACGTGCCTTTCTGCCCACCACCTGCCCTTCATCCCCCACTTGCCTTCCTGCCCATCACCTGTATGACCATCGCCTGCCTTCCTGCCCCCATCTGCCATTTGCACACCAACTACCTTTTGTGTACCACTGTTTTTCTGTCCACCACCTGCTTTTCTTCCCGCTCAACTACTTTCTGTCCCTTCTGGGTTTTTGACAGCCTTTGTATTTCTCCTCACACCCTGCCAGCCTTTCTGGCCACACCTACTATTCTGCCCCCACCTTCCTTTCTGTCTTCCACCTTCAGTTGTGCCTCTCCACCTGTCTTTCTGCAGCCAATTGCGTGTCTCCAATTGCCTTTCTGCCTTCTCCTATCTTTCTTCTTCTCACATGCCTTTCTGCCCCCACCTGCCTTTCTGCTCCGTATCTGCCTTTTTACCCTACCTGTCTTTCTGCTCCCCACCTGCCTTTATGCCCCACCTGCCTTTTAGCCCTGACTTGCCTTTCTGCCTCCACCTGCCTTTCTTCTCCCCACCTGCCTTTCTGCTCCTTATCTGCGTTTCTGCTCCCCACCTGCCTTTTTGCCCCACTTGCCTTTCTGCCCCTACTTGCCTTTCTGCCCCACCTGCCTTTCTGCTCCCCGCCTTCCTTCTTGCCTCCACCCGCCTTTCCTCCTGCCTTTCTTCTCCACACCTGCGGTCATGATAGCTTCTGGATTCTCCCTCCGCCCGCCTGCCGTTCTGCCCTCTTCTGCGTTTTTGACAGCTTCTGCCCCCCCCCCCCACCTGGCTTTCTGGCCTCCAATTGCTTTTCTACTTCTTGCGTTGTTTCATCCCTCCTCCTTCTCTTCTTCCCAAAGTGAGCTCTTCTAGAGCCACCTCTTTGGTCAATGGTCAATGTGTGTGTGTGTGTGTGTGTGTGTGTGTGTGTGTGTGTGTGTGTGTGTGTCGTTGTATCTCTTATGTGTTTATTTAGATTTCTCACAGCCTGCGAATATAACAATGGCAGTGTAAATAAAGTAGTCGTGCACTGTCTTAGTAAACCCATCCTGTTTTCCTTTGATTTATTGATGAGGCTTCACTCACTCAACCACACCAGAATCTTGCTTTATGGCATGCCTGATTTCAGACTGCAGAGAGAGAGAGAGACAGAGAGACAGATTAAATACTAGATACAATCCACTCTCTTCAACAGAATTACGATAATTATACCTTGTTCTTGTTACAACCAGATTATATGTATTATGTTCAGACCTTTAGTAGTTGTGTTTATATCCTTAGGTGAGAAAGTTAAATACGAAAACACTGAAGCGTATTTATATCATACATCAACTCTATTGTTTTACAGTGTTCTATCCTCCCATGCTATTATTCTTCATTCCATTTCCAGACTTTTATTCTACATGTAGAGACTTGCCGACCAAGGAAGTCACAGATATTGCCTTCAGTAATCTTGTCGCTTGTAGGACCCATATCCCACGCTGAATACAACAGCGAATTGTTGGTAGCAAGATTATATCACATCATTGTGGTGAAGGAGTTAATGGTTCTCTTGACTGTGATCTGCATATACGATGCTGTGTGTGTGTATGTGTTTGTGGTTCTCTCGATTGATCTGCATGTACGATGCTTTGCGTGTGTGTGTGTGTGTGTGTGTGTGTGTGTGTGTGTGTGTGTGTGTGTGTGTGTGTGTGTGTGTGTGTGTGTGTGTGTGTGTGTGTGTGTGTGTGTGTGTTTTGTTCACGTCATGTGATCAGATATAGTTTGTGTTTATGTAGTCTCGTAATGGAAGCCAGTGCTTCTCAGTGTATCGTTCTCTCTCACGAACTTTAACTGATGAGAGATTAGGAGAGTTTGTGTGTGTGTGAGTTGCAGTGTTTGTGGATTTTAATGTAGAGCCACAGTAGGATATTGTTAGAATGGTGATGATGATGATGATGATGATGATGATGTTGACGACGACTATGATGACCATTATCATAATGATGATAACAACAACAATAATAATAATAATAATAATAATAATAATAATAATGATAATAATAATAATAATAATAATAATAATGATGATGATGAGATGGAGAGATGGGGTGGAGAGGTATATGAGAGAGGGGGGTGTGAGTTGGGAGCAGGGGAGTGATATGGCGGGGGACAGGGCGACTTGGAGGCGATTTGTTTGTGGCCACCCCAAACGGGATTGAGGCGTCTGGCAATAGATAGATAGATAGATAATAATAATAATGATAATAATAATAATAATAATAATAATAATAATAATGATAATAATCATCATCATCATCATCATCATCATCATCATCATCATTATTATTATTATTATTATTACCAGTCGTGATAGCGAAGCTGGTATTGTTTTCAGTTTGTCCGTCAGCCTGTGTGTCTGTTTGTCTGTTAGCACGACAACTTCGCAACCGCTAAACATATCATCACAGAATTTTACAGGTGTGTAGTAGGGGTGAAAATCCCCTACGAGTTTAAAATTTGTAAAAGTAGGTCAAGGTCTGTGTGTCTGTTACCACGATAACTTCGCAACCGCTAAACATATCATCACAAAATTTTATAGGTGTGTGGTTGGGATCAAAATCTCCTACGAGTTCAAAATTAGTGACAGTAGGTCAAGTTCAAGGTCATATTCACGGCCGCGCTAGAGATGTATCGGCTCCCGGCTGGTGTGATTTCTCCCTTGGGGGAGCCTCTAGTTATGGTGATGATGATGATGATGATGATGATGATTGATAATATAACTTATTATTGTTGGTGGTGTACTGTTGTTTGTCGATCATACCTATTGAATGAACACGAAGGGGAACTGCAAGGCTTGGTGAGTGAGTTTCAGAGAATGTGTACAAAAGGAACCTAAGGGTTACTGTAGGGAAGAGTAAAGTTATGGTCGTTGAGAGAAATGAAGTCTCTGGATGTACAGTGAGGCTTGATGAGAAGGAAATTGAAAATGTGACTGTGCTTAAGTACTTGAGTAGTGTGATGAGATAGGATGGAAGTTTAGAGGGTGAAGTGCTTGAAAGGGTACAACAAGGAAGAAAGGTTGCTGGTTCGTTGAAAGCAATGATAAGGAACAGGAAAGTGAGCATGGAAGTAAAAAAGTCACTGCGTGACAGCATTATGATACCTTCGGAGAAATTACCAATATGCCGGGAATCGAACCCGGGACTCTCAGGTGATTTTCCTGTGTAAAAAAATACAGGTTCTCTCTTCATTATGATACCTATTCTAACGTATGGAGGTTAAACTTGGACCTTGTTGGAAGGACACAAGTCAAGAGTGAGCAGTGGAAGTGATTAATCTGAGAGGAGCTTGTGGAGTTACATGGAGAGACAGACTGGCAAATGGGGAAGTGGAGGAGAGTTTTGGTGTGGATGTGGATGTGATAGAAAGCATTAGGAGAAACACATTGAGGGGGTTTGGCCATGTGGAGAGAATGGAGAGCGAGAGATTAACGAGGAGAGTGTATGCGAGTAAAGTGGAAGAAGGGAGAGGGTGGGGGAGGCTGAGGATCAGATGGGGGGATGGAGTGGAGAGGTATATCAGGCAGCGGGGTGTTAGCTGGGAGCAAGGCAGAGAAGTGGCATTGGACAAGGTGACATGGAGGCGAATTGTTTATCTCCCCCCCATTACGGAATTGAGGCGTCTGGCAATAGATAGATAGATAATTAGATTGTTGGTGATGGTCATGTGACTTTGACAGTGGTTCAATATTGGGAGCCAGGTTGAAGGTGTTGTTGTTGTTGTTGCAGTCGTCATCGTTGTTGTTGTCGTCGACGTCGTCGTCATCGTTGTTGTTGTTGTTGTTGTTGTTGTTGTTGTTGTTGTGTGGTCTCTAGTTAAGATGGGTATAAATTTAATAAACTTCAGAAATCAAACTACTTCAGAAGGGCTGTTAAATGTTTGAATGATAGATGCGTGACTGTTAGATGTGCGAGTGTTTCATTGTGAGTGATTGAACACTTATATAATTTTTTGATGATGTGACTCATTGATATATTACTGTTGGCTACTGTATGTTATCATTGTAGCTATGTAACAGTATAAAATATATGTGGACTAGTAATTAGCCCTAAGACGAATGTAATTGAGGGCACATTAATTAATTTCAGTACAGGTAGCCTAGATAATGAGATAACGTATATGCCTGATGCCCAGCGCTGGACGTGGTAATCAGTAACATTTTAACCACTGTGAATTATTTATTTCCATAGATGTGTTAATACACAACCTCCTCCGTTGGAAATAGCATCCATTAATGAATGTAAGTGATCTCTTGAGATAATGGTGTGCCATATGCCATGAAGCACTTAGACGCGGTGCTCATCTCTGTAACTGAGACCTTTAATCCTATGGTGGGTTATTCACCCACTATCCTGTGATATAAGGTAACTGAATCATCCATCATTCAGATTACCAGGCACCTCCCCTAGGTGTTCCTTTAGTAATTCATTTTACCTACCAGCATACAAAAGATGGATGGAGACCTTAGTCGAGTGACACAAGCTGCCATCAGCAGGATTCGAACACTGGAGTTAAGAAGCCGCCAGCCTCATAGTTAGCAACATTAATTACTCGGTTACCGCAAGAATGGCAAGAATCCAGTAATATACTAGACGTCCTCGTTTTGAAGGAATAGAAGCACAGCGTTTTCATATAACAAAGTAAGTTTAACCTCTTCATCGCGTGAGGTTTCCTTGAGTTGAATGACGAAAAATTATTGTCAAAGAAATGCTATACTCTGTTCACTTCACCTTGGCCTGAAATTGCCATCCTTCCATCTTGAGTGCTGAGTTATGACATTCGATTAGTACTAGATTGATCTCAGTAAAAAAGAAGTGCTATAGAGAGGCTGCAGAGCCACAGTATTGTCTTTTTCTTCCAGTGAGCTACGTGAAATAAACTGCAAAAGGTTGCAAATCTGGACTAAGATGAACTGAATGAACCACTGTTAAGGAGACAAACACTGAGATTGTTTCTAAGGTCTTCAGTGGCCTATGTGGCACATGTTCTCGTCGGTTAAAAAGCTCTCTAACACCTTTTTCGGAGCCATCCATCTCGTTTATCACTAGCAAGAGAGCGAAGCGAACGAGTGAGGCGGTGCCTTAATCGGTAGAGAGGTGGCCTGCAGTCCTACCGGACTCAGGTTCAAATCCCGGCTAGGGCAGGGAACAGTTTAAGGATTTGAATTTCATAAAAATCAGACTTTACTGATGTACCGGAATACCAGCCGATATGTAAAAATACCCCCGCCAATACCAATACACCAGTCCTTTATGAGACAGCTCTAGCAAGTATTCTATATGGACGGTGGATGTTAGCGCCGAATTGGTGACATGTAGAGAGGTGTATGGTGTAGGGGGACTACTGGCCCTTGAGAGCAGGCTGTGAAGCCTATGCCCAGAGTCGTACACATAAAAAAAAAAAAATGATGTTTACTCTCAGTTAACTTTGGAAATGAGCAGCCGGGCTCGACCACGGCCGGCTCTACCCGAAAGTCACGCTAAGCTGAAGCTAATAGCTTTACTCCTATGTCAACTAGAGTTGAAATTCTTTCGCGTCTGATACATGCATACAGTAAAGTAAATTTGTTGTCGACTAAAAACTCACCCATGAACGTGTAGGAACCACTTGGTATCTCGAACTTTCCAAAGCAGTGGTCGTCTCTAATCGGTGAACGCCTTGATTACGAAATCAAATGAAAACAGATTTTCCATCGTAACACTTTTACGGCATCAACTCTAGCAATGAAATGTCGGAGATTACGCCTGTAATTTTATATAAGAGGGTTATTGTACTAACATGACGCTCGCTTGCTCGTCACGCTCTTACACCTTACTGGCCTGTTCTGTGTTACATAAGTCCTTCCAATATCGCCAAACTTTGCAAAAATAATTTGCAAAAGGATACTAATCAGTCACACCCAAAAATAAATTGCTAAGGAAGAGGTGCTATGGAGCTTTCTTACCTGACGAGAGTACTGGCCTTAGGGGTCACCTGCAAAATAAAATATCTTGACTACAGCCAGAACAAAGTTAAAGTCCTGCACAGCTGAAGGTCTGCATGAGCTGAAGAAAAATCGTTTAGCAATAACAGGAACAAAAGTGGCAGACATCATCATAATGAAAGGTTATTATCCTTGGGCCGTATCTGCATGCATCACTGTTTTTTTGTACTTTTCTCCACAGTAAGTCAATAGATAAGACACAATTAAGATGGCTATGTATGTAGGTAGAAAAGTAGGTAGGTAAGTAGTCAGGTAAGTTAGTAGGTAGGTAGGTAAATACGTGAGTACTTAATTTTGCTGTATAAGTAGGTAGGTATAGTTGCCTCATTAAGTTCCTTTACCCATGTTGCACCTCCCCGTTAAGATGTGGCACCATCGCAGCAGTAATTGCTGGCAACGTCGCAGTAGTAGCGTAAGGCGTATTTATGAATGAACGCTAGAACCACTGACGTCAGTGATGGGTGTATATGCCAGACATCATAATACCTAATAATATGGGAGCAATTAACACATCACCAGAGACAACAGTAACATTACTATGCATATTCTAAAAGAAAATTTATATTTTGATACGACATACCAACAGGAATATAAATACAAGCAATGGCATAATAAAAAAATATCATGAAGGTTGTCGCAGGTATAGTCATCATACATCAGCCACTCACACCACACCTGACTGTGGAATCTGAGGTGTTGAGTGCGTCTCATGGATCATGCTATGGGACAGTTGAAAAAACATTATAAACCTTAAAACATATGGAAACCTGTGATCATAGGCATATAGTAATAATATATAAACCAAAGCAATATAACATGGAAGGGGAATAAATAACATTATATAAATAGGACTATACTGTACTTATTTATTCAGCACAAGACTTCTAGAGAAGTATCGTTTCAGAGTAATGCAGTATGTAGGCTGCTCGAATAACTGTCCGAAATTTCCAATATGACAAATGGTAAATACTCATGAGACGTCAGAAAGCACGAGACAGTAGTGTTAGGTCCCGTCCTCACGAGCAGGCAGTGCCCGACGGGCAAACATTGTTAGCAAATCACGTTCCAGTTCACACGTTTAGATACGTATTCATATGATTTATGATTCATATAGTGTTTCGAACTGTCCCACAGCAAGCTCCATGAGATAGCCCTAACACCCCAGATACACATACGCTGTGGTGAGGGTGCCTGATGCATGATGACTATACATGAGACAATCTTCATGATATTTTTATTTTTTTTCCTCTATTTATATTCTTATTGGTATTTCGTATTAATACATAAACCCATCCATCCATCCATTGCCAGACGCCATGTATCCCAAACGGGGTGGCCAAGGGCTTAGAGTTAATTGTTTTACAGGGAGGGGCACTAATCCTCCACCAACCCCACTTGACACGTAGGGATGCCAACAGCATCTGGTGTTCCCGGGCGGTCACCCATCCAAGTACTAACCAGACCCAGCAATACATAAACACTATCAGTAATTTGGTCCCTGGTGATGTGTTACCTGCTTCCCTATTTATTTACTATTATGATTTCTGGCATACACACCCACCGGCCACGTCTGCAGATTACAGAGTTCATTCGTTGCTGCATATTTACGTTACTAATGCGACTCTGCCACATTTGACGTGAGCTATTTTTAGGGGGTAAAGGGACTTTTTGAGGCAACTGTACATGGATGAAAGCATAATAAGTAGGTGAGAAAGTAAGTTGGAAGGGAAAGTGAGTTGGTAACTCAGTAGGTAGTATGTATATAGTTATGTAAGAAGAAAAATTTTAGGTAGAGTGTTGTATAGGTGTTAAGTAGACAGTTTTTTAAGTAGACTTTTATGTAGGCAGGTTAGTAGAAGGGGAAATAAGTAGTAAGTAGATAGGTAAACGGAAGGTAAAGAGTAAAAAGTGTGTGTGTCGGGCAACTTTTTCTTTTTTATAATTTATGTATTTTCCATTTCTTTGCGCATGAAAAGAGTGACGTATCAAATATTGGGTTCAGTAATGAGTTCATAAAGAAATTGGTGTTATTTTCGTCTTTTTTTTTTTTTTACGATGAATTACTTTTTGCCTTTACCTACATGGATCAGATAGCTGTTATCATCAGTAATTTTGTTATCTGGTATTGAACTCATCCTGCATAATAAAAGCAGTTTCATTTATCCTTGGATCCTGGAGGCGACACTTACGCAAAAAAAAAAAAAAAGAAGTCATAATCCTGATGACTGGTTATTTCACAATGAGCGTTGTTACTCAGCTTTTTCTTGGAGGGGGAACCTCCCACCATCCACCTTGTGGTAAATCTTCCCTGAGTGACGAACCACATAGTTTCTTGTAATCAAGGAATCATTTTCTTAAGGAAGGTGGTAACCATGTGCCAACAAATGAGTCATCGCTCTCCAACCGGGACGAAACTCAATCAGGGGTTGTGTTATTATGAACACATAGAAGAGTGACTTGTGACCCTCACTATAAATGTCTGAAGTGAACAGCCCTACGTTCTTGGTGAGGCAATAAAGGATTGGATTATGTATGTATAACTTCCAGTTATGTCGAAAATTTTCAGACAAGCACAAGAAAAAGAAGTTTAAGGAAAGGATTTATAAGCCTTTCAGAAATATT
The DNA here is from genome assembly GCF_032717465.1 of Coenobita brevimanus. NCBI lineage: Eukaryota > Metazoa > Arthropoda > Malacostraca > Decapoda > Coenobitidae > Coenobita > Coenobita brevimanus. Next base: position 12,838,792 of record NC_137013.1, read on the forward strand.
TTTCTTTAATGAAAATACGAAAAGTAAAGACACATTTTGGAGCAATTGTACGGGAGGCGTGGCGCAATCGGTAGAGAGGTGGTCAGCCGTTCTAAGGGACCCAGGTTCAAATCCCCGCAGGGGCAGGGAACAGTTTAAGGATTTGAATTTCATTAAATCAGGCTTTACTGATCTACCAGAAGACCCGCCGACATGTCGTAAAAATACCCCCGCTAATACCAATACACCAGTCCTGTATGAGACAGCCCTAGCATGTATTCAATATGGATGGTGGGTGTTAGCTCCGAAGTGGTGACGTGCAGAGGTGTATGGCATGTAGGAGGACTGCTGGGCCTTGATAGTAGGCTGTGAAGCCTATGTCCAGAGTGGAACACATAAAAAAAACACACACACACACATGTTAACTGGTCTTTTGATTTTTTTATTTATTTTCGTGAGTCAGTTTCAACTAAGTAGATTGGTTTGGGTTTAGTTACTGATGTTTATTTTTCTCTCTTTATCACAAACCATAAAGCTAAGTAGGCTAGGTTTTCTTTTTTTACTCATTTTTCACATGGCTTTGAGAACTAAGTAGTGTTGGTTTAGTTACTGATGATTCCCCCACCCTAAATCCACCTATAATATGGGAAGAATTGGGATCCAGGTACAAAGAGTAAGCAAAATATAAAACCGTGAACGAAAAAACAACTTTCCCGTTGAAGTAGGCCAGACAGTCATTAACACATTATGTCAGCCTTGGTAACGTTGGCTCCACCTCACAAGCAAAGGGAGAACCAGCGGTGTATTGGTTAGCTCATCCAGGTCACGCCAAGTAAAGGTTCGACTCTCTTGATCACAGTCCTGTTGAAGCCAGTTTGTACCCCCTTGTCCCTCTTCGCCCAGCGGTACATTTGAGGACATTGAAAGAAAGTCCATTGTTGCGTGTCGTAGTTTAGGGGGAGCTTGAACCTTGGCAGAAAATTTATATCGCCCATAATGACCTCCTTGCAGTTGATTGGCATTGATCGTACTCTGTCTTCACAAACATAGCCATTATTACATATATTTTTCGAACTTTCTTTGTATCCTCTCCAAATGCCTTTGGGTTAGTAATTCCGTCGACTGCCTAAGTTATAAACGGGGATTACATAATGTAAAAACAGAAATTGTAAAATTACAGTAATTGTTGCAGTAATTATAGAGTATCAATCAAAAGTTCCCAGACTCTTTCCTGCTGGCTTCAGTGATAACAGGCGTTACATGAAACATTTTTGTGATAGCAGTATGAAAAGACAAAGGAGTATAGTAACAGAGAATACTCTTACGTTCGGGGAGGAATGACAAATATAGAAGGTAAGACACAGTCATAACGGAATATTCGACAAATTTTTGCCCATGATAATGCGTGTTTATCGATGGCCATGCTGCTTTTTTTCTTAGGAATCAGACAGCAGCAACATTTGTGATTCAAGATATACAAGCAGCTTCCTCATTTGCTCTCTCGATGTAGTGTGAAGTGATCCCTGAAACATCCTCGTACGTCAAAGGTAGAGGTCATAGCATCATCGTCAAGCTATTTCGATCTCGTAGAAGTAACAGGGTCCCTGCGGCATTCATGCTGTTTCCCTCGTTGTAGAGTGGAGTATTATAAGTAAAACTGAGCGGGACTTCCAGACTGAAGGATTCTCTAGATGATAGTTTCAACCCTGGTGTCTCGTGGGGTCTGTGCGCTCGTAATCATCCCCCTCTTCTCTTTCCTGTCGCCTTGTAGGACACTGTGGTGGAATTTACTGTTAAGTCGTTCTTATGGCTGCTGAACCCAATGTATCAGAAGTTTTTTATTCCTTGGATTGCAGTGTCAAGTAACTTTCAGAATGACAACATTCGTTTATTCACATCGTAAGGCACAAATAAAGAGATCAAACTGAATGCAGGTTATTGCTTCTGTCCAGCGCCACCACACACATCCACCCAGCCTGCCCCGCCCGCCCCACTAAACCATTCTTTTTCTCTCCCCACTCGTCAGACAGCTAAGTGAATCCTGTGACTTGCACAGTCTCTATATCAACGTTCTCTCGTGCAAACGAATCTTAACAGGCTGTACTCGTACTGCCCAGCCCCACCACCACCATGGTTTTAACCCCGTCCTACCCATTGTTTCACGCACACCTCACCCACTTGTATTCCCACCTTATACTTTTTGTGTGTGTCCGACACTGGGCATAGGCTTCACAGCCTGTTTCGAAGGCCAAGTAATCCTCCTACGTACTCTACACCTCCTCATGTCACCACTTCTTCGCCAACACCCATCGTCCTTACTGAATGCATGCTTGGGCTATTGCTTTCAGGACAGGGGTATTGGTATTAGCGGGGGTATTTTTACGACATGTCGGCGGGTCTTTCGGTAGATCGTAAAGTCTACCCAATGAAATTTAAATCCTTAAACTCTCTCCTGCTCCGGCCAGGATTCGAATCTGGGTCCATTAGGACAGCAGGCCGCCTCTCTACCGGTTCAACCACCACCTCCCCCAATTGCCCCATGTAGGCCGAAAGCTGACAAGGCAGAATTGTCACCGTGGGTTGACTGAACCAGTGGACTGAGAGAGCATCATTGGTGGCAGATGTTTCAGGATTAACGGATATATACTGTCACTGTAACAGCCATCTATGCATATAAAAGAGCTGCGTTGTTTATTTGGTTGTTTGTTTATCTGTCCTTCAATCCAGCCCAAACCAAGGGCCAGAGACCCATAGACCCATATATATTCTGAATCAGGGTGGCCCAGGGATGGTTTTAGGGGGGTCAAAATTCAGATCTGGGTCATTTGAGATCACCGCCCAATATCAGTACTTTCAACGATAAGTAAAATCATAGAAAAAGCAATGTATGATCGACTGCTTGTGTTGCTAGAGGCTAATAATGTATTGACCGAATGCCAGTTTGGCTTTAGAAAGAATTATTCCCCACAATCAACAACTATAAAATTATTAAATAATATCATGCTAAATTACGACCAAGGGAAACTTACAATGGGTGTTTTCCTAGATTAAAAAAAAAAAAAAGCTTTTGACACTATTAATCATGACACCTTGATTCATAAATTGGAACATTATGTGGTAAGAAATAGAAAATTGTCCTGGTTTCGTAGCTATTTATCTCAGAGACAACAGTTCACTAATGTTAGCGGAGCCAGATCCAGTAACGAAATTGTATCCACTGGTGTATCTCAGGGCTCAGCCTTGGGGCCATTACTCTTTCTTATATATATATTATTAAGATACAAAAACCCACACTGGCAGACGAAAAAAGATGTATTCCAAACAGTTTCGGCGACAGCTGTCGCCCTCTTCAGTGGATCTACAGACCAAGAGTGGTACATACAAATGCTGAGAAGCTGCTTATATGCAGGGTGAGGACACGTTTTCCCAACCACACCTGATGTGACCTCACCTGACTCTCCCTCTACTCTGTCCACGACCTGAGTGAGGAATTACAAGGGGCGGCAAGGACCTTGCCACAAATCCTCTCATCATTGGATCTAATTCATACATTCCTTCACTATGGTTAAAATTATTATATTTGTATATACATTATTATTCATATCACCACAGTTCCACTAAAATGTCAGTTATTTCTTCTATGTTCCTTAGAGCACTCAGAATTAGTAGTCCCCAACATCTGGATACGGAAAACGCCAAGATATGGAAAATATTTTTAGATCTAAAATATCCCAGTTGGTTTATAAGGCAAGCGTATTTTAAAGCCAGAAAAGCCTTTTTTGTACCTAGACCAACATCACAAAGTCAACAAAATAAGCCATACATCACGGTTCCGTATGTGTCAAATCTTAGCTTGGTGAAGTCTGTGAGTCATGATTTGGATGTAAACATTGCATTTAGATATACTTCCACCTTAAGATCAATGCTGGTAAAGAATAAACCAATTAGGAACAAAACTGCAGGGGTATACAAAATTCCATGTAGAGACTGTGATTTGGTTTATGTTGGTGAAACGGGAAGGGATTTGGACACTCGCATTAAGGAACACAAGTATGCTTGTAAGATAGGCAACATAAATAACGCAGTGTACGTTCACTCTTCGAAAAAAGACCATAGAATCGACTGGAATTCTAGCCACATATTGTACAAATGTAGTAACTATAAGAAACGTAGGATTGTGGAAGCTGTATGTATAGAGAGATATAATAATTTTAACCATAGTCAAGGAATGTATAAATTAGATCCAGTGATGAGAGGATTAGTGGCAAGGTCCTTGCCGCCCCTTGTAATCCCTCACTCAGGTCGTGGACAGAGTAGAGGGAGAGTCAGGTGAGGTCACATCAGGTGTGGTTGGGAAAACGTGTCCTCACCCTGCATATAAGCAGCTTCTCAGCATTTGTATGTACCACTCTTGGTCTGTAGATCCACTGAAGAGGGCGACAGCTGTCGCCGAAACTGTTTGGAATACATCTTTTTTCGTCTGCCAGTGTGGGTTTTTGTATCCTATTTCATGGTCACGATAGTGTGACTTTTCAGCCGCTATATTATTAAGTTTGCCAATTCATCTAGCATTTTGAAATTTATTTTATTTGCTGACGACACTAATGTTTTTCAATCAGATTCAAATTTAGTAACTCTAGAAGGTACTATGAATATAGAGCTGAATAATATTTCTACTTGGTTTTTAGCAAATAAACTACCGTATCTCTTACCGCCATGAAAACCCATTATGTAATATTTACAGGAAATAAGCACAATAACGAAAACATTAACATCAGAATAGGAAATAATGTACTCGAAAGATGTACCTACACGAAATCCCTTGGTGTTAATATTTATGAAAAGTTCTCTTCGAAAGATCACATACTTATCACTAGTGATAAATTAGGCAGGTCAATTGGAATAATTTACAAGATCAAAAACAGCTTAACTAAAGATGTATTGACAACTTATATTACAGCCTAATTCACCCCTATTTGCATTACTGCAACGTTGCCTGGGGCTCAGCAGTAAAGTCCTCAGTGCAGCAACTTCTCTTACTTCAGAGAAAAATTGTCCCAATTATTTCAGGAGTAAGTTACAGATAACATACCGATCCTCTCTTTAAGCATTTAGGGATACTAAAAATACAAGATATATACAGAGTAGAGACACTAAAATTTGTATGTAATCAGTTATGCCATCCCAGTGCCATTAATTTTCAGAATATGTCCAGTCTTCATCCTCACACTTTACGAAATAGTTGATCTAACTTACGACCCCCTAAACCACGGACTGAACAATTTAAAAGATTTGTTGTTTATTCTGGTTGTTAAACATGGAATTAGATGACTGATGAATTAAAAACCATTACCAACCATGTAACCTTCAAGTTTAAAACTAAAAAAAATATATTGTAAACCGATACTGATGCAGTTTATATAAATTTTGTTATGTCACTTCTAGTTTAATTATAATTATACATATCATACTAATATCTAATAAGATAAATATTTTTCTTATAATGACTCGATGTAAAATTATATAGTGAGCTTTCGGTACGTATTGTACAGTGTTTTCCCTTAACATATAAGGTAAACTAATTATTGAGCTCATAAAAAATATTTAATTTCATGAGCTCAACCATTTAAATTAGGTATACTTAAATTAATATTGGACTCTGTAATTGTGTCTAGACAAAATAAAGAATTGAATTTGAATTTTTTTTTTTTTTTGAACCGGTAGAGTGTTTGCCTTTTTTTTGGCCCGGGCAAATCCGGGTACCCCTGTAGGCCAATTTTTGGCATGTAGACTCACATGACCTCCAGTTCGGACATAGGCTATATGAGGTTGACCTCCGAGGTCATTTGAGGTCATTGGTCGGAGGTAATTTGAGGTCACCGGTAATAGTAAACTAGTGCGCACACATATTGTGCGTTAGTCTGCGAAAGCTGCAATAGAAACTTCCTGGACCTCTTGTAATCCCTCTTCAGAAGCATAAGAGGTACATGATCTTACTGGAGTAGAAAGAAAGATTGAATTGAACAAATAGGATCAGAGTGTTCGCCTTTTTGGCCCTGGCAACGCCGGGTACCCTTGCTAGTGTCTCATGAAGCTGGTGGTTGCTTTGTTCATCATGTCATCAACAACGCACCATCTTAGACCAGTGCCGTCATCTGCATAATATCTTGATCATCATGTGTTTAGTTATGTACTTTCAGAATTATCCCATCACAATGAGAGTTTCCAGTGCGTAGAAATATAAATATTTAGTGACAGCAGCGATAAGTACGAAAGACATCAGACTGTTATACGAGGTTCGGCTGATGAAGACTGTTCCTAACCCCTACAGCCATAGGGGTGTCATTCAGCCTAAGCTGAACAACATCATGTGGCTGCAGCAAGGATACCTGAAGGGGTTTGTACCAGCCCAGTATTTCCTTACTTGCCCTCGCTGTAACTAAGATAAGCTTTTGTCAGAATTAAAGTTGTATTCATTAGCAGTAGCATATTCCATCAGTGGTTAAATATGCTTTTAGCATGTTAGTAGAGGTGTTCATTCGTCATTAGTATTGCACTTCAGGTGAGGACATTCGTGTTTATCATTTGATGAACTACAGTATGTCTTGGTTTATTTATAACTTCTTTAGGAAAACCAGTGCATTACCACATTTATAAACCTTTGGACGACGGGAGGTTTCCCTGTTTCGAGTAAAATCATCTCTAGTTATCCTTATAGTAATACAAAAATCGCCATGTGTCTTATAACCCTGAAACCTCAGCATGATTCTCAGTGCCAAGTAAAATCGTTAGGCGTTTACCCTATAAATCATGATTAGGGGGTAAGGCCTTATAAATCTTAAGTTATTCATCTGTATTTCATGATGCATTAGAATCGTGAGTTATCTTAAAGCACTTGGTTGAGGTTATGCAGAGGGTGGGAGTGAAACAATGCAGTATTGGTGGGGGAAGGGGGTTAAACAGGGGATGGGTTGGGGTCATACAGGCAGTGATGTGATATTAGGAAAGGGTGAAAGCATGTAGGAAGTGGCATGTGTAATTATAACTTGTGGAAAGGTGGGGTCATGGAAAGCTGTTAATTGGGTTAGGGTGTGGGGTGGGGGTCATGCCGGGTGAGTGGAGGTGTTGTCGTGCAGAGGCGGTTGAGTTGGATCATCCAGAGTGGTTGGGTTGGGGTCATTCGGGGTGGGTTTATAGGGTCATGAAAAAAAGAGATTAGGAGTTGGGTCATGCAGGTTGAATGGGTATGGTGTTGCTCGGGGGTTGGGTTGGGTTCATGCAGGATGGATGAATGTAATGTTGCCTGGGAACTGGGGATGGGTCATGCAGGATGGGTGGGATGGTATTGCAGAGAGGATGGAGTGTATCATGGAAGGTGAGTCGGTATGATGTCATGCAAAGGTCTTGGGGTGCGGTGATGCACGATCGGTAGGTGTGGTGTTGCAGACGGGATGGAGTGGGGTCCTGCGTGGTGAGTGAGTTGGTGTCATGCAGAGGGGTTGGGGTGGGGTCATGCAAGGCCGGGTGAGGATGGTGTCACTGGGATTAGAGGTGGGGTCATGTTGGCTCAGTAACTGTGGTGTTGCAGAGGTGTTGGGTGTGGGGTCAAGTTTGGTGAGTGGGAAAGAGTCATTCAATTGGAGCTTGGGAGGTGTCATGCAGGGTCAGTGGGTATACTGTCATTCAGAGAGGCTGGGGTGGTGTCATGCAGGGTCAGTGGGTATACCGTCATTCAGAGGGGCTGGGGTGGTATCATGCAGGGTCAGTGATTATGGTGTCATTCAGAGGGGCTTGGGTGGTATCATGCAGAGTCAGTGATTATGGTGTCATTCAGAGGGGCTGGGGTGGTGTCATGCAGGGTCAGTGGGTATGGTGTAATTCAGGGGGGCTGGGGTGGTGTCATGCAGGGTCAGTGGGTATGGTGTAATTCAGGGGGGCTGGGGTGGTATCACCCAGGGTCAGTGGGTATGGTGTCACTCAGAGGGGCTGGGGTGGTTTCATGCAGGGTCAGTGGGTATAGTGTCATTCAGAGATGGTTGGAGTGGTGTCATGCAGGGTCAGCGGTATGGTGTCATTCAGAGGGGCTGGAGTGGTGTCATGCAGGGTCAGGGGTATGGTGTCATTCAGAGGGGCTGAGGTGGTGTCACGCAGAGTCAGTGGGTATGGTGTCATTCAGATGGGCTGGGGTGGTGTCATGCAGGCGTCACCTCAGGGCACCGCTGATCCAAACTTTGTGGTGACGAGAAAGAAGCAAGTGGAATCAGCCGCCCACGTAAAAAAGCATAAAAACTTGGGTCCACCTCACGCCTATTTGTCTCCGATTTCACCAAGTTTTCGCCACCGGCAAGAAGTCCTAAGAATACAACATGAGGAGGTGTTCTGTGTGTGTGTGTGTGTGTGTGTGTGTGTGTGTGTGTGTGTGTGTGTGTGTGTTGAAGGGCGCTCAGTGAAAAATACAACGGTGGTGTTTGAAGGAGAGGAAGGAAAGGAGAAAAAAAAAAGAAGCTGGAGGAGAAAAGAGGCGAAGATAAGAAGAAACAGAAGAAGAAAGCAGAAACGAGAGGAAAATGTGCGAACAAGAGAGAAGATGTGCAACAAGAAGAAAACGTGAGAGGAATAGAGAAGATGTCCAACAAGAAGAAACACTGGGAGAGGAGGAATGAGAGGAGCAACAATGAAGAGAAAGAAGAAAAAAAAAAGACAAAAAGAACTGAGGAGGAAAGAAGAAGGACATAGAAAAATAATGCTGGGAGTGAAGAGAAGAGGAATGGCGAGGATGCTGTTATTTATATTGTATTTTCAGCTCCGAAGTAATATCATCCTGAAGTTCCCGTGTTCAACCAAGCGGTAATGATACCTGCGTCTGCCCCATGCGACTCCAAACACTCCTTCATGTTTCACCACATATTCCTCCTTGTTCCACCACACGCCCGGTTTAGTTACCTCCGCCAGGGGAGTTGGAGGTGATTATGTATTCTTCCCTGGTTATTTGTTGATTTGTCCACAAGATATCTCTTATAAGTTTTTGATCTATTTCAGTGAAATATTCTGGATACGTGGGTCTTGGGACAAGGAAGAGATGACAAAATTTTGGAGGTGATCTTAGTTGTAACGTATAGACGGTGACAGAGGTATGTGTTCTGCGAGTATTCTGTTCTTGTTTACTCCTGCTACTGTACTATGGTCTTTGATTAATATCACCTGCTTCGAAGTCTTTATTTCTGTACCCCAGTTTGTTTCACGCTTTTTCCATTTTGTCTCATACTGTTACTTCTCCTGCCTTCTTTCATCCTCCGTCTTTAATAATCTCTCCTGCTTCCCATCTGTTCCATGTACCTCCTAACTCGCACTCTTAAGGTTTTCTCCCTTTACGGTTCTACGCTTTCTCTATAAACTTTGTTGTTCTCCCCTTACACTTTCTTGCTCCTTCTTTGTTTTTGTTTTTTTTCCAGTTCCGCAACGTCCTCCATGCTCCTTGGGTTTCCTCCTCGTTGTCATTATACCCCATTCTTAACCTGCCATGCTGATGCTCCACCGTCTTTTTTTACTTTGGTGCTCCTTCCTTATTTTTATGCCCCTCCATGCTTTTCCGTTTGCTCCTCCAAATTTCCTCTCCTTATGGTCTGATGCCTATTTGTTCATTTTTCTTGTTCCACCCGTTCTTGCATTTGGAGTTTATTGCATTTAAGAAAAATCTGTCTGTATATATTTGGTCCACTGCAGAACTGGACATTCTCCTAGGAGAGAGAGAGTGATAGCCAGAATTAACCTTTCCCAGTGTTGGAGAAATCAAAATGGGGAAGGGGTGTCTTTAGGAGTGTGGTGCATGTGAAAGTGGAAGTGTTGTATTGTGTACGTTTATGCGTCTCAGTTTATGCTTTTTCCTCCCTCTCACATACTCCACCGTTTCTCTGTTCATTCTCGCACTTTTATTTACCATGCTTGATCCATTACTTCCTCTAAAATGCCCACTGCCGGACCACCCACCGCGCCACCCCCCACCCCACCACTGGGCCACCACCACACCACCACCCCAGGAGGACACAACGGGGGGGCTAGTGACCCAGGTCAAGAGGGTCACGCATCCACTACTGACCTGAGCCCCTCTGCCCCGCAACTGCCCCGACATCAGGTGACTAAAGATCAGCAACGACCTTGCAGGTGGGACAACCATCGTCAGCAGTGAGGTGGGACTGAACAAGTTTCAGTACCAAGTAACGTCTTGGCGACGGCCATAGTTCCACCCTCAAGGGCAGGAGGCCCAAGGCTATGGCCTATAGTGAGCACCGGGGCGCCAGTACCCTCAGCCACTTCAAGGGCAGGAGGCCCAAGGCTACGGCCTACAGTGAGCACCAGGGCGTCAGTACCCTCAGCCACCTAGACGGCAGGAGGCCCTATAATGAGCACTGGTGCGTCAGTACCCTCAGCCACTTCCAGGGCAGGAGGCCCTATTGTGTGCACTGGGGTGTCAGTGCCCTCAGCCACTTCCAGGGCAGGAGGCCCTAATGTGAGCACCGGGGCGTTAGTGCCTTTAGCCACTCCAAGGGCAGGAGGCCCTAATGTGAGCACCGGGGCATTAGTGCCTTTAGCCACTCCAAGGGCAGGAGGCCCTAGCAGACAGCTAGAAGTGGGTCCCAGGGCGAGAAGACCTGGAACCACGGCTGTGACAGACGCAGGAGAGAGAGTTGTCTCTGTGCTTCCCTCCCTGTATATAGGAGAGGACACGGTCTCCATGTACACTCGGCCTATCTCATTCCTCTGTGGGAACTGTTCGTCACCACCTGGGAGTGTTGCCCCGGAGGTGTTGCCAGAGTGGTGGCAAAGTCCGAGACCAGACCTGCCTCCCACGCCTGGGAAAGCTCTGTCCTTTACAGGCACCAGACGGAGATGAGGCCGCAGTCCAACCCTGACGGCATGTCTCCCAGCAGACGATCGCACCCTCAGGACCCCCAGGCAAGCCCAGCAGACTACAGGTGAGGGAGACCCTGACTCCCTCACCCCGCGGAGCCGCAGACGCCAGGCCAGCCTCCTCCAGCTGTTTGGCCCCAATCCCGAGGGCCACCTCTCAGGTCGAGGCCCCCATACAGGAGGGCCTCCCTGCACCCCACCAACGAGGCCCCGAGGTAAGGGCCTCCCCTCAGGTCGAGGCCCCCAGACAGGAGGGCCTCCCTGCACCTCACCGATGGCTAGGACCCGGGCAGTGACTCCCCTGCGGGTAGTGCGTTGCCTATTGCAGGCAGAGTCCCCCTAAGGCCCTCTCCTCATGCCCCGACGACAGAGTGTAACAAACCCAGGAAACACAGGTAAATAAGTGACGCCCCTTATACCGAGAATAAGCCAGGGGAAAAGAACAGTGAACAGTGACAGAGTGTGACTAATGTAAAACCAGTGACAATTGTTATTAATCCAAAAGAATTGCATACCTGGCAGAGTAGAAAAGTACTTAAACCACCAATCATAGAAAGTAGAGTAATTACACCTGCCCCAGAATAAAAGAACTTCCATAATTGTGAATGAAGACCAGGGTGCGCGGGAGAATCAAAAGCCTGTGTAAAGTGCCGCCGCGACCAGGTAACTGTGTCGAGTGTCGCGATCCGCACCCTGTCTTCTTTATAGTAGTATTTCCCCCACGGACTCTTAACCTTGTTTATTCCCCTTGTTATCAAGTGCATATATGTTTTGGGTTTAAATGAAATACGGGTATCTCTCTATATATATAACTAAAGACATTGGTATACATGTATCATATCGTGTGTTAAGTGCAACTGTATTTTGTGATATCCAAGTCTAACTCTGTGTCCCTGTATCTTGTATCTTAAATATCACTCTGTGTTATATTGTAACGGTTTTAGAATTAAGGCAATAGATGTGTTTAGGTATACTGCCTAGTTTTTATGTCCTGTTCCTTTGTTGGTGCTTTACTTCCGGTCCGGAAAGAGGACTCCGCTCAGTCGCTAGTGTTTTTAGGACAAGGAGTCGACCTAAAAACGCTCAGCATATCACTGGTGGCATGTGGTGATTCTGGATCCGAGTAAAAGCACGAAGGAACGAAAAAGGAAATTTGCACAATGGCAGCCAAACTGCACATTCAATTGCCGAAATTCAACCCGAACCAATGTGACATTGATGTGTATTTAGATATGATTAAGCCCCTCTTAGACATAGGGTTTGACTCGGAGAAGGAAAAAATTGCAGTCACATTGCCTAACCTGGGAAAAATAATCGCCACTGTCGCACCAAAAGTCGTCCCAGAACTGACATGGGATCAGTTCTCGCAAATTGTGAGATAGGCTTTCATGCCTTTCATGGGCAGAGTTGTCGCTCTCTTGCAGCTCGACGCCCTCACCTACGACGGTGACCTAGATGACACTTTCGTCCAGGCTCGGCGCCTCGTCAGCACCGCTTATCCCGAGGCAGCAACACATACTCAGGATACCCACATATTTAATGCTCTGCTGAGGATTCTCCCTAGCACAGTCAGGGAACACTTCTCTATCTATGATCCCTCAGGGGACATGGATCAGGACCTGCAACTCGTCAGACGTCTCCTCGCCGCCCGTCCCACACCACAACCCCTTCACGCGGTTACAAGATTCCCTACAAACCACAACCCTCCACCAAAACCTAAGCCGCCGCCTCACCAGCTGCCTACAGAGCCGCCTCCTACTGTGCCCAGGGCTTACCCGCAAAAGAAACGCCCCAACCCCAGGGAGCAAGGCAACCTGATTACCATAAACCCTTGGGAATTCACGGCCTGCAGTCGCACCTGCCCCCTGCACGACATAAGAGAGCAGCTCAAGGCAAGCAGGCGCAGGAACTTCCACCAGGGGCACGAGAAAGTCTCCTCTTTAGACGACGACGCCCAGGAAGACGACGCGCCTCCACTACTCTACCCAGGACCGGACGACGACGAACATGATGACCACACCCAACCTCAGCAGATGGATTTTTAGGCCCGCCCCCGCACCTCCCCATGGTGGCGAGGGCCACCTCACACAACTACAGACCCCCAGTCTACACGATTTGGCTGAAGGGGGTCAAGGCAAGACTACTGGTGGATACGGGAGCACCCAGGTCATGCCTGTACTCCCATTTCTACTCCTGCCACACCTCAGTATTCGGCCCACTCCTCCCCACCTCAGCCAACCTCATAGATGCAGGGGATGGCCCCCTTCCCATCAGTGGGGAAACCCGGGCCCTACAAACCAGCACTCACCAACGAGTATCCACCAACCACCCCTTCATCATATTTGATTCTACATGTAATCAATATGATGGATATCTTGGGCTGGACCTCCTCCAAAAACTCCACGCGACCATCGATTGTCATCAGCGTCGCCTCCACTTCAGTCCAGCCCACCCCAACCAAGCATCCATCAACAAGGGAAAAAAAAATCGAAGGAAAACGAAAAACAACACCACCACCCCCACACCATCCACACCCCCCCCCACAACACTCACCTGCCCCAACCCACCTGTACATGTAACCCCACCCCAGCCTCACTCAATGCCTCACTTCATCCCCCTCCATCTCCCATTCCACCCCTACTACCCCCCTCTCCATCCTTCCCTGCCACTATCACTTCCACAATTACCATTCCACCTCACCACGAAGCCTGGGTGACGCTCAACAGACCCTCATGTACATCAGTCCTTTTCTCACCATCCATACCCACCGGACCCCTATCATCCACCTTCCTTCCCCCCCACGCCCAACAAATCCTTATCGCAAACCTCACCACAACACCTTTAACTCTCCCACGAGGACTCATCATTGGCGATACAGAAGAAGCCGAACCATCCCAAGCATCACCCACCAATCACCCCACTCTCCCCAACCTACCGTCACATCTATCCCCTTCCCAAACCAACAGTCTCCAACAACTACTCCTGGACTTTCAGGACCTATTCTCCACCGGCCCAACCGATCTTGGCCACACCACCTATCTCAGCCACGAGATTCATACTACAGGACCTCCCATTCACCAACCATCATGCTGAAAAAATCCCAAACAACGGGCAGAAGAAGACCGGCAGGTCCAGGATATGCTTGAGGCCGGTGTCATCTCAATCTCCACTAGCCCATGGTCCTCACCTGTTGTACTCATGCGAAAGAAAGATGGAACCATGCGTTTCTGCGTCGATTACCGCAGAGTGAATGACGTTACGGTCAAAGACGCTACACCACTACCCAGGATCGACGACTCTCTGGACTCCGTCCGCGGATAGACATGGCTCTCTACCCTAGACCTGCAATCAGGCTATTGGCAAGTCCCAGTCCACCCCGATGACAAGCACAAAACCGTCTTCTCAACATCAAACGAGAAGCACTACGAATTTAACCTCCTTCCCTTCGGACTCTGCAATGCGCCCGCCACATTTTCCCGCCTCATGGAATCTGTTCTGAGCGGGCTCAGCTGGGAAACCTGTTTGGCTTACCTAGACGACGTCATCATCTTCAGCCACACCTGGGCCGACCACCTCCACCACCTCAAACAGGTATTCCAGCGTATACGCCAGGCCGGGCTCAAACTAAAACCAACAAAATGTGTTTTAGCAGAACGCTCAGTCTCCTTCCTCGGACACCTGATCAATGCGGAAGGCATCTCTCCTGACCCCGACAAGCTACGTGCAATCGCCGACATCTCCCTACCTCGCGATGTGCACAAAACTAGAGCCTTCCTAGGTCTAACCTCCTATTACCGGCGTTTTGTGAAAGGCTTTGCAGACATCACCAAACCTTTACACGACCTGACCAAGAAAGGAGAACCTTTTGTCTGGACAGAACCCAGGAAGAATGCATTCACCACCCTCAAGTCCAAGCTGACCTCCGCCCCAGTCGTCGCCTTCCCAGACTACAACCTCCCTTTCCGTCTATATACCGACTTCTCACTCATCGCCATAGGGGCTGTCCTTGCCCAAGTCCAAGACGGCCGCGAGCATATCATCACCTGTGCCAGCCGCACCCTAAACCCTGCGGAGAGAAATTACGCGGCCACTAAACGTGAGTGCCTGGGAATTATCTGGTCCCTCGATTACTTCCGCTCGTATATCTCAGGCACCCACGTGATTGTCATTACCGACCACCAATCCTTACAGTGGTTACGCCAGTCCAACACCACCAACGCACAACTCATACGATGGCGAGAAGCACTCGAGGAATATGACTTTGAAATATCATACCGTCCAGGCAAGCTCCACACAAATGCTGACACCCTTTCCCAACTACCTATCAACGCCATTTCCGCAGAATCAGACCTTATCCAAATGTGGCACAATAAGCAACGCCCTACCTGGATCCCGCAGAGCACTTTCACCAAACTCCACCTGCACGGTGAACACCTGTTCGACCCCAACGGCCACATTGTCCTAAGCCCCACCACCGCCCACGACACCATGCTGCGCCTTCACGCCAACAATGGCATTCACCTGGGGACTAAGAAACTCATACAAGTCTTCAGCGACATGTACTGGACACCAAACCCCTCCACCATCGCCAAAAACATTATACAATCCTGCCACGCTTGTGCTTTGGGGAAAGACATCACCCGCACACCCGGCCCTTCAGGAAAAATAACGGCAACAAAACCCTGGCAACTACTTTCCCTCAACGTCGTCAGCCCCCTCACACCCAAAACAGGGTACAAATACATAATCACCTTCGTGGACATCTATTCCAAATTCATCATCGCATGCCCCGCCAAAGATCACAGTGCAGTATCGGTCGCCGACGCCTTAACTCACCGCGTATTCCCATATTTTGGCATTCCCCAAGCATTGCACTCGGACAATGCACCAGAGTTCACGGGAAAAGTCTGGCAAGAGTTAGCAAAAATATTCGGGTTTCACATCTCCCACTCATCCCCCTACTGGCCCCAAGGTAACAGCATCTGTGAAAGAAGCCATCGCTCCCTCCCAAATCAGGTCCGCACACACATCATGCAAACCGGGAATGAAGATTGACCTGCCTATGTCAAGATAGTCCAATGTGGCCTAAATACGTGCCCACAAGAAGACGGCATAACACCACACGAACGAGTCTTCGGCGAAACCCCGTTCCTCCTACCCCTCCGCCACCACCTTCAGCCACCCACACCGCCCTCCACTACTGACCCTCTCCACCACCTCAAACGCCGCCTCCACCACCTACAAACACAACAGGACCTAACGCCCGACATCAACCACACCAACCCATACAAACCTGGCCAGTCCGTTGTCGTGGCACACCTCCCTGCCTCCAATAAGATCTCACCCCAATTCATTGGCCCCTTCACCATAACCTGAGTCCCCAACCCCTATCAAGTAATCATAAACCAGCAAGGGCAGCAACGCATGTACCGCAATTGTCACGTGCGACCATTCCACCCACCCAACAATGACCATCCCCACACCTGCGCGCCTCGCACCTCTTCCCGCACTCCTGGCCACACGGAATTTTCCGAGAATTACCCCCCAGACTCCTACTCCTACTCCTTCTCACCCCCACCCAGCACCTCACCGACAACCACACCACCCCCCACAAAACCTGGTTCCGACTCACCACCTCCACTGCCTACATCACCACCCCCGCCCAGCACCACCACCCACTCACGGTCTACCACACACCTCCCTACCACCCATCCCTCTACCACCTCCCACACCACATCGCCTCCATCGCCTACCTCACCACCACCGTCCCAAGCCACCACCTCCTCACACCTCACCTCTCACCCCCCTGCCCCTTGCACACACACCGCTCCCCTACCTACCCCATCAAACACCCCCCCTCCCCCGCGACCATACCCATTATACGCGCCACACCGCACTCCCACCCGCCTCACCCCCCAACAGCCGCACGCCCTCACCACCACCACGTGCACAACCACCCTCACCACCCACACCCACACTCACCACCACCACCACCAGATCAGGACGCCTTTCACGCCCACCATCCAGATACACTCCAACACCACCCCCCAGTGCACGCCCGGCCCGCCACCCACCACCACAAACCCCCCCTACCCCAAACACCTCCCTCATAACCCTCCCTCTCCACCAAGCACGATGGAATCCTCCCAAATCCCAATTCCCCAAAGTGAAATGCTCCTCCCACAGACCCATCTCCCATAAAAGCACCAAACCCCCCATCACTCTCCAGCATACAGCTTCTGTCTCCTCACCAGGCACCAATCCCCACGATGAAGGTTACCAGAGTCCACTGGCTCCCTCACGACCAACCACCCATCAGGATCCGGGGGACACACCACCTTCTCCGCCTCCTACGCCGGACTGACCATCCATCCTCCATCCGTCTCTCTCTCAACCCCCATCGGGAGCCCAACAACATCATCCACCACTGGGCAGACCTCCTACAACGCCTCACCCCGGTCCACAAGACGTCCACCTCCACCACCTACCACCTGCAGTCATGAGGTCGTGACTTTTTCGACACGGAGGGTGGTAAAATGCCCGCCGCCGGACCACCCACCCCACCACCCCCCACCCCACCACCGGGCCACCACCACACCACCACCCCAGGAGGACACAACAGGGGGGCTAGTGACCCAGGTCAAGAGGGTCACCCGTCCACTTCTGACCTGAGCCCCTCTGCCCCGCAACTGCCATGACACCAGGTGACCAAAGATCGGCAACGACTTTGCAGGCGGGACAACCATCGTCAGCAGTGGGGTGGGACTGAACAAGTTTCAGACCCAAGTAACGTCTTGGTGACGGCCATAGTTCCACCCTCAAGGGCAGGAGGCCCAAGGCTACGGCCTATAGTGAGCACCGGGATGCCAGTTCCCTCAGCCACTTCAAGGGCAGGAGGCCCAAGGCTACGGCCTATAGTGAGCACCGGGGTGTCAGTACCCTCAGCCACTTCAAGGGCAGGAGGCCCTACAGTGAGCACCAGGGCGTCAGTACCCTCAGCCACTTCAAGGGCAGGAGGCTCTATAGTGAGCACCGGGGTGTCAGTGCCCTCAGCCACTTCCAGGGCAGGAGGCCCTACAGTGAGCACCAGGGTGTTAGTGCCCTCAGCCACTTCCAAGGCAGGAGGCCCTATTGTGTGCACCGGGGCATTAGTGCCTTTAGCCACTCCAAGGGCAGGAGACCCTAGCAGACAGCTAGAAATGGGTCCCAGGGCGAGAAGACCTGGAGCCATGGCTGTGACAGACCCAGGAGAGAGAGTCGCCTCTGTGCTTCCCTCCCTGTATATAGGAGAGGACACGGTCTCCGTGTACACTCGGCCTATCTCGTTCCCCTGTGGGAACTGTTCGTCACCACCTGGGAGTGTTGCCCCGGAGGTGTCACCAGAGTGGTGGCAAAGTCCGAGACCAGACCTGCCTTCCACGCCTGGGAAATCTCTGTCCTTTACAGGCACCAGACGGAGACGAGGCCGCAGTCCAACCCTGACGGCACGTCTCCCAGCAGACGATCGCACCCCCAGGACCCCCAGGCGAGCCCAGCAGACTATAGGCGAGGGAGACCCTGACTCCCTCACCCCGCGGAGCCGCAGACGCCAGGCCAGCCTCCTCCAGCTGTTTGGCCCCAATCCCGAGGGCCATCTCTCAGGTCGAGGCCCCCAGACAGGAGGGCCTCCCTGCACCCCACCAACGAGGTCCCGAGGTAAGGGCCTCCCTTCAGGTCGAGGCCCCCAGACAGGAGGGCCTCCCTGCACCTCACTGACGGCTAGGACCCGGGCAGTGACTCCCCTGCGGGTAGTGCATTGCCCATTGCAGGCAGAGTCCCCCTAAGGCCCTCTCCTCAGGCCCCGACGACAGAGTGTAACAAACCCAGGAAACACGGGTAAATAAGTAACGCCCCTTATACCAAGAATAAGCCAGGGGAAAAGAACAGTGAACAGTGACAGAGTGTGACTAATGTAAAACCAGTGACAATTGTTATTAATCCAAAAGAATTGCATACCTGGCAGAGTAGAAAAGTACTTAAACCACCAATCATAGAAAGTAGAGTAATTACACCTGCCCCAGAATAAAAGAACTTTCCGTAATTGTGAATGAAGACCAGGGTGCACGGGAGAATCAAAAGCCTCTGTAAAGTGCCGCCGTGACCAGGTAACTGTGTCGAGTGTCACGATCCGCAGCCTGTCTTCTTTATTGTAGTATTTCCCCCACGGACACTTAACCTTGTTTATTCTCCTTGTTATCAAGTGTATATATGTTTTGGGTTTAAATGAAATAAGGGTATCTCCATATATATGACTAAAGACATTGATATACATGTATCATATCGTGTGTTAAGTGCAACTGTATTTTATGATATCAAAGTCTAACTCTGTGTCCCTGTATCTTGTATCTTAAATATCACTCTGTGTTATATTGTAACGGTTTTAGAATTAAGGCAATATATGTGTTATGGTGTACTACCTAGTTTTTATGTCCTGTTCCTTTGTTGGTGCTTTACTTCCGGTCCGGAAAGAGGACCCCACTCAGTTGCTAGTGTTTTTAGGACGAGGAGTCGACCTAAAAACACTCAGTATAACATCCTCCTTGCTGTCTCAGATGTTCCTTTAAATTCCATCTCCTACTCTATTTTTATGTTCCCTCTTTTGTCTTCTTTGCTTCCTACCTATGTTTTCTTTGTCTATCCTTTCTCTTTAATGCTAAAATTACTACTTCCCCTTGCTCCTCCACATATTCCTCCATGCTCTTCCACATACCATACCATGTTCCACCACACACTCATCCACTCTCCCCCATACATTTCTCCATGCTCCTCCACACTTCATGCTCGTGTCCACATTCCTCCATGTTCGTCCACACTCTCGTTCATGCTCCTCCACACATTCCTCCATGCTTCTGCACACATTTTCCATGCTCCTCCACACGTTCCACCCTGCTTCTGCACACATTCTTCCATGCTCCTCCACACATTCCTCCATGCTCCTCCACACATTCTTCCATGTTCCTCCACACACTCCTTCAATTTTTCGCCCATAACGATTCCTTGTTCTATCCTAGATCATCCTTCTTCCACCGTTTCTCTTTAATGTTTTTTCCTTACCCCTCCCTACATTATTCCTAACCCGTTCAGTTCGACTTACTCCTCCCTACACTATTCCTAACCCGTTCAGTTCGACTTACCCCTCCCTACACTATTCCTAACCCGTTCAGTTCGACTTACCCCTCCCTACACTATTCCTAACCCGTTCAGTTCGACTTACCCCTCCCTACACTATTCCTAACCCGTTCAGTTCGACTTACCCCTCCCTACACTATTTCTAACCCGTTCATTTCGATGCCTTCTTTTTTTCATTTTATTCTTGCTACTTTCACGCGATTTTCTACGGCTTAGCAGAGATTTTTCATTGGAGTAGTTAGGTACAGCATTCATTAAGGAGGAGAATACGAGAGAGCTTTTCTAGATAAATAATAATAATAATAATAATAATAATAATAATAATAGTAAGTCTTCGGAGGTTATAGAAATAAGGTGCATAAATACTGGATGCATTTGAAGGGGTTACTCTTTCGTGTTTCTTCCATTCTTCCATGGTTCCTCTTCAGTAATTCATACTTCTTTCTTACTTTTCCGTGCTCCTCAGCATGTTCCATCACCTTTCCAAGCTTCCCCATCTTACTGCTTCCTTGCTCTATTAGTGAAGAGATTAAAGAAGGCAACATCTAATCCTTTAGTTTAGAATACCTCTCAAGCTAAATAAAATCGTCGGGGGATACCAAGAATAAATCTAAATGACGTACCTGGGCTGAAGGAATTAATGTATATTACTCCGCTTCATTGTGTCCCACTTTAGCCCCACACACTCACACTTTTCCACGCTTCCACACTCCACCTTAGACCAGTTCCACTCCTTTTCATCCCAACATACATCTTCCACTATATAATGATCCTCCTCCTCCTCCTCCTCCTCCTACTTACTCAACTACGCCAGTTAACTCCACTTACGAGTAGTTGATAAACTTTATAATGTATCCTGGATACCCCAGAGTTGTTTTATCTATATTGACACACCTGTTGCAATGAAGCGGCTGTAGACAATACTTACTATGGCCTAGATTTAACATTCTACTGAAACCAGGTTTATTGTAAAGACACCTATCTTACCGCTGTTCCCTCCTCTCATCCCGTTCCCCCACATTTTTCTGCATCTTTCCCTCTTAGTTTCCTTTACTTTCTTCTCCTCCCACCGTTACTACCCAGGCCCTCTCTCTTTCCCTCTTCGTGCTATAAATGCACACTGATGAATGATCCGTCTTTCCTCTCACCTAAAGAGGCTTTATGTTGGGTAGATGCCTGTATCTTCACAGTAACACGATTCAAGGCACAGAACTCATATAGGTCATCTACCAGGAATGGTGTCCGTAAACCTTAATGAAATCAAAAAGTAATGATTGCAAAACAATAAAGGCATCCTCAGGTGAAGGGGACATCATTTCCATTTTATCGGTGACGCATCCAGTTACCTTCCCGTTTGTGGGGCAGTCAGGGTGAAGTTTGTTGGCTGTGCAGACAATGCCTTTGATCAGTTTCAGTGCCTGGCCTTCCTTCCATCACCCAATCCGTTTAGTTCGGCGGTTCGGTTCGGATGGATTTTGCATATTTTAGGCACAGTGTGATAGGACTTTTTTTCTAAATTTTTTTGCAACATAATTTAATCGTTAGATGAAGTTGGACCAGACGTTTTTGTGTTTATTTCTAATTTACTGGCACATTGACTGTATCATAGACTTTTTTCGGATCAATTTGTGACGTGAATATATTCATGCCTTACTTTCCTGGTTGCATGCCTTCGCTACGATCTGCCATGTTACGGATATCAAATTCACATATCCCCGGCCGCTCCTAAAACCACCCTCTTCATCGTTCATCAGACATTCTAATATTTTCCTTGCTTTCTCTTAGTCTGTTTCATGGATCGTTCCTACATCACTCAGCAGCCTTTGAGGTGAGTCTCCTAGGTCATTCCGGTAGGTTAGTAAATTGAACGAATCACGAATTCATCACAGACTCAATAACATTCAAGTGTTAGTCAGGTAATTCAGTCATCACGAGTTACCGTAACAAGATTAGCAACTTCAGCCCAAAGACGTAATTTCTATTGTACTTTTCAGCAGCGAAAAGAGTTTAATTGAGCTTAGGATGGACTCAAGTAGGGAAGGGGATAAATAACGATGTATAGGTATCTTTCGTTGGAAAAGTCTCCCCTAAGGTGGCTAAACCCGCCAGGAAGTAGCGTAAATAAGATGAAAAGACGTTATCGTATTGCAAGGATTAATGAGAATATTACTTCATCAGCAAGTTAGCGCCCCACTTCAACAGCAAGGCCAATAGGTTTGTTGGTTGGTTGGTTGAAAGATTCCCTGCACATATAGTGCAGGCCGGGCCATACATTAGCCTGGTCAGTGGTGTATGGGCTGATTAAAAAAAACAGTAAGTGGGGAGGACAGGACCTGGGGAGTGCCCAGCACACACGTCCTGTCTCCTGACTGGCTTTGTGGTGTGTGTGCCAATAGGTGACGAAGGGTTAGATATATGCCTGTCGACTGCACGAGGCTCACTAAGGCAGGCATCAACTTATGACAGTCCTTCTTGAGGCCTAGAACATGGTCTGCAAGTGGTCGTCACCACTTGGTGCTGGTGAACAGGCGCACGTGTGAAAACACATTGCTGGAAAGTCGACTGACCCCAGAATAGAACCCGGGTTCTTCCAGCTGTGAGCTGGGTGTGCTAACCAATGCACCACGGGTTTCCCCAGAGAGAAGAAGGGAGAGAGAAAGGAGGTGGGGGAGAGGGAGGGGAGTCGTCATTAACGACCTGGGGGTGGGGGTGTTGCGAAGTCTGTTGGAGCCTGAATTATAGCCCACCCGCTAATGTCTGCAGAAACCAGCAGCTTATGTCCCTCCCCCCGCCCCGTCTCTCTCTCTCTCTCTCTCTCTCTCTCTCTCTCTCTCTCTCTCTCTCTCTCTCTCTCTCTCTCTCGTGTGTGTGTGTGTGTGTGTGTGTGTGTGTGATTACAGATACATACATACATACATACATACAGCCGAAATATTCCCTTCACAGTGGGAGTGCAAATGGTCTAACTTAGGTCGTTGTTACCAAGGCCAGGAATATTATACCAACAAATTCTCTCCACTCATTATGAACATTTCCTATGTCAGGTACCTGAAAAAGAGATTACTGAGTTCACCCTTTGTTTTAGATGACATCTTTGTTGTTGGTCTTCTATTGTTATAATAATAATAATAATAATAATAATAATAATAATACAGTAATAATAATAATAACAACAATAACAATAATAACATTCATCATCATCATCAAATTCTTTGGTGCCCATTGAGGAGCTTAGGAGCCAGGGGCCGGGCAAGTTGGTCCTGACATATTGTCAGGACTCCATATTATAATAATACAACTCATAGATAGATAGATAGATAGACAGACAGATAGATAGATAGATAGATAGATAGAAGCACCAAGCCAGGGTGTGAGATAGGAAGTGTATCAGCGAAAAGCAACCAAAAGGAAACGAGCTTGCAACTCTTAAGTGAAGGAATGCTGGAAGTGCACCAGAAGCAGTACATACACACAGACATACAGAGTTCTAGAAGCTTCCACGACAGTATAGCCCACGTGACACGACCCCTGCTAAACGAGAATGTAGGGATCAGAGATGAGAAAGGGGCTAGCCATAGAACCGACAGGTAGTGGAGAGAAGGAGGCTAGCAACAGGGTGGCAGAGAGAGATAGAGTGAGAGAGTGGGGAGGTAACAGCGTGGCTCTATAGGCCCTACTTCACTCGTGTGAGAGAGACTTTGTTAATATTTCCAAGACAAATAAAAACAGTCCCATACTAATCTTTACCTCTCCTGTCATTGCATGACAAAGGGAACGAAGATTATCTACCTACAAAACTACTCACATAGAACAACCGCTTGTCCACGAGTCTAATATATGTATAACTGATCTACAAAACACACTACAAGAAGTTAGGAAGTTACTACAAAAGATGGTGGCAGCAGAAGTACGAACCTCATCTTCAAATCTACAGTGAATTCCTACAAAATACAAGCTACAAGTTACAAGCTACGAGACATCTCTACAATTAACTTCAATTAGCAAGTGTACAAGACATCTCCATAATCTTCTACAAGCACCTACAAGTAGCGACATTCTTCATCCCACAATGAGTATATTACAAGAAAAAAAGGACCGAGAAAACATCGAAAGAAAAACAAAACAAAAGCAAACTAACAGCGAGAGTTAACTCACAACCCAAAACTACATCCGCCATCTGACCCCACCCTTCTCTCCAACCTACCCACAACCACTACCACCACCACAACGCTGAGACAGGGGTGACGACGGCAGCAGATACCAGATCCCTCACTCACCTCTCACCTTACTCGTCGTTACTCATCATTACTCATCGTTACTCATTTACTCACCACAGCTACCAGAGTGTGAGAAGTCGACGTTGCTAGCGTTTTGCTGAGAAGGACACCCCACAACACGTCCATCAACTCACCACCTGCACCATCACTAACACCATTCCCACCACGGTAAAAATAGTTACATAGTTACACCATTTATACAATACACAGTGGTAGACAACACCTGCACAAACATGTAAAACGTGCTGGATAGTTACAACTTACGTACACATACCTACTTCAATTATGTGCATAATTTAATCACTAAATACTTGCACGAACAATAAATTATCTACACTGTATATATTCATTCATTTATTATAGCATTTATTTACTACCAACGAGTGTTACCATTTATACCTACATAAAATACGTGTTTCATACATACAGCTATACATTATTACATCGACAAAGTAATAAAGAAAATATACTATGACAGTTACTAAGTGAGCGATTAAAAGAACTGTATTAAACTTTTATTAATTAAAGCTACTTGGTGGAAACAGACAAATTAAGTTACGAGGAACCCCCCCCCCCGCAAAAAAAATGGTCAACGCAAATGGACGTTAGCAAGAATGAACAACATCTTCCATACAATCGTGAAGACAAAGATTTCCACACAGTGCTGACACATACAGTATATTGCCCACGATAGGTACAAGTGTACAAGTCAGTGTACGAGTATATAGGTAATACTGTATATGGTGTGTATATATATATATATATATATATATATATATATATATATATATATATATATATATATATAATAAAATAACAAAATATGGGGCTATGTATCAGTATTATCTGTGCAATATAAACTAAACCTTAAAAAAGGGTCCCGAGGGAATTAACCAGCAATTATGCAACCTTGGACAACACTGAAAAAGCGTACAGTAGATAAACGAAGAAAAACAAACAATAAAAAATCAATACATACAAAAAAACAGAAAAAGAAATACAGTAAGATCACATAACAAACAAATGAAAATAGGTGTAAGTGTTACCACAAATGCCAAAATACTACATAAACCCCTTCTTATGTGAAACAAAAAGTAAATTACTGTTCTCCACGAGCCAGTGGCAAGGCACATCATTATCATCGACCGCAGCATGACCGGATTAGCGATGTCAGGACTGCAGTTACTACAATATTACTTCAGTGTTACTAGAATTATGTTACACTTGCTACAGTTATGTATCTACAAACGATATGTAACAATTACAATATAGTTATGTAAAATACAATTACTGTGTAACATTTCATACAATGTTTGTACAATTCTGCATTACTACAATATTACTACAGTATTACTACAAAGTTAATACAATTATTTTACAATTGTTACAATTATATTACTACAAACGATATGTAACAATTACAATACAATTATGTACAATACAGTTATTATGTAACAATACAATTATGTAATAATTCATACAATGTTACAATTATGTATTCCTACAGTGTTACTACAGTATTACTACAGCCTTACTAGAATTATGTTACACTTGCTACAGTTATGTAACTATAAACGATATGTAACAATTGTAATACAATTATTATGTAACAATACAATTATGTAACAATTCATACAATGTTACAGTTATTTATTACTGTAGTGTTACTACAATATTACTACAGTGTTACTAGAATTATGTCACACTTCCTACAGTTATGTAACTACAAACGATATGTAACAATTACAGTACAATTATGTACAATACAATTATTATGTAACACTACAATTATGTAACAATTCATACATGTTACAATTATATGTTACTACAATGTTACTACAATATTACCAGTGTTACTAGAATTATGTTACACTTGCTAGTTATGTAACTACAAACGATATGTAACAATTACAGTACAATTATGTACAATACAATTATTGTGTAACAATTCATACAATGTTACTACAATTCTGTATTACCAGAATCATCACACAAGCTAGGTGAAATATTAGACATTACTAAAGGGATAACTCCATATGTAATGTAATGACCTAGCAGTTCCGTTCGTTCGTTCGTTTAAAGATTTCCTGCACATACAGTGCAGGCCGGGCCCTACATTAGCCCGGTCAGTGGGGTATGGGCTGGTTAAAAAAATACTAAGGGGGGAGAACAGGGCCTGGGGATTGCCCAGCACACACGCCCTGTCTCCTGGCTGGCTTTGTGGTGTGTGTGACCTAGCAATATTACCATTACACAATTTTATGCGTATGTCTGTTATACATACACATTTAACAATATGTTATACAATATTCTACAATCAGTTTAACTATAGTGCATTTGTTCAATTATATATACAATTTGTTTAAAATGTATTATGTTTCTAGAATATTATTAGGCCAGTACAATATTATCACAAATATTATGTCTATACAATATTATAATCAACGTTATGTATTAATAGATTAGCATATGTCAATGATGATTGCTGTTGGAGGAACGCCAGCTGGCGAGACCGAGCGATGTCAGGACTCCATATTATAATCATACAACTCATAGATAGATAGATAGATAGATAGATAGAAGCACCAAACCAGGGTGTAAGATAGGAAGTGTGTCAGCGAGAATCAACCAAAAGGGAAACGGGCTTGCAACTCTTAAGTGAAGGAATGCTTGACGTGCACCGGAAGCAGTACATACACACAGACATATAGTGTTCTAGAAGCTTCACCAACAGTATAGCCCACGTGACACAACCCTTGGTAAACGAGAATGTAGGAATCAGAGATCAGAAAGGGACTAGCCATGGAACCGACAGGTAGTGGAGAGAGTAAATAACAAGAGGGGTCCGACGAGACTTAGTAAACTAAGTCCCTGTGTAATGCATACGCTGCTCATTATTTTTTTTTTAAGATAATAAATCAAGATCAATTCCCTGTATTCATCTTTAACACCTCCTGCTCTTTGATTAGAACAACTTTAACCAAAATCCAAGACTTACATATTACAAGACCAAAGAGTCACTCTACTACTACCACTACAACTACTACTATTACTACTGCTACTACCACCACTACTACTAGTTATTATTATTATTATTATTATTATTATTATTATTATTATTATTTTTGCTGCCTCCGGACGATTTATTGTAAGTCGAAGTTCTGGAAACCTCTCGCAGTTCTAGGTAAGAAACGATCTTCATTGCATTTAACTTCTATGAAAATTATTCCCAAAGGTATAAAGAGCCGTCATATGGTAGTAACAGTAAATACAAGGAATGCTTCTCGGGCTGATGGTTTGAAGGATTTTTAAGTTCAAGATACTACAGACATCAGGTCGTTCCATATTATACTAGGGGTTACAGTTTTTTCCGAGCCACCTCTCTCTCTCTCTCTCTCTCTCTCTCTCTCTCTCTCTCTCTCGCTCTCGGGATGCTGTAGGTACAGGTATGAAGGTATTTAAATTTTTTTCTCCAAATAAATCTTCAATATTTTGACTGCTCAGAGCTTGGGTCCTTTCTGCCAGACACCACAGACCAGGCCTGGCACATTCGTAGGAGTTGAGTAAATGCCAAAGGGCGTCCTCGTGATGTTTGGGGTAGCTGGCTTGGCTTTTAATCACTCTGTGTCACTTGCTGATATTTTCCCTATCCCACATTAACTAATAGCACAATGATGCATATTTTCGGCACTGTGTATTAATTACGTGGTTTGGAGGTTAAATAAAGTCTGGTATAGCCAAATAAACATTTCACTATTTTAACCAATATGATACAGTACTTACAAGAGGGTTACACAATGCAAGTCTGAGTGCTAGAGAAGTACGTGCTTCTATCCCCACTCCCTGGCTAGAACTGATCTGATCTTGCCGGCACTAAGGGCGTGGGAGAGGAGCTGAGGATGCAATGGAAGGTTTCCACTGCCTCTCACTAAGCTATATAAGACAAGCTATGTGGTGCTGTTTCCATGGAATTCTGTTTCCAATGATAGATATTCGATAGCATTACAAGATACTATAGTAGATATAATGATATTCTACAGGTAAGTCTAGTGTAAGTTTATATATATATATATATATATATATATATATATATATATATATATATATATATATATATATATATATATAGAGATATATATACACTGCAGGTAGATAAGATACTAAGATAATGAGATTGTTAATAAAGTTAATACTTATATATGAAAAGCAAAACTATGTACAGCATACTACTGGTACAGCTTGTCAATTTACATGTCTTAATGCATAACCGGACAGAATTTAGTATCTTTATTATGCCTCTGCCCACCTATGGTGTAGGAGGCACTAAGTAATTGGTCTGTCCATCCGTGCCCATGGCTGTGTGTGTGCGTGCGTGAGTCCGTGCGTCTGTAACACTTTTGTGGGCGCAGTTTATCCTGAACCCATTGACAGATTTCCACCAAACTTTTTTCAGTGATGCAGTATGAGCAGATGATGAAATGATTGGGTCAGATAGGTCAAGGGGTCGGAGGTCTAGGTCATATAAGGCCAACTATTTTATCTTTGCGGGCGCGATATCTCCTGAACCTCTCGACTGATTCTGACCATACTTTTGTTATAGTCGCAATGCATGACTCTGAGGTTGTCATTATCGTACCCTGGCAACCTACCATTCAAAAGTGCGTCCGATTCTGTATCGTATCATACACGAATCATTATTATGCACGAATTCAACACACACGAATGTTGTTATACACGAATCACTTGCGTATAATGCTGTACACGAAATGGGACGCAATTTTGAATGGTAGGTTGCCAGAGTACAATAATGACAACCTCAGAGTCGTGTGGAGCGACTATAATGATAGAGGACGAAGGGATGATGAACTGATTACGTCAGGAAGGTCATGGGGTCATAGGTCATGGTCATATTGGAGTGGACACGATATTTCCTGAACCCCTTGATGGATTTCGACCAAACTCTGTCACTGAAACATTATGGCAGGACGATGAACGGATTAGGTCAGCATGGTCAAGGGTTCAAAGGTCAAGGCCATATGGGTTTGGGCACAATATCTCCTGAACCCCTCGACGAATGTCGACCAAACTTATGTCAGGGAGACAGTGTTAAGGGACAATAAACTGATTAGGTGAGCAAAGTCAAGAGGTCAAAGATCAAGGTCGTGTGGGGTCGACTTAGTTTATCTTTATTCCCGTATCACCCACCAAGAACCCCGTCATGAAGGCTGCATGGCGAATCCGTGTGCAAGGCTTGGCAGAGGCGTAGCGACGCTTTGCATTTACAGCTCGGGACTTGAGTTCTCTGTGTTTCGTTTCTCTTATGTTTCGGAAAACAAGTACATGGCCATATGTAGAGAGTGTGTAAAAAAATAAGGCAGCATATATTTATCCTTATCTATAGCATGAGGGCCACTAAGGCAGATAATGTGTCCTTTTCATCCCTGAGAACACAGACCACAGCAATCGATGTTACTTTTAGGTCCCTAATTATTTTACTGGGTGAACAGGAACATGGGGGACACAAACTATTCCCAACAGTCTAATTTAGAAATAATAAGAACAACAGGAACATTTATGTACAGAACGGTCCATAAATAGTACTCACCTGGGGGTATTTTATGTGTAGCCAGAACGGCTGTCCTCTTCTGTGTTATAATCCGTCCAGTATCATCATACTTTGCAAAAATCTGTCTACATACCTAGGCTGCTTCCCCAAAGAAAGGGGGGTAACAAAAGGGACTACCCCCATTTGCAAAAATAAAGCACCAAAATGATATGCATCCATATCCAAAAATAAATTGCTAATAAAGAGATGTTAGGAACTTTACTACCCAGCGAGAATACGAGTTCTAGCCTTACAAACCCCTTGGCTGACTAGTAATATAGTATATATCAGAAATTATTACCGTTTATTATCATCTGTAGCCTATTATGTACAGTTGCCAACCTCTGTAATTGAACTGCAGTTCAAATAACACAGCAGTATCGTGGAAATACCGGATGCTGTGAAGACCTTTGCCGTGGTGACATCAGCTGCATGTGGTGACTTTACGGTGCCAGGATAGTGGAAAAATTTAACCGCAGAGCAAGAAACAAGAAGAATATTGGAGAAACTGAACCGCAGAGCAGGTAACACAGCAGTATACTGGAAATATTGAACCGCACAACAAGTAACACGGCAATATCCTGGAGTAAATATTGGATGCTGTTGTGACCATCCTGTGGGTTCCTGCTGCAGCATTCGCAAGACATCTCTGTCCTGACATTTCATCTGTTAACGTCATGAATACTTATAGACGAAGTAATAACACAGGCTGTGGTACTATTCCTGGTTACTCTCTCTCTCTCTCTCTCTCTCTCTCTCACACACACACACGCACACACACACACACACACACACATATATATATATATATATATATATATATATATATATATATATATATATATATATATATATACTGTATATATAGATAGATAGATAGATGTACTAGTATATGTAAGTGCATGTATACATGTATGTACAGGGGTGTCCCGGGAGGAAACTTTCGGAAATGATGGATGAGGTAATTCTAAGCAAAAGATGTCTTATGAACATGTATCCAAATCTCAACCGTTACGCAGCTACAATTACTATCCTTATGGGCGAATTACGTGGAAGATCATTTTTGCTCATAAGGCTATCAGTAATTGTAGCTCCATAACGGTTGAGATTTGGACACACACACACACACACACACACACACACACACACACACACACACACATATATATATATATATATATATATATATATATATATATATATATATATATATATATATACATATTTTTTAACTTAGAATTACTGTACCTTATCTGTCATTTCCAAAGTTATCCCCTTTCCTCCGGGGATATCCTGTATATGTAAATATGTATTTGTCTATTGTGAAGAATAATAATTGTTGCAGTAGCTTGCAGGTATATGCAGTGAGGAGTGTTGCCCTTGCACTGTATTATTCATGTATAATATTCCTTCACTAGATGTTTGAAGCTGATAAGCACGATTGTTTTTAATGGTCAGCAGTTTCAGTTAGATGAATAAAATTACTTTGCCATACCCAAAATAAATGACCTAGCCGGGACCCTGTCGTAGTAAGAGCTTTGGTTAATACATAAAAAAAAAAAAAAAAAACTAATGTGACATAAATGTGTGATAATGATTTTTTTCCCCTTAACCCTCTCCGCTTACCTTTTTTTTTTTTTTTTTCCCACTCCACTGGTCACTGTGCGTGGACAAAGCGCAGCTTTCTCCAGGAGGGATAAAGAGGAGTAGGAGGAGGTTCTAACGATAGGATTATAAAAAGGTATTTCATTGATAACTATGGTATTGTTACATAAACCTTTATATGGATAACAATGGTATTATTTACATTTGCCGTTGGTCTCTGGGTTCCATAGTGTCCTACAGTGGGGTTGAGTCTTTCGAGCCGAATATAATCGTTTGGAGGTAGCAAGAAAACAATGTACCATCGGATTAAAGGGGTTATGGTTTCTTAATTTGTGGGCCAGATACGTCTCCATGGCAATATATTTATCAGATATTCCTTAATTTCTTCATGTATTTTAATTTAATCAATAACTTTAGTTTAGCGCTGAAGTGTTTTGGTAACTGCATAAATGAAGGGAAAGATAAACAAGTAATGTTAAACCTAGGTTAACCGAAGAAAGGTGTAAACCGGACTCCAGATTTAGATTAAAATTTACGACCAGTTCCTTTATCGTAGGTAGCTATGATTTGTCCTGCAGAAACAAATCATATTCGTACAGTAGTTACGGCAAGGTAATGATTGCAGCAAAGTTCTTTATGGTTCCAAAACCTGATTTGCTGAAGGCGTCTTGTCTTATTTCGTTTGTGCCGCTCCTGAATGATTTTATCGCAGTTTAGGGGACTTGTGCAGAAAGGGTTGATGGTGGGTGCTATTTTATTCCTTTAGTTCAGCAGCTGTCTATTAATATGAAAAAAAAAATAATAATAACTCATTGTAAGAAGAATAAAACTGAAAAGACTGCATCGCTGTGACGGAGTTAAATAGGCCAAGAGTATAGAGACAAAAATACACTTGGCAACCTCTCTCACCCTGTCCCGTCATCCTCTTATTATCAGTTAAATTCCTCCTGTCCTGGTATTCAGTCTCATCTCGACCTTTTTTTACTCAAGCCCTACACCTCCCACCCTAGCTTCCCCTGCAGTCTCTTCCCTAATTTCTCTCCTCTCATATGTTTCTTCCTTCTGTTCTTTTAACATTTCACCTATATTCTTGATTCCTTTCCTCTCGCCTTTCGTCCTTCATTCCTTTCCTCTCACCATTCCCACCTCCCTTAAATGCATTCTTTTCCGTATCACATACCTTCATATTCATTATCTTTCCATCCCACGCACCCCTCATCCTGCTCTTCACTTACGTTCATCTCCCCTCACTTTTCACCTGCACTTCAAACTCTTCAACTACATTCTTCATCCCCCCCTCCCTCGTCCTCCATCTCCTTTTTGTACTCACCTACTCGTACATTATTTCCCTCTCCTCACCTCTCATTTGCCTTGGGCCTCCCATCCATCTCCCACTGCCCCCAAGCTCCAGAACCTACCCATCTTCCCAGCACCAAGACATCCCCAATGGAATCAGGTCTTGTGTATCTGATTAACCCCTTAACCGCAGGGCGTCACTTTCGTGACGCTCGGCCACAATGGATCATACCGCGGGGCATCACTTTTGTGATTCTGTGTTATTTTGAATTATCCCAAGCTCTCAAGTGGTGGCTTGTATCATCTATCAGTACTGCCAATGTCCAACACTAGTCAGCACTCCAAATCTCATCTGTACTCCCATCCATTGTTGACAATTTAGCGATTTTACCCCCTTCGTGACTCCCCTCCCTACCTGCCCTCCATTACCCTGTCCTCTCACCTCCCACGCCGCGCTGCGCTACACAAATTTCCCCCAGATTTTTCCACAGATTTCAACCATTGAAATAAGCCCTATGCCCTATACTTATACAAAATAATATATACCAAAAAATAAAACAGGTACATGATAGTGTTATACACCAGAAATTGGCTAATTATCACCTGACAAAACCTCACGTGCATTCATTCGCTACATTACCACGGTAATTTCCCCTTTGAATTATGCCTTGTAATCGATGTCTGTAATAAAAATATATATCAGAAAGGAAGGGAGAATCCTAATTGACATTTACATTCACCTGGAACTACCTATTTCTTTATGTATTGCCGAGATTTTCTTCCTATAAAAAATTTGCATGTAAGTTAGCAGCAGTCAATCTAAAGTGTCATTGTCAACCCTTCCCTTCTTAGATAAGCCGCGGCATTTAGTTCCTTGTCCTTCGCTGTAGAGAAACGATGTCGCACTCGCGCTCCGCCATTCCTGCCACTTCTGCGCCCATTGCAAAGGGGCCCATGACCTCTACTCCTAAGAAAAGTAGTGAGGCAAGCAGGAAAGGCCTTAGTGACTCTGCAGTGGCATGTGAACTGGCAGAATTGTCCATGATTATGATGGACAGTGACTTTGACGATTCAGGTGAATCTTGTGATGAGCCGGGTGAGGTTATCGTTTCCAGAAACAGCAACAACGAGTGCTACAGTGTCTGAATTAGTGTCTAGCTCCAAGGGAAAGGAGCCTTTAGTGCAGCAAGGCAAGGAATTTGGGAAGGGAGTGAAAAGGCGGCGTATTAGCCCCAGAACAATGCCCCCACATGACCCAGCCCTCCATGAATCACGAGTGCATTCACCTCCCCGTTCCCCAAGCCCCACTTCACTCATTTCTTCATCATCGTCGGCTGAGTTATCTCTGGAGTCTTTGTCGTCGGAGTCACCACCAGCATCAATAGTGAAGGCAGGCCTTAGAGGTAGAGGTAAATCAAGGAGAGTGAAAAGTAGTGTAGCTAGTAGGGTAAGGGCTGCTAGTGCTGTACGGCAACCTAGGGTCAGTGCGAGTGACCTTGACCGAGATAAATCTGCCTCACAGCCAACCTCCATCACCACCACCACCACCCGCCCTACACTGCCACGACAGGGAATCCTGGACGCCTTCACGTGGACAGAAGGGTCAGATTTTGTGCCAGAAAATTTAGTTTTTGATGAGAGCTCCTCAGGAGTTCAGCCTGCCTTCACTATGGACGAAAATGCTGAATGTGTCGACTACCTTTTGGCCTTCCTAGATGACGAAGTCATGCAGCACATATGTGATGAGACCAACAGGTATGAATCACAATGCGCTGCAAGTGGTACAGGTGCAGCCAAGATGCAACAGTGGTCCATGCTGGGAGTGCAGGAGCTGTATGTGTTCTTTGCCCTCATGCTTCTCATGCCATACTCCAAGAAGCATGAGCTGGAAGAATACTGGTCCATGGACCCCTTACTACCCTCACCCACCTTCAATAAGTACATGGCCAGAGATCGCTTCCGGAACATCATGGGAAACCTGCACTTTGCTGACAACGATGTACCTTCCCAAACCGACCCACTCTGGAAGATCCGGGAGATTCTGAGCAGAATGAAGGATAAGTTTATGTCATTCTTCCACCCCTTTCAGAAGGTTGTCATTGATGAATCCTTGGTTTTGTTCAGAGGACGTCTTCGGTTTGTTCAGTACATTCCAAGCAAATGCCATCGCTTTGGAATTAAGTTCTTTGTACTGTGCGACTGTAAGACGGGGTACATCCTTGACTTCGTCATATATTCAGCCAGCACTGTCGATCTGGATAAAACACACCCCCTTGGCTTCTCAGGCTGTGTAGTGAAAGTGCTCCTAGAAAAGTATTTTGGTGGGAATCATGTGCTGTATACAGACAACTACTATACAGCACCGAAACTTGCCAAATACCTTTCTGAGAACGGCATTGGCTCCTGCGGCACTATGAAAAGTAATCGTGCCCACTTCCTCAAATTCCCAGAGGCAAGAACCTCGCAGCGAGGAGACATGCACCTACGCAAGTCTGAGAAGATGCTGGCAATACGGTGGCATGACAAGAGGGTCGTGCACATGCTCACCACCATACATAAGGGGGAGATGAGAGACAGTACAACAGGCGAACCTGTGATGAAACCTGATGCTGTGTTGGACTATAATATCAACATGCGGCTGGTGGACAAGTCCGACATGATGATTGGTGAGATCGACTGTCTCAGGAAGAATACTAGGTGGTACAGGAAAGTTTTTCTGCATCTCATAGATATGACGATGCTGAACGCCTTCATCCTGTACAAGATGAAGGTCAAGCCACCCAAGTCCTTCTCCCTGAGGTTGTTCGCCAGGACTTGTGTCCAGCAGCTGCTGGAAAGATATGGTAGGGTGACAGCAGCAACTCCAAGGCGCCATCCAGTAACACTTCCCAACCGACTGGAGCAGAGGGCGTATATGGATCGGCACAGACTTGAGTTTATGCCTGCCACAGGGAAAAGGAAGGCTGCAATTCGCAGGTGTCAGGTATGTGCGCATACCACCCGCCGCACACCTGAGCACAAACGCACCTCTTGGCAGTGCTCTGAGTGCCAGGTTCCCCTCTGTGTTACCTGCTTTTTCGATTACCACAGCCAGAAGCAGTTCTAACAGTGCAAGTGTGGAAGCAGAATGATTTGGAAATAATGTGTAAATAATGTGTAAATAGCAGGTGAAAGCAATGGATGTTCAGTACATGTGATTGAACAGTGTATTAGAGTTTTATCTTACTGAAAGTGACAGTGAATAACATAGTGTAAGTAAAATAGAAGGGTAAATATTGAAAATAGAATAGAAAATGTAAATAGTAATGTAAGTAATTAGTAATATAAGAATATGAGTACAAATAATTTATGTTATAACAGTGAAAGTGAATCCGTGGCTCTCTACGTATTTTACTGAATGAAAAATTGAATGACTTCAGTGACAATAAACTAATACGACTGAAGGAAATTTATGGAGAAAGACTCCAGATATATATAAGTGTGACATAGTAATAGAAATATAAAGTGTGAGGGGTTTTATGAATAATAAATGACAGAGTACCAAGAGCGAACTAGCGCAAGTGCAACGATCAGACGCGCTCGTAACTTCCATTGCTTTCACTGTTTTTTTTTTGGAGTATGGATCCCAAACTACTTGAAAATCATAGAATAGTGTTTATAGTGTTTATATCTGGCTGTGGTAATCATAATACGGGTTGTCGGGAAGTGTAAAGTGAAGACTTCGTTACCCTACTTCAGAGGACTCCACAAGTCCTACGGTAACGACGAAGGCTCAACAAACATTCCAGGAGAAAGCTGAAGGTATGTGCCATAAGCATATGTAATTTTATTATTCTAGGACTAATAACTGATTTTTGGCAAATATTTTTTGAGAGTCTGTCGGAGCCCGAATAACCCCGCGGGACACGCAAAACATTGGTAAACATGCCCGCGGTGTAGGGGTTAAATCCCTGCGTTTCAACAACACTAACAAAGGACCCTGGGACATTAGTGACCTGCATGACTCTCTCGCCTTTCATATCATTGTGGCAGTCTCAGGGTCTCACGATTCGGGTTGTGTTGTGATTGCCAATTTTGTTTGTGCCTTGAAACGATCTAGATTTCCCTTTCAACTTTGGCATGTCTTTTTTTTTTTTTTTTTTTTGTTAATGTCAGACTCTTTTCTTTCACCTTATGTAAGACGTCCCCTGGCTGTAGGAGTTAGGATGCATTTGAAGAGAATGGTCCCGAAACGGGGGACAACCATTTCTTTAAGCTGTATTTTTTTTCTATTCCGGTGACCCTACTCTGTGATCCTTATTCTTAATATCTTAACCTGCCCAAGATCATGATGAATAGTTGCCAGCCAGACAAAATAGAGAATTTAGGATCTTTTTGAGTCGTTAGAATTCGGCCAGACAGATGGACATCACACACACACACACACACACACACACACACACACACACACACACAGTCAGTCAAACAGGCGTGGCCAAAATAACTGGTCAGCTTTCACAGACTAATGCACAGTATTTGTGCGCACTTGTATACTATTGCCGGTGACCTCAAATGGCCTCCGACCAGTGACCTCAAATGACCTCGGAGGTCAACCTCACATAGCCTATGTCCTAACTGGAGGTCATGTGAGTCTCCTTGCCAAAAATTGGGCTGCAGGGATACCCGGCGTTGTCCGGGCCAAGAAGACGAACACTCTACCGGTGACCTCAAATTACCCAGATCTGAATTATGACCAGCCTAAAATCATTATTGGGCCGCCCTAATTCAGAATATATATAAGTATGGGGGTCTCTCACCCTTGGTTTGGATGTGACTGAAGGACGAACAAATAAACAATCAAACCGTGGCTCTTTTATATATATAGAGGGTAGTCATTCCGGGCCGGCGAGTTTCGTGAAATTTGGCTCAAAGAAAAGAAACCTTAGTTATAACCCACCATACAACAAACGGCCTCGAAAGGCCCAATCACATAGTTACTTTCTTTCCTTTGTACTCACTTTAGACACCATATCCCCATTCGTATTTCGCTAGCCTGGGGTACTAGAACTTATATTATCGTTGTCCGTCCTAGAAGAAGATCCGATCCTGTAGCGGGCGTGCTAACGTTGTAGCGTAGAGTTGTCATTTTGCAGACATACACTTTTTATTGTTCTGTTAGAGAGTTAACAGATGCAGGGATCTTAATTCCATAATCCAGATTCGAGTGTATTTTAGCTTTGATGGATTTCTACGTCAGAAACCAAGACTAAACCATTCATTTTGCACTGAAAACAAATTGGTGAATTCAGATATACTATTTCCCTCATCCACAGTTTCCAGGCGAACGGATATTTGTGTGTGTGTGTGTGTGTGTGTGTGTGTGTGACGGGTAGTATCTTCTTGGCTCATTGATAACTTTTGCTCCTGTTTCTTGTTTTCTTATTTCTAGATTCTATCTACACTATTTGTTGCACCGTGAAATCGGGTTAGGATGACTATTGTGCATAACGACGATGATACTGGTGATGATGATGACGATGAACTATCCACAGTTACAGGCTTAAAACAGACTGCTCTGTACATTATCAAGTAATCTAATTTTGTAAACGTTTCGCTTTATACCAGTGAGAAAAACTATCTACTGCAATCTAGTTAATTATTTTTTTTTTTTTAGTTTTTCAAGTACGATAACGCATTTTTAAATTTTTACTTGCTTCCTCCAAATAGCTTTATTCAGCTTTGGAAATGCTTTTGGTAGTGAAGGGGTCATTGAAAGGTTTATCAAACATGTCCAGCTCGATAGTCCTCTCCCCTTGACTGACTGATTAATTGGTTGATTGATTCCACAGAGATCGTGGCAGCGTAACAACAGATGACTCATAAGCTTGATAAATCCGTAGAGAAATAACGAAACTGAAATGATGTAGGAGAGAAATATGACTACACTCTGGCGGTAATGAAGCTAATTACTACTTCCGTGTTGAGTCTAGTTTGCTGCGAAACACACACACACACACACACACACAGACACACGTAATTATCCGCCTCCGCCCAGGAAGGGCTCGGGGACCAGTACTGTTTTCACTCGGTTTGTCTGTTTGTTTGTTTATTTGTTTGTCTGTCTGTCTGTTAACAACTTTGCGCGACAACTACTGGTGCAATTTGGACTAAAGGGATGATGGACTACGACATTTTGATCACCCGATTAAATTTTGGGACAAATTGGGCCAAGGCCCCGGCTGTAAGACCAAAAATATTATATATATATATATATATATATATATATATATATATATATATATATATATATATATATATATATATATATATATATCACTTCATCACCACGTGGTGCACCTATTGGTATAGCTGCCTTTGCCAGGTCTAGGGTGAGTGGTCTAATATGCACCTCAAGTTTCTGCCTAAGTCACTGAATATTAAGAAAATGGGACAGGTTTTCTTCGATATCCTGATAAGTAGAAAAAAAATCTTAGGCAGTTTCTTTACGAGGGTGACGATACATATATATATATATATATATATATATATATACAGTGGGCTTACCTACTGTGCGAGCTCAGAGTAAGCAAATCGCATTGTGCGCGAGTGATCAAAAATCATAACCAAAACCCTTGAATGCGCGAGTTTACTTTACAACGCGAGGTAGAGGCAAGGAGTGGCTCAAAAACACCATTTTCCATTAGTACACGACCCCCACCTCCACACAACGAGCCAATAGTGACTTAGAGGCTCGTGGGGAAGGTGCTCAAGAGGAGTCTACAATATGATCTCGCCAATAATGACTTCGACAATAACATTTTTGGCAATAAGAGTAAGTTAGAAGAGATATCGAATTTCTATAATAATGATGGTTATTTCGCGAATACCAAGTTGTTCTACTGCCACTACGTCCATAACAACACAAGGAATGAAACAGACAAGCAAGAAGAGATGAAGGAAATTACCGAAAATGTGAGCAGTAGCGAGAAGGAGAGGGAGGACCTCTCCACACCACCTCCCCTGACTCGTCCACGCAGTCCCCTCCACCTCCACTGCCTCACCTGCTCATCAGCCGCCTCCCCCTCCACCTCCACAGTCCAACCTAACTAACCTGCTTCACCTGGCATACCTACAACCCCCACCATAATGACTGTTGCTGCATTCTGGAAGAAATGTAACATTCGACAGGCCATAAATTTCTTTGTCAAAGCCTGGAATAATGTAACATTGGCAACCGTTGAACGAGCGTGGTGGTGCCGGGGTGGCGGCGGGGGCACTCTAAGTGTGTTGCCGTACCTTGGAATCCCTGATATTTAAGTCCATCAGGCCTGTTGTCTACTGTGGTAACGTGACTGGTCATAATTTTGTTACTGTAGCTTGACCTTTATTATGTTTCTAAGGGCCAAAAAATGTCCAAGTATGAGGGGGTACTGCCCATTTGTTACTTTTCACATAAGATTGTGTATTCTTAGTGTGCGATTTCACAGTGCACGAGGACCAGGACTGCCCAATCTCTCGCGCACTGTGTGAGCCCACTGTGTATAGTGGTAGAGTCTGTGTTTCGCACACTGGTGAGCATGGGTTCGCCTCCCGCCAGAGTTGTAAAAACTTTGGGAAGAGTTCGCCAAGCCACTTGCTACTTTGGCGGACACAAGGGGTGCTGTGGTTGAACCAGTTTCACATACTAGCATGCTTGCACCCAATCAGCTCAAGGCAGGCCGATTACACTTCGTTCACAGACTACACATACATCCAAAGCCACTACAACACTACAATCACACTCACAAGCACTTCTCACCCTACATACAATCTCTACCAGACAGCCTAAGCCACTGGGTAGAGATACATTGGCTGTATCGTCCCTGCTTTGGTAGGGATTGGCCGGTCCTGCAGTGGACCTCAATGGCTGATGATGATGATGATATACATATATATATATATATATATATATATATATATATATATATATATATATATATATATATTTATATATAAATATATACAGTCCACCCTCTGTCCTCGCAGTTCCTCTGTTTGCGGTTTCGATTGTTCGCGGTTTGTCACCAGAGAAACCAAATGATCTTTTTTGAAGTCCAGAGAAACACATTCAAATTGCGCGCCTCATGCTGCATACCGCCTGCAGCGCCACCCGTGCCACCCCCGCATTGTTTTGAATCTCTTGCGGCAGGCTCTCTCATTCTCAGGTTCCGAGATAATTCCCCTTCAAGTCAATTCGGCGTCAAAACATGGACGATTCCCCTTCAGGACAATTCGCACCCTGGACGATTCCCCGTCATTCTATAAATATACTTATTTTTGAATAATTAATACTTTAATAACTAATTTTTAGGGTAATCTATGAAAATCTATGTTCATTCAGTAGCGTAGGCTTTGGATATCATTTATAAGTTGCACTTTTAGCCAATAATTAACGTGTTTCTACTTCACTGTAGTCGACTTTGAATTATATTCTAGCATTACCTGTAGCTGTCTTCATTAATTTTCATTGGTACTACAACATCCTGGGTATATTTTAAAACGACTCTGAAGAGGTTCAAGTATATATTCGTCTCAAATGACAATATCCAACGTGTTAATCTGATCAGCCATAGTGGATGCAAACCGTGGGGAAAGATATGGATGAGCCTCAACAGATGTCACTACATTTATTATAAAAACAATAAACCACCACCACTTTTAAAACTCGTATTTTTAAAAGACTATTATAGTATGTAAATCAATGACGGGGAATCGTCCTGACGGCGAATTGTCTTCTTATTGTTGTGACTGCGAATTGACGACGGCGAATTGTCCCGTAACTCATTCTCACTGTGACCACGCTTGAGTGTGCTTGTACTCGCTGATCTCTCTGTGACACCATCATTTTATCTACCTTGGACCCTAAAAGAGCAGCCAAGACATCTGAAGGCACCCCAAAGTGCCAGAAGAAGGTAATGACCTTGCTGGAGAGGGTAGAATTGTGGGACAAGTTAGGGGAGGGAAAATCCAGGTAACGGTGGTGGAGGGTGAGAGTGTAGCTGTGACGAGCGGTGTGAGCGGCCATCCATCTATGCAGTTAAACAATTTTTTTAATACTTTAATTATAAATAAAGTGTTTTTTGACATGTACACAGGGGTTTTCTTTCATTAAAGAAGGAAATGGGGGGCTAGGGGTGTTTTTAGGGGGGCACCAATTATACACGGATTTTCGATCTTCGCTGGGGTCTCAGGCCCCTAAACCCCGCGAAGACAGAGGGTCGACTGTATATTATTTATATATATATATATATATATATATATATATATATATATATATATATATATATATATATATATATATTCTATCTATATACCTAGGCTGCTTCCCCCAGGGAAAGGGAGGTAGCCGAGACAGGACGACACACTCCCCATTTACTCATCCATTCAAACACATTCATTCGCATCTTAGCCCGAAAGGGGAGAACGGACAGATCCTCACCGCACCACACCGCACAAGGGTCAACTGCGCAATGCAATCAGTGACATCAGCAGCAGGGCCCGACAGCAGAACTGGTTTATCCCTGCCACATCATAACAGACCCATCCCCTTACCCGCACCTGACCTGACTAGCTGATCAGACCAAATGCGGGAGAATATCCCCTCAGGGCTGCGTCATCACTTATTCATTCACAATATCTCTCCATTTATTTCTGTCACGCACAGCCACTCTTCCTTGCTCAACAGACATTCCTCTCGCATCCAGTGCTCTCTTCACACTGTCCATCCATCCTATTCGTGGTCTTCCTCTCAGCCTTACACCTCTCACATCAGATCTAGTTATCTTTTTCACCAATTGCTCATTATCCATTCTCTCCATATGCCCAAACCATCGCAACACCCTCTGCTCAACTCTACCAATCATCTCCCGAACAACTCCAGTTCTCCTTCTCACTTCATCATTTCGCACTCAATCCATACACGTCACTCCACACATACTCCTCAGACACCTCATCTCCATTAGATTCAAACTCTTCCTCTCTGCTACACCTATATTCCATGTTTCAGCCCCATATAACGCAGTCGGTACCACAACACCCTCATACAGCCTTCTCTTTACATCCATTCTAAGCGAATGACATCTAAACACTTTTTTCATTCCTCCCAGCACCTTTCCTACTTCATTTATTCTAAACTTCACTTCTGCATCTATTCTTCCATCCACAGCAACATGTGACCCTAGATAATTAAAACACTCTACCTCCTCAAGCAACTCGCCATTCAAAACTATATTCATCCCCCTACCATCTACCAACCACGTACACTTCATCACTTTACTCTTATTCTCATTTACTTTCAATTTCCTCCTTTCGCACACCCTTCCAAACTCCTCTACCAACTGTCTCAATCTCTCCTCTGAATCAGCCACCAGTGCAGTATAATGTGCAAACAGCAGCTGCTACAGATTCCACTCTCCACCATCAACATTCACCAGACTCAGACCTCCACCTAAAACTCTTGCATTCACCTCCCTTACAACACCATCCATGTAAATATTAAACAACCAAGGCGACATAACACATCCCTGTCGCAGCCCCACTCTCACAGGAAACCAATCACTCACAACATTTCCCACTCTTACAC
Source organism: Coenobita brevimanus (assembly GCF_032717465.1). Lineage (NCBI taxonomy): Eukaryota > Metazoa > Arthropoda > Malacostraca > Decapoda > Coenobitidae > Coenobita > Coenobita brevimanus. Next base: position 12,882,230 of record NC_137013.1, read on the forward strand.
ACGCTCTACTATTTACATAAAAACTTTTCACCCCTTTTAATAACCTACCATGAAGTCCATACAATCTTAAAACAGTTCACAAAGCCTCCCTATCAATTCTATCATACGCTTTCTCTAAATCCATAATTGCCCAAAACACATCCTTGCCTTTTGCTAAATACTTTTCACACACTTGTCTCACAGCAAACATCTGATCCAAGCATCCCCTCCCTCTCCTAAAGCCACACTGCTCATCACCAATCACTCCCTCTGTACCCTCTCTAACTCTCATAATTAACACTCTACCATACACGTTACGTACAACACTCAACAGACTTATACCCCTAAAGCTAGTACATTCATACTTATCACCCTTGCCTTTATACAATGGGACCACACAAGCACTTGCCCAGTCAATTGGCACCATACCTTTCACAAAGCACACATTCAACAATCTTACTAACCAGTCAACAATAGTCACTCCACCACCCTTCAGGCATTCCACAGCACACCCATCCATACCTGCAGCTTTCCCTGTTTTCATCTCCTTTACTGTCTTCTCCACTTCCTCCTTCGTGATCAAAGAATCATTCAACTCTCCCAACACATTTATTCCTTGCACCCTTCCATCCGCCACAATCTCAGCCACCCTTTCCTCCTCTACATTTAACAATCTTTCAAAATACTCTGCCCACCTCTTCCTTACTGCATCCATCTCAATTAACATCCTTCCATCCTCTGCTTTTAGTCGTTCTTCCTTTCCAGACTCTCCCTTTCGCACCCTTTTCACCTCCTTCCAAAATATTTTCTTATTCTGTTGAAAATTCTCTGTCAGCCGCCTACCCCACCTCTCATCTGCTGTCATTTTTAGCATCACGCACAGCCATTCTCGCCCTATTCCTCTTTTCCTTATACCTTTCATAAGACAACTCATCCTTCCTCTGCAGTCACACTTCATACGCACGTCTCTTCTCAGCCACAGCCATACTTACTTCCTCACACCACCATTCACTTCCTTTTCTTACACCACCACCCACACGTCTCACACCACACACACTCTTCTGCATGCCCCACCACATATATATATATATATATATATATATATATATATATATATATATATATATATATATACATATATATATATCCATCCATCATCCAATCCTACATTGCCCCATGAGGTGCATAGGAGCCCGGGGCTAGGCAGTTGGTCCTCGACATTTAAGATGAGAGTGCCCAGCCTCACTCATCCCTGAGTGGCATTGCGTGAGCAATTAACCCCAACTATCCCTTGGATATAAACCTTCACCGGCTCAATCCGATTGGAGCGCAATAATTACCCACTAAACCACCAGGTGCCAAAGTTTAGTTATATGGTTACCACCCAGCATAGTAAATGGTTTCCTGGTGTACAGGAAACCATTTGGCTTGTCACTCAGTATAGAGTCACCCACAGGCAGAAGGAAGAGTAAAGAATGAAGGAAAGAAAGACTGAAGAGGGAGTGTAATGTCACCGTAGGCAGAAGGACAAGGAATGAATGAAGGAAAGAAAGACAGAAGAGGGTAGAAGGAAAGAAGGATGGAGGAGAGGAAAGGGCAGACACCCGACAGCAGCACTACATTGAGTGAGTGGATGTTGAGTGCCCCCACTTACCACAATATATAAATATATATATATATATATATATATATATATATATATATATATATATATATATATATATATATATACATATATATATATATATATATATATATATATATATATATATATATATATATATACATATATATATATATATATATATATATATATATATATATATATATATATATAATAGAGAGAGAGAGAGAGAGAGAGAGAGAGAGAGTAATCCCTGTACTATCCGGACGCCCACTTTCCAGACATCCCCACTTACCGGATATTTTGGTCTCGGGATCCTATGCTCCCAAAATGGGCCAAAAATCGCAAAAAAATCCAACTTTTTTCCACCCGTAATTTGAACTCAGCGTGCGCAGCGTGGACCAGCTATGTTTTGGTGCGTAGTTCCGCCGCCGTCCGCTATAGCACCCTTGCATCCTCTCCACTTACCGCCCATTTCTTGTTGTGAGTGCACGCTCGTGATCATGGCCGCCCACCTGCTCACTTTTGCGGTGGTGCCTTACCTGCTGCAGGCTCTGCTGCTGCTCTTGTGCCTCTTGTTAGTGTGTGTGATGATGGCTACCTGAGAAGAGGAAGAGAGTGGTTTTGACTCTGGAGACGAGGGAGATATTGGACAAGGTGGATGAGGGATGGTCTACCTCACGCATCCTTCGTGAAATCAGCCTGGCCCGATCTACTTTGTTTGATATCTAGAGATCCCGCGACAAACTCATGCAGTACATGGCAAACCCGCCGACATGTCGTAAAAATACCCCCGCTAATACCAATACACCAGTCCTGTATGAGACAGCCCTAGCATGTATTCGATATGGACGGTGGGTGTTAGCGCCGAAGTGGTGACATGTAGAGGTGCATGGTATGTAGGAGGACTGCTGGGCCTTGAAATCAGGCTGTGAAGCCTATGCCCAGAGTCGGACACATAAAAAAAAAAAAAAAAAAAAAAAAAACGCAACATGGAGAGAAAGATGATGTTTACTCCCAAGTATGCTGAAGTCGACCGCTCCACGTTGATTTGGTATCGACAGCAACGTGCTGCTGGTGTGCTGGTGCATGGCACAGAGCTGAAGGCTGCTGCTGAGAAGTTTACAAGGCTTCACGATGCCCCAGACTTCAAGGCATCCGAGGGTTGGCTCTTCGCATTCAAGTTACAACATGGCCTTACCAACCGTAAGGCCCATGGCAAAGCTTTGGATGGCAACGAGGATGGAGTAGAGGAGTTTCGGCACAAGGTGAAGCGCTTGATCGACAGGAAGGGCCTCACTCTGGGTCAAGTCTACAACCCTGACGAAACTGGTTTATTCTATCGTTCTTTGCCAACAAACACTCTAGCCGAGGAGATTGAGAAGCGTGTACCTGGCTGCAAGCTTTCCAAGCAAAGGATAGCTGCTTTGTGTTGTGCCAATGCTAACAGCATGCACTGGCTTAAGCCCTTTATTGTTGGCCGTGTAAAGCAGCCTCAGTGTCTTTGTGGGGTGATGGATGTCCTTCCTGTCGTTTGGTACCATTCTTTGAAGGCATGGTTCACTGCCCAGATCTTCAAAGACTGGTTCCACAGCCATTTCGTCAAGGAGGTAATCCATTACCAGACAGAGAAACTGGGAATCCCATGCGACCAGGTAAAGGCCCTCCTTCTCCTCTCATCCAACCAATGGACCAAGGAGTGATCGTGGCAATGAAGAGACTGTACCGTCGGAAGTTCCTGGATGAGGTGATGGTTGTTCTTGAGGACGAGGACGAGCGCAGGGAGGGACGGGACATGCGAGGCCAGCAGACTTTGGAAAACCTTCGCCACAACAACATCAAGTCTGCCATTTACAACTGGGCCAGTGCATGGAAGGAAGTCTCTGTCAAGACTCTAGAAAATGGTTGGTCTCGTCTGCTTCTCGGAACGGATGTGGAGCATGATTTCCTGGGTTTTGACATGGATGACTTCCATGCACATCTACTTGTTCATGGGGATGATGTTGATGTGGATAAAGTGCTTGAGTGGTTGGAAGACGACGATCCTGGGTATCAGACCATGTCAGATATCAAGATCACATCTTCAGTTGCAGGTGTCAGTACCCAGCTTGAAGATTCCAACGAGGACGGCGACGATGATGCGGACAACTCTCAGCGTGACACTACTCCAGCCATCCCCAAGCTGAGCACACTCTGGGAACACATAGAGTTTGTTCTTGACCACCTGGAACACCCGGACTGCGACAGGGAGATTGGGCCCTTGGGACTTGTGGAGGAAGTGCGCTCTTTCAGGCAGCGCATCATTAATCACCAAAATCGTCGTTCCTTGAGTCAATCAACCATTGACAGCTTTTTCAGACCCGTGACCCCCGCTGTGCCCAGCCCTGGCTCCACTCCATTGCCTCCCCAAGACAGGCCCTCATCCTCCGAGCCACAGCCCAGCACATCAGGCACGGTGGAGTCACCACTTGATGTGAGTTTGAGCCTCTCTTCAGAGTCGTCTGCAGTGGGTATTCCATCACCACGACCCAGCGACACACCCCTAGGCCACCTGCATCAGCTACTCTCAGACTCTGACAGTGATTAAACGGCAAAAGCTTCTCCACTAGACCACATGGGAATTTACAGTGTCGTGCAATGAAAAAAACAGTGCATAGTGTTAAGAAATTAGGATTCTTAGTGCAAAGACTAAAGTGCAGAGTGCAACACTGATTTTATTGACTATCAATGGAGCTCTAATTAACTAGAGTGTGTTTTGTTCAGAAAATGGATATGAATGCAAAGACTTTAAGTGCAGAGTGCAACACTTATTTCATTAAGGTTCAATGGAGCGCAAGTAAGACTACAGTGCACAGTGTTAAGAGAATGGAATTCTGAGTGCAAATGACTAAGTTCAGTGCAAGACTTAATGTACAGTGTACTGCAGGTGCTTCAGGTACTCCTTTTTACTGTCAGAGTCTGAGAGGAGGCGGGTTATTTATCAAGATGGCCAGGGACTTGCTGTAAGTACCCAGAATGTTTCATATTGTACCGTATTTTCCATACTTACCTCTAACACCTCATTTCACTCTTTCATGTCCCTTATTGGTGTGAATAGGGTCTTAGGTGCTATGAATATGCAGTAGAGAGGTGTTTTTCAGAGTTAGGCTAAGTTAGGGTCCATAACTACCAGTCCAGGAGCCACGGACTTATTGTAAGTACCCAGAATGTTTAATATTGGATAAAATCACCTCTAAAACCTCATTCTCTGATTCTTTTGCATTTATTTCAGTCTTTTATGTCCTTTATTGGTGTGATTTGGGTCTTGAATAGGTGCTATGCATTTCCAGAGGGAGTTGTATAGGTGTTTTTCAGAGTTAGGGTCCATAAGTACAAGTTCAGGAGGCTGGGCCCACTATCCAGACAGGACCACTTTCCGGACATGCCTTTGGCTCCATTACATCGGATAGTGGAGGAATTACATATATATAATTAATTAGAGGGAGACGGTGGCTCAATCGGTAGAGAGTTGGCCTGCAGTCCTGAAGGACCCGGGTTCAAATCCCGCTGAGGCAGGGAACAGTTTAAGGATTTGAATTTCATAAAATCAGACTTTACTGATCTACAAGAAGACCCGCCGACATGTCGTAAAAATACCCCCGCTAATACCAATACATCAGTCCTATTTGAGACAGCCCTAGCATGTATTCAGTATGGATGATGGGTGTTAGCGCCGAAGTGGTGACATGTAGAGGTGTGCGGTACGATGGAGGACTACTGGGCCTTGAAATCAGGCATATAAACTACCTCCCCTGCAAGTAAGAAGGAATGTTGACTCCCTTTCATTATTTTACAGATATTTTTTTGGCAAATGCTCAGACGAAGTTGCGTTCATAGTGCCACCTCTCCATGCCTTCCCTCGTGCTACACGAGCATCTGGTAGCGCTCATGACTGAAATGTCACTCAACCATATTGCAGAACTTCTGCCTATCAGAATTCTTTCATTCCCCGATCTGCATCTCTCTGGAACTCACTTCCCCAGAGTTGTTTTCCTCCAAATTTCAACCTACAACTGTTCAAGTCTAACTGTTACAGATATTTTATTAACAGAGGACACCAGTAATCTGGTGTATGGATTTTTTTTTTTTCCCCATTTGTTTTTCCTTCCTCCATTCTGTTATTTAAAAAAAAAAAAAAAAAAAGGCTGTGAAGCCTATGCCCAGAGCCGGTCACATAAAAAATATATATATATATATATATATATATATATATATATATATATATATATATATATATATATATATATATATACATATATATATATATATATATATATATATATATATATATATATATATATATATATATATATTGTTATGGAACAGAGAAAGATTATATATATTATATATATATATATATATATATATATATATATATATATATATATATATATATATATATATATATATATATATATATATTGTTACGGAACAGAGAAAGATAATGTACACTTTAAGTGAGAATACTAAAAATCACTACTGTCCCGTAAAGTTCCAGGTTCAAAACAAAAGAGTTAGGTAAAATTACAAGTTAAAGTTTAATGCTCAAACTAACAACAAAACATACAGGACTCATAAGGACAATGTAAGGGCAAAAAACAGGTTAAATATATATGGTTAACTGCAATAGCCTCTATTAACACGAAATTAGCAAGAGTAAATTTACCTAAGTCAGCCCTGATAAAATGAAAATACACTGGGTATTGCTCAGTTAATGCAAGATAAATTATTACAGATACAAAATATGATTAATGATGACTGACATAAAGAACCCTACATGAATTACAAAAACCTAACTAGGCCTACAAACTAACACCCTACGCTACACAGTATAAGTAAAAATGCAACAACAGTTATACTCAAATTAGAACAGCTGCTAGATGGTTGGAGACTTCCGGAGCACTCACAACAATAACTGTACAGGGGAGGACAGAGATGTGAACAAAATGAGGAGTAGATCTAAGTGGCAATTAATGTAGAGACTGAGCTCATTATATAGGGGCCAGCAGAGCTTGATACAACTTGTAAGAAGGACGCGCAAATGAAGCCATGGGAACAAAGAGTTGACAATCCCACACTGAACAACAGAAAGGACGACTTACTCTACTATAACGGTAGAAGGGGGGAACTGAGGCAGAACACGCTCGTGATCAAACATGCAGCATACTGTGCGTTAAAATTACACAAAGGATGATGAAATCATAGGCTATGTAACACCTCCCCACAAAGAAAAAAGAAATTTACAAAGGAAATTTCTTATTACTCTAAAACAATCTGTCTAAAGTCTAGATAAGCAATCTGCAATAACATTTTCTTTCCCCTTGACATGTTGTATGTCTAATGAATACTACTGAAGAAGTAGACTCCATCTTGTCAATCTCTGATTTTTATCTTTAAACTTACTAAGGAATTTGAGTGGGTTATGATCGGTATAATTGACTATGGGGTCAAAACCAGAACACAAATAAAATGAAAAATGCGGTAAACCCAAAATCAAGGCCATAAGCTCTCGCTCAACAGCTGAGCAGTTCCCTTGAGGTGGAGTGAACCTCTTACTGTAACAAGATACAGGGTGTTCAAAACATGAGATCTCCCTAGCACGTTCAGTCATAGGTACTTGCCAGTATCCCTTTAACAAATCAAACTTACTTATGTACCTAGCCTTTCCGATCTTGTCTATGCAATCTTCCACGCGAGGGAGAGGGTAAGTGTGTGTTTTGGTTATCTGATTAACACGTCTGTAGTCGATGCAAAGCCGCTGTGACCCACCCGGCTTAGGGACCAGAGTGACAGGAGAACTCCACTCGCTCTGACAGGGCTCAATCATCTTGTGGTCCAACAGGTAGCCAAGCTCCTTCTGGATGAGAGGAACTTTCACTGGGTTCACACGGTAAAGAGGCAGTTTAATTGGCTTTGCATCTCCAACATCGACATCATGCATCAACACAGTGGTTCTTCCTGGAGTGGCACGGAACACTTGCGGGTACTCCTACAGTAATGCCGAAAACTCCTGCCTTTCCTCGGGAGGTAGATGAGAAAGCTTAGTCTGGAGATCATTCATGATATCAGGATTCTTCCCCAAACTATCACTCAGGCTCATACTGCATGGGAGAGCTTCACTTGCAGACTCGGGTGAAACAGCTACAGTGCAGACTGGATTATTTTCGTCCCGCCTGTGATATAACTTTAGCATGTTGATGTGACATAGTTGCTTGTTCTTTCTACGATCTGGTGTGGCGATGACATAGTTGACATCACTGAGTTTCTTCTCCACGAAATAAGGACCACTAAACTTGGCTTGAAGAGGTTGCCCATGAACCGGGAGCAGAATCAAAACCTGATCTCCTGGCTGAAAGTGGCGTAACCTGGACTTCTTATCATACCAAGTCTTCATCTTCTCCTGAGCAGCTCCTAAATTCTCTCTCGCCAGCTGTAAAGCAGTGGACAGCCGTTCTTTGAACTTCATCACATACTCCAGCAGGTTGACGTCATCTTCCTCCGATAGCCAGCATTCCTTGAGTAACTTAAGGGGTCCTCTTACTTCATGGCCAAACAGTAGTTCAAAAGGTGAGAAGCCCAGTGATTCATTTGGAGATTCTCTTGCGGCAAACACAACGAATGGAAGACCTTTATCCCAGTCTTTCTGATGTTCCAAACAGTATTTCTTGAGCATCGATTTGAGTGTTTGATGATATCTCTCCAACGCTCCTTGGGTCTGGCGATGGTAAGCTGAAAACTTGATCTGGGTGATGCCCAACTCTTTCAGAGACTGCTTGAAAACATTCGACATGAAATTACTTCCCCGGTCTGATTGTACCTCCTTGGCCAGACCAAACTTTGTGAAGAACCCTAGCATTTCCTTAACCACGTTCTTTGCTGAGATATTTCTAAGTGGAATGGCTTCAGGATAACGAGTAGCCATATCAATCAAGGTCAACACATTAGAAAATCCTGAAGAAGTCTTAGGAAGAGGGCCCACAATATCCACCAACACACGGGTGAAAGGCGCCTCTAAAGGAAGAATGGGAACTAGAGGTGCAACCTTTTCGATCTGCTTACACTTCCCCACAACTTGACAGGTGTGACAAGACTTACAATACCAAGAAACATCCCTGAAGATACCTGGCCAGTAGAAGTGTTTCAAAAGGCATGCCACAGTCTTCCTCACTCCAAGGTGTCCTGCCAAACTGGAATCATGAGCCACTCTAATGATATCCTGCCTACAAACACGAGGGATGACAACTTGATGTACAACCTCCCATTCACAGTCGGCTGATGCTGTTGGGGGTCTCCACTTCCTCATAAGTACTCCTGACTTTACATAATAACAAGTAGAAGCACCGGCTGACTCTTCCTCACTGCAAGCAGAGTTAGCTAGACCTTTCAACTCAGGGTCAGCAACCTGCAACTCAACCAACTCTTGACGAGACAAATTATCAACACTACGGGGTACTGCCTCATCTGGTGAGTGGTCCAAATTAGCAAGAAAAGTGTCAGCTAGGATAACATCATCATCATCATATCCTCTAAGTCACCAGTAACTTTAGACTTAGCCCTAGTGACAGCACACGCAGGGAACACATCAGGGACATCACAATCATGGGTCGCAGCCACTGGCTCACTAGACAACTGAGGAGCTGGACACACTTGACTTCCACCAATATCATTTCCGAGTAAGAAAGTTACACCTGACATTGGGAGTGTCTCAACCAACCCAACCATAACGGAACCATTAACAAAACCAGACTCTAAATTCACTCTGCACAGAGGGAGAGAGAAGTAATTATTCCCTACACCTTGTAAGATTACAGTTTCATCAGAGGAATTAACATTAGAGCCTAGAACACTGGTCAGCATAAGGGATTGGCAAGCACCTGTATCACGATATATTTTAACTGATTTCCTGTCATTACTGTCCAGAGGACTGACAAAACCATCAGACAGGAAATTAGCACATGAACTCTTGAGAGTGTCACCCACGTTACTGCTCAAAAGAGGAGCTCCATCATGAGAATTTAAGTTACCCCTCAAAGCAGGTTCAGTTAACTCAGTTAAAGCATTCTGGGAACTCTCAAGAGTGGACACTAGACCAATTGACTGAATATTTAAAGACTCCTTTTTGTTCACATCACGCTGTCTCCTGAAACATTTCTCCGTAGCATGACCAAGCTTACTACAATAAGTACATTTACTTTTCTGAAATCTAGAGGTGAAGCTGGTATTTACTTCCTGAGAAACATCATCTTCATTCTCTTTCCTGTTACCTGTACTCTGAGTAGAGGCAATGTACTTACTCTCAGCTTTCCCTTTTTCTTTAGAATATCTCTTGTGAGTGAGGACATATTCATCAGCTAAAACTGCAGCATCAGACAAATTATCTATTCTTCTCTCATCAATATATAGGCTTACATCTTTACTAATGCACCTTTTGAAGTCCTCCAGGAAAATCATCTGCTTAAATTTACCAAAATCAGAATCCACATTCTTAGAATTTAACCACTGCTCTAACAGATCTTCTTTGATTTTTGCGTACTCACCATGGGATTGCTTATCTTGCTTGTAAGTTGTCCTAAATTTTACTCTATAGGCTTCAGGAACAAGCTCATAGGCCTTAAGAATCAAGCTCTTAACTACATCATAATTATCACATTGATCCTGAGGCAAAGATGCATAAGTTACTTGAGCTTTACCGGTGAGAACAGTTTGAAGGAGTACTGGCCAATACTCCTTGGACCAATTAAAACCTGTAGCTACCCTCTCAAACAACTGAAAATACTTTGTTAAATCAGATTCATTAAAAGGAGGGACAAGTTTAACATTTTTAGCCACATCAAAATCATCAGAGCTAGATGATCCAGTTCCACCTTGTTTCATGCGATACTCATGGTCTGCCTGAATCCTAGCAATTTCAACTTGTGCCTGAGCCTCTTGAATACGAGCCTGAGACTCCGCCTCCTTAGCATTTGCTTGAAATTCAGCCTCCTTAACACAAGCCTCCTTAGCCTGAGACTCAGCCTCCTTAGCACGTGCTTGAAATTCAGCTTCCTTCACACGAGCCTCCTGCAGGGCTAGCTGTAACTTAGCTAATTCAATCTGCGTTTGCTCATTTGGAGGAGTTACATTAAACAAACTTTTATTAATCATGCCAACAATTTGATCTTTAGAATGATGAGAGTGAACTGCAATTCCCAATTGTTGAGCAACAAGCTTAAGTTCATTCTTTGTTCTGTTTTCTACATCACACACTGTTTGCACATTTGACAAAAAATCTTTGGCTTCAAGCGTAGTAATAGTATACATCATGAATAAGTAACAGTCACAAAATATCAAGCAATATCCTTATGATAATATCCTGAATATCCTGATGAGAGGTCGCCAAATTTATGTTACGGAACAGGGAAAGATAATGTACACTTTAAGTGAGAATACTAAAAATCACTACTGTCCCGTAAAGTTCCAGGTTCAAAACAAAAGAGTTAGGTAAAATTACAAGTTAAAGTTTAATGCTCAAACTAACAACAAAACATTCAGGACTCATAAGGACAATGTAATGGCAAAAAATAGGTTAAATATATATGGTTAACTGCAATAGCCTCTATTAACACGAAATTAGCAAGAGTAAATTTACCTAAGTCAGCCCTGATAAAATGAAAATACACTGGGTAATGCTCAGTTAATGCAAGATAAATTATTACAGATACAAAATATGAATAATAATGACTGACATAAAGAACCCTACATGAATTACAAAAACCTCACTAGGCCTACAAACTAACAACCTACGCTACACAGTACAAGTAAAAATGCAACAACAGTTATACTCAAATTACACAGCTGCTAGATGGTTGGAGACTTCCGGAGCACTCACAACAATAACTGTACAGGGGAGGACAGAGATGTGAACAAAATGAGGAGTAGATCTAAGTGGCAATTAATGTAGAGACTGAGCTCATTATATAGGGGCCAGCAGAGCTTGATACAACTTGTAAGAAGGATGCGCAAATGAAGCCATGGGGACAAAGAGTTGACAATCCCACACTGAACAACAGAAAGGACGACTTACTCTACTATAACGGTAGAAGGGGGGAACTGAGGCAGAACACGCTCGTGATCAAACATGCAGCATACTGTGCGTTAAAATTACACAAAGGATGATGAAATCATAGGCTATGTAACAATATATATATATATATATATATATATATATATATATATATATATATATATATATATATATATATATATATATATATATATATATATGCAAGGGGTGAGGGAGTTACTTCAAGCTGTCTTTCCGTTTCCCCAGTATAAGAGTGGTTTTTTATGTTACGGGTCTGTGAGACCCATGTCTACCTGAGGTGTGGGGAGGTTTTGTTCTCCCTGATTGCAGATAAAATTGCAGAGTCTGCCATCCCCTCTTTACGCCATGAAGCACCATCCCATACCAAGCTATGACACCACTCAAGCAACCATTCATTTTTTTTTTTTCTTATAGAAGGTCAAAATTTATTTGCTGTTTTTTCTACATTTTTTTTCAATTTTTTTTTACAAATATAAAAAGACAAGAACAGTTCATTTTTTTTACATGTTTGTGTTGCGGAAGCATTAAATATGTTACTCTGTTTTCAGTATTGGAATAAAAGAAACAAATATTTTCCCCAAATTTTCATATTTTGGAATCTGAGAGACCCACGTCTACCTGCTATGCAAGGCGGACCGAGCTCTACCTGAGGAGGGTTAACAAGATATCTTGTTGTGTTTATAGCCTACATCAGGACTAAAATGACTGCCGGGACGGGTTTGTTGTGCCTTGGCACCGCTTCTGGTACTGACCTTTTATATCTCTGACACCTGACTTGTCTACTTTTTTTCTCTGTTCTTTCTCCTCTCAGCCACCTTACTTTTATAAACTCTCTTAGCCTTTTTCTCTTCTCGTGCTCATTCTCCTCTCTTCTTCCAAGCCACTTCATTCTACTCTTAGCCTCGTTCTCATTCTCTCTCTCTCTCCTCCTTCCATCTCACTCTCCCACACACATTCTTAATCAGTCTCTCACTCTCTAGTCTGTCCACATGATTAATCCATACACTTTTTTTGTTGTAAATAACTGCCTAATTTAGGGTCCCTGAAATAAATTCATCAGAATCATATTAGGCTACCTTTTCAAGTAGCCATTATTATTATTATTATTATTATTATTATTATTATTATTTTATTTTTATTATCATTATTATTATTATTATTAGTAGTAGTAGTAGTAGTAGTAGCAGTAGTAGTCGTAGTAGTAGTAGTAGTAGTAGTAGTAGTAGAATATCTACCACAAGAGGATTATGTTCAGATTTGAAGAGATCCTACAAACTACAGTACTGCAAGTTTTTTTTTTTTACTGTTCATTTAATACGAGAGTCTTTTCTATATTACATATATAATAGTCTGGCAGAAACAAAAAATAAAATGGAGAATAGAAAAGAAATTGGATGTGTTCGGCATGAAAGGGATATAAATTGGTTTAGTGTTGGTGAAATTGTCTGGCGTGATTTTGAACCAGCCTGAAAAAGACTTTAATATCACGATTTTTTTACTTGCGTCATAGAATTTCACAACAGTCAAAAATACTGTTTTCCTTTGGGGACTGTATTGTGTACTGGGTCCAGGCTAGTCTCTCTCTCTCTCTCCCTACTAACCACCCTAAAGGGGCTATTTCCCCTGCTGAAAATACAAACTGCCGTCAAGCCTCTTATTCCCTGGCGACCCTTTTTTATTTTTTTCCTGTCACGTCCAGGCCACCCTTCCATATTTTTTTTTCTCTTTCGGTCGCTGCTTCTAACTTTGGCTCAATATTACCTGCTGTATTGGTCTTCCTGATCCATCATCTTATCTGGCACTATGAGAGAGAGAGAGAGAGAGAGAGAGAGAGAGAGAGAGAGAGAGATGCAAAAAAGAATGAAAGGGTAGACACAATAAAAGAACATTATCGAAGAGCAGAGTGTTAAGGTACCTGATATCTAGGAAGCAGGAGGATAACTGAGAGGTGCGGAAAAACGTAGTAAATCAATAAGAAAAAAATAGAGGAAATAAACATTATGGAAGGAAGAAAGGCAGGAAAGAAAGGTAATGAAGTGGAATATGAAAATGAAGAGCAGATACACACACACACACACACACACACACACACACACACACACACACACAGTGAGTAAATAATACACACACACACACACACAGTGAGTAAATAATACACACACACACACACACACACACACACACACACACACACAGTGAGTAAATAATACACACACACACACACACACACACACACACACACACACACACACACACACACACACAAATACACACACAAATACAGAGAGAGAGAGAGAGTTTTGAAACCTCTCTCTCTCTCTCTCTCTCTCTCTCTCTCTCTCATTAAAAGACCTAACGGCGGAACTTGTATGATGGAGTGAGAGTGCCAACCTGCCCTGATGTTGCTAACAGTAGCCTGCCCCACACTCTACTACCTTTACCCCTCACGCCCTCCCCCTCCCCCGTTTTGTTGGCCTTCCACCCCTAATTGGTCTTTTCCGCCATATTTTGTTTCTTCCAAGGATAGTTTTGGCCAGAGCTTATTTTCCCTCTGATTATTCCCCTCACTTTAAGTTGTCTCGCTCCCTAATTTGTCAACCTCCCCCTCCCCCCCCCGTTTATCTCTCTCCTTAGCTTTTACCTCCTCCTTAGGTTGCCTCCATCCCTCCTATGTCTCTATAGTTTGTCTTCCTATTACTTTTGTCTCCTAATTTATACGCCTCCATAGTCGGTCATTAATATGTATCTCTCTTAACTTGACTCGCTTCCCAGCGTGTCAGTTTATTTTCTTCTCTGATTTTCTTTCTGTATATTTTTCTCCTTGCTTTTCACCTCCTAGTTTGTCTCCCTCACTAGTTTTCCTCCTCCCTAGTGTCTCCATTCTAGTTTATCCCTCTCCCTAGTGTCTCCATTCCAGTTTATCCCCCTCCCTAGTTTGTCTCCATTCCAGTTTATCCCCCTCCCTAGTTTGTCTCCATTCTAATTTATCCCCCTCCCTAGTTTGTCTCCCTTCAAGTTTATCATCCTCCCAACTTTGTCTCCCTTCTAGTTTATTCCCCTCCCAAGTTTGTCTCCATTCTACTTTACCGCCCTCTCTAGCTTGTCTCCATTCCAGTATATCTCCCTCCCTAGTGTGTCTCCATTCTAGTTTGTTGTCTCACTTGTTTGTCTCCCTTGTAGTTTATCCCCCTCCCTAGTGTGTCTCCATTCTAGTTTGTTGCTCTCACTTGTTTGTCTCCCTTGTAGTTTATCCCCCTCCCTAGTGTGTCTCCATTCTAGTTTATTACTCTCACTTGTTTGTCTCCCTTGTAGTTTATCCCCCTCCCTAGTGTGTCTCCGTTCTAGTTTATTACTCTCACTTGTTTGTCTCCCTTGTAGCTTATCTCTCTCCCTAGTCTGTCTCCATTCTAGTATATCTCCCTCCCTAGTTTGTCTCCATTCTAGTTTATTACTCTCACTTGTTGTCTCCCTTGTAGTTTATCATCCTCCCTAGTTTGTCTTCTCCTAGAATAGATAATACTCCTCCCTAGTTTGTCATCCTTCTAGCTTTTCATCCTCCTAAGTTAGTATATTTATTCAGTCAGTCAGTAAGGCTCGTGTCAGTGCAGGTAGAGGTGGTGGTAATGGTGGTGGTGGCAGCAGTATATGGTGGTGGTAGGAATGATGTTGATAGCAGAAGATGATAACTGTAATGATGATAAATGTGACTCCGTTATATGCTTTGATATTAGTACATCTTCGTCCCCTTCCCATTATGGTCGTAGTTGTTAGTGAAACAGTCTAGTTACAGTTCAGTACTCTCTCTCTCTCTCTCTCTCTCTCTACCTACCTACCTACCTATATGCCTTCGCTTTCCTTAGGACAGGCAACACTTGTCTGACTGCAGACACTCCCTCGTTTTCTGTCCAACATCCTGGTGCCAAGTTAAATGCCACTCTTAATCTTTGACGTACAGAGCTGGCACACTCTGAAACATCTTTTCCTCTCTTTTTCTCCTGTTAATGACAATGACGGCAATAAACATGGCTTTATATGCAATTTTCAGATCGATGTCCATCGCAGAAATGAACAAGTTCAGTGAATCTGAACTCCTTGGTAAGCATTTATACTCGTAATTACCTGCTCTCCCAAATAAAATTATTGAGAGTCTGGATTCAGTACAACATTTACCGCGCCACCGGCTGGTAAACCCACCACAAACTCCTCTTGGACTCTGGTAAACTCAGTATAATATTCACCAAGTACTTACAAACTCCCCCGTGGATTGCAACTTTTTCCACCAGTCATAGTACTCGTTAACCCGCCTCGTCACGGAGACGTGAATTCACGTCCTCACATGATGTGCACTCATATCCCGGAGACGTGAATTAACGCGGCAACATTGCAAGGTCCTTAATTTCACAATTTTCAATTTTCGCGAGTGATTTCGCGAGTGATTTTTGACACGTATACACTGGACACCTTCCTCTATTCCTCTACAAGATGCCAAGCAGGGACAGTGCCTTACACCGCATAACCTCTCCACCCCCCCTGCACGCCATTGTCTCGGCAATTCACCTGTTACCAGTGACCTGGCCAATAAAGACATTCAGGGCCAGAGTGATTCACCAATCGATGACAATGTGGAGGACAAAGTTTACATAGCATTAGAGGAAGAAACAGTCAGAAATGATGATCAGGTAATGTGGGAAAAAAAAGTCATGAATGGTGATGAGTTAGTGAGTGAAACAATGCTTATAATGCCTATATTACTGTTTGAAAACCAATATACTCTTGTACTACATATAAATTCATACCAAGTAAATAAATAAATACTGTTTATGAGTGGATAAAATAGTTACCCTTCCATAGAACTCGTTTTCTTTGGTGCCAGCCTGTTAGAAAACCCAGTCAGGTAAGGAGGTACTCGTACCTAGATCGAGTATTTTAAACCTCAGGTGAGCGATATCTCTACGAATTTTCGATGTTTCTCACCAAAAGCGGATGTTTGAGCCAAAAAAAAAAAAAAGTCCAAAAATGTCGGGACTGGGGCGTACCACTGCCCAGAAAACGTCGGGATGGGACGGGTTAAATGTCAGTATCGTATCCTAACAACCTTGTCTTTACAATGCCTGCTTACGTATGTACAAATTCTGAATACGCACACACTTTAGATAGAATGATAGGAGGTGTACACTTCATAAACATTAATTGCCCGACAATTTTTGTGTGAAAAGTTTTGAAATCACACACACGATATAATGTTCAATGCCTAGTGATACGTTCGTACTCAGAGTTCGCCGGTATACAGTAGGCTGTAGTACATTGTGGCCCTTCCCCCCTGTTTTCAAAGAAAGTTGTTCATTTCTCTCTCTCTCTCTCTCTCTCTCTCTCTCTCTCTCTCTCTCATCACTATCTCAGAAACCACTGAAGCTAGATAGCTGAAATTTTTAGAGCATATGTCCCGTCCCAGGGAACAGATAAAAAAAGGAGTATGATCTTAATAGGATGATTATCCTCCGAGATCGCCTAAAGGCAAATATTGGGATTTTCTAGGGTAGTCCGGATGTTACCAGGGTAGTGCTAAAAACACCAAACCTGGTGGGTTTGTGACTGTGATGACCTAAGGTGACTTGCACAAGATCAGTGACCTTGACCTAGATATCCTGCTCTGCCAACCCTCTATTCTGCAGTTACTAGAAAAGCAGCATTTCAACTTTTATATATTAATATGAGCGGCTGCACCTGTGGAGCCAAGAATCTCTAAGGCTTGAATGACAGATGAATAGGTGTGTGGGCATATTCCGCCTGGCTCTGACGATCAGTTTCATACTGTGTTGATCCCTTTCCTTCTTTCTGTATCCTACCACCTTCATGGCATAGAACGTTTAGGATGATGATGGTGATGATGATGATGATGATGATAATTCAAGCTTTAGGTTCCTTTCCTTTCAGTCAGCTCTTTTCCTCTCGCCTACCGGTCCGTTCCCTTCTCATAGTATTCATCTCTCTGCCAGCTTCTGGGAAACTGCGAGACAACAAAACCCCATCCTTTCACTCACCACCTCATTTTGTCTCGCATGGGCTTTTGTGATAACCCCCCTCCCTCCCTCCCCTGACCGTCCAGGGCCCGTATTTCCGTTAGCTAAAGAAGCTCCCGAACTCCTTTTCCTAAGCGATTTATTTTGCTTATTACACCTTATTGTCCATCTCAGTGCTACGTTAATCATTTCAGTTTCGTGATACTCTGCATTGATATTAGCCAGCCATATATATATATATATATATATATATATATATATATATATATATATATATATATATATATATATATATATATATATATTATATCAGTAGCCGTGTGTGTGTGTGTGTATTTTGGGTAGCCGAAACTACACATTCAAATCGCACCAAAATTGGCAAAAAAATTGCAAAAAATTCGCTGATGTGAAAAAAAAAAAATTGATCCCATCACGATTGAAAAACTTTTACTATATTTAATGAGCGATCAAATTTTGACCAAAAAACGCTGCTCCCGGCGCCTGGTCGGTTGCCGTGGTTGAGTGGTAAATATCTCGGACTTGCGTGCGGACAACTTGGGTTTCATTCCCCAAGCTGTAAATCACACAGTCAATTGGTTAGCTGTAAAAAATCCAAGTGACAACGTTAGACTAGAACATCGCATAAACAGACCATCATGGGCCTTTCGACGTCTCCTTGACGGCCGATAGTGACAACGTTAGACTTGAACAGCACATAAACATGACTCGGATTACTTGAAATGATCACAATGTGCGCGTGAAGCGCGAGGAAACGAGTGAGAAGCACGAAGAAACGAGTGCAAAGCATGAGAAAGCGAGAGCGCAGTGTGAGAGCCCTCCACAGGAGCAAGTGCGACAGGGCCCGAAGAGCCCACGAGCACATATATATATATATATATATATATTGTGTGTGTCCGACTCTGGGCATAGGTTTCACAGTCTGCTCCCATGGCCCTATAGTCCTCCTATGTAGGCTACCATACACCTCCACATGTCACCACTTCGGTGCTAACACCCACAGTCCATATTGAATACATGCTAGAGCTGCCTCATACAGGACTGGTGTGTTGGTATTAGAGGGGGTATTTTTGTGACACGTCGGCGGGTGTTCTGGTAGATCAGCAAAGTCTGATTTTAAGAAATTCAAATCTGTAAACTGCTCCCTGCCCCAGCAGGGATTTGAACCTGTTCCGGTAGGATTGCAGGCCACCTCTCCACCGACTAAGCCACCGCCTCCCCCTGAGGTACAGGTGTTTGGGAGCTTCGGTAATCGACGAGAATACCAGCCCAGGTGTCAATACTTGCTCTAAGAGGCATTTTCACCCGGAGGATTGGCACGTCTTTTCTCCCATATGATGGGAGGAAAGAAAAAATATCTCCCTCATCCCTTTACTCTCCCTCTCCCCTTCCCTCTTATCCCCCTCACCCCTTTCCTTTCTCCCTCTTACCACAACCCATTCCTCTCATCCCTTCACACTCACTAAAATCTTTCTTCCATGTGCTGCTTTGTTATTCTCTTTTCCTTCAGTTATCTTTGGTCATCAGTCTTCGTTCATTTTCTCTCTATTCCCCCTCTTCGTTCGTCAGATTTTGCCCCCTATATCTCTTTGTTCTCCGTCTTCTTCTTCTTCTCTCCTCTTCACCCCTCTCCTAACTCCTCCGTCCTCCACTCCACTTGTATTCGTGTCCTCCCCAGTCGGTATTTTGGGAACCGCTTGTCTGTTTCCTTAGCTTTGTCTCTTGTTTCGTCTCCCATTATGCATTATGTTCTTTCGTTTTATATATATGTACGTCCACCCTCACTTTACATCCATCATTCTCTCTCTCTCTCTCTCAGTTTGCTATAATCTTACTTGGCTAATCAAAAAACATAAGCATCAAAGCTCCAAATACATAATTTCTTTCTCCTGCCGCATCTAAAGTCCTTTTGTCTTTTTTTTTTTTTTTTCATGAGTTCTCGTTAATACCCTACGTCTTGTATTTAAGTTCCACAGTGCTCGTTTATCATCATCATTATCATCATCATCATTATTGTTATTATTATTATTATTATTATTATTATTATTATTATTATGATGATGCTGATGATGATGATTATTATTATTATTACTGTAGTTTTGTTGTTGTTGTTTTGTTGTTCAGATTATTGTTATTATTATTATTGTTGCTATTATTATCATTATTGCTATTATTATTATTGTTATTATTCTTGCTGTTATTATTAGACTATTATTTTTAATATTATTATTGTTATTATTCTTACTGTTATTATAATTACTGTTGTTACTATTATTACTGTTGTTATTATTGTTGTTATAATAATAATAATCATTATTATTGCTATTGTTATGCTAGGTGTTTAAGGGTCAGCTTCCCGTCCCTTGAACGCCTAGTGTGCAGCTGGGTTTCCTTTCTAGACCGGAGATTAGACAAATAAGAGAGAGGCAGGACACAAAAACTCAGGGCAACAACTTTACACGTGTATTGACAAATTCTAGATGTGGAACAGGCAGATGTCACAAAACAGGGATTCTGGACAAATATAAGTCATATACAGAGATCGTGGGCAGTAGTATCGCGCAGGATACTATGTGGACAATAGCTCAGGGCAGAAAGGTGAATTGCACAATAAACAGCACTTACGGTCTTTGGGCAGGGGAATCGATCACTGTCACTTTGAGAGAAGTTTACACTTAATTAGAATGGGCAGCTTGTTCACAGGTCTTATGATAAGGAGGAATTATACTGCTAGGGCGGAGACAAATGTTCTCTAGGGTGACTGTTGAGTTTTCTTTATTTCCTCACTGTTTCACTATTTGCCCCACTGTAGCTGCCACAACACTAATAGATCTTAGGCTTAGTCTCCCTTTAGTAATACAACACACTGCCCTATGTTTTGGGTCACTGTTATACTGTCACTGTACTTTCACTATCACTCACTGTCGGAACTGGGTAGGGAGGCGGCATGGTTAGGGAGCAGCGGGAGAGCTCACAGCCCGACTCCTGATGGGGGCTGAGTCCCGCCTGTGGCCTCTGAATCCAATGTCCACGGTATCACTGGTAGGGGCGTCCTCTCTCGTCCGGGGCTGTGGGTGGTGAAGGGCCCCTCACAGTAAGGGCTGGGAACTGGAGTGCAGCCCTCAGGGCTGGGGCTGAAGTGCCTCCTAAAGCACTCGCTCAGGCGCCTGATGGAGGACGAGGGTCGTTTGCTTCAGGGTAGGGAGAGGCCTCGCCTGGGAGTCTCAGAGGCAGCCTCGGGGGCCCGTTGGCTGTGGCCTCCTGCCGTTGGGGATGCTGTCAGGGGTGAACTGGGGCGTCAGCCTTCGTTGGAGTCCGTCAGGCAGGGTCCCTCTGGAGCTGGTTGGGCAGAGAACAACACTGGGGATAGTACAGGGCCTCTCCACAGGTACTCGGGACTGAGGCTTTCCTCCTGCGGGTTGCTTCTTTGGTGGTGGACAATAGGGTCGTCTGCACCCCCGCCTGTTGGCAGGTCTGATGGCAGAGGACCCTCTCATAGTGGAGTCACAGGGGGCGAGGGGCTTTGCTGTTCCTCACCAGAGCAGCCACCAGCCGTTGCTGGGTTCCCGTGGGCAACGAAATGAGGGCGCCTACCGGCCGTCCCTTTGTCGCAGGCATGGCTACCGGCCATCGCCCAGGCCTGACTCCCTGACAGGGGAGCAGGCAAAGTGCAGCTACTGGCCGTCACTTGCCTGTTGGCGTGGCTACCAGCCGTCGCCTTATCCCTACATAGAGAACGACGTGCCGATGTGGAGCGGCTACTGGCCATCGCCTGTGTCCTGTTCTCTGAGGCAATTACAGGAGGAGAGGGGATGTACCCTTCTCTCCCCAATGCAGCTACCGGCCGTCACTGGTTCCTGTAGGGGAGTAGAGCAGCACCTGATGGAGGACCAGCTACTGGCCATCTCCTACCATGTGGCCCGGCTACAGGCCGTGGCCCTTTAGGGGCGTGGCTACCGGCCGTCACCTGAGCCCAGCTACAGGCCGTGGCTCTTAAGGGGGAGAGGCTACCGGCTATCTCCTGAAGGGCAGAGAGGCTTCAGGCCATCTCTATCAAGCCCTCTGAGCGGCTACCAACCACCTCCTGAAGGTCCGAGCGGCTACTGGCTGTCTCACAGACGGCGCGGCTGCTGGCCATCAGAGGGGTGCTGCATGGAGCGATAGAAATAGCTTCACCCCGATCCTGTCAAGGGTCAGCTTGCCCGCAAGGTAGTCTCCTTTTCCTAACTATGGTGGTGACGGGCGAGTTCCAGGTCATAGGGACACACGGCCCTGGCAGACTTATGTCCCTGTCGCCGAGGGTCGGGTCGTGCTCTGTCTGCCCCTCCGTAGGCTCCTCCCGGGGGTGTCGTGCTGCCCTCAGTCACTATTCCTGGCATTTTAGTTATTATTATTATTATTATTATTATTATTATTATTATTATTATGATGATTATTATTAAAATTATAGTAATAATGATTATCATTTATTGTTATCGTTACTGTTGTTGTTATTGTTGTTACTACTGTTGTTATTATTAATGTTATTGTTGTTATTGTTGATGTAGTTATTATTATTATTATTTTATAATTTTACACTCATTTTCTGCCTTTTCCATCCATTTCTCTCCTCCTTTCCTTCCATTTTCTCTCCTCATCTCTTCCTTTTCGACGTCTCAAAGGGCTTATCAAGCTCGAGGAAACTTCCTTCTCTTTTCTTTTCTCCATTCCTTCTTCGTACTTTCCTCTTTCATTATCTGATCCTTCTGTCATCCCCGTCGTACTTCCTTCACCATCGTGACTCCGTCCCACCATATATTTTCTAGTTAACCTCCATTATCATCTCTACATCCACTATCATCAAGACCTTCCGTTTCTCTTCCTCCATCATTTCTTTCCTCCTTCCTCCATCAATTTCCCTCCCTTCCTCCATCATTTCTTCTCTCCTCTCTCCCTGAACTCCTCTCCCTCCTTCCTTCAGTTTCCCTCCCAACTTCTACTATTACGTCCCTCTTCACTCCTTACCGTCGCCTCCCAGGACCAGTTAAGCCCAGGAACTTTCTTGGCTGTAAAGAAGTTGAAATGCTTTGCTTGCAGGACGGTCTTCCTTCCCTTCAGTACAGGCACAGAGAGAGAGAGAGAGAGTGCATGTGTGTGTGTGTGTGTGTGTGTGTGTGTGTGTGTGTGTGTGTGTGTGTGTGTGTGTGTGTGTGTGTGTGTGTGTGTGTGTGTGTATCTGTTCTTACCTAACTGTTATTACCTAACTGTATATTTAAAAAAAACAGGAATGAGTCAAGCTCGTATTGTCCCGTGTCTTAAACTATATTTATCGTACATATCCTTACCTTATATTTATGAATTATTTTGGCACACACTATTTCATTCGGTAGTGCATTCCACTGATCAGTTGGTCTATTTAGGAAACTAAATTTCATTACGTCTTTATAGCATAATCATGTCTCCTCTTTTCCTGCTTTCCTGTAGTGTAGGTAGATTCAGTTTCTCTAGTCTTTCTTCATAGCGTAGATCTCTTAAGTTTGGTACCAATCTTGTAGCGGCCCTTTGAATTTTTTCAATCTAATCTATGTGTTTTTTGAAATGAGAACTCCAGACTACTGATGCATATTCCAGAGTTGGTCTGATGAATGATGTTATTATCTTTCTTAGCATGTTTTCATTTATGTATGTGAATGCTGTTCTCATATTTACAAGCAGTGTAAATATGTTCCGTACCTTCTCACTGATTTGGTCAGCTGGAGATAGTTTGTTATTGATAATCACATCTAGGTCCTTCTCTCTTTCTGATGTGTGTAGGGATTTACTTCCTAACTTATAATCCTAATCAGGTCTTTTTCCACTCTTACCAAACTTGATTACATGACACTTGTCCACACTAAAATCCATTTGCCATGCATTGCTCCATTCATGAAGTTTATTAATTCTTCTTGTAGCTCATTACAAGAGTCTGTGTTAGTTATTCTCCTTTGTATTTTCGCTTCATCAGCTTTCATTTCCAATGTTACTGTCTATATCATTTATATACACTAAAAACATAATTGGTGCCAGCACTGAGCCCTGTGGAACTCCGCTAGTCACTTCCCTCCATGATGAATAATTTTCACTTAGTAGCCTTCCGTTCTCATTTCTCGTTTTTGGAGAAAATCTTGTATCCAACAATACAGTTTGCCTCGGATTCCTCCTTGATGGTACAGTTTCCATAAAAGTAATTGGTGCGGTACTTTAATGTTTTCTTGAAATCTAAATAGATACTGTCCACCCATCCTTCTCTTTTCTCTAATGTTTCTGTTACTCTATCATAGTAGCTCAACAAATTAGTAACACATGATTTTTCCCTTTCTGAAACCAAACTTTCTGTTATCATATTGTGTTCTTCTAGATGATTTACCCAGACTTTTATTATCAACTTTTCTAATACCTTGCTTACAACACTGGTTAGTGATACTGGTCGGTAGCTGAGTGGATTTTGTCTGTTCCATTTCTTGAAGAAGGGAACAATGTTTCCTTTCTTCCAAATATCAGGTAGTTTACCTTGTTCCAAGGATTTTTTTAAAAAATAAGATAATGGTTTACTTAACTCCTTTGCACATTCATGCAACACCCAACATGAAATTTCATCAGGACCATTTGCATTTCCTTTGTCTAATTTACGTAACTCTCCTGTATTTCTTTTTTTGATATTTGTATATCTGGTAGTATGTGTGGGCATGCATGTTCCATATCATCCCTCTCAAAATTATTTTCTTCTGTAGAAACTGATTGGAAATTCGTATTTAGTGCTACACAAATATCCTTCTCTTGTATATAGGTGATCCGCTCATCTGTTGTGGATTGTATTTTTTTCTTTTACTTTGGTTTTGCTTCAGATGTAGCTGTAAAATAGCTTTGGTTGATCATTACATTTATTTATCATGTCCTCCTCAAACTGTTCTTGGCCTTCCCTCCTTATTCTTGTATAATCGTTTCTTGCCTGTTTATAGTTGTTATTTGCCCTTTCACTATTGTGTCTTCTGTATCTGTTCCAAACAAATCTCTTCTTTCTTTTGATTTTTTACATTCTGTATTAAACCATTTCTTTATTTTCTTTTCTGCTTCTTTGTACTGTGGGATGTACTTCTAGACTCCTATTTCATAAAGTTCACAGAATTTTCTCTATATAACATTTAAATCTTGTCCTCTAAGCTCTTTTTCCCAATCTATTTCCAAGAAGTATTTCTTTAGGTCATGATAGTTGCCCTTTTTGTAGTTAAGGCTCTTTTTGTAACTTTCATTACTATTAACTATGTCATATGCAGTCCTGAAGTTGTAATTTAATACTGTTTAGTCACTCTTGCCGAATGGAGGGTGATACATTATATTGTCAATATAATTTTCTTGCCTAGTAAATATAAGATCTAGTACTGATGGTATGTCAAGTCCACTTTCTGGTGCTTTCTTTTACATGTTGTGTTAGGAACAACTCCTGCACAAGGTCCAGGAGCTTTTGGTCCCAACAGCTTTTTGGCTATTTGTATCTAGAGTATTCCAATTTATATTTGTATTGAAATCTCCAGTTAGTATAATTCTTTCAGATTATTCCTCGAATCTATGTAGTAATGCTCTTAAACTTTGAATTATTTTCTTTGCCAGGTCTTCATATTCGCCTTTTTCCCAAATGTGTGATCTGGGTGGTATGTATAAATTTGCCACAATTACTTTCCCTTCAGATGTACTAATCTCTACTGCGATCAGTTCTTCCTGTGAGGGTACATCTAGTTCTACTTCTCTGACTTGCAGATTTTTCTTTGTTAATATTATAATTCCTCCTCCTTTTTTTTAAGTTCGTATCTCTTCTCCGTATATTGTATTCCTCTAGGTTTAGTGTATCGTTTGATATCCTTGGTGTTAATTTTGTTTCAGTTAGGCAAACAATATGTGGTTCCTTCTCTCTGACATAATCATTCATCTCTGGTAATTTAGATACCATTCCATCTACATTAGAGTACATCAACTTCATCATCTTGTTTACATACTTGTCATGACTTGAGTCTACTACCTTTCTCCTTTTTATTCCCTCATGTTTACGTTCCACTTTCGAACCTGCAATCCAATTACTTTGTAAAAGAATGTGTTATTCTCTTCATCTGAACTTCCCTCATGTTTTGTTCTTGCCCTCTTCTCTTTTAGTAATCCAAGTTCCTCATGAGTTAGGCGTCTCTTTATCGAAACATTTTTGAAGTCCTCTTTTTCCTTATTTTTTTTTTTTTTGCGTTTTTCAGTATTTCCTCCACAGTGTTTACACTCTGGAAGGTTACTTTCAGGGGCCTTGATTTATTTTTCTCATATTTCCCTAGCCTTTTGTCTTCCTTTATGTCTTTACTACAGATATCCTCTGACACTTCCATCAATATGTTCATTACATTTGCCATCTCCTTTTTGTTTCTCGAAATCTTGTGTGTGTGTGTGTGTGTGTGTGTGTGTGTGTGTGTGTGTGTGTGTGTGTGTGTGTGTGTGTGTGTGTGTGTGTGTGTGCTCCACTAGTGAAAGTATTGCTTGGTATGGTACCGCTTGAAACAATCACCCATGCAAAGCTGCACAAGGAACGTGTCCTGTATATCATACAGGACACATGTTCCTTGTGTCCTTCCTCATCCCCAACCTGAAGCACAAGGTACACCTGAGCCTCTTCTTGTCGGGGATCCTCGCCTGGTTGTGGCCCAGAGTGTGATCCAACCTCACGTCGTCGTCAATCACCCGGTGATGCTTGCTTGGATACCCTCGTGCTCTGTGGTCCTGTCATGAGGGAGCTGCAGGCTCAGGCATGGGTTCTCCCAATGGACCTTTGATGGGCCTCCTTTAGGTGGTGCTGGTGGTGACGGTGTCACCTGTGATGGGCCTGCTGCAGGTGGTGCTGGTGTGGGGTGTCCTGCAGGCAGTGCTGGTGCTGGTGGTGACTGGGCCCATCCTAGTGCTGGTGGTTGTGCCTGCTGGGTGCCAGGTGTTGCTGGTGCTGGCCGCCGGGTAGGTAGGTCTGGGGCGTGGTGGAGTATGTGTCCAGATGCGGGCCAGTCCTCTTCATGGAAATGCAGAAGATAGTAGATGAGCTGCTCCACAAATTCAAGGAGAGTTACTTGTGCACATCTGTACTTTTTGTACAAGGTGAACACGTTGAACAGTGCCTTTTGGATGAAGCAGAATGTGATCCTCTTCATCCACTTGACAGTTCGCCATTGTATGGGGTAGTACTTGACCATCTGATCGAAATGATCAACCTCACCCATGTACCTGTTGTAGTCCTCCAAAATGACAGGCTTGTTAACGACCTTCTTCACATAGGTTGTCCGCCCGTCATGACCCCGCACCTTTCCTCGAACCCTCTTCAGAATGGTGTCCACAGTGTGGAAGGCGGACACCATGTTCACAATCCACTTGTCCTTCCACAGCAGGACTAGTACATTGTCCTTGTTCCTGTATGCCATACTCCCCTCGGGCAGGCTCTTAGCCCTGGCAATGGCCTGCAGCTGGCGTGGCACTCCTTTAGGCAGCGTTAGGGTCCCACGCACGTAAAGGCCTGCAGTGAAGAGTCATTCGCACAGGGATACAGAATTGTAATAGTTGTCCATGAACAACTTATAGTGCTGGTCCTTCAACGATTCCACAAGGCCCCACACAGTGTACACAGTGTTCTTGAGGGTACGCTGCACCCCTGTGTAGAGATCGAGGTTTCAGATTAGCCCGAGGACGACGCAGCCAACATATACAACTTGATGGTATACTTGATGGGGTTCTGGAGGTTGAAGACGCAGAAGGACAGCCAGCCCTTCCACTCCAGAGAGCCCTCATCCAGGCTGAGCTGCTCCTCGGGTTGGTATGCTGACTGGAACTGCTGAAGGTGGTACTCCATGACCGTGCGAATGCAGATGAGCTGATCTTGGTTGTCCCGGGGAATGGTGAGCGAGTTGAAGCTGTGGAAATGCTTAAGGATGGCGGTGAAGCACCTTCCACTCATTGCTCCCTGGACCCTAGGGTAGTCATGTAGCTCGGATCTCCTCCAGTAGTGCCTGATGGTCGGCATGTGTGCGACCACCATGAAAAGGTATAATCCCAGGAACTTGGTCATCTCTTCTTCATTGCAGGAGAACCAGGATCCAGCTAAGTCCCCAGGAAAGTGGCATACCAGTTGGTTTCCATGTTGAGGTATGACAACAACTCCCTCGTGAAAAAGAGCTGGAAGAACTGCAGGGGAGTTGTCGGATTATCCACCTTGATCCCTCGGGAGCCAGTGAACGGCCCGTGGTTCGGTGTGAACAGGCCACTGCTCCAACCAGGATCCTCTTCAGCAGTGGTGGCAGTGGGTCGGCCTGTCAACGCCATTCGGCTTGCCCTCTGACCCCTTGGACGTCCCCCGTGTCCAGGCAGCAGGCCACCGCGCCCTTGTCTGGGAAGGGATGCCTCGGACGAGGACGAGGATGAGACAGAGGGCTCTGGGGACACCAGTCTTCTCGGCCTGGCCATCGAGGATGTCACCGTAGCATCCTGCACAGCAGAAGTGGGTGGAGGGGACATCACAACGAATGATGGCCCGGCTTCTGGTGACACCGGCTCGCCAAGGGGGACAAAGGGGCCCGGAGATTGGGAGCTGATGAAGAGAGCGGTGGGACCAGCAGGTCCTAGAGGTGGGGAGGGTTCACCAATGAAGCCAGCTAATGATGGTGGTGTGGTCTCCCTCGCTGGAAGGTGGTGGGGCAGCTCCACTTGTTGACTGGATGACGGCAGCTCAACCTCATCCACCCTAGAACGGTTGCTCTCAGTGTCACTCTCCAACTCTACCTAATCGAGGATCTTATGCCACGTGTGTGGTGCCAACCCGCATTTCATCTCTGCGAGACTGCTGTCGCTGCAAGCAAAGTGGAGAATAAATTGCTGTCCAAGGGAGTCTGGACCCTGTGGTAGTCCAGTGCTGTAGTAAGGGTGTGAGCTGAAATAAAGGAGTTAAGATATTTTATTCACAGCCAGCCAAGAACTTTCCTCAACACTGACACAACGTGAGCATTCATGATATGCATGTATGCCCTTGAAAAACATTGTCTCCTTCACCTGGCTTAGCTCACGGGTAGGGGCCACGAGCACGTGGTTACCACCTTCATTTACATTGCACATTACACATAACCAAATCTATCATTTTTATGAGATACACAGTAAATTTCACCACTAAAATGTAAATGCACGTGTTCCGTAGACCCTTACCTGTGTGCTAAGATGTAGCAGGCGGTGATTCCCTTATGAGAACAGGCAGCAGTGAGTCAGTCTTTCACTGTCTTTTCACACAAAACATAACCCAATCTATCACTTTCTATGAGATAAGATATTTTATTCACAGCCAGCCAAAAACATTGCTCAACACTGGTACAATCCAAGGGTTCATGATATACGTGTATGTCCTTGAAAAACATCATCTCCTACACCTGACAGTGCATAGGTAGGGGCCACGAGCACGTGGTTACCTCTTTCATTTACTTAGCACATTACGCATAACCAGATCTATCATTTTTATGAGATACATAGTAAATTTCACCACTAAAATGTAAATGGACATGTTCTGTAGACCGTTACCTGTACGTTAAAGTGTAGCAGAGAGTGTTTCCCTTACAAGAATACGCTGCAGTGGGTCAGTCTTTAACTGTCTTTTCACTTAAAACATAACCCAATGTATCACTTTTTATGAGATACACAGTATATTTCACAAAAAAAAATATATATATATATATAAATGCACTTGTTCCTAACCTCGCATTGCATTTTGCTACCTTTGTGCTAGCTCAGGTGTATGACATCCACTCTTCATTACGAGCACGTGGGTCAGTTTTTCACTGTCTTTTCACATAAAACATAACCCAATCTGTCACTTTTTATGAGATACACAGTATATTTCACCAAAAAAAATGTAAATACATGTGTTCCTAACCTCGCATTGCAATTTCCTATCTTTGAGCTAGCTCAGGTGTATGACACACACTCTTCATTACGAGCACATGGGTCAGTTTTTCACTGTCTTTTCACATAAAACATAACCCAATCTATCACTTTTTATGAGATACACAGTATATTTCACAAAAAAAAAAAATGTAAATGCACATGTTCCTAACCTCGCATTGCATTTTGCTACCTTTGTGCTATCTCAGGTGTATGACACGCACTCTTCATTACGAGCACGTGGGTAAGTTTTTCACAGTCTTTACACATAAAAATAACCAAATCTATCACTTTTTATGAGATACACGGTTTATTTCACACACACACAAAAAAAAAAATGTAAATGCACGTGTTCCTAACCTCACATTGCATTTCGCTACCTTTATGCTAGCTCAGGTGTACGACATACACTCTTCATTACGAGCACGTGCGTCAGTTTTTCACTGTCTTTTCACAAAGAACATAACCCAGTCTATCACTTTTTTATGAGACACACAGAACATTTCACAAAAAAAAAAAAAAAATGTAAATGCACGTGTTCCTAACCTCCCATTACATTTCGTTACCTTTGTGCTAGCTTAGGTACACAAGACGTTCTTTTTCTTACGAGCACGTTGGTCAGTCTTTCACGTTATTTTCACATAACACATAGCCAAGTCTATCAATATATGAGATACACAGTATATTTCACCAATATAATGTAAATGCACGTCTTCCTTGGGTCAATTACGTGGCCTCTACCTGGGCGGTAAGGTGAAGCAGACGATGATTTCCAGACGATCACGTGGTTCACTTTCACTTTCTTTTCACATAAACACATAACAAAATATACCACTGTATGAGATACACAGCATATTACACCATCTACAATTACATATCTCAAGATGAATTTCACCACCTTTGTGTTAGCTCAGGTGTATGAGACATTCTCTTTCTTATGAGCAGATGGGTCAGTCATTCACGTTATTTTCACATAATACATAGCCAAATCTATCAATATATGAGATACAATGTATACTTCACCAATAAAATGTAAATGCACGTGTTCCTAACCTCGTGTTGCATGATGCTTCCTTTGTGCAAACTCAGATGTATGAGACACACTCTTTCTTACAAGCAATTGGGTTAGTCTTTTACTGTCTTTCACATAAAACATAACTAAATCTATCAGTATATGAGATACACAGTATATTACACCACAACAAGCACAAGTACGTGGCCCTTACCTGTGCGCTAAGGCGTAGCAGATGATGTTTCCCTTACCTGAAGACGCTGCAGTGTTTACAATTTTATTTCACAATACACATAATCAAATCCATCATTTTATGAGACATACAGTATATTTCACCACAATACATGAACGTAGTCTGCATGTCACATCTGTGATACCTAAGGCATTGCAGATGGTATCTTCTGATGAGCACGTGGTGCAGTGTTTACTCGTACATTCAACCACACAAGCATACGATAAACATATCACTATAACACTCATGCTTTATTTCACACAAAAAGCATACAGAATAAATATAACAATATGATAAAATCAAATATCGCTATAAACCTCCTCTATTTTATCCCCTCCTGACAATGGCGTGCCGTGGCTGTAAGACATACATGACTCCTGCCCTAGCCAATATTTCATCATGTACACTCGTCGCACTATACTCCTATCTATTGTACAATAACACTATCCACCATATATCAGCATAAAACAAGGACTTCATCAACACCTTGGCAAATATTCTGTTTAAGACAATGCTGTGTCGTCAGGTGGTTTCCTGCCTCCCCCTGCTAAATGTTTCACAATGTCCTTCCTCACTAGCAATTGCACACTATATTCACCCGATTCCCTGTCACTATTGTTCAATGGTTGAATACTCACATTGGGTGCAGGTTAGAGGGAGTGTAGTTGTTGGGACACGCTGAAAAACAGGCTAGGCCTAGCACAGTCTTCGTTGGGCCAACGGCTAGTAATGGCCAGGAATGATTCGCAAAAACCTAATTCCCTATTGCAAACACCAAATCTAATCACAATAATGCCCCAAAAGTAAACACAAGCACTATTCGTATAGTGGAATATGACGTGTGCCCGGGACGGGGATAAATAGATTATGATTTAAATGCCCCACCACGCACTACCTTCTCCCTCAACAGCTGCTGTAGAACTAATCAACCTGTCCAAGCTGCCACACGTCTCAGGCCCCAAGGTTGCCAAGTCATTAAGCGCAGGAACTATGACGCGTCCAAAAATGACGCTGATCAGCCGAAAACTTTTTCTCTGATGAAGGTTTTTATGCTTAAATGATGACAAACGCGTCATCTGGTATAATCACAGCCACGCCCATATAACGACTCGCGTCATCGTGGGCGGAGGGGTTAAGAATATATAGTTACAATGCAATTGTAAATAGAGATGCTACTATATGAAAATCAGAAGCAAGACACACTAAAGCCTTACTTGGTCTGTAATATAGTATTCATTTTAGTGCTTATTGTAATTCGAATTTTGCCCTTGGCAAAAACCATGATGGAAAAATTATGGGTAAAGTTGACAGTGTTCAACTCTCTCTTCATTGCAGACTATCTCTGCCACATCTGTCCCTTCTCTCTCTCTCTCTCTCTCTCTCTCTCTCTCTCTCTCTCTCTCTCACTACTTCCATTCCTCTTATCTGGTCTTCCTTCCATGTCTTATCCTCTGTCCTTCACTGTTTTTCTCTCACTCTTTTGTCTCACTGCTCTCTCCACCTTCAGTTTTTTGTGTTGCTTCTAAAATACCAGTCTATTCCTCTCTCTAATTACATTCCCTCCCTCGCTTCATTTTCTGCCTTTCTTACCCTCCCCCTCCCCTATCTTTCTCAGCCACTTACACATGTTATTCTCCTTTCATTCTACCTCTTAAATGCCTCTCCCTTCTTCACTCCGTGCCTCCCCAGTTTCTGTTATTGCCACTCTGGCCCTGCTTCTTGCCTCTACCTCTTGGACACACACACACACACACACACACACATACCTACCCCACAAGTTCTATACCTCCTTGCCTGTCTGCATGACTCCTACCTCTCGGACACACACACACACACATACCTACCTCACAAATTCTATACCTCCTTGCCTGTCTGCATGACTCCTGCCTGCTTTCCTA
This sequence comes from Coenobita brevimanus, assembly GCF_032717465.1. Lineage (NCBI taxonomy): Eukaryota > Metazoa > Arthropoda > Malacostraca > Decapoda > Coenobitidae > Coenobita > Coenobita brevimanus. The sequence goes on from NC_137013.1 coordinate 12,915,085, forward strand.
ACTGCATTTTAACCATTCTTTCTCTCTCCCTCCCTTCCTCCATGCCATTCTGTTGCCGGCTTTTCTTCTTCCATGCGAACCACATACTATTGTTCCTTCCATCTTTCCCTTTCAGGCAGTCTGCCTGCTTTCCTGCTTACATGTTGCCTCTCTGTTTTTGTCTGTCTTTTGCATACCTTCCTGTCTAAGCCTCACCCTCCCTGCCTGCTCTCTTATATGCCATATACCTGATTGTGTGCCTTCCTGCCAACATGCATGTTGCCTCTCTGTCTCTCTCTCTATCTGGCTTTTGCTTACATAAGCTCCAAGCAACACCCTCCCTTCCTGTCTCCTAAATGCATCATGCTTCCTGCTGTCTGCCTACCTGTTGCCTACCTCTTCTGGATTTTCCTTACTTAATCTCTAAGCATTTCCCTCCCTCCCTACCTCCTGTCTCCCTTGTGCTTGTCAATCTGACTTCCCTCCTGTTTGCCTTCTAATTCCCAACACGTCTGTCGGTCAGAGGGTCTGTTGCCTGATGTTCTTGTGCCCTAAGGTACCGTTGAGAAAGTGGGATAAAAGCTGTTTGCCCTCCACTCTCTCTACCCTCCTCACCTCACTCGGGGCAGGCACCTCAAGAGGAATATCGAGCTAGGCCTTCGTCACCTGACACCCTTTCTCACTTACACCCACCACTTCACACTCTCAACGCATTCATTACCTTGCACACTCTCAACGCACTCACTACCTCACACACACGATCATACCACATCATATACAAAGCATTTGCCACCTCACATATTCACAACGCATACACCACATCATACACAATAACACCCTCACCACGTCATACACTCTCAACGCACTCTCTTCTACAACACTTTAAATGCACTCACCACCTCGTACACTCTACAGCATATGCACTCATCACCTCACTCACGTTCAGTGCACTCGCCACCTCACACACATACATTGTATTCATCACCTCACACACTCTATACACCCATCAACACACACTCAATGCGTTACCACCTCACACTCCCAACGCATTCATCACCTCACACATTTACACACTTACCACCTCACACGCTCAACACACTCATCACCCCACAGACTCAACGCATTCATCACCTCGCACACTCAACGCACTCTCCACTTCACACACTCAACACTCTCACCCCCTAAAGGTGGAGTCTCACTGGGCAAAGGTGGCTAACATGTTAGCCACTTTTTCGAGCAGCTTTCATTTAAACTTACTTCCCGCTCTAATTAAATATTTTATTCACAGTTAAAAACATATTGAAAAATGATATTGAGCTCATTTGAGTCCTTCTCACAGCAACAAACCTCCCAGCAAGCTGAATCCCAATAACTGTTGGTCATTCGGCTTGCAAAAACGGCTAACATGTTTGCCATTTTGTACCAAGTGTGACGTTGACCTAACACATCCAACGCACTCACACCCTCACACGCTCAACACAGTCACCACCTCACACGCTCAACGCAATCATCACCTCACACACTGTCAATGCACGCTTACCGTTCATTCAGAATCTGTTATTTATACTCTCGCACTTTGTTATATACCTCAAACTCCACACTCATCACCATCCACTCATCTCATCATGCACGCTTGTTTTGTATAATATAGCAATTTATCATTACCACACAATATATCATTTCTCTCACACTTCATTACCCCCACACTCCATTGTTTACCTGTACTCATCCACTAATACAATCTCAAATCTTCATTCACACTTTATTCACTGCATCACACACTCGTCTTTCATTCAGTACCAAATTATCATTCTTATCCAACTAATTAACGTGGCACTAAATCATTCACCACACAGATCATCACCCACACGCAATCACATCTCCCACACAATCCAAATTTCCCCACTCAAGCACTCTAATTCACAATACATCTACCTACTTCATTCACTCTAACCTACCCCGCTCTCAGTATCACTCATACTCTCACTTAATTCACTCTGCTTTACTCTCTCTCTCTCTCTCTCTCTCTCTCTCTCTCTCTCTCTCTCTCTCTCTCTCTCTCTCTCTCACACACACACACACACACACACACACACACATTAACCACTCTACCAAGAAAACGGTCATACATTCTCTCTCACCAGACACTCACTCAACCTAAGCCTTACTCTCACACACTAACCATTTCTGACATTCTGAGACAATCTGATTTCATTTAGATCTCTCTCTCTCTCTCTCTCTCTCTCTCTCTCTCTCTCTCTCTCTCTCTCTCTCTCTCTCATAGGTGAATCTTGAATATAAGCAGCTCATCGAGAGGTGTGGGTATAAATTATTTTCGGTTTTCACCGCGTTATTCAGGGACAGACTATGTACAGCCGACAGCAGAAGTTCGTCCCTCTTAGCGTGCGTGATACGAGCCTGTTGATCTGGTAACACTGTATGAGATAGAGTTGACAGGTACGCTTTAAATGGCTAATATTAAAGAAATGTGTTCGGAGATAAGAACACATTCCCTAATGATAATATTAATTTGTAGCAGGTGGGATAATGTTATTGTGAAATGTTTGACATTGGTGTATGAAGATTCTTCGTTACGGACACAGACGCATAGGATTATTTGGACTGGACTGATGTTGCCAGCAAGTATTATATGAAATATTATAGAACGATTGCAGTCCTAAAGGTGAGGTTGCAAGAAAACACTAATTACGACGTCAGTTACACACTAAACAAACACAGAAACTGCCAGTTCGTGTTTCGCCAGTATGCGGTTTAGTTTTAGAAGTTAAATCACTTCCTTTTCCGACCTCTCTCCCCACCCGTCTCTTCTCTTCCTAGTCATGCTCTGCCATCATCCACGTTTTATCGTTAATGCTGAATACCGTATGTCTGTAGATAAACTGTGGGAAACAATATAAAAGTGTCATATGAGCTTCTTTTCCTCCTCCATCGCTTGAAATGTTATCCATGACTTGAATATAAATGTTAGTAACATGAATAAATCGTCACTGTGGTGGTTAGGAGACATTACTCGTCACATTATATAACATTTATATAACCATTGTTAATACAGTGCTCCAAATACACTCCCTCTCCACCCCCTCGCCGTCTCCTCCCCTCCCCCTTCCACTGTCTCCATCACTTCTCCCCCCTCCCTTCCCCCCCTCTACCAGTACCCCTTGTTTCTCTCCCTCAACACCCCCAACCCTTCCCAACGATTTCATTTAACTGACTCTGCTTCTGTTTACCTCCCTAACTAGATCGGTTCTTCATAATTTGAATACAGTTATTACCATTTACAGGACTTTGAGTCTTAATTGTAATGACATTATAAACACAATACTCGTGCATGTTATATTGCCAACTGTATTACACACAAGTAACCAAATTACTTACATAACAATATGTCCATCGTAACTATCAGTGTTCAATACCATCCCCCCCCTTGTGGATTCCTTCCCTCCTCGCCTCCTTCCCGCTTTCTGTATCCCTCACTCCTCCCTTCACGTTATAACATATTTATCTGTGTCCCAGCTTGTAATATATGTAATCCCTTCCCTCACCCAAAGTATTCCTGCTTCCATAATCCCCTCCCCCCCCACACATTGTGTTCCCCACTAAAGTGAGACCTATGAGATACGTCTAATTATATATAAAAACAATTTGCCATCGACATACTTTGATCTGAACTCCCTCAACGCATGATCTTACAAGGTCAGAGAATGCAGCCAGCAAGATTATCCCTATCATTCCATTCCCACAGCTGCATTGCATGGTTAGAACAAAAGGTAACGGCATGGCTGTCCGTCAGCGCCCTGAACATCTGTTCTGCAACTGCCGATATTATCGATACAGGAGTGACAAGGACTCGGATGGATAGGAAGCGAACCTTTACCATAATTAACCCTTACACCGCGACAATCTCATACTTCCACTTACATCTGCCTGCTGTCCGGGCTCATGACAAGCATATTCCGATAAGGGCTTAATCTACTTATCCAGAGGGGTATAATCCCCCTTCATCGTATATTACGATGATTATGGTAGCCAAATGTATGAGGATACAGCTTTTGTGACTATCATCTATTTTGCTATATTTAATCGTAACTGAAGATCTACCAATTATCACCAAGAATACTGACAGTACTTTTAAGAAAATATTTTCTGGATGCGTGTAGATCATACAACATCTATCTATCTATCTATCTATCTATAGCCCGACGCCCTAATCCCGAAAGGGTTGTCGCAGACAAAACGCCTCCAAGTCGCTCTGTCACCCACCATTTGACTCCCCTTCCCCCAACTCAACCCCCCCTCCCCCATATATTCCTCTCAACTCCATCCCTCCACCTCATCCTCGGTCTACCCCTCCCTCTCCCTCCCTCCACCTCACCTACATACACCCTCTTAGTCAGTCTTTCATTCTCCATTCTCTCCACATGTCCAAACCACCTCAGTCATACAACATACGCAATGATTATTTTTCATTTTATACTTTCTTTGGTGAAAAGAAGGACGTTTGTGCTTCATATTTTATGTATGTTGGGATTTATAAAATAAGTGTAAGCAAGATATTAATGGCTAGAGGAGGAGAAATAAAATGATCATTAAACTGAGGCACTGACTGCCGTCCTTTGAACAGTTAATGCCTCTTGACCGCCATTGTCACTGTTATTATAATATTACACATTATTAAAGGATACTATACAAAAACATGACCCAAACATCGTTATGTTGTTCGATTCCCGAGACAAAAATGAAAAAGGGAGAGAAAAAGACATTTGAAATGACAAGGGAGAGAAGTTGGGCAGGGTCAATACACTAACACGGTGGGGAGGGATTCGGAGTGTTGCAGGCTAGAAACAAAGGTTACTGGAAATGGGGGCGGAGGGAGGGGGGAAAAGTGATGGAAACAGTGGAAGAGGGAGGGGAGGAGACGGCGAGGGGGTGGAGAGGGAGTGTATTTTGGGCACTGTAAGAACGATAGTTAGGTAAGTGTTACATAAATGATGACGAGAAATGTCTCCTAACCACCACAGTGACTATTTATTCATGTTACTAACATTTATATTCAAGTCATTGATAACACTTCAAACGATGGAGGAAAAGAAGCTCATTGACAGTTTTATATTATTTCCCACAGTTTACCTACAGACATACGATTTTCAACATTAACGATAAAACGTGGATGATGGCAGAGCATGACTTGGAAGAGGAGAGACGGGTGGGGAGAGAGGTCGGAAAGGGAAGTGACTTAACTTATAAAACAAAATCGCATACTGGCGAAACACGAACTGGCAGTTTCTGTGTTTGTTTAGTGTGTAACTGACATCGTAATTAGTGTTTTCTTGCAACCTCACCTTTAGGACTGCAATCGTTCTATAATATTTCATATAATACTTGCTGGCAACATCAGTCCAGTCCAAGTAATCCTAGGCGTCTGTGTCCGTAACGAAGAATCTTCATACACCAATGTCAAACATTTCACAATAACTTTATTATCCCACCTGCTGCAAATTAATATTATCATTAGAGAATGTGTTCTTATCTCCGAACACATTTCTTTAATATTAGCCATTTAAAAAGCGTACCTGTCAACTCTATCTCATACAGTGTTACCAGATCAACAGGCTCGTACCACTCACGCTAAGAGGGACGAACTTCTGCTGTCGGCTGTACATGTGGCGCCCTAGGTGATCTCTACTAGCTAACTGAGTGGTGGCCGGCGCGTTACTCCAGTCCTCTAGTTTCAAAAGACAGAATCAGCAGGTCCAGGGTTGGCTTGACACAGCTCGGCGATGTCGGCATGCATTCCGTCAACTAGGTCTTTTTACAGTACAAGGTATACATTGCAGGCACTAACGTTTACATAAAAAAATAGTATAATATCCAGTTTATAAGAAATCACAAAAACATTTGTAACAGAGGGTCACCGCTTGGGTTGTCAACTCCCTCACTATTAGGGTCACAAGCGCGCGCGCACACACACACACACACACACACACACACACACACACACACACACAGGGTCACCCTTTCTGTCGTCAACCCCCTCCCCTCCCTTGTATTAGGGTCAACCACATCAAAGCTGGATTCTCACTATTAATTTCTTAGCATAGTCTTTTTATATACTTTGGTCACTACAAGACAACTTTATTCCTTGTGCCACTAACCCTTTCACTATGACGTCATTTTTTGCTTTAATCTGGTTACTATGATTATCATTCGAAATACCTATCGCACTAAGGAGTTAAAAATTACCCCTGCAAAGTTTGGACTTACTCAGGCTCTTTACGGTTACCGCCATACGATTTTATTCAGCTGGACACCCCAGTCATTTTAAAGGGTTACAGCCAAACTCTGATCCTTATGAGGACAACGATTCATTTAAGGGCGTAAGGGTAGAGTGGAGGAAGGGGGAACGAGAGAGGAAAGAAGACAGTGGGATGGAACAAAGTACAGAGGATGAAGGAAGTACAATTATACAAGGCAAATTACGAACGTTGGTGTAGGAGAGAAAAATAAAAGTATTTAGGGGAGATAAAGAGCGAGAAGGAGTAAACAAAAACATTGGCGTCTTCACACTTTTCTTTTACTTCATCCACCCAAACATTTTTTCTCCCTTACATTTCTCCCACATCAGTTAATCTCCCCTCCCCTTCTCTTAATTATTCCCTCATTTTCCTCCTTCACTCGCAAAAAATAGTTTTTCCTCCTTTTACGTCGTCTTCCACTTCCTTCCTCTTGCCCTCCCTGACTCCACAATTTTCCCCATCATTCCTCAACTTTCTTCCTTTTTCCTTCCCCACCGTCTCTCTCTCTCTCTCTCTCTCTCTCTCTCTCTCTCTCTCTCTCTCTCTCTCTCTCTCTCTCTCTCTCTCTCTCTCTCTCTCTCTCTCTCTCTCTCTCTCTCTCTCTCTCTCTCTCTCAATCTTCCAGCCCTCCCTTTCCTCCCTTTCTTTCCTCTCTATTTATCCTCCTTGACTCTTCCTTCTCGCTTCCTCCCCACCTTATTTCCTCCAGTCCGCTTCCTACCTTCCCTACTCCCACTTTTCCTTCACATTCATTTCTTTCCTCCCTTTATTATCTTGCTTCCCCCTCTTTTCCTTCTCCTGCTATTCTTCCTCCTTCCCCTTTCCTCCTGCTATCCCTTCTCCTTCCCCTCCTATCTTTCCTCCTTCCTCTTTCCTCCTACTATTCCTTCTGCTTCCCTTTCCTTCACATCACTTCCTCCCTCCTTGCCCCATCTCTCCCTTACCCCCTTCCTGTGATCCTTTCCCTCTTGCCTGACAGCCACCAGTCCCTTTATCCCTCCCTCCTTCATCCCCTCCTCACTCATTTTTCTTCCTCACCTCCTCCTTTTATCCCTATTTTGTTTTTCCCGTGCCCCCATTTCCTTAGCCCAAAGCCAAGCCATGAAAGCATTTTACGTGGCAAAAATGAAAATTAAAATAAACACAAAAAAACATAGAGATGGGTAGGAAAGAGAGAGGGAGAGGGCAAGTACGACCGGGAAAAACAATGGAGATAAGGAAGAAAAGTGTGTGTGTGTGTACTTACCTAATTGTTCTTACCTAATTGTATCTTTACAGGAATGAGTCAAGCTCGTACTGTCCCGTGTCTTAAACCATTTTATCGTACATACCTTTAAATTTGTGAATTGTTTTGGCACACACTATTTCATTCGGTAGTGCATTCCATTGATCAATTGCTCTGTTTGGGAAACTGAATTTCCTTACGTCTTTATCACCTCTCTTCTTATGCAATTTTTTGCAGTGTCCTCTTGCTGATGCTTCTCCATATGTTAAGTAATCATTTATGTCTATTTTCTCCTTTCCTGATATGCACTTATATAGCATTATCATGTCACCTCTTTTCCTTCTGTCCTGTAGTGTTGGTAGATTCAATTTATTTAGTCTTTCTTCGTAGCTTAGGTCCCTTAAGCTTGGTATCCATTTTGTAGCGGCCCTTTGAACTTTTTCAATCTTGTCTATGTGCTTTTTGAGATGAGGACTCCAGACTACTGATGCATATTCCAGGGTTGGTCTAATGAATGATGTTATTATCCTTCTTAGCATGTCTTCATTTATGTATGTGAATGCTATTCTCATATTTGCAAGCAGTGTATACATGTTCCGTACCTTCTCGCTGATGTGGTCAGCTGGAGATAGTCTGTTATTGATAATCACACCTAGGTCTTTCTCTCTTTCTGATGTGCATAGGGTTTTATTTCCTAACTTATAATCCCAATCAGGTCTTTTTCCACTTTTACCAAATTTGATTGCATGACACTTGTCCACATTGAATTCCATTTGCCATATACTACTCCATTCATGAAGTTTATTTACGTCTTCTTGTAACTTTTTACAAGAGTCTGTGTTAGTAATTCTCCTTCGTATTTTTGCATCATCTGCAAACATATTCAGATAGCTCTCATTTCCAGTGTTACTGTTTATATCATTTATATACACTAAAAACATGATTGGTGCCACCACTGAACCCTGTGGTACTCCACTAGTCACTTGTTTCCATGATGAGTAGTTTCCTCTTAGTATTGTCCTCATTTCTCTTTTTATGAGAAAGTCTTGCATCCAACAAAACAGTTTCCCTCGAATTCCTCCTTGATGGTACAGTTTCCATAAAAGTCTTTGGTGTGGTACTGTGTCAAAAGCTTTCTTGAAATCTAAATAGATACTGTCCACCCATCCTTCCCTTTCCTGTATTGTTTGTTACTCTGTCATAGTAGCTCAACAGATTAGTAACACATGATTTTCCTTTTCTGAAACCAAACTGTCTTTCTGTTATCATACTGTGTTCTTCTAGATGATTTACCCAAGCTTTTCTTATCAGTTTTTCGAAAACCTTGCTTACAACACTGGTCAGTGATACTGGTCGGTAGTTGAGTGGATTTTGTCTATTTCCTTTCTTGAATAAGGGGACAATATTTGCTTTTTTCCAAATATCAGGTAGTTTACCTTGACTCAAGGATTTCTTGAAAATTAAAAATAATGGTTTACTTAACTCCTTCGCACATTCTCGTAATACCCAACATGAAATTTCATCAGGACCACTTGCTTTTCCTCTGTCTAATCTACTTAACTCCTCCTGTATTACTTTTTCTGCTATTTGTATATCTGGTAGTATGTGTGGACATGCGTGTTCCACATAGTCCCTCTCAAAATTTTTTTTCTTCTGTAAAAACTAATTGGAAATTCTTATTTAGTGCTTCACAAATATCTTTCTCTTGTGTATAAGTGATTCCCTCGTCCGTAATGGATTGTATTATATCTTTTACTTTAGTTTTGCTTCTGATATAGCTGTAAAACAGCTTTGGTTGATCACTACTTTTATTTATTATATCCTCCTCACACTGTTTTTGGGCTTCCCTCCTTATTCTTGTATAGTCATTTCTTGCCTGTTTGTAATTATTATACGCCCTTTCACTATTGTGTCTTCTGTATCTATTCCACAACAAATCTCTTCTTTCTTTTGATTTTTTACATTCTGTATTGAACCATTTTTGTATTTTCTTATCTGCTTCTTTGTGCTGTGGGATGTACTTCTGGACTCCTATTTCATAAAATTCACAAAAATTTTTATATACAACATTTAAATCTTGTCCTCTAAGCTCATTTTCCCAATCAACTTCTAAGAAATACTTCTGTAGGTCTTGATAATTTCCCTTTTTATAGTTTAGGCTCTTTTTGTAACTATCATTGCTGTTTACTATGTCATATGCTATCCTGAAGTTATAATTTAGTACTGCATGATCGCTTTTGCCGAGTGGAGGGTGATATATTAAACTGTCAATATCATTTTCTTGCCTAGTAAATATTAGATCTAGCACTGAAGGTACATCAAGTCCTCTTTTTCTGGTAGTTTCCCTCACATGTTGCGTTAAGAAAAACTCTTGTACGAGATCCAGGAGCTTTTGGTCCCAACAGCTTTCTTGGCTATTTATATCTAGAGTATTCCAATTTATATTTGTATTGAAGTCCCCAGTTAGTATAATTCTTTCCGATTTCTCTTCCATTTTATGTAGCAATGATCTTACACTCCGAATTGTACTCTCTGCCAGGTCCTCATATTCGTCTCTTTCCCATGTGTTTGATCTGGGTGGCATGTACAAATTGGGTACAATTACTTTACCTTCAGATGTGTCAATCTCTACTGCAATCAGTTCTACTTGTGATGGTATATCTAGTTTTATTTCCTTGACTTTTAGATTTTTCTTAATTAATATTATAATTCCTCCTCCTTTTTTTAAATATCTGTCTCTTCTCCATATATTGTATTCCTCTAAGTTTAGTATGTCATTTGATATCCTTGGTATTAATTTTGTTTCAGTTAGGCATATTATTTGTGGTTCATTTTCTCTTACATAATCATTCATCTCTAGTAATTTAGATACCATTCCATCCACATTTGAGTACATCAACTTTATCATCTTTTTTATATACTTGTCATGACATGGTTCTACTACCTTCCTCCTTTTTCTTCCATCCCGTTTGTGTACCACTTTCGTACCTGCAATCCTATTACTTTGTAAAAAAAAATTCTTCTTGTCCTCTTCTGATCTTCCCTCATTTTTTGTTTTTGCTTCCTCCCTTTTCTCTTTCAGTAATTCCAGTTCCTCTTGCGTTAGGCATCTTTTTATCCATACATTTTTGAACTCCTCTTTTTCCTTAAGATTCTTTGCATTTTTTAGTATCTCTTCCACAGTGTTTACACTCTGGAAAGTCACCTTTAGAGGTCTTGTCTTGCTTCTCTCGTATTTCCCTAACCTTTTGTGTTCCTCTATGTCTTTACTACAGATTTCCTCTGATACTTCTTTCAGTAAGCTCATTACATTTGCCATCTCCTTTTTGTCTCTTGTGATCTTGTTTTTAACTTCTTCCTCTTCTATACCAGTGATTACTAATGATTTGTTTATCTCTACTGAATCTCTGACTAAGTTTGGATTGTTTTGGATTATTCTTTTCACCTTTTTAATGCTTTTTTCCTCCACCCTTGTTTCTAAGTCTTTCTTTACTTTCACCATTTCAGCATACGTGGTTTCTACATCATTTTTGTAGCTTTGCACAGCTTCATTCACTTGTGTTATCTTCTCCTCAATATCACTGCTCTGGTCAATAAGACTGCTAACTTGCCTAATTGTCTCTGTGTCATTTTTGAACTCTTGCATAGCACTCTCGTGATTGACTACTGTACTTGCCATTTCACTCATTTTCTTCCTAAGTGTACTCAATTCCACTGTTAGTTCACTGATGGTTGTGTCTTTCTTATTGGCCTTCCTTCCTAGTTTTTCTATTTCTTCCTTTTGCCAGTGCATCTGCTTCTTTATTTCATCAATTTCATTTTTGAAAGCCATTTCTAGTTTGTTTACACGTTCAACCAGTCTATTGTGAGTCTCTACTTCAACCAGTTCTTGGTAGAAATCATCATTTTGCTTTTTACCTTTATCCCTTTTCTTTTCCAAATTTATTTTACTAAAGTATGTATCCATTTTGCAATACTTAAAGTGAGGAGCATGTACTTACAATCTCCGTGTTGTTGTAGTCTAAACAAACCTCAGAGATGACTCAGCGTATTCTTTCGTCTTGGTTCTATTTCCTGTTTGTACAAGTCTTGTTTAAACTTATTATTTTTTCCTTTTAATAATGAACAATCATTTAGTCTAACCTGGTACTGAGCTTGACTCATACAAAGATACTATTTAGGTAATGCCACTGGCCGTGATGATTTGGTACGGAGCGCCGGTGTCGCACGTCCGCCTAGATTGAATCCCTGTGTGTGTGTGTCTGTGTGTGTGTGTGTGTGAGAGAGAGAGAGAGAGAGAGAAAGAGATGGGGGGAGAGGAGGAGTAGGGGATAATGGAAGATTATCGTGTAGCAGGTGAGGGAAAGGTAGAAGGAAGGGAAGCAAAGGAATGTGTTAATGGGAGAAAGATAGCTAAGGTGAAGTTTTATTGCCTTATTCTTTCGAGTAAAAGACACACACACACACACACACATATATATATATATATATATATATATATATATATATATATATATATATATATATATATATATATATATATATATATATATATATATATATATACATGAATGTGGACAAGAAAAAATACATGTTTATGTACGGTATTTTGTTCTGGGTGAGTACGTACATGTATGACTTTTTTGTGTTTAATGTGACAGCGTGTTTGTACGAATGCGTATATCGATTGAGAATATGAGGCAGTGTACACGTCCGGTCTTCACTGCGTGTGAGCATGAGTGATTGGCTAGGTTACTGTTATGGGATGCGAATTTGATTGGGGGAAATGGGGCGGCAATGTTTGAACTGGTGAGGTGGTAGATCGCCGCCAGCAGCTCCAGTGTGTCATTTAGGTGCGTCGTAACTTCTGCCTGTGTTATACCCTGTCTGTCTGTATTTTACTCCATGCTCGGCCCCGGCTCGTCCATCGCCCCATCCTACCCTATCTCACCCCTTTTGCCTTACATATTCCTCCCTCCAGCCCATCCTTTCTTTTTCTTAACCTCACCCTCACTGTCCCAAATGTTCCATTTCATGTTTCTTTTCTTCTGTTTCATTTATTTTTTTTCTCCATTTGGTTCAACCCTCTCACATTTTCAATAATGTGTTTCAGTCCTCTTCTGTCCAACTCGTTTAGTGCCCTTTCACTCCTTATCTGTTCCATCCCAACACCTCTGGCTTCTTCCCCATCTGTCTCTCATCCCTGTCCCTTCTGTTCCGTCTGTCTGAGTGCCTTTTTTCTCATCAGTTTAAACCCTTTGTTCATTCTGTCTGCCGCCCAATTCCATTTTTTCTTGTCTCATCTCCTCTGTTCCACTTCTTATTTTTCTGCTGTTTACCCCACACGTTCCTCTTTTCCCCCAGTCCCAAATGTCTCACACCTTGCTTGCCTCTTTCCTCTTCTGCCCCACCTTTCTCAACCCTACTGTCTCTCTTCCCTCCGTATACGTCTCTCTCTCTCTCTCTCTCTCTCTCTCTCTCTCTCTCTCTCTCTCTCTCTCTCTCTGCCTTACTCTGTTAATTCCCTTAAACTCCACAACGTTCAATTTAGCCTGGGTTAATCTTCGGGCTGTCTTGAACTGCAGCGAGAATACCCGGAATTGCAGGTGCCAGGGAGTTTAAGTCGGCGTTTACCCTGGCTTAGGCCAGGGTGGCAGAAGAAGAAGATTGGTTAGATTTATGGTTTTACATTGCAATATGATTGAGGCATCTGTATATGTATATATGGATGAATGTATTGTACTGTCCGGCTTGCGCATGCCTGACATGGACGGCCAGCTCTACTGTACATCTTAAAGATGTGTTCTACAGATCCAGAGGGACAACAGATCCATAGGGCTGAGAACCACATCTTTCCCTCAGTGAAGTGGCCCGCTTCTACCCTTCGCTTCACGCATGGGTACAGGTACGTAAGGATTCTGGAGCTTAGGCTGCTTAATGCAAGTGGAAATTTGTGATGGAATGTCTGGGTTTGTAAGAGAGAGTCCAAAGGTCACCATGACATTTATTCAGTTTTGGAACCCAACTAGTATTGCTACCTGAACAGGGACTTGGAGGAAACAGACTCTACTCACCATTCTGATCCGCCAGGGAATCAAATTTGGGGCCTTCTCCTTCCAGGCAGGATGTGCAATAACCAGCTCCCATGTGTGATTGACGTGTGGCGCACTTTAAAGTGCTGGTCGGCTGAAACTTTGATAAATTCCGAAATGACATAGTTCTGGTGCCCGTTTTGACGCCATTGGCCATTTCTAGAAAAATGGTGGCGAATTTTTAGGGGTGCATTGAATGATTATGAGTTTCTAAGACAATTTAGTTTCGTTTGCTAAATTTGGCGTTTTTCGGCTTCGTTTTTAGATATTTTGTGTGATTTTTAAAATAAAATCCACTTCAGTAACACATATTACTTTTCCATAATATAACCAAATATGTCGGGAAGTCTGTTGCAGAAACAATTTGCAAGAAAACTGACTTTCGGTACAGCGCTTCACCACCCTTGTACATATCTCACAATGTTCTTCCTCAGTGAAGTGGCAAGGAAGGGAAGACCGAGAATAAGATAGAAGGAAGCATGATTAGTAACCACCCTCACATTACCAATATGACAGACCGTTCAGTAATGGATGACATGATTTATTTGCATTCTTCCCTCCATCATCAGATGTTCGTATGCTAGAGGCAGGAATTGTCGCCATCAAAAGGCATGATGGAGGACACAAAAGAAGCACAATGACTATTCTTCTCCACCATATAGGCAGATCAATTGAATATATAGGTATCTGCTGGCGACGTTATGTCCATCCACACATAACACGCTCAGCATGATTAACACGGCCTCACACCACCTCACCTCGCTGTTGTAACCTGCAGAATAAAAGCTGAAACCATATCATGTTTTGGTCAGCTGAAAAATAGTTTTACGTCTAATGTCCAGTGGTTCAGTTAGCAAAGAGAAATCCTTCATAGCAAAGTTAAATTTTTTTCTCTTTTTACAAAATTACCAAAAATCAAGAACTGTATATTCAATTCTAGATCACACTACACGACTTACTTCATCTCAGAGAAGCCTGCCACCCTTTCGTCTGTATGTCTAGTTGACTTCCAGGGTTTCGCTGCTCCTCTGCTTCAGGGTTATACATTGTATCATATGACTTAACATCCTCTTGTACCGGTATGCTACAAATAGAAATTACAATACTGTATATCGATTTTTCAGAGATATACATAGCATACAAAACACTATGCAGGCTTAACTTGCAAAATACATCACATATGAAGAAAAACTACGAAGCCTCCTATGCCAACGAGAATACGGCCATCAGACTGCATTCTCGTTAACGGCATACCTCATTTATCCGCATTCCTGGAGATTTAGGAGGCTACCTTCCACCTCTTTCATAACGAACGCTGAAAATTTATAACACTTTCCCCTGCATTCTTATGGTTTGTGAGACAACTCCACCCATTTCTTTAACACCTTTTTTTCTTTACAGCATAATAACTTTCATATTCTATTGTATGTCATACTTTAGGCAAGACACCCATGTAACTGATAACGGCAATTACTGAAAAACTCTAGGATTTTTTTTTTCCACCCAGGTGCCAGTAAGTAGAATAAATTTAACATTTCGTCTTTCCTATCAAATTTTCATGCTAGTTATTCTGTGCTGCACAGCTGTCGTTCTCAATTTTCCTGTCATTTTACACTGGAGGGTTTAATGAGTAAGGGAGAGCCTCAACTTTTGTTAGCCTCGTCATATTCCCGTTTGGTGAAACCCTGTTGTCAGCCTACTGTGGCAATTGTCATAAGATCTTATGTACCATATACCTTCTACATACTGTACTGACATTGTTTCCATAAATAACTTCTTACGGGATTAATACGCCTGGTGGTCTTGTGGTAGTGTACTTGAGTCGTAGTGACAAACGTACCTTACAGGTAATGGATTGGATCTCATATAGGTTAAGAGTGTGGTATGTATCACTGCCATGTTCGTAGGTCAGCCTCGTACCCTTAAGTGTTCTGGAGTACCGTAGCCTATCCTCGGTCGCCTACGTCCAAATGGATGTAATATGGGATTGGATGATAACGTTTTCTACAGAACGGCTTATACTGATTAAAGTAGTGGTGCAATGGAGCGTCCTAGGTCCAAGACAATGCGATTCTTTCACCACTTCACTACAGTCTCAATTTTCCTCCTTTATTCTGGCTGACAAGAGGCATTTTCTCTTAGATCTGGAAGGGCCTCTCGCACTCAGGAGACAAAAATGCTTTCTCAACATTTTTACTACAAAGGGTTTCTCAGAACCTTCACGAAATCTTTACGAGCGCCGAACATGGAATAATACCAAGTGCCCTCGTACTGAAAGGGTAAACATATAAATAGTTAACTACCAAACTTTCAATGCTATCAAAATCTTAATCCTAAAACTACTTCTTAAAAGAGTGAATTGCACGATCCTGACAACACTTACAAGGCAAGCTCAATCTTAACCAATACATAATGGTAGATGACTCAGACACGTCAAAGCTAGGCTCTTCATTACTAAAGGTTTCCCCTCGTACTTCTTCTCATAGCAGCAAGGTGGTCATTCATGCCATATGACTAGGCAGTCAAGTTCAGACCAGTTCACCGAAAGATATGGAGATTAAAACTGAAGGATGCCCAGGACGGGATCTGAAGGATATTAACATTAAATAGTGAGAAATCTGTCAGTTTCATTAACCAAAGGGTGCTTAGAATTGCCTAAAATTACTGAAATGAGCATTTTCAAAAGTTAAAGTGAGGAAACCCAAGGGTAGGAACCTATAAGCTTCACGACTATGAGTCGATATGTGGACGGCGGTACTTTTCCAGAAAAATCACACACGCACGAACCCTGGGCACAAATAGGTGAAGACGGAGGATGAAGCTTCCAGGATTAGGGTAGACTCGATTAAGTTGTTTTGTGTAATACCTGTCAATAACCCTTCGAATGACACAGAACTTAGGATTAAAAAAAAAAAAAAAAAGTGATTGGTGTTTGGGGTCGAAAGACAAAAAGGTTAGGCCTGGAGGATGACAAGGCTCAGGTTCAAGCACATGATTTGGGTTGAAGGACAATTAGGTATGAAGCCGCAAGATGCCCGGGTAAAAACCACACAAAGCCAAGGTTTAGGCCTAAGGATGTCGAGGGTAGAACCAATGGATGCCAAGATCAAGAACGAAAGATACATGTACTACGGCTAGGACGGAAAGACGTCAATACTAGGAATGAAAAATGGCAGGGCCGAAGAATGCCAAGGTTAAGACAGGAAGATGTTAAAATGTGAAAATTTTGTCCTTTTTTTTTTATTATTACCTTAAGCATTCCTCTTGTGAGCATTCTTCTTTTAAGCATATATACTTTGAGCATTTGGGGTTCTAAATATTCGTGTTGTAAGCAATTGCCCCGCAAACATGTAGGCCTATTGCAATTGTATGTTTTGTGAGTATATGTCTTGTTTACATGAACAGGGTGGTACTTACGAATATTTTGAACACTTCGGTTTTGTGTATTGATGGGAACGTTGAAACTGCTGATGTGAGGAGCAAAGACAGTCTGAATGATTCTTGATTATACGACACAATGAATCAATATGCGTATACAGGCAAAAACTATGAATCATGAAAAGTATCATGGCAAGCACACAATGATGTTAGGTAGACAGTGGTAACGCTGACTGAGCCGTCCCTGTAACACATAAGAACCGGAATACGCAATATATGTGCTACCCTGCACATTGTAAGCCTTTGCTTTGTGAACTATTATTATGAATGTGAGGAACGAGACGGAAAAGATAAGAGTCGGGTGTGGGTGGGAGGGTGAGGAATGCAAGGATCTTCGAGGACACAGGTAAACAGGAGAGGGAGCGAGAGGGAAACAGAATTTAACATATGCCTGTCAGATTATCTCTATATCGACTCGAATGAAAAAATTACTAACACACACACACACACACACACACACACACACACTTACTTAAAGCTGTTCTTCTGCTACAGAGGACGACGCCTGTTATATCCACAACACTGGTGTTTCTCGTTTTCTTTAGTCTCAGCGTGTGTGACTGTGCAGACCACTTATGGATCAGCAAACTTTGTCACACCGTCGGCATATCAAGTCCGCGTTTGCTGGAAGAACTCTGTTTTGGTTGTGCCTCAGTTTTCTACTTCTTTCTCAGGCTAGGTTCCGAGCTTCTTCGAGATAAAAGGTTCCTTCACTGCAGAGGGCTCGCAAATGTCTTCTGTCCAACGCAGTGTCAAGATTTTTTGGTATGATGTTGCATTTCTTCAGAATTGCCCTATATGATCCTTCATCTGTTCCCCTGGGTTGCGTAGTACTGCAGTGAGTTGGCCACACACAGCCTGGCGGGGAAGACGGTGCTCAGGCGTGCAGAACTCATGACTGTGCCATCTCAGCTGCATTTTAGTGTAGCTAGCGTAGTTTCTGTGCTGATTGACTTCGCCCTTGAGAGAATTTCCGAATGAGGGGCTTCACCCCCCCCCCCATATGAGTTCTAGGATGTTCTGTAAGCATAGGATGTATAATGACTCAAGCTGTTAGCTATGACGCTGGTAGGTCAGGATTCAGCACCGTATAAGAGGGTGGAGAGGCATATAGCAATAGATACTGACACCATCGTCTCAATTCTCAAGTTGGTGTTTTCAAAGTCTGCATCTGAGATGTTCAGAAGGGACTGAGGCATGGTTGAGTCATGCAAAGACTTCAGCATCAATGTTATGTTTAGCTGTGAGCACACTTCCAATGCAGGTAAAACTCTTCACCTGTTTTACATTTTCGTCATTTTTCTGAAATCCAAGAAGCTCTGTTGGGTTGTTTCAGTGAGATTTTTTTTCGTTTTGTTTTATTGACATTTATTCGGAGCTCCATTGCAGGATAAACGTTGGAGACGTTGGAGATACTCTGCCGTTGGGCTTCTGGGGTATATGCGTGGATAGCTCAGTCTTCAGCGTATTATAGCTCTAGGAAATTAGCTATTTCTGTGTCTGATTGTGCTTGAAGACGTCTAAGAATAAATAAGTTACAGTCTAGGTGGAAATGAATTTTTGTTCCATCATCAGGATTCATTTGTTGGTGATTTAAAAAGGTGACTGCAGTTAGATAGATGCAGAAATTGACAGGAGCTCGGGTACATCCTTGCTTCACTCCAACGTCCACGTTGGAGGTTTTGGATTTTCTCCTACCTATGGAAAGACAAGTGTTCATGTTGTCAGTGTCTCTACAGAATGGTAAAAATTATTTTTTGGAACTCCGAACTTTGAAAGAGCATTTCGTACAAGTTCTCTGTTGACAGTGTCAAGTGCTTTCGCAGGATCAATGAATTTAATGTACAAGTCACGGTTCTGCTGGTAGCATTTATCTTGTATCTGTCTGACAATAAAAACCATATCACAGGTGCTTCATTCTTTCCGAAATCCACGTTTTGTTTCAGGAAGTGTTTACTCAGTGAGATGTTTTGTCAGTCTGCATAGCGTTATCCTGGTTAGACCTTTGTTAGCATTCAAAAAGAGGGAGATACCTTTGCTGTTGTCACAGTTTGGGCGGTCCGGTCCCTTTTTATCTTCTACATGGTCACAATACCAGAAGTAAGCATTTCATATGAAAGTCGGTCTTGGTTCCATATAGCTAATATGAGATCATGTAGGAGCTGGTGGAGTCAGTGGTCACCCTGTTTGATTAGTCCAGATGGTATGCCATCAGGGCCAGGGCTTTTGTAATTTATTAGAGATAGGATGAACTGAACAGTTTCTGCAAGTGTAGGTAGGACACACACACACACACACACACACACACACACACACACACACACACACACACAGAGGAGAGACGAAAATAAGGTGGAAGTGGGTGGAAGGATAAAAAGGCGGGAATGGAGGTCATAGAGAGCAGGGGGAAGGAGTGAAGGAGACAAGAGATGACTGAAGACAGTGAAGGTGATAAGAGAGGAGATACGAGTAAAAAGAAGACTGGAAGGAAGACGAGGGGAACCCGTGAGAGGAGAGGAGAAAAGAGTACAGCAGATGATATGAGGTAAGAAAAGAGATAAAAGGAACAAAGAATAAGACACTGGGGTGGGGAGAGATGAAGGCTGATAGTGGTGAAGGATGATGACAACAAGGGACAAGACGGAATGGGAAAAGGCCAAGAGAAAAAGGAAAAATGAATGTATATGAAACTAACGATAGAATAAGATTAGAAACCCTCCAACACTTACAATACAACATTCTCTCCACGAAATATAACAATATAAAATTACCTATCTATCTATTTATTTATCTATATATCATTCCATCTGTCTACCTGTCTATGTATCTATCTATCAATATATATATATATATATATATATATATATATATATATATATATATATATATATATATACATATATATATATATATATATATATATATATATATATATATATATATATATATATATATATATATATATATATCCCATTGGAGCCCAGTGTCCAGCGTATTGGACAGAACTGGAAATTTTTTCAAATCTCAATAAAGTAGGGAATCCCCTATGAGCTTCGCGACTATGAGCCGATAGGCGGAGGGCGGTACGCTTGGTACCCTCCCAGTGCAATGCCTCGCCCAGCAACCCTGGGATCCAATGGGCTATATATATATATATATATATATATATATGGCTGAATCGGTAGAGAGGCGGCTTGCAGTCCTGATGGACCCAGGATCGAATCCCGGCTGGGGCAGGGAACAGTTTAAGGATTTGAATTTCATAAAAACCAGACCTTCCTCATCTACCAGATGACCCGCCGACATGTCGTAAAAATACCCCCGCTAATACCAATACACCAGTCCTGTATGAGACAGCCCTAGCATGTATTCAGTATGGACGGTGGGTGTTAGCGCCGAAGTGGTGACATGTGGAGGTGTAGGAGGACTACTGGGCATTGGGATAGGCTACTGCCCCCGAGATATAGGCCCTGAAGCCTTTGCCCAGAGTCGGACACATAATATATATATATATATATATATATATATATATATATATATATATATATATATATATATATATATATATATATATATATATATATATATATATATATATATATATATATATCTTTATAGTCTGTTAAGAAAAAAAAAGGGAAAGTGGAACGGAACGAAGTGCTACTTTTACTGACTATCAGATATATTGCGAGAGTCGACATTTAGAACAATATGCGGAGAGAAATGAGAGATAAAAGACACACTACAGAACCAATCACAATTAATCGAAGACCCACTCAACGTATAAATATACTTTTTAATATACCGTTGTAAATTTTAAAAATAAAGTTGTTAATAAAATTATCAGGTTGAGTATTATTGTTCGGTAGACTGTTTGCGAGATGTAGTCAAAGGAAATAGATATATAAATATATCTGTAAATAAAATGGATGGACGACCAGACAGACGGAGACTGGACATGGAAAAACAGGCAAAGCAAAGACTGACAGTGCAATGAAAGATAACCTAGGAGATGGAAATAAGACATGACATGACTACTGTCCTTCCAGCCCCCTTTTTTCCACTACCATATTCTTCCCGTTCTTCGGCACCATCGCCATTACAGAACGAAAGCCGAAAGCAAGATGAGTTCAAGCGGAAAGAAAACGTCAGCTTCTTGTCCTACTCCTGTTTTTTCCTTCTCTATCTTCTTTTCCTTCTTTTTCCACTCGTTATGAAGACAGGATTTAAGGGTGCAAACAACATTAAATCATCAACTTATTAATCCTATTTTCCATTCTCTTCTTCTTCCTGCTCTTCATCTTCCAGTCTTCCAAAACTTTCTATTCCTTCTCCTCCACTCTTCTCACTTTCCCTCTTTCTTTCCTCACTTTCTTCTTCTTTTTCTCATTCTCCCTCTTATCTTCTTCGTCTTCCTTCCCTCCTCCTTCCTCCTGACTACCTTCCTCTCTTCTTCTCCCTCTTTCTCCATCTTCTTCCACTTCCGTCCACCAAAAGAGTGCAGTAAAACAAATACCATCTTCTCACCTTTCCTCATTCTTCTTCTTTCCTCCTCCCCTTCTCATTAGGACAGATTTTATTTTCTTCTCCCTAGTTCTCCATCATCATCATCGTCAACATCATCATCATCATCACTGGTCTTCCTTTGTTCTCCTTTCACCTCTTCCTTCTGTCACTCCTCCTCTTCCTCCTCCTCCTCCTTCTCCTCGTCCTCCTCATATCTCATTTTCATCCACATCGTTCTTTCATCAAGACTAGTAACAATGTAGATATTCCGGTTCCTAAAGATAAATTCAAGGCATATTCTAACTTTGTTTTTCCAGTGCAGGGGTACAATAACAAACAAAATAAATACAGGTCAAGGAAAAGAATCTCATCACTGCAGAAGCATTCTCCTTCTTTGCTCTACTCTCTTTATTTCGTCGTCTTATTGTGAGAGAGAGAGAGAGAGAGAGAGAGAGAGAGGAACACGACGACGACGACGTTAGCGAAACCAATATAAGTAAAGTATTATTACTCTCTCTCTCTCTCTCTCTCTCTCTCTCTCTCTCCCTCCCTCCCTCTCTCTCTCTCTCTCTCTCTCTCTCTCTCTCTCTCTCTCATACATGCTTTTCGCTCCTCCACCTTCTTCATTTTCATTTTCCTCACTCTATTCTAATGCAAACATGCAGGAAGGATTAAGGAAGATATGTTGAAGAACCGAACACAAAAGTATCATTAATTCATTTGTCCCTCCTCTTTCTCCAACAGCATTTTTCTCTTACTGGTTCATTTAAACACAAAAGCAGAAGGAAGGATTAACGAAAGATGTTAATGAAGGAAAATATAAAACGAGACATTATAGCTCTTCTCCTTCCCCTTCTTCATCATTCCTTTTCGCATCAACTGACTCCAATACACTGGAAAAAGTAAACAATTAGAAAAGTCACGCGAACATGAAAACATGAAATAAAAATCACCACTCTCCTGTCTTCTCATTGTCTCTCCCTCTTCGCTTACTTATAGTCCTTTTCTCCGTTTTTTTCAACAGATGCAGGACGAATATAAGCATCAGTAATAAAAGTCGATATTAACGAAGGTAGATTACTGAAAATAATACAAATATGGTTTCCTTTCTATTTCTTCCTTCATTGCTGGATGCGAGAGGGATGTCTGTTGAGCAAGGAAGAGTGGCTGTGCGTGATAGAAATAAATGGAGAGAAATTGTGAAGGAATTAGTGATGACGCAGCCCTGAGGGGATATTCACCCGCATTTAACCCCGGCTGGGGCAGGGAACAGTTTAAGGATTTGAATTTCATTAAATCAGGCTTTACTGATCTACCAGAAGACCCGCCGACATGTCGTCAAAATACCCCCGCTAATACCAATACACCAGTCCTCTATGAGACAGCCCTAGCATGTATTCAATATGGACGGTGGGTGTTAGTGCCGAAGTGGTGACATGTAGAGGTGTATGGTATCTAGGAGGACTGCTGGGCCTTGATAGCAGGCTGTGAAGCCTATGCGCAGAGTCGGACACACACACACACAAAAAAAAAAATTGGTCTGATCAGCTAGTCAGGTCAGGTGCGGGTAAGGGGATGGATCTGTTATGATGTGGCAGGGGTAAACCAGTTCTGCTGTCGGGCCCTGCTGCAGATGTCACTGATTGCATTGCACAGTTGACCATTGTGCGGTGTGGTGCGGTGAGGATCTGTCCATTCTCCCCTTTGGGGCTAAGATGCGAATGTGTTTGAATGGATGAGTAAGTGGGGAGTGTGTCGTCCTGTCTCGGTTACCTCCCTTTCCTTGGGGGAAGCAGCCTAGGTATATACTGTAGATAGATAGATAGATTTCAAAAGAAGAGGAAGGAAAAATAAGGGTGGGGGGAGGATGGGGAACAAGAAGGAAAAAAAATAATTGCACATGTAATCTTCTCACTAGATTTTTATATTTCTCCCGAAGAAACAAAATAAAACAAAAAAATAATGCTAAGCTTTGGAAGACACACACACACACACACACACACACACATTCTCTTTTTCCCTCTCCATACTATGAGACTACGAAAGAAGGAAGTGAGATAGAGCAAGATAAAAAATGGGGAAGAAAATTAACGTAGGGCACACATTATTGTTTTCTGACTTCACCTACTTTATGCCTTCCTTTTTTATCCAACAAGAAAGAAAAAATGGGAAAAAAACAGTAGAGAGAAAGACAAATGGAAAAAAAGGAAGGAAGGAAAGAAGGAAGAGAAAAAGAAATAGAATAGAAGTTCAAAGAAAAAGAAAGAACGAAAAGAAAAAGAAAGAAAAAGGAAAACAATGATAAAAAAGGAAGGAAGAAAGAAAAAAATAAGAGGTAAATGGCAACGGAAAAATGTATTTGTACAGACAACACTATCCTAGTTTTCTCATGTTCTTCCATAAAATCTTGCCAGATTTTCTAAACAGCAGTGTTTTCCATTCTTTTCATAGCGACCTGATTCTTGGGCTGGAGCGTTTGGTGGGAGGGAGGCAGTGAGAAGCTATTTATTATCTCCGCCAAAAACGCTATCTTTTGAGTTCACTTTGTCTGCTACCAACGTCATGAAAAGAAAGTATTTAATGGAACTGCAACAAATTTTAGATAAAACTTATGGACCATTTGTAGTGAAATGACTGATTTTAGGGAGAAAATAACGAGAGACGAAGGTTCAAAGTGGGGTTGGTGCTGCCTTAGCGGTGGCAGGCCCCTCTGAGTGCTCTTGTTCTCTGATATCCCTGTCTTACGGTAAGTCTCATCGTCCTGGACAGAAGCTGCCTAGCATCAGCCAACCGACTTACTGCAGTTATCGCATTGTCTTAAGTGTTGATCTTCCTCCTCTTCTGCTACAGTGGAGATAGAGAGAGAGAGAGAGAGAGAGAGAGAGAGAGAGAGAGAGAGAGAGAGAGAGAGAGAGAGAGAGAGAGAGAGAGAGAGAGAGAGAGAGAGAGAGAGAGAGAGAGAGATTATGCATTTGAATAAGCAAACAAGAGACATCACATCATCACTAACGTGGGTGTCAGACTGTGACCAGGGGAGGAAAACTATATTTTTACCCGCTACATCAGCCTCCCTATCCCTCGTACTGTATGTACAATGACCTGCGTTTGAGTGACTTCCTCCTCCTCCTTGCCTTCCCTCGCCCTCTTCCTCCCCTCCTCGCCTCCCCCCCTCTCCCTCCTCGTTATCCTCCCTTGTCTCTGTTTCCCCCTGTGTTTCGCACTTTTAGGGCGGGACAGCGCGAAACCATCTGATGTTTTTTTCTTTCCTGTCTTACTAATACAATATTATTTTGCATACTTTAAATATACCTTTGCAGTGATGGTTATAAGAATGGCCCCCAGCACTGCAGGAATAAGAATGATGTCCAGCACTCCCATCAACAAAAGTGGTTCTGTTCAGTTATTTCTAGAAAACGCCAAACTACTATATTCAGTTTGGGTGGGACCTCTCACATGAAGGACTATCCCGTTCACTACAAGATGTCTTCCCTAAGCTGAATAAGATCATTTGTTGGTTGCAAGCACACGATTTAAATGTCATTTCACTATGAAAAAGAAAAAAAAAGGCACTGCACTGAACAGGCTAATGAATATAGTTCTTACAAGCGGTCTTCCCTCAACTAAAAAATCATCTGCTTCTAGCAAAAATATATAAGACTACATCAACATCGTACGCCACCGGTTAAAAATGATATTCCTACTTAATCTTTCAAAAAAAGTTTAATGTGTAAATCTAATGTCGAGTAAAAGTAACTTCTTCTTAGACGTCTGAGCTCAGGTGGCCATCAGAATTCTGAGGCCAGGGTGACACTGGATTTTAAAAATGTGGTCGTACAAAATTGTAACCCGGTCGAGTAAGTACAAAGTCGCCTCCCAGGAGTAAAATTTGTCTGAACATTATCATTCTTGTACCCGTGTCTAACTGGTGAGCCGAAATTAGAGCTTGTAACCTTGTTGTAAAGGCTCGCATGTCCTTGGAAGGATTACGAGAAGGAAGAGGAAAATATAAATAGGACGCAAACAGGAGACATACACAGGAAACATATTAACAAGAAGCAATTAATAGTTAACATAACAGCAGGAAATATAAGCAGGAGACAAACAGGAAACATACGAAGAAGAAACAAACCAGAAGCATATAAAGAGGAAGCATATAAACAGGAATACAGCACAGCAGAGAAGTATTCATTTGACACAGTTAAGCCAATACTATACCTTCGTTACCGTAAAGCTTGAGTCATATTTCTGGGGCTTCTCGCACAGTATTTTACCCTGCCCATACGGTGACGCCTTTTTTTGTTTTTTTTTCTATTTTACTCTTGCTGCAATCTGACTATTTTATTCAGCTTGGGAGGGCAAGCTGAAAATAAATGGGTTATTGAAGGCTGCACAATACTAAACCCCTTTAGTTCGAAAATTATGCCCTAAACAGCAAAATATCTCTGGATAAAATAAGAACACAGTACATCATGGGGTTGATGGGGTTAATGGAACTGTGTGTGTGTGTGTGTGTGTGTGTGTGTGTGTGTGTGTGTGTGTGTGTGTGTGTGTGTGTGTGTGTGTGTGTGTGTGTGTGTGTGTGTGTGTGTGTTAAACCTTCAGTAAAGTGACATAATCTGTTTTATTGTTGCTGTCTCCAGACGATTTCATTCAGCATGCGATAATCTTTCGTACCTTTAGAGCTTAGATTGAACATATACTCGTATTAACGCCTTTACTATCGATGAGTCCACTTAAGCTGACTAAAATCGTCTGGTGACAACAAATATATAACTAAGGAAAAAAAAGACAACCGAGTTAAAGTGAATAATGGTATGCCACGGGAGGGAATAGTATAATATATTGTGTATGTCATGGTTTTCGCCCTTGAATATCACTATGCTCATTTTGCTAGAATAGGATGCTAGTCATGAAGAAGTGCCTTGGGATGTAGAGTTGTATCATTATCTTTTTGTGACTCAGAGCTACGTGAAATTAGCTGCTTAAGGACAATAATCTGGGCCCAGTTAATGAAATGAATATATTTTTCCCTTTTCAGTACGACTTCTTTTCTTTCCTGCATTTTTTGGGGCCCGTTAGCTCAGTTGGTTAGAGCACCGTGCTGATAACGCGGAGGTATTGGGATCGACCTCCATGCGGGCCACTATACATATTTTTGAGTCCCAGTGGCAGGCCTGGTGGTGACGTGGTGGTGACGGGCTGCACCATCATCGCCGTCATCTAGATGTCTTTTTACACCAATGAAATTCCTCTGTTTTTAATAGAAATAATATAATACGCAGGGAAATAGCCTAAACATATTATATAACCATATGGACGCCTGGTGGTCTGCTGGGTTCAGGCGGTCCAGCCGAATCTGTATCTACAAGGGTTCATATCCATGGGATGGTTGAAATTTAATGTTCACGTGATACCACACAGAGGTGAACAACTGATGACTCTCGCCTTAATTGCCTAAACCAAATAGTCTAACCCCGGTCCCCTACACTCCCAATGGGGCATAAAACATGTGATAGATAGATAGATTGATAGACAACCAGATAGCACTGAAGGGCTCATGGTCATAAGCATAATTATGCATATCTAACTATGACAGGAATAATATTATAGTAAAAACTACTCTCACTTAAGGGGTCAAAGTAAAATCAACTAAAAGTGCTTCATTTGTGTCTAAAGTGGCAAATAGTTGCCCTGTAAAAGAAAGCAAAAACACGATGCATATTTGACAAGAACATTAAATACCTGTGTCGTACAATAGAATCCTAAAGGACTGTAGGTATGAGTAAAACGGTAAAACTTTTGCTTTATAAAAGAAGACTAAAAACGCAGCATATAAGACTACAACTGTAAATATTTGTACTGTCTGGAGGGTAACAGCGCCCGGACATGAAGTTACATAAGAGCACAGGCTACAAGATAGTTACATTGTTTTTGTACCAGTGTGTGTATATGTGTGTTGCGTAAGGAGGCTTGCGACTAGGGTGCGTGGAGAGCTTCAGGGCTAGTGGGTTTGGGTGGTGTTAGGATGGGTATTTGTGGGTGTGTAGTGGCGTGGTGGGAAGGTGTACGTGTGTGTGGGTAGGTGTAGTGTGTGTGTGTGTGTGTGTGTGTGTGTGTGTGTGTGTGTGTGTGTGTGTGTGTGTGTGTGTGTGTGAGAGAGAGAGAGAGAGAGAGAGAGAGAGAGTACAGTTAATGAGAGTTACAGTGGGTTGTAGAGGGTCTGAATAGGTGTTTAGGTCTGTACGGTTTTTCCTGTGTTAGGTTGTTCATGTTTCATTGTATATAGCAGCCTTTTCACTGCTTTAGCGTGTTTTATTCCCTTTTCTTGCAATCACCAGGTAGTTTTTATCAGAATGGGAGAAAATGTTTGATCTGGATAGGTTAGCTACAGTTTCCATTATTTCCACCACTGCAAGATGTCTCCCCTTGCCTCAATAAAATTGTCTGTCGGTACCAGTGAAATTATAAACAGCGATGTCCTTGCGATGATGGGAATGCTATACTCAATTCCTATGTCGATCTTGAACGCTGATTTGTTGCTGTATGTTATCACGAGAATATGATACTAGTCACGAAGAAGAGTGTGCAAGAATGTAGAACTGTAGTAATGTCTTTTTTATGACATTGAGTAGCGTGAAACAAGCAGCAAAACGACATATATCTGGGTCAATTTAAGGTAACACAGCTGTAATAATAAATGGCCCTTTATTTACTTCAATGTTATCAGTGACTGAAATTACACAGATCCTATATATTAATGTCTGTACTAGTGAGGGATGCCTTCACGTGATGGCACCGATATGACGGGGTGGTGGGGTTGCCCGGTTAAACATTCTTCATTTTCTTCCTTGTACCCCGGACGGAGAATGGTGGACTGCAGAAGGACAACTTGAGCCTGCAGCCCACTCATATGAGCCTGAGGTTGCAGTTACAAAACAGTGTCCTATTCCATGGCTGATGCAGGAACCTCGTCAAGAAGGCGGGCAGACAACGAAACCTCAGTTGGGTCGATCTATCTATCTATTTATCTATTGCCAGACGCCTTAATCCCTTGTACGGGGTGGCCACAAACAAATCGCCTCCACGTCACCTTGTCACCCGCCATTTCACTGCCCTGCTTCCAATTCACACACACCCTCTCTCATATACCTTTCCACGTCATCCCTCCATCTCATCCTTGGCCTTCCCCATCCTCTCTCACCCTCCACCTCACTCAGACACACTCTCCTCGTCAGTCTCTCAGTCTCCATCCTCTCCACATGGCCAAACCCCCTCAATGTGTTTCTCCTAATGCGTCCTATCACATCCACATCCACACCACAACGCTCCTTCACATTCTCGTTTGTCAGTCTGTCTCTCCATGTGACTCCACAGGCTTCTCTCAAATAACTCATTTCCACTGCTTTCACTCTTGACTTGTGTCCTTCCAACAACGTCCAAGCTTCACTTCCATACGTCAGAGTTGGTATCACAATACTGTTATGTAGTAACTTTTTCACTTCCATGCTCACTTCCCTGCTTCTTATCACTGCCTTCAAGGAATCAGCAACCTTTCTTCCTTGTTGTACCCTTTCAAGCATTCCACCCTCCAAACTTCCATCCTTACTCATCACACTACCCAAGTACTTAAACGCACTCACATTTTCCATTTCCTCATCATCCAACCTCGCTGTACATTCACTGACTTCACCTCTCTCGAAGACCATAACTTTACTCTTCCCTACATTCACCTTTAGATTTTGTTTCTTGCACACTCTCCCAAATTCATCCACCAAGCCTTGCAGCTCCCCTTCGTCTTCACTTAACAACACAGTATCATCTGCAAACAACAGTACAGCGAGTTTCCAAACACTGCCCTCTCTCACCAGGGCCACTCCAACATCCACTGCCCTACCTTGTATCTCTTTTATAACTCCATCCATATACAGAAAGAACAACCATGGAGACATGACACATCCCTATTTCAACCAAACCTTCAAATAGAAAAACTCACTCAGTTCACTATCCACACTCACTGCAGCCTTAGCACCGTCATACCTACTCTTCACAGCATTCAACAACTTCCCATCTACTCCATGTATTTTTAAAACTTTCCACAATCCTTGTCTATCCAAATCCATGAATGCCGCATATAACTTTTTTCCCTTCTCTAGACACTTTTCCACTAAAGATCTAAGAATGAATATGTGATCTATACAACCTCTTCCCTTCCTAAAGCCTTCCCTTCCTGTTCTTCTCCACCTAATTCCTCCGTTATTTCCCTAACTATCAATAAGTATCCTACCGTGTAGTTTTCCTATTACACTAGGAAAACAAATTCCCCTATGATTACCACATACCTTTGTACAGGGGAATAATTATACCTGACTTCCAATGTGAGGCGTATTGAGGTGGTTAGTGTGCTCGTCTCATGGTGCTGGTGACCTAAGTTGAAGATCTGAAAACCAAGCCTTTGCGGACATTTACGTGGGTTTTGATAGCCTGTCCTTTCATTTGCATGCACATGTCCCCACCCTGACAATTTACGCCAATTTAATACGAATTTTGACACAAACTAGCGTACGCATTGTTGCTGTTGTCATGGTCCAGTCGCATTTGAATGTACACCCATCTGAGAGTAGCCACAAGTTGCCCTTCACGTGCAGTCCACCATCTTCCTTTTTGAGCTTAGGGAAGAAGCTAACGGACGTTTGTATAAACAGGTAATTGAACCGTATGGTTATATCGATGCTGCCACATGAA
>NC_137013.1:12950380-12970380 GCF_032717465.1 Coenobita brevimanus
AGCTATACTATAAAAATACTTGTAACTCTATGAAAATCGCCTCCGCAGTGACATTGAAAATAAGTTAAATGCTTTCGTTTAAAGGAAAACTGAAATCTATGGATTTTACAATATTCTGAAAAAGAGGATCAAGAGTGCTAGAAAATGTTTTGTTGTCGCTATTGTTGTTGTGGTTGTGGTTGTTGTTGTATCCCGCTACTGTAGCTCGAATGCTGCTGTAAGTGGGAAAAGAAACATCACCAGTTGTTTAGAAACTTTTTGGTGTGCAACACGCCCGTGAACGCCATGTACATTCCTTGCCTTTATTCACCCATCATAGTTTTCGTCTCTGTTCACTGTCCCCATTCCTTCCGCTATGTTAATACTACTTTCCTCTCTCTTCATTCTCTATCTAATCTTTCTTAACACTCTCCACTCTAAGCTTCCAGTAATATCTTTGTACTTTTAGATCTATTGCACTGTATAAAAATCGGGTAGGAACAAAAAGCAGGAATTGCGCCCTCAGGCTGAAAGTTCAATCTCAAATCATGAAAGGGAATACCAGCCCACATTCTGACTGCCATTTATATGATGCATGTGATTATTAGATTTGATTAGCCTGCATCCCACTTTAGAGAGCTGTCAGTTCCATTATAGTAAAACGATATACTTTATATTCTCACAAAGTACTTGACAAATTTAGGGGCTGTGTACAACTTTGCTATTTAAGCTTTAATACCAGGGGAGAAATAACCTGCTTTTAGTATTCGTGCATCGTCTCCAGTTAGTGACTGGTCTCTGTTGCCCTTAATTCTTGGTTAACCTAACTAGGGGCCGCTTTGCTCGTAATGGGGTAATAAGGATTGGATGGTTGACATCTAATCGTAATGGAAAAATGTGAATGAGTTGCATTTTAGGTATTTGGGATTGTACGTGTGTTGTGAGTTGCTATACTCCTGTAAATGAGAACGACGCTCGCTTAAATTCTTCATCTTTTTATTGAAGAAGCCTTTGAATTTAATCATCGTTATGCCCGTACTAGACAACCAGAAACTCTCATCTTGACAGGAAGCACTGAGCCTGCTTTAGCCTCACTAACTGCAATCATCTCAGGTCATCCCGCCTACTCTTAATTATTCTTTTTTTTTTTTTTTTATGTGAGGAAGAAGGACCCAATGGCAACGAGCCCGCAGAACTGTTCCCTCCAAGAGAAAAACAAAATACAATAGAGGGCCAAATTCAAGATCCATTCATTTCGAGATGCCTGAACACACTGCGTTTGAAAGACTGGAGATCATAGGAAGCAGGAAATACAGACAGAGGGAGACGGCTCCAGAGTTGACCTGTTGCATAAATGAAGGACTGGGAGTAACGGTTAACTTTTGCATTAGAGAGTTGGACAGAAAAGGGGTGAGAGTTTGCTGCTAGATGAGTGCTACGCGCCCGTCGTAGAGACGGAGGAATGCTTGCAGACAGTTCAGAGGAACAGTGACCATTGAAGTAGCGATAGAAAAGAGATAAAGACGCAACAGTGCGGCGAAGAGACAGAGGTTGAAGGGAGTCAGTAAGAGGGGGAGAGATAATAAGACGAAAAGCCTTTGACTCCACCCTATTGAGAAGAGCTGTATGTGGGGAGCCTCCCCACATATGAGAATCGTACTCCATGCAGGGGCAGATAAATCCCCTGTATAGAGTCAACAATTGTGCAGGGGTAAAGAAGGAATGGAGTCGGCTTAACATACCCAATCTCTTGGAAGCAGATTTTACAAGAGATGTAATATGATCTTTCCAAGATAAGTTCCGAGTAAATGAAACCCCAAGCATGTTCAAGGATGATGCAGGATTAAGCTGAATATTATTAAACATTAGTGGGTATGCCTGTGGAAGATTTTGTCGGGTTGAAAGGAGCAAAAACTGAGTCTTTGATGCATTAAAAACAACCATATTATTTTTACCCCAGTCAGAGATACGAGCCAAGTCAGACATTAGGTGTGCCGTAGCCTCATCCCTTGTTTGTTGAAGTAACTTCTGAGATGGACGTTGTGGGAATTGAATGGAAAGATGAAGCGTGGAGTCATCAGTGTATGAGTGGATAGGGTTAGATGTACAGTTTAGTAGGTCATTGATGAATAAAAGGAAGAGAGTTGGTGATAGGACAGAACCCTGAGTAACATCACTGTTAATAGATCTAGGAGAGGAACGATGGCCGTCTACAACAGCGGCTATAGATCGACCAGAAAGGAAGCTAGAGATGAAGGGACAGATAGAAGGATAGAAACCGTAAGAGGGTAGTTTGGAAATTAAAGATTTATGCCAGACTCGATCGAAAGCCTTTCAGATGTCAAGTGCAATGGCAAAGCTTTCGCCAAAGTCCCGAAAGGAGGATGACCAGGAGTCTGAAAGGTAGGTGAGAAGATCACCTGTGAAACATCCCTGACGGAACCCATACTGACGATCAGAAAGAAGATTGTGATAGGAAAGATGCTTTCAAATTTTTCTATTAAGAATAGACTCGAAAACTTTTGACATACAGGATGTTTAAGCAATTGGACGATAGTTAGAGGGTTGGGAATGGTCACCCTTCTTTGGGACTGGCTGTATGAGAGCAAATTTCCAGCAAGAAGGAAAGGTACAAGTTGATAGACAAAGGTGAAAGAGTTTGCCTAGGCAGAGTGTAAGCACAGAAGCACAGTTCTTGAGAACAACAGCAGGGACTCCATCAGGCCCAAATGCCTTCTTAGTATTGAGGCCTGTGATGGCAGAAAACACATCAGCTGAAGAAATTTTAATGTTAGCCATGAGGAAGTCAGAGGGAAGAAGCAATGGAGGAACAGCACCGGAATCGTCTAAGGTGGAATTGGAGGAGAAAGTCTGAACAAAGAGATCTGCTTTATCAGTAGAAGAAATAGCTACAGAGCCATCAGAGTAGAAAAGAGGAGGGAAGGATGATGAGGTAAAATTGTTAGAAAGGTTTTTGGGAAGGTGCCAGAAGGAGTGGGAAGAATTCGAGTTAGAGAGTTGAGAGTATTTTGTACAGATGAAATTATTTTTAGCAGAGCGAAGAGCAGACTTAGCATGATTCCAGGCAGAAACGTATAAAAGATGTGATTCAGGGGTGGGTTGGCTCCGTTACTTTTTATAGGCCCTCTCCTTGTTGCGGACAGCATTAGAACAAGTGTGATTAAACCAAGCCTTTCTCATATCAAAGGATATGAGAAAGGAATGTATGCTTCCATGCCCGAGAGAATAACCTCCGTAATGCACAAGGCACACCCAGATGGCTCCCGGCCATGGAAGCAATAATCATTCCAGGGAAAATCAATGAAGTACTGCCTGAGGGCCTCCCAATCTGCAGCTCCAAAGTGCCACAGACGACGTTTCTTTAGAGGGTCCGCAGGCCGTACTGGAGCGATAGGACAGGTTAAGGTGATAAGGTTGTGATTGGAGGAGCCCAACGGAGAGAAAAGATTAAGAGCGTAAGCAGAATGATTAGTTGTAAGGAAGAGGTCAAATATGTTGGAGCTCTCGCTAAGGCGGTCAGGGATAGGGGTAGGGTGCTGTACAAGCTGCTCTAAGTCATTAACGATAGAAAAGGTGTAGGCTTGTTCACCAGGTGGATCAGTGAAAGGAGAGGAGAGCCAAAAATGATGAAGAACATTGAAATCTCCAAGAATGGAGATTTCAGAGAAAGGAATAATGGATAGAATGTGTTCCATTGTCGAAGAAAGGTAGTCAAAGAATTTTTGATAGTCAGTAGAATTAGGAGATAAGTAAACAGCACAGATATATTTAGCCAGAGAATGACAGGAAAGCCGTAGCCAGAGTTTTTTTTTATGCGAGGAAGAAGGAACCAAAGGCCATGAGCCTGCAACAGTTCCCTCAAAGAGAAAAGCAAAATACAAAAGAGAGCCAAATTCAAGATCCGACCATTTTGAGATGCCTGGACACACTGCGTTGGAAAGACTGGAGATCATAGGCAGCAGGAAATACAGACAGAGAGAGACAGTTCCAGAGCTGACCTGTTGCATAAATGAAGGACAGAGAGTAACGGTTAACTCTTGTAGAGAGTTCAGAAGAATCGAGTTCAGGAACACGAGAGCAAGATAAGTTGTTGCGTATATATACACAACAGCCACCTTTGGCTTTGAAATGATTATAGAGAAAGTAGGAGGATACAGAAAAAGGTCTGCTGTCAGTTGCCTCAGACAGCTGAGTCTCAGTCAGAAAAAGAAGGTGAGGTTTAGAGAAGGAGAGGTTGTGCTCAACAGAGCGAAAGTTAGAGGAAAGGCCACGAATGTTGCAGAAATGAAGAAGAGAGTCAGACAGTGGTTCCAGGCATCTTGAGTCGTCACCGGGATAGGGGCGGAAGGTGCGGGCATTTATGGTCCCCCCCCCCCGGGGACTCCTAGGCTACGTTATTCGACGTCATTTTTTTTTTAAATTTTGAAAAGGAAGTGTGATGTGTACTGTGCATCTAGTTTGGTGTTGCTAGTTAGAGAAACTTGTACTGGAGAGCATGCTGGCCTACTGTCTGTGTTACTGAGACACTGAAAAAGTTCAGCAAAGGGGGATGATCGGGACTGAGGGCTGATGAAACGGGAACTCCAGGTCTACCTGTCATCAGCTTTCCATCCATCTTGGGAGTACTGCCCTGCTCGACTGGTGCTACAGTCACCCCCCCATCTTGCCCACTCCTTTCGATACACCTCACTCTTTTCATAACCCTACTCTAAATTCAGAGAAAAATTTGTAATATTTGTCTTTCAACAAAGGCCCACTATGTACCCTACAACGTCCTGCCCTGCCTCACCACCCACAGCCATCTCAGCCCATCCTGTTCACTTCTCTGTGTTCATGCTAACTTTTTCTTACCCTCCTCCGATGTCGAACATGTAAGAGATACGAGTAAATGTTCACATTGCCAACATCATCCTTCATAAAACTTTCATCTTCATAGGGTGTAGCCATCTCACCCACCCACACCAACAGCCAGCATTTAAATCCATCCCCTACACACCATCAATTCCTTTTTGCCCAACACAGGGATTTCTTGATTCACCACCTTTGACTTGTACGTTACTGGTCTACATAGTATACAGTTTCACAGTATGCTGGATGATTCACTACCATCCCAATCACCCTCTCATCACCTCTCCGCCCACTCCGCCTATTTCTGCCGTGATGTGGGAAATGACATGACACATTACTGCTATATTGCCAACAGCGTCCTCACTCCTCTCCCATAAAACTTCCACCTTGAGACTCATCACCCGATTTATTTTTCTACTTGTGTTCCTTTTTCCTGTGGGAGTGGTGGGTGAGGAAAATCATCTTTGAGTTTATCCTCCATAGTGGTAAGGACAAAGCACGTCATTAGTAGCTCTGGGTGTGCTTGTATAGTGTGTAGGTGAGTGTTTGTGTCTTTTGTATTAGGCTGCTTTCTTTCTTCCCTCACATAGTGAGGCCCCATCTCTCTCTCTCTCTCTCTCTCTCTCTCTCTCTCTCTCTCTCTCACACACACACACACACACACACACACACACACACACACACACACACACACATAGACAATACTTCTCTACTCCTCTTCCTTGTGACGCACCCTTAGCTTTTCCCTCTTCATAATCTGCATTTTCATCAGTACAGTTTCATCCCCTTCTGTGTCTTTCTCAAAGTCCATTCCACTCACTAAATTACTTTTGTGTCCCCTCTCGCTTTTTATGTTCTTTTAATGTTTTCCTTCCATTTTTTGCTGTTTATCCATTCTCCCTCGGCACATGCATTGACCTTAAGGCATCACTTCAGTATGATGTGTTTTGCTTTTATTCGGTACAGTGACGTCTTTTAAAATACATTCTTCAATACGAAAACGACTTTTTTTTTTTTTCAGTTCATGGCGATGATTTCTTATCGCATTTTGTTACTGTTTAGTACGGTGACGCCTTTTAGAATTTATTGTTCAGTACAATGACGTCTTTTTGAAATTCACTGTTATGTATGGTGACTTTTTATATTCCCAGTTCATTACGGTGACATTTTAAAAAATTCACTTAAGTACGGTGACGTCTTTTTGAATTCACTGTTTTGTACAGTGACGTCTTTTTTTTAACTCACTCTTCAGTACAGTGATGTTTGCATTTTACTCTTCAGTACAGTGACGTCTTTATAATTCACTGTTCAGTGCAGTGACGTCTTATAAATTCTCTTCAATACGGTGACGTCTTTCAAATGCACTGTCCAATTCCGTCACGTCTTTTTTTTTTATTATTATTAACTAAGCTTAATAACAAATTTTTACCAGTACTTTTAAAATATTTCCTACTGCACACTGTTGCCCAATAATGGATATGATGTGATACATCCACTGGTGACTGAAATTAACACTGGTAGATTTAATTTAGCTTGAACCACTTTAGCCCGAGAACGCACTTTGTATTCCATTGTTGTTAACGTCCGACAACTGGATTCTGTTGAAGAGACCCACTCGAGGTGAAGGGGTTGAAGCAGATTTTCTCAAAAATACAGACAAAGAAATTGCAAGCACCACCGACATCACTTTGGATGTTCGGGTAATGTTTCTGCATTTCAAATGTAAATATCGACTGGGGGAAAAAAACATAATTGTTACTGAAGACTTAATTGGAGGATGTAATTAAATTGCTGTTTATGATCCAGTATCAATTAATTTTTCACAGTTGGTACTCCACCATGAAATAAGTATCTCTGAAAATTTTCAAATCAATCAATGAAAATATAAACAAGTTTTGCCATTTTTTTAAATTTTGATTTTTTAAAGTCCATAACATCTTTCTCAATTAGCATATTTTTGCAAGTAACTTTACACCCTGCCCAATAATCCTACGATAGGATTTTGAGATACCGTGTTTAGTTTTGGAAATATTGTTAATAATTATAAGCTACCCCAAACTATTTTTTATGAACACTGATTCTATATAAATATACTGGTCTGTAAGAAAAAAAAAAGTAATGTTTTTATATGCAGAAAGCATTACTCTTTTTTTTTCTCTTCAATATGAAGTTTAACACATTAAAAGTGTTCAAAAACTAAAAAAAAAGTTATGAAGGTCTCAAGACAGAAAAATATGATTTTGAGAAGATGAGACGAAGTTTATTTGCAGCTTTTAATTTTTAACGATATTTCCAAAAGTAAGCACGGTATTGCAAAATCCTTCAGCAGGGTTATTGGGCAGGTATAAAGTTTGTACAAGCCGATTCTTACAAAAATTAATCAATGACCGTGTTTCTTTTCAAAAAAAAAAAAAAAAAAGATAGAAAAAGAAATTCGAAATAATGGCATAACTCGTTTATTTCTTCATTGACTGATCTGAAGTTTTTCATGGATATTTATGTAATGGTGGTGTACCTACAGTTAAAATTTTCATGAAATTGATTATTCAACAGTATTTAAGTCATATCCTTCCTTTAAACCATTCATGTTCAACATTCAACCACCTGGCTTAAGATAACGTAGAAGTAAGTAAAAGCATTTAAAAAACGAACCAACTCACAAGAAGGAGAACTCAAAGAGTGCAATACCCAAGCCCACCAATTAGTCTCAGAGCTCACAATCCAACGTTGCTCTGAGACCTTCGAAAGACTGTCAAAATAGTATTACTTCATTTTTGCCTGACCCATAACTTTTTCACCAAGTTTGCCTCTAATCGGATCAACGCTGTTTGAGTTAACCCTGTCCTGTGATCATGCCCTTTGACTGATTTTTCTCAAAAAAATATTTTTATCTCTGTCTTATCCTGAACCATGCCAATAAGTTGTTTCGGTTCAGATCAAAACGGTGTACAATAATCCTACCAGGTGATTTCCATCTTTGACCTCATGTTCTCAATAATTGATCCACCCCATGGCTTGTCCTCAATGCCCCCACCAAGTCTGGTCCAAAATGGATCAAAATTGTTTTACTTGCTGGTATTTTGTCATTACGCAGACACACTGGGCGAACTGTGACCTTGCTCTATGACCCGTCGTTCATGCATTCCTCTTAACCCTTCCAAAAAGCCTGGACCAAATCAGAAAAAAAAACTGTTAAATGGTGCCTTTGCTGGGTCAAACTCTGGACTAGCCCTGAGACTCACCTTTGACCTATATTAAAAACAAGGGGAGAGGGGTGTCGGCTGGTTGTCCCTGAAGTCTTTCTCGACGTTTGGTCAAAGTCCGATGAAAGCTGAGTTATTTTGATGACACACACACACACACACACACACACACACACACACACACACACACACACACACACACACACACACACACACACACACACACACACATATACATACTCACGCATTGGCTGACTCTCACCTAACACTATGGGGAGAGTTGTCGAAAATTATACCATCCTGCTTCGCAGGACAGATAAATAATTATAAATACAAAGGAGTATAACGGAAAGCAAACAGCAACAGACCTAATGGTTCTTATGAGGCTCTTGTTACAGAGAAGACTATCTCTATCATATCTAATTCTACACGTTGAGGGTAATGATAGTAAAGCAAGGTCACCCTCCAGTCGAAGCTGGAGGAAAAAATTGAGAAGGACTACCATACATGTATGATTTACTTAGTCACTTCAGCCAGTGACGGCAATGAAGTTATCAGAATGAACCAGGCGGCTCCTGAAGGACACTTACACACTCCAAGCCTCTTTAGGGCAGGTGTGAGGGCAGGCAAAAAGGTAAACACAATCTAATAATCATTGCCCTGCCGAGCTCCGAACACCCTCAGACCGCCCATGGTTGTATCTGAGGAGGGAGACCCCACGTGCTTGACACCAACAGCCTTGTTGAGTCATTAGGACTCCCTGACTAGCGAACATTATGTTTTCATCAGAGAGAGAGATAGAGTGCTCTTTAACTCCTAGGCTATTCGATGGATTAATATGAAATGTGTGTGTGTGTGTGTGTGTGTGTGTGTGTGTGTGTGTGTGTGTGTGTGTGTGTGTGTGTGTGTGTGTGTGTGTGTGTGTGTGTGTGTGTGTGTGTGTCTTAACTCCTAGGGCAGGTTATTCGATGGATTAATATGAAATTTTCCAGATGAGTTCGTCTGGTTACTGGAAAGGTTTTCCAGGATATACAATATTTTAACTGTGATTTTCAGGAGAATGAGCTCTCCTCATCAAAATAAAAATTTTCAGACACCGTGAAAGGAGGGCAGGTATGACCTCGATATCTTAGTTCGTGTTGTACAATGGACTTTCATCGATAATACTATATTTGGGGAGTGTGACCCAGCAGTGATTTTTGAGGGGAAGGGTCAAACCCTTCCCTAAAATTAAGACGAATGAAAATAAGGAAAAGTGAACACATGGATTTCAGCGGCTAAGGCCGTGCATTACCGAGCCTCGGTTCAGTTTCAAAAGTGGTCTGACCTCCTATCATGAAAACCTTCCAGACATATAGGGCGGTCTCCTAAGGCTTCCGTAATCCGGAGTTTTATAGATAAACGAGTGGTTCTTCTATAGTATGCTCGGACCATCTTCGACACTTGAGGGGTATTAGGGGATTGGTTGTTACCGTTTATTAACTTATATGATATCAAGGAAGCTCCTGACGTCACTGCACTTAAACATACACGACAGAAGGATTTGGGAGATGAAATGATAAGAGGGACGACAAAAGGAAGGGTACGAGAGGGAAGTGGAGGGATATATATATATATATATATATATATATATATATATATATATATATATATATATATATATATATATATATATATATATATATATATATATATATATATATATATATATATATATATATATATATATATATATATATATATTGCCAGAAGCCTCAATCCTTTCGGGGTGGCAACAAACAAAACGCCTCCACGTCGCCTTGTCCCCTGCCATTTCACTGCCCTGCTCCCAACTCACGCCCCCCTCTCTCACATACCTCTCCACCCTGTTCTGGGTTCGCGATGAGGGCGAAGTAAAACTAGAAGGTTCTTATACCCCTATATATTAAAGAAGGACAGGCAGACTACAAATAACACAAGAGCATGTGGTCGGACCTCACTGTTCTGGCTCCAGGCGAGCACTGATGATGTTATGTAATATAATGAGCGGCGTTGCCGCGTGTGGGAGATGTTGCCACATCAATACATACACAATACATACAATGGGAATACCAGAGTCTTAGAGGTGGGTATATTACTGAAACTTTACACTTTGATATCTCTACACCTCCCTCCCCCTTTTATGCTCGTAGTGTAATCTCGAGCGGTCTAAGGACTCTTTCCTGCGAGTCAGGATGAACGACGAGGGGCAGTGGGAGGGTTGAGTGACGGCCTTCTTTCCTGGCCTGAGCAAGGGGACACAGGGGACTGGGGGGAGGGGTCGTCACTCGTTGGTGGTGTCAGCACTGGTCGTAAGTGGCGTCGGTTCCTTCACCACACGCGACCACTAGGAAGGCGGACCTCATATTGCTGTGTCCTGCCTCGGCCCATTACGACTCCCACCTTGTCCCACCAGCATGTCGTTGCGTCTTGAATCCTGACACGTTGACCTATGTTTAGTTTGGGAAGGGGGCGTGCATGGCTGTCGTACTGACTTGTGACCTGGTCGGCATGGGCTGCGGCACGGTGGTCACACTCCTCTGTTTGGGCCTGCCACTCGTCTGAGAATGACAGGGGGTGGGCTGGGACGCAGGTGCGGAGGGGGCGGCTGTAGAGAACCTGAGCAGGGGAGCACACGGTCGGAGTCGGTATGTTGCGGAGCTCCAGTAGTCCTCTGTCAAATTCCTCGCAGTCAATATTCCCCGTTGGAGCGGTCTTGAGGATGAGGTGTTTGACCGACTTGACCGCTGCCTCTGCGTGGCCGTTGGATTGAGGATAGTGTGGTGAGGTGGTGAGATGGTGGATGCCCCAGCGGTTGGTGAAGCGTTTGAACTCGTGGCTGGAGAATGGGGGTCCTCCGTCGGTCCGTAGGCGTAGGGGGACTCCAACCTCACGAAAGCAACAGCAGAACATGCGTACAACCCTGGCTGCGGTCGTGTCACGTCCACAAGGAATGACCACAGGCCAACCTGAAAGTCTGTCAGCTATGATCAGGAATGACTTCTCCGTGACCTGGAGAAAGTCAGCTGACACAGACTCAAAGGGGCGTGTCGGGTGGTCGTCGCACATATAGGGCTCCTGCTGTTGACTGGGTAGAAGTTGTTGGCACGACTCGCAGGCTTCCACCGTACTCTTTATGTCAGTGTCGATGCCAGGCCAGAAAACGGTCTGTCTGGCTCAGCGGCGAGTGGCTTCAACTCCTCGGTGGCTGTCATGTAGGCGAGCCAAGGTACGTCGGCGAAGTGCAGCAGGTACGACGATCTGGGGTCCGTACAACACTAATTCTTCATCTACATAAAGGCTGTCCCATAGCTTCCAGTACGGGAGGGCAGAGGCGTGTAGGTT
The DNA here is from genome assembly GCF_032717465.1 of Coenobita brevimanus. Classification (NCBI taxonomy): domain Eukaryota; kingdom Metazoa; phylum Arthropoda; class Malacostraca; order Decapoda; family Coenobitidae; genus Coenobita; species Coenobita brevimanus. The sequence continues at coordinate 12,961,795 of NC_137013.1, forward strand.
GTAGCGGTTGGTGGGAAAACCGTTGGAGACGTAGGAAGCAAGACGGCTGTAGTCTTGGTCTTGGGTTGCAGCGGTGCGAAGCTCGTGTAAGGTCCTGTCGTCATCAAGGATGGGTCTCGCTGACTGGTCGTCGGTGGATGTGGCAGTGTGTGTGACGATGTGCCTGACGTGTGAAGCCGCAGTGGTACAGTCTTCCTCATCTTCAGGTGTGGGGTGGCTGGTCGGGGCTCGAGACAGGGCATCTGGTATGCAGAGTTGTTTTCCTGCACGCCACACTGTGGTGAAGATGTAGGGGGCCAGTTTGATGCTGCAGACGTGGGTTCTCGATCGCATCGAGTGTGTAATTATTCAGGATTGGGTTGAAGGGGCGATGGTCGGTTATAAGGGTGAAGTGTTGTAGTCCAGAGATGTATGACCGACACTTAGCCATGGCCCAAGTGACAGCAAGCAGCTCTAGCTCGATGGTGGCGTAACGTGTCTCTGCGCCGGTCAAAAATCTGGAGCCACACTGAACTAGTCACAGCTGTCCTTGGCCGCTGTCCTGAAGTAGGGCGTACCCAATGCCGTAGAGACGGGAGGCGTCAGTTTGAAGGATCACGGGCGAGGTCGGGTTGAAAGGTGCCAAGACGGGTGGTGAGATCAGAGCTGCCTTGACCTTCCTGAACGCTTGCTCGTGATCTGGAGTCCACATGAAGGAGCGCTTGGGGCTCACGAGAGAGCGTAGAGGGTGGGCCATTGTAGCGATGTCTGGAGAAAATGCGGCGAGCTGATTGACTAGGCCCATGAATGAACGAAGATCTGTGATGTTCGTTGGGGTGGGAAAGTCCTTTATGGCAAACACTTTGTCTGGGTCCGCTGAGATGCCATCCTCTGATAAGGTGTAGCCGCAGAAGTTAACTTGAGATGATGCGACCATGAACTTTTCCTTGTTGATGGTGATGCCGTATGCACGACACCTGGTAAGCATCTGGTGTATGCATTGGAGGTGGGAAGGGAGGTCATCATCAAACAGGAGGATGTCATCTACGACCTTCACGCAGTTGGAGATGCCTTGTAGGGCCATGTCCCCACAGAGATAGTAAGCGTTGCCTGTTGCAGAAAATCCCATCGGACGACAGCAGTGCTGGAATCTCCCATATGGGGTGATAAAGGTGGTCAGATGGCGGTCCTGTTCCGCTAACTCCATCTGCCAGTACCCATGGAGTGCGTCCGCGGTGGTGAAGAACTTCGCTGAAGGAGTGATGCTGCGGACGGCGTCAAAGGGCGTGGGAGATGGGTGGGTGGGGCGGGAGACCTGAGAATTGAGGTGGATGAGATCCACCGTGATGCAGACACCTTTGGTCTTGGGTATCAGGATCATAGGATGGCACCACTCCGAGGGCTTATCCCCAGCAGGTGTGATGATTCCTTGTTGTACTAGGGAATCGAGCTCTTCCTTTACTTGGTCCCTGAAGGCAAAGGGGATGGGCCTGGGCGTGTGGATGGCGAAAGGTGTCGCGCCAGGCTTGAGATGAATCCGCATTGGTGGACCTGTCATCTTCTTGAGTGGCTTTGTTTGAAGATCCGATTTGGAGACGAGAACATCGCTGAAGTGTCGTAGAAAGAATTCCTTGGCAGCGTCGGGTGATGTCATGGCAGAAACAGGTAGCTGGGCACACCTGTTGACGTGAGTGACTTTTAGGATGGGCTTGGGAAACTCCGGCGACACTATGGCTAGGTCCTGGCAATGACCACAAGATAGGAGGGTAGTCTGGATGCCTTCATGGACCTGTATGGTGGCGAGGCAAAACTTATTGCCAAGGCGGAGTGTTGCCTGGAAGCATCCCACCGCTGGTGCCATGGCAGAGCCGTCTGCTGTTAGGACATCTGTTGTGGGTGGGGGTGAGAGGCTCGTCCTGGGGATGTGGAGTGCGTCCAGGAGCGCTGTGCCAATCACTGTGACGTCGGCGCCTGTATCGGGGATCATCTGGATACGAGATGACTGGTCACCGTAGGTCAGGGAGACAGTGATGGGTTTGGGAGGCCTGCCGGTGGAGACATCACTGACACGTTGGCAGGTGCAGTGCGACTTGTTGGATGACGAAGGAGGAGGTTTGCTTGGGCTTGAAGAGAGGGTTTGGGACTTGTCCCAAGTCTTCATGGCAGACTTGCACATCTTAGCGAAGTGTCCCTGTTTATGGCAAACAGCACATTGGGACTCTCTGGCTGGGCACTTGGGTGTGCGTGCCCAATGACCTGTATGTCCGCAGTTGGTGCATGTCGTGTCGGTGGCTGGGCACTGTCCTGTGTCATGTTGGCGGGAGCAGTGTTGGCAGGGAGCACTGGTGGTTGCTTGTTGGTCTGTAGAATGATGGGAGGTCATCTTCCTTTGGCGTTGATTCCTCTTGTAGGAAGAGACTGTGTTGAGCTGGCTAGGTGTGGATGCAATGGCTGCAGCAGTCGCTCTTGAAGACTCGTAAGAGCGGCAACAGGATATGAAGTCGGCAAGAGTAGATGAGGCTTTCAGGGAGATGAGGCATTGTAGTAATTCCTCATCCCGTATACCCATCAAAAGAATCATCTGTAGTTGTCTGTCAGTGCAAGTGGTGGGGTCGCCTGTGCAGAGATTGACTTCATCTGCGAGATCTTTAAGATGTGCATAGTAGTCGACAAATGGCTCTCCTAGAGCCTGTTTACAGGATAACAATTCTCTGCGACGGAGGGCTTCATTCCTGAGACTGCCTTCGTTCCTGAGACTGCCTTTGGAGGGCATCCAATACCTCCGTGACTGAAAGAGTAGTGTCTTGTAGATGATGTGTTGCTAGGAGCTGGGGTGTGTTGAGGAACAGGTGAATGGCTCTGTTGCTCAGAAGGGGTTGGTGTTGGCGCCTGGGTGGTAGGCTGAGAAGGGTGTGGCATAGCCTGATGCTCCGCAAGCAAGTTGAATAGGTCCATAAACCTCCTGTTGTCCTCTTGTCTCTGTTGCTCCAATTGTAGGGGAAAGGCTTGTTCCTGGGCCCGTCTGTCGTCCTCCTCTCGCTTCCGAATGGCTTTCTCCTGTGGAGAAAGTGGATAAGGTGTAAGATGTCATTGTTGTGTGAGTCCTGTTGGTGTGTGGTGGTGTTGGGGGTGAGGGGGGGAGGGAGGGTGAGATTAGGGGCATCATCGGTGAGAAAATCTGTGGCCTGATCCACCTCACGACCCTGATCCTCTAGATCCACCACATAGCGATCTGCTTCGGAGTCGAGTGTGTCGTCTCCTCGCTGAGACATGGCGAGTTGGGTGTCTTAGCAAAAGTGAGGAGATGAGGATTACTCAGAGAGCACTCAGTTCATTGCAGGTATCAGCTGGAAGTCACAAAACGATGGAAATAGGAAGTGTTTCCGTTGGTAAATTCTGGTGTTGTGGAGAGGTTTGTGCGTACATGCGTGTGTGAGCAAGGCGTGACGTGAGGGAGGCGGGCAGGTGGAGTGAGCAACCAGTGCAGAGGCCGGCGCACACTCACTCGCTCAGATGGAGTTAGACTGCTGTGGAGGGAGGGTGTACGTGTGCAGCTCCAGTTGGGCCAGAGTTTGTAACAGTGTTTGCGGCAAAATCTGCGGGATTGGCAACAATGACACTGCACTGGGGGGTGGGGGGAACACTGCACTGGGGAACGTGGGAACGATGCACCCTCACTTTTAACAGTAGGAACACACACTGAGGAGCACTATTTTGCACACTGGGAGTCACTGTCAATAATCCTGGGCACTGAACTGTGGATCTGGGGCATTGTAGGTAGTCCAGGGATTGTGAAGACGATATCCGTTAGGTCCGAGCCAGCTTAAGTCCATGAGTCTATGTCCTATGTCACTGAGGTTAGGGGTTACTCACTGCGCCATGTTCTGTGTTCCGATGAGGGCGAAGTAAAACTAGAAGGTTCTTATACCCCTATATATTAAAGAAGGACAGGCAGACTACAAATAACACAAGAGCGTGTGGCCGGACCTCACTGCTCTGGCTCCAGGTGAGCACTGATGATGTTATGTAATATAATGAGCGGCGTTGCCACGTGTGAGAGATGTTGCCACATCGATACATACACAATACATACAATGAGAATACCAGAGTCTTAGAGGTGGGTATATTACTGATACTTTACACTTTGATATCTCTACACACCCCACCCTTCCATCTCATCTTCGGCCTCCTGCTCCCTCTTCCCCCCTCCACCTCACTCACATACACTCTCTTCGTCAGTCTTTCACCCTCCATCCTCTCTACATGGCCAAACCACCTCAGTGTATTCCTCCTAACACTTCCTATGACATCCACATCCACACCACAACGCTCCTTTATATCCTCATTTAACAGCCTCTCTCTCCATGTGACTCCACAGGCTCCTGTTAAGTAACTCATTTCCACTGCTCTCACTCTTGACGTGTGTCCTTCCAGCAACGTCCAAGCTTCACGTCCATACATTAGAGTTGGTATCACAATACTGTCATGTAGTAACTTTTTCACTTCCATGCTCACTTCCCTGCTTCTTATCACTGCTTTCAAGGAATCAGCAACCTTTCTTCCCTGTTGTATCCTTTCAAGCACTTCACCCTCCAAACCTCCATCCTTACTCATCACACTAGCCAAGTACTTAAACATACCCACATTTTCCAATTCCTCACCATCCAACCTCGCTGTACATTCACTGACTTCACCTCTCTCAAAGACCATCACTTTACTCTTCCCTACATTCACCTTTAGATTCCGTTTCTAACACACTTTCCCAAACTCATCCACCAAGCCTTGCAGCTCTCCTTCGTCTTCACTCAACAACACAGTATCATCTGCAAACAACAGTACAGGGAGTTTCCAAACACTACCCTCTCTCACCAGGGCCACTCCAACATCCACTACCCTACCTTGTACCTCTTTTATTACCCCATCCATGTACAGATTGAACAACCATGGAGACATGACACATCCCTGTTTCAACCCAACCTTCAAAGAAAAAAATTCACTCAGTTCACCATCAACAAGCACTGCAGCCTTAGCACCATAATACATACTCTTCACAGCATTCAACAACTTCCCATCTACTCCATATATTCTTAATACTTTCCACAATCCTTCTCTATCTACCCTGTCATATGCTTTCTCTAAATCCATGAAACCCGCATACAACTTCTTTCCCTTTGCTAGAAACTTGTCCACTAAAGATCTAAGAATGAATATCTGATCTACATAACCTCTTCCCTTCCTGAAGCCTCCCTGTTCTTCTCGAACTAATTCCCCTGTTCTTTCTCTAACTCTGTCAATAAGTATCCTACCATACACTTTTCCTATTATACTAAGAAGACAAATGCCCCTATGATTACCACACACTTCTTTTTCCCCTTTTCCCTTGTACAAGGGAATAATTATATCTGACTTCCTATCCTCCAGGACTCTACCTTCCTCCCAGGCCAATCTGCACATTTTCCACATCCATTCTACTACTATCTCTCCCCCATGCTTCAGCATTTCACCCCACACTCCATCAATTCCTGAGGCTTTCCCCAATTTAACTTTCTTCATTGCTTCCACAACTTCTATCCTACTGATTTCTTCCTGTTTTCTCACCTCCCTCCTTCTCCCAGCCATTCCCCAGCCACTTATACTCGCATTATTTCCATCCTCTATGTTCAACAATTCCTTAAAGTGTTCCCTCCATCTGCTCACTTTTTCTCCCTTCACTAGTAATCGACCATTTTTTATCTTTCACTCCCCTGCTAACTTCGCTTCCACCTCGTCTTACTCTTTTCACCTCTTTCCAGAACATTTTCTTACAGTCCCTCCACTTTACACTTAAATTCCTTCCAAATTCCTCATCCACTCTCTTCTTACTCTCTCTTACTGATCTTTTCATCTCTCTGTTTCTTTCTACATATAACTTTCTCTTCCACCTCTCAACTTCTTCCACATCCCTATTCCTCATCCATTCGTTGTATGCTTTCTTATTTTGTGCCACAGCCTGTCTCATCTCTTCATTCCACCACGCTGTTCCTTGCACCCCCCTCCGGCTTCTCTTAATCCCACACACCACATCACATACTGCACATATTTCTTCTGTGAATATCCTGCACACACCTTCCACGTCCCCCATCTGCTCCAATCCATATTTGCCCAGTCGTTCCTCCACTTCTCTCTTATCTATCTATCTATATACCTAGGCTGCTTCCCCGAAGGAAAGGGAGGTAGCCGAGACAGGACGACACACTCCCCATTTACTCATCCATTCAAACACATTCATTCGCATCTTAGCCCCAAAGGGGGGAACGGACAGATCCTCACCACACCACACCGCACAAGGGTCAACTGCGCAATGCAATCAGTGACATCCGCAGCAGGGCCCGACAGCAGAACTGGTTTACCCCTGCCATATCATAACAGACCCATCCCCTTACCCGCACCTGACCTGACTAGCTGATCAGACCAAATGCGGGAGAATATCCCCTCAGGGCTGCGTCATCACTTATTCCTTCACAATTTCTCTCCATTTATTTCTGTCACGCACAGCCACTCTTCCTTGCTCAACAGACATCCCTCTCGCATCCAACGCTCTCTTCACACTGTCCAGTCATCCTATTCGTGGTCTTCCTCTCAGCCTTGCACCTCTCAGATCAGATCTAGTTATCTTTTTCACCAGTCACTCATTATCCATTCTCTCCATGTGCCCAAACCATCGCAACACCCTCTGCTCAACTCTACCAGCCATCTCCCGAACAACTCCAGTTCTCCTTCGCACTTCATCATTTCGCACCCGATCCATACGCGTCACTCCACACACACTCCTCAGACACCTCATGTCCATTACATTCAAACTTTTCCTCTCTGCTACACCCATATTCCATGTTTCAGCCCCATATAACGCAGTCGGTACCACAACACCCTCATACAGACTTCTCTTTACATCCATTCTAAGTGAACGACATTTAAACACTTTTTTCATTCCTCCCAGCACCTTTCCTACTTCATTTATTCTAAACTTCACTTCTGCATCTATTCTTCCATCCACAGCAACATGTGACCCTAGATATTTAAAAAAATCTACCTCCTTAAGCAACTCACCATTCAAAATTATATTCATCCCCCTACCATCTATCAACCTTGTACACTTCATCACTTTACTCTTATTCTCATTTACTTTCATTTCCTCCTTTCACACACCCTTCCAAACTCCTCTACCAACTGTCTCAATCTCTCCTCTGAATCAGTCACCAGTGCAGTATCATCTGCAAACAGCAGCTGCTTCAGATTCCACTCTCCACCATCAACATTCACCAGACTCAGACCTCCACCTAAAACTCTTGCATTCACCTCCCTTACAACACCATCCATGTAAATATTAAACAACCAAGGCGACATCACACATCCCTGTCGCAGCCCCACTCTCACGGGAAACCAATCACTCACAGCATTTCCCACTCTTACACACGCTCTACTATTTACATAAAAACTTTTCACCCCTTTTAGTAACCTACCATCAAGTCCATACAATCTTAAAACAGTCCACAAAGCCTCCCTATCAGTTCTATCATACGCTTTCTCTAAATCCATAAATGCCCAAAACACATCCTTGCCTTTTGCTAAATACTTTTCACACACTTGTCTCATAGCAAACACCTGATCAACGCATCCCCTCCCTCTCCTAAAGCCACACTGCTCATCACCAATCACTCCCTCTGTACCCTCTCTAACTCTCATAATTAACACTACCATACACCTTACCTACAACACTCAACAGACTTATACCCCTAAAGCTAGTACATTCATACTTATCACCCTTGCCTTTATACAACGGGACCACACAAGCACTTGCCCAGTCAATTGGCACCATACCTTTCTCAAAGCACACATTCAACAATCTTACTAACCAGTCAACAATAGTCACTCCACCACCCTTCAGGCATTCCACAGCACACCCATCCATACCTGCAGCTTTCCCTGCCTATTTCTCATCGTCTTGTAACCTTTCCACTCTCCTTACAAATACTCCTACTTCCCGTCCTTCCCTTCTTCTATTTCTCCATCTTATTTGGATCTTGATTCTGGCCACCACCAAGTAGTGGTTAGAAAGTCCACTCCCTCAACCTCTATAAGCTCTTGCATCCATTACATATTTTCGCACCCTTTCATCCACACACATAAACAATCATTGCCTTCCTTTCAATCAGTTCACCACCCACCCTTCCCATCACTCGCCATGTATACCTGTGGATCGTTTTGTGCCTGAAGAGGGAATTGGCTATCATAAACCCCCCCCAAGCACAAATATCCACTAACTCACTGCCATTCTCAACTATCTCAGCAGGCACACCCCACTCACCAACTCTTTCATCCATCTTCACATTCCTTACTTTACCATTCATATCACCGATCAAAAACACTCTCTCATTCCTTCCGAACTTTTCCATGCACACTTCCACATTTGTCCAGAACTCTTCTCTCACTCTGCTTTGCACGATCTTGCATTGGCGCATACACACACACAATCGCCCACATTTGTATTCCAACTTTCAATCTTACTCACACAATCCTTGACCCAACTGATCCATACTCTCTTATGCTCTTCTTACATCTTTTTACTCG
>NC_137013.1:12975380-13202880 GCF_032717465.1 Coenobita brevimanus
GTCTCTCACTAACGATTTTCGGTTGTGAGGTGCTTCACTCTCAGATTTTTGCTTAGCGCCAACACATCACACCAAACTACGCCACATATCACACCAGACCAGACAACAGCATACCAATGGCATTAATCGAGGGTCTTTTGGCTTCCAAACCCACTACCCTTGTGCTTTTTAACCTGCCACGTGCCAGTGCCGTTTGAAAACGGGAATGAGCTCTCCTCATCAAAATAAAAATTTTCAGACACCGTGAAAGGAGGGCAGGTATGATCTCGATATCTCAGTTCTTGTTGTACAATGGAGTTTCATCGATAATGCTATATTTGGGGAGTGTGACCCAGCAGTGATTTTTGAGGGGAAGGGTCAAACCCTTCCCTAAAATTAAGACGATTGAAAATAAGGAAAAGTGAACCCATGGATTTCAGCAGCTATGGCCGTGCATTAACGAGCCTCGGTTCAATTTCAAAAGTGGTCTGACCTTCTATCATGAAAACCTTCCAGACATATAGGGCGGTCTCCTAAGGCTTCCGTAATCCGGAGTTTTAGAGCTAAACGAGTGATTCTTCTATAGTATGCTCGGGCCATCTTCGACACTTGAGGGGTATTAAGGGATTGGTTGTTACTGTTTATTAACTTATATGATACCAAGAAAGCTCCAGACGTCATTCCACGTAAACATACACGACAGAAGGATTTGGGAGATGAAATGATAGGAGGGACGACAAAAGGAAGGGTAAGAAAGGGATGTGGAGGGATATATATATATATATATATATATATATATATATATATATATATATATATATATATATATATATACAGTATATATATATATATATATATATATATATATATATATATATATATATATATATATATATATATATAGCCAAAAGCCTCAATCCCGTTCGGGGAGGCAACAAACAAAACGCCTCCACGTCGCCTTGTCCCCCGCCATTTCACTGCCCTGCTCCCAACTCACACACCCCTCTCTCATATACCTCTCCACCCCATCTTTCCATCTCATCCTCGGCCTCCCACTCCCTCTTCCCCCCTCCACCTCACTCACATACACTCTCTTCGTCAGTCTTTCACCCTCCATCCTCTCCACATGGCCAAACCACCTCAGTGTGTTCCTCATAACGCTTCCTATCACATCCACATTCACACCACAACGCTCCTTTATATCCTCATTTGTCAGCCTGTCTCTCCATGTGACTCCACAGGCTCCTCTTAAATAACTCATTTCCACTGCTCTCACTCTTGACTTGTGTCCTTCCAGCAACGTCCAAGCTTCACGTCCATACGTTAGAGTTGGTATCACAATACTGTCATGTAGTAACTTTTTCACTTCCATGCTCACTTCCCTGCTTCTTATCACTGCTTTCAAGGAACCAGCAACCTTTCTTCCCTGTTGTACCCTTTCAAGCACTTCAACCTCCAAACCTCCATTCTTACTCATCACACTACCCAAGTACTTAAACGTACTCACATTTTTCAAACCCTTACCATCCAACCTCGCTGTACATTCACTGACTTCACCTCTCTCAAAGACCATCACTTTACTCTTCCCTACATTCACCTTTAGATTCCGTTTCTTACACACTCTCCCAAACTCATCCACCAAGCCTTGCAGCTCTCCTTCGTCTTCACTCAACAACACAGTATCATCTGCAAACAACAGCACAGGGAGTTTCCAAACACTACCCTGTCTCACCAGGGCCACTTCAACATCCACTACCCTACCTTGTACCTCTTTTATTACCCCATCCATGTACAGACTGAACAACCATGGAGACATGACACATCAGTGTTTCAACCCAACCTTCAAAGAAAAAAATTCACTCAGTTCACCATCCACATGCACTGCAGCCTTAGCACCATAATACATACTCTTCACAGCATTCAACAACTTCCCATCTACTCCATATATTCTTAATATTTTCCACAATCCTTGTCTATCTACCCTGTCATATGCTTTCTCCAAATCCATGAAAGCCACGTACAACTTCTTTCCCTTCGATAGAAACTTTTCCACTAAAGATCTAAGAATGAATATCTGATCTTCACAACCTCTTCGCTTCCTAAAGCCTCCCTGTTCTTCTCCAACTAATTCCTCTGTTCTTTCTCTAACTCTGTCAATAAGTATCCTACCATACACTTTTCCTATTATACTAAGAAGACAGATGCCCCTATGATTACCCACACTTCTTTTTCTTCTTTTCCCTTGTACAAGGGAATAATTATATCTGACTTCCAATCCTCCGGGACTACACATTCCTCCCAGGCCAATCTGCACATTTTCCACATCCATTCTACTACTATCTCTCCCCCATGCTTCAGCATTTCACCCCACACTCAATCAGTTCCTGAGGCTTTCCCCAATTTAACTTTCTTCATTGCTTCCACAACTTCTACCCTACTGAGTTCTTCCTGTCTTATCACCTCCCTCCTTCTCCCAGCCATTCCCCAGCCACTTACACTCGCATTACTTCCATCCTCTATGTTCAACAATTCCTTAAAGTGTTCTCTCCATCTGCTCACTTTTTCTCCCTTCTCCACTAGTAATCTACCATTTTTATCTTTCACTCCCCTGCTAACTTCGCTTCCACCCTGTCTTACTCTTTTCACCTCTTTCCAGAACATTTTCTTACAGTCCCTCCACTTTACACTTAAATTCCTTCCAAATTCCTCATCCACTCTCTGCTTACTCTCTCTTACTAATCTTTTCACCTCTCTCTTTCTTTCTACATATAACTCTCTCTTCCGCCTCTCAGCTTCCTCCACTCCCCTATTTCTTATCCATTCATTGTATGCTTTCTTCTTTTGTGCCATAGCCTGTCTCACCTCTTCATTCCACCACGCTGTTCCTTGCACCCCCCTCCGTCTTCTCTTCATCCCACACACCACATCACATGCTGCACATATTTCTTCTGTGAATATCTTCCACACACCTTCCACATCCCCCATCTGCTCCAATTCATATTTACCCAATCGTTCCTCCACTTCTCTCTTATACTCTGCCTATTTCTCATCCTCTTGTAACCTTTCCACTCTCCTTACAAATACTCCTACTTCCCGTCCTTCCCGTCTTCTATTTCTCCATCTTATTTGGATCTTGATTCTGGCCACCACCAAGTAGTGGTTAGAAAGTCCACTCCCCCAACCTCTAGAAGCTCTTGCATCCATTACACATTTTTACATCCTTTCATCCACACACACATAATCAATCATTGCCTTCCTTTGAAACAGTTCACCGCCCACCCTTCTCATCACTCGCCATGTATACCTGTGTATCATTTTGTGTCTGAAGAGGGTATTGGCTATCATAAACCCCCTCCCATCACAAATGTCCACTAACACACTGCCATTCTCATCTATCTCAGCAGGCACACCCCACTCACCAACTATTCCATCCACCTTCACATTCCCTACTTTACCATTCATATCACCAATCAGAAACACTCTCTCATTCCTTCCAAACTTTTCCTTGCACACTTCCACATTTGTCCAGAACTCTTCTCTCACTCTGCTTGCACGATCTTGCGTTGGCGCATACACACACACAATCGCCCATATTTGTATTCCAACTTTCAATCTTACTCACACAATCCTTGACCCAACTGATCCATACTCTCTTATGCTCTTCTTCCATCTTTTACTCGCAACTATACATACTCCTTCTTTTGTTCTCTCATTCTCACCTACTCCTGAACATATACCACATCCATACTCCCATTCTTTCACACTCTCACCTCACCATTTAGTTTCAGTTATTCTGCATACATCAACTTTCACACCCTCAAGCACCTGGACAATCTCTCTCTCTTTCACCTCATCATTCACTCCCCTTACATTCCATGTTCCGATTACCATGTCCTTTGTCCGGTCCTTGGTCATCATCGTTTGGTCAGTCCTTGTCTGAGGCTTATTGTTTGTCTTTTTAGTTAGTTGTTTTCCGGGGAGGGACACTAACCCTCCGCCAACCCTTTTAGCCGCCTTTTATGACAAGCAAGAATACTGGGGGAGTATTTTGATCATCAGCCGTTTGAGTATCCAATGCAGGACCTGCCTATCCCGACCTGCCCATCACGACCGAAGTCGGGACAATACAGAAAAGGGTTTACTGTCAGTTGCCTCAGACAGCTGAGTCTCAGTTAAGAAGAGAAGGTGAGGTTTAGAGGAGGAGTGGTGGTGCTCAACGGAGAGAAAGTTAGAGGAAAGGCTGTGAATGTTGCAGAAATAAAGAAGAGAGTCAGACAGTGGTTCCAGGCAGCTCGCTGAGTGACTGGAAAGAGAATCGAGTAAATGTAGTAAGAAGTGAATGAATGTTGTGAGAAGTAAGTGCATACAGTGAGGAGGGACTGCGTGCATTGAGAAGTGAGCGACTAAAGTTAGACGTGAGAAAATGCAGTGAGAAGTGAGTGAATGCAGTGAGGAGGGACTTAGTTTAGTGAGAAGTGCTTGACTAAAGTGAGAAGTGAGTGAATGCAGTAAGATGTGAATGAATGCAGTGGGACTGAACGAAATGCAGTGAGGAGTGAGTGAGTCCGGGAAGAGGTAAGGGATATGATCTAATAAAAGAAATTTAGATTCAGTGATGAATGACGCTATTACAGAAGCGGGCTGTGTGTGTGTGTGTGTGTGTGTGTGTGTGTGTGTGTGTAAGAGAGAGAGAGAGAGAGAGAGAGAGAGGTGGGGGTGCTGGAGTGTGTAGAGGTCGGAGAATAGATGAGCATGAGAGAAAAAGTGACGGTAGAAGGAGAGGGAAGGCTTAGACCAGGTGTTCTTAAGTAGTGCCTCAATACCCCCAGGGGGTATCAAAATAGCTTCTTGGGGGTATCCAGAAAGGTATCTTAAAAAAAAAAAAAGAACAATTTCTTGTATGGTAACTACGACTAACAAATCTGTGTATGAACGTTATTGTGTTGAAAATAAAAAGGAATCTATAGAGTTCAACTGTTTGTTCATAACCATTCTCTCTCTCTCTCTCTCTCTCTCTCTCTCTCTCTTTATAGGAAACTGAAAGTGGAAGGAGTAGCAATATTAGAGAGAGGGTATGGGGTTGACTCGCAATTGAATCGGGGGGGTATCGATGCTGAAAAATGTTAAGAACCACAGGCGTAGACGGAGTAAGAGATTGAGGTGTGAAGGGCTCAGCGTATGAAAGTGAAAAGGGATTGGGGAAAGGGAAATATAAAGAGAGGAAAGTGTGGGGGAGAGGGAAGGAGATCGGGAAAGCGGTGAGGGTAGGGGAAGGAAAAAAAAAAGTGAGATGAGTGAAATGGGGAGGAGTGAAATGTGGAAACGGATCATGAGACGAGGGGGTAAGATGAGTGTGTGTGTGTGTGTGTGTGTACGTGAGAGATGGAAAGTGTGAAAGGTTATAGTGTGGGGGAAGAGGCAAACTATGTGAGAGTGAAGTGTGAGGAAAGGAAACTGAGGAGTAACTAGAGACTATGAAGCATGATGTTTGAAATTTGGAGGTGTGTGTGTGGGGTGAAGGTGGCGAATATCCAGAAATAAAAGGAAATTATATGGATGTGAATTGTGAGGATGGTAAATGAAAATTAGGGTATGAGCTATGGAAGGTGAAGTGTAAGAATGAGTTGTAAGGGTGAGCAGTCAAGGGTTTGGTGTAAAGTGTGAAGGGTGGGATGTGAATGGGCGAGCGAGGAATAGCAAAAGGTGAAGTATGAGAGTGAGACGTGTAAGGCAAGATGTTGGTGTGAGTCGTGAGGGTTGAGAGTAAAATATAAAGAAAAGAGTGAGAGTAAATACGTGAGATGTGAAGGTGAGGGGAGAGGTGTGACGGTGTCAAGTGAGGTGTGAGGATGAGGGAAAAAAAAAGTGTGAAAAGTGAGAAGTAGGGTGTGATGGAAGGGCAGGGAGGGTAGGGTTGTAAGGTGGGGAGTGTAGGTTATGTGTACAGAGCTGGGAAGAGAGATATTATAGGGTGAGTAATGTTAGATGTGTTGGAAATACAGGAAAGGGGTGAGGCTATAGCGTGTGCAGTGTGAGGTGTGTGGCAAGAGCAGAAAAGAGCAAGGTTACAGGGTAGGTAGTGTGAGGTGTGTGGGAAAGGTAGGGTGGAGTGAGTTTATAGAGTGTATAGTGTGAGGTGAGTGGGAATGGCAGAGTGAAATAAGGTAACAGAGCGTGTTGTGTGAGGTGTGTGTGAAGGGCAGGGTGGAGTGAAGTAATAGGGTATGAAGACTGGGTTACAAATAACTGAAAAGTGAGAAGTAAGAGGTGGGCAGGGAAGAATGAGGTGCTAAGGATGAACTGGAGGAGTAACGGAGGATATAGAAATTGAGGGTTGACGGGTGAGGATGATGACCGGGTTTGATGAGATGATGAGGGATGGGTAGCTGAGGGTGAGGGATGAATCGGGAGGCATAAATGGAGAGGGATGAGTAGCAAAGCATAAGAGCATAAGGGTTAAGAGCTGAGGATGAGGAGTGAGCGTGAAGAGGTGAAGGGATAAGGGCGGGGGGTTAGATTTCAAAGGAGAGAGTGGAGCAGTAAGGAGAGAAATGGTGGCATGAATATGAAGGACGCCTTTCGCGCGCCTAGTTTGCATATTGACGACACAGGCGATATAAGCGAAATTTACATATAAATGAAATGTGTGAAATATCAGCCCTACAAATGTCAACCCCAAAGGTCAGCTGAGGAAAAAAAAATGTTCCTACTACAAGAAAATGTTTTAAGTTCTGGAGGAGAAGAAGCATATGCAAGATGTCTCCTTCAAATTTTCCCCAACTCCTTACTGCCTCCTCACGGTGACACCATTGTTAGAATACTCGGCTCGAGATGCGTGTGTCTCTTAAGGTTCGAACCTTAAACGTGGTGGAAATTATAAGTTGGTGCTAGTAATATGCTCTAACTTACTTCCGCACCCTTTTGGTTCTAACAGTAGCACATATAATGGTGAACATAGCCTTAAGAACACTTTAACATTCACACACAGCACTTCCAAAGACACCATGCATCGGTCTTACATCGCCAGGTTGGAGAAGGGTTAATAATGACTATCAGTCTCCTACTTACGAGAAGGTCCAGTCAGGCAGTGGATTTAATGTAGATTGAAAAAGATAAAGACAGACACAGATTAGTAATTAAATGTGTCCACATTTGAGTGTGTGGAACGAGTTTGAGCAAGGTAGCTTGCTGAGCTAAAAGAAGTGTGTCATGCCATTTACCTGATATTATTACACACTTTGAGTTGATCAGCATTATTTTAGAATCTGCATACTATCAGTTGTTAAGGGGTTGTGACCTTCATGGCAAATCATGTCGGATTACATACTTATTTTTCTTTTCTTCTCTCGCTCGTTTCAGCTGTATATTGGCGCATTCTCAGAAAAATAACTTATGTAACACGTATTACTTTTTCATTAGCTTGCCAACGATGTCTATTATGTCTGCTGTAGCTTTAATAGCTTCCGTGATAACTGTAGTTTGGTGCACAATTTGGCGCCTTTGGGTTTCTTTCAGGAAATGGTAGCCAAGTTTGAGTCAGTAAAGAACCACCAATTTCTTTTCCATAAGCTTTCCACTGATATGCGTGGATCCACCGTAGCTATAATAGTTTCACGAGTACCTTGGTACTGCTGCAGAGTTTGGGACTGTTTACCTTTTTTATCAATATTTTTGGCAAATATTGGGAAGTTATTTAAGTAACATTTTTTGTCTTTCTCTAAGCTTTCCATAGGCGTGAAATGTCCCTCATTGCTTTATAAATTCCCCCATATGGCGGATTACTCGGGTACCACCCACCTCTTTTTTTACTTTTTGTTTCAGAAATATGTTGGCGAATTATGAAAACTCACAATTAAAACCTATTACCTTTTCCTTTCCTATTCAGTGATGTACATAGATCAGCTATAGCTTAAACAGTTTCCAAAAAAATTGAATTTTGATGTTATGTTCCACCACCATGCACACTTGATGGTTGTTCCCTTCCCTCACTCGAACAGTTAAGTAAATGGCCACACGTGTTATCGTATCGTTTACAAATGCTCCAACACGTTTGCATGCATCGGCCTTGGTGGCCTAATGGCGGCTTTCCATGCCGTTCGATCTCTGGCAACCTCCTGATTCAGTCCCTTATCCCCGTGGTCACAATCCTCATCCCATGCCTCTTTTGGTCTGCCCCTCGCAGCCCTACCACCAATGTTCACACGTCTCACCATCAGCACCCAGTTGTCATCCTCCATCCTCTCAGCATGCCCAAACCATCTTAATATGCCACTCCTTTTCATAACACCAATGAATTCCAGTTTTATCCTTCATCTCAACTCTTCAGTTGCAGTCTTAGCCCTCTCCCCCACCAAGGATCGAATTCAAGGACGCAATTCACATCCATCTAATCATTGCCATTTTTGTACGTTTGAGCCTGTGAATATCCTCTGCCCAGGTTTCACTACTATAAAACACAAAAGGGAGATCCCCTTCAGTGTTAGGAAAGGAACAGCTCCATGAACTTCCTCCACCTGCTACTTACCTTAGCCACAGAAAGTGTGAAAGCTCCATCCCCACCTTCAGTAAATAACATGTCTCCCATATAATAAAACTCCTCCACACGCTCAAGTGATTGTGAAGCGAGATTAATCTTTTCACGCCTGACAATCTCTACATCCTAACCCGACACACCGCACACAAGAAAACAACATTGTTTTGCAGGCTACTTCTAATACATCCACATCTTTTATGTACCTACTATAACAAACACTGCACAAGGTTAAGTTACTTCTGACACCCTTGTGGCACACTGCACATGGCCACGCTCACACTACTTTCACAGGAGCGCCACAAGCCCAATACATCATCACTTTTGTGTTGTACGTATTAATTCTCAAACCCCTGTGCCCATTCAGTCTCTTCATTTCCTAAATCTTTCCTTTACCACTCTCTCATTCTCTGTAGTCAACACCAAGGTCATAAGTATACATCTTCCATGGGAGTCCATTTCTGAAGGCACGAGAAAGAGCTTCAAGCACCATGACAAGCAACAACGGGCTCAAGACTGACTCCTGATGCCTGCCAACCTTCACGGAAAACTCATCACTCAAGTCTCCCGTTCAGTCTCACCTTGGAGTGTGCAAGCACATATGTAACCATAACCACTCTAACCATTCACTCACCAGTTCCAAGTTTTCAAATTGCCCACCTCACCACCTCCCCGGGCACTCTGTCAGAGAAATTCCAAATCAACAAAAACAAAGTACAGCTCCTTTTTATTTTTTTCCATATATTTCTCCTGAAGATGTTGGACAATAAAAATTGCACCAGCGGGACCTGTGCCTGACATAAACCAAACTGCATCTCATCAATACTCACTCTTTCCCTTTTTATAATTTGTAGGACTTTCTCCATTACTTTCATTATCTGATTCAGAAGTTTTAGGCCTCTATAATCTGTTTCCAGGGCACCACCCTTCCCCTTATGCACATTTACAATCACACTCTTCAGCTAGTCATCTGGGACAACACATGCAAGTACTGTATATCTGAATTCACCAAATCAGCAACTATACCCACTCCTGTATCTCCTAAGGCCTCCAACATTTCAGCCGTTAACCCAGACACACCACCCGCCTTCCCAATCTGCATCCTGCATATTGCCCTACTCACAGTAGGAGCACTAAACAAAGGCCAAGTGCCAAACACTGGATCCGTTGACTTCAAACCTTCCCTGTTCCAGTCAAACTCCACATTCAGCAACCGGTTATAATGCTCTCTCCAGGCGTTTTAATATCCTCACTGTCCAGTACTACCTCTCCATAGTCATTCCTCACACACTGCACACCGATGATAATCCTGATTTCCCTATTCATCTGATTTGTCACCTCAATTATCATATTCTTCCTTTCAGCGCTGTTTAGATTATCCGGTAAAAGTCTCCGACATATTTTGACATGTATAAATACTTTCTAGTCATACGCTAGGCAACCAAATATTCCTCTCTGTAACTACTCCCTTTCCATTCCCCGAAAAGTCTTTTTTCCTTAACTGTGGCTTCCTCACCCTCATCCTACCACCACGTTATTGTAAGAAATTATTAATGTATACATATTTGGTTACCTAAGCAATTTTCATGGGTAGTAGTTGCATGTTATTGAGTCATTTGCCTGTTCAAATGAAGCATTGTTTTATTCTTATATAGATGAATGTTAACGTGTGTGTGTGTGTGTGTGTGTGTGTGTGTGTGTGTGTGTGTGTGTGTGTGTGTGTGTGTGTGTGTGTGTGTGTGTGTGTGTGTGTGTGTGTGTGTGTGTGTGTGTGTGTGTGTGACAGAGAGACAGAAGGATGGAGTGAGAGGAGGAAATTGGTTACTTGTAAATCCTCATATGAAGTCACAAAGGCTTTGCCTGCTTGCCTGAAGAACATGGCCCCCGCTGCCTGTGTGCCTGCAGAACATGGCCTACCAGTGCTTGTGTGCCTGCAGAACATGGCCTTCCAGTGCTTGTGTGCCTGCAGAACATGGCCTTCCAGTGCCAGAGTGCCTGCAGAACATGGCCATCCGGTGCCGGCAGAACATGGCTTACAGTACCTGTGTGCTTGCAGAACATTGCCTTCCAGTGCCCTATGTGCCTGCAGAACATGGCCCTCCAGTGCCTGTGCCAGCAGAACATGGCCTTCCAGTGCCTGTGTGGGTGCAGAACATGGCCTTCCAGTGCCTGTGTGGGTGCAGAACATGGCCTTCCAGTGCCTGTGTGGGTGCAGAGCATGGCCTTCCAGTGCCTGTGTGGGTGCAGAACATGGCATTCCAGTGCCTGTGTGGGTGCAGAATATGGCATTCCAGTGCCTGTGTGGGTGCAGAATATGGCATTCCAGTGCCTGTGTGGGTGCAGAATATGGCATTCCAGTGCCTGTGTGGGTGCAGAACATGGCATTCCAGTGCCTGTGTGGGTGCAGAATATCGCTTTTCAGTGCCTATGTGGATCCAGAACATGGTCTTCCAGTGTCTGCAGAACATGGCCGCCCAGTGACTGTAGAACATGGATTCTATTTCGTGTGTGCGTCTACAGAACGTGATCTCCAGTGCCTGTGTAACTGCAGTACATAGTCAATAATGCTTGTGTTCCTGCAGAACATGACTCCCAGCGCGTGTCTGTGCTTGCAGAACATGGCTCCCAGTCCCTGTGTGCCAGCAGAACATGGCAAGCATTGCCCGTGTACCAACACGACATGTCCCTCAGTGCCTATGTGCTTGCAGAACACGTCCTTGAACTGCCTGTGTTTCTGCAGAACATTGCCCCAGATGACTCCCCCCGTGAACCTCTGCCTCTGGGGCCGTTGTCTGGCCCAGGTAACGGCGACGTCTTGTGCAAAGTCTGGAAAGCATGACACGGACATTGACTGAGCCTGTTGTGAGCATGAAAGCTCAGAGTTTCACTCGTCACAAGTTTGGCTAGAGAACTGATTTTTATTGCATATGTGTTTAAAGATTATATGTATAAAGATATCAATAGCGAAAAAATGTATCTCCACTGTTCAGTAAACACTACAATGTTTGGTTACATGTATGTATCCTATTGGCTCCAGAAAAACGTTACCCAGGCATTTGTGCCCTGGCTAAGACTTACCTGGTAACATTGACGGGTATTACAATGGGCATGGCCGTAACAATTTTCTTATCTCGTCTTAATTACTCCTGCTTTTACCCGGCATATTGCACTGTGGTCATTTCATCCTTTTCTTCAGCATACGGCTTATTGTTTTGTTTAATCATTTCCTTTCTCTCCCGTCCGTCTCACATCCCTACATAGCTTTCTTTCTCTCTCCTCCCTCGATTTCCACTTTCCTACTTTATTTCCTCTTACCTGACCCCCAACCAACTCACCCCTGTTCCTTACCCTTTTTCCCTCACTCCTTCCACTCCTACCCATTTCTTACACGACGCCTAAAACACACACACACACACACACACACACACACACACACACACACACACACACACACACACACACAGTATTAAATGAAAAAGTCACACTCACGTTTGGGCCCTTCCTCCCTCTCTTTCATTCCCTGAAAAGAATGTTTTTTTTTTTTTTTTTCTGATATCAAGGCCACAAGTTAAGTCATACTTTTAAACAATGTTTTAACATATGAACATTTCACTAATCAGAAATATTTAAAATTGAGATAAATGGGTTTATTTATGGATGCTTTGTTCATTTATTGGTACAATAATGAACGCTTATATGATTATATTATGAGAAAACGTCGTTATTATGTATTCGTTATTTTTATTTTTCTATTTTTTTCAGGTAAGTGGTGCTTTTGGTGTTGCTACGACAGAGAATGTTAGTATAAGTGGACACAGAAGATTGATTTTTATGTTCAGTCACCAATAAAAATCCTTCTGTCACCCCTACATCTCTCTCCATTGTCTTCTCAACCAGCCTCACAAGTTAACAGCAACGGACAATGATTTTATAAGGCCACAGACCATTGTCATCAATGGCGTTTGCTTCGGATTCACCGAAGTAACTTTTTAAATCTTTGGAAAGAAAGCTAAGAGACATGATAGGATTTTTGTTGCTCACTGTACATATCTCCGAGGTAATGTTCTGAAAATGTAGTCAGTGGTGGAATTATTTATATTAGGTAGTTTTGCTTATTGCGTTACAATTTCTGTCCTGTCACCATGGATTTTTAGATGGGACTTATACTGTGATATTGAATTAGGAATATAGTTAGGTACAAGAGATACATGCTGACGTTTAAAACCGAAAATTATTATGAACACACTTATGATACAGGAGCATGTGACATTTTCCGTTGCTAAGTGAAAAAGATTATTAAGAATGATAAGGTTGATATCACAGAAGTAAGTACGATTTAAGCTCAAATAAATAAGCCTTTAATACCACCTCCGTTCACATATACTCCTTCGCTATGATGACTTTGTTTTTTTTTTCTCGCTAACACGAAACAACTTGGTTAAGATGGAGAGAGACCACACTGAAAGAAGAGGTCAGAAATTACCTCCGTCAACAAATTCAATACAGCGAGTCTTTATAAGCTGCTCTCCCAGACCCGTCCTGTTTCTTCACCCACCTCCATGCCTCTCCAGCTTCCTCCCTGCCTCCCCACCTTGCTCCCTACCACCCCACCTACCTCACTGTCTCACCACCGACCTCCCTGCCTCACCACCTACCTCCCTGCCTCACCACCTATCTCTCTGCCTCTCCACTTACCTCTTTGCCTTTCCACCTACCTCCCGGTCTCTTCACCTACCTCCCTGCTCTTCCATCACCTCTATACCTGCTCTGTCTCGACTCTCATCCTTTATCTGCATCCAACAGCATTTTCCCTCATTCTCCACCCATCATCGCTGTTCTGTCACCATATTTCGCTTTCACACTTCATATTTCTTCTTTTCTGCTTTGTCTCCAGCTGCCTACCTCTCTCTCCTTACCTACCTTCTGCCTACTTCATTCTGCTCAAATCCTCACTCTCCCCCATTCCTTACTTACCATGGCAGTTTTTGTCTTCCCAGCCCCCGTGCATTTACCTTCACTCTTCGTGGCTTCCTACCTATTTCTTCCTTCACTCTCACTCTCTTTCGTTCTTTAACCATCATGATAAATCTTTCTAACTCTCCTGCATTCACTCTCACTCTCATCCCTTCCTCTCCCTGTGAGTATCACCGTTTACCTACCTCTCCACCTGCCTGCCAAACTTGGGGATGGTGGCAGGCATTGCTGGTGGTAAGAAGTTAGCCAAATACCCGAGAGTAGTAGGGCCGGCGGGTGACGAAAATAATGCCCATATTACAAAACTTCCACTCTTGTATTGTCACTTGCACTAGCGCCTCCAGTTTTCTGGTGACTGGTAGTTTGGTGATGACTGTGGTAGGGAGTGGTTGTGCCTGTTGTTGTCTGGTTGTGGAATGTGGTGGCAGTGACTAACAATATGCTGGACTGAATTGGCTGATATGGCAGTTTTATCTAATTCCTCTTGTTAAACATAGAGAGTGAAAGTAACGCGGGTATAAGTGGCTGGGGAATGGTTGGGAGAAGGAGGGAGATAAGAAGAGAGGAAACCAGTAGGATGGAAGTAGTGGAAGCAACGAAGAAAGTCAAAATGAGGAAAGCCCCACGAATTGATGGGTTTTGCGGTGAAATGCTGAAGTACGGTGAAGAGATAGTAGCAGAATGGATATGGAAGATGTGCAGATTTGCCTGGGAGGAAGGTAGAGTCCCGAGTGATTGTAAGTCAGGTATAATCATTCCCGTGTACAAAGGAAAAGGGGAAAAGGAAGTGTGTGGTAATCAAAGGGGCATTTGTCTTCTTAATGTAATAGGAAAAGTATATAGTAGGATACTAACAGTGTTAAGGAAATAATGGTGGAACTAGTTGGAGAAGATCAAGGAGGTTTTAGGAAGGGAAGAGGTTGTGCAGATCAGATATTCATCCTAAGGAGTTTAGTGGAAAAGTTTCTAGAGAAGAGAATGAAGTTGTCTGCTGCCTTCATGGATCTGGAGAAAGCATATGACTGTGTGGAGCGACAAGAAATGTGGAAAATGTTAAGAATATATGGAGTGAATGGGAAGCTGAGTGCCGTGAAGAGTGTGTATGAGGGTGCTAGGGCTACAGTGCATGTGGATGATGAACTGAGTGAATTTTTCTATCTGAATGTTGAATTAAAACAGGGATGTGTCATGTCTCAATGGTTGTTCACTTTGTATATGGATGGAGTTATTAATGATATACAAGGTAGTGCAGTGGATGCTGGGGCGGCCCTAATGAGAGAGGGCGGCGACTGGAAACCTACCGTACTGTTGTCTGCAGATGATACTGTACTGTTAAGTGAAGACGAAGGAGAATTGGAAGGCTTGGTGAGTTTGGATGAGTTTGGAAGAAACGGAATCTGAAGGTGAATGTAGGGAAGAGAAAAATTATGGTCTTCGAGACAGATGAGGTTAGTGAGTGCGCTCTGAGGACGGAGAGTAAGGACATGGAATATGTGAGTGCATGTAAGTACTTGGATAGTGTGATGAATAAGGAGGGAAGTTTAGAGGATGAAGTGCTTGAACGGAAACAACAAGGTATAAAGGTTACTGGTTCACTGAAAGCAGTGATTAGAAATAAGGAAGTGAGCAAGGACATAAGAAAGTCGTTGGTGCATGACAGTACTGTAATACCCACTCTGACGTATGGAAACATTTAGACCTTGTTGGACGGACGCAAGACAAAAGTGAGAGCAGCGGAAGTACGCTGTTTGAAAGGAGCATGTGGAGTTATATGGAGAAACAGACTGACGAATGAGGAAGTCAAGGAGTGTTGTGGTGTGGATGTGGATGTGACATAAAGCGTTAGTATAAATACATTGGGATGGTTTGACCATGTGAAGAGGATGGAGAGTGAGGGACTTGCGAGTAGGAGAGTGTATGTGAGTGAGGTGGGGGGCTCGAGAGAGAGAGAGAGAGAGAGAGAGAGAGAGAGAGAAACCAAGGATGAGATGGAGGGATAAAATGGAGAGGTAAATGAAAGAAAGGGGTGTGAGATGAGGGGAGGGCAGCGAAATGGAAGGGGACAGGGCGACATGGAGGCAATTTGTTAGTAACCACTCCTTATGGGATTAAGGTCTTGGCTATAAAACTGATATATAAACTATATTACTAAGGTATTTGTACTGCAGTTAGTTTCATTGTCGGGTGTTTTAATGTTTCGTTGTTGTTACTATATTGTCACTAATATTGCCTTTATTATAAATGGCTGTGCTTACCACCTACGCACTTGATACAGTTCTATTTTCAGGTTACTATACTATTAATAGCCAAATTTATTCTGGTAGCCAAGCCCAGGAAACTATTTGCTGCATTGGGTGGTAGCCATGTAAACAAATGAACGTCTAATGATCTAGTGGGGTAATGTGCTCTAATCGATGAGACGCAGAAGGGTATACGTCTGAGGGCAAGTCTGGGATTTATTGTTCAGATAATACCCCTCACGTGTTAGCAACTTCCGACTCCCGCCTACGCACTCCCGATGAATTAATCTATAATAATACCGACCACATATTTGTGAAATTTTGTACAAGACAAGCAATTTTGTCATTCTGAAGTATTCCAGAATATTAGAATGCCATCAGTAGTCTTAAATTACTCTATAATAGTTCTTGTACGTATAACTATAGACCCTATTCCCGAAGGGGGTGGTTACTAGTAAAACGCCTCCATCTTGCCTTGTTCGCCATCATACACCTCTCCATCCCTTCCCTCCACCTCATCCTCGGCCTCCCATTACCTTTCCCCCCTTCCATTTCACTCACATACTCAATCAGTGAAGTGCACTTTTGAGAGTGCGACGAGCGAACGAGCATTTCGCCATACGACTATCACCATAATTTCATCTTGGTGTAGACTTTGAACGTTTCTGGTGAGGTAATTGAACAATAACAGAAGAATTATTGAGCTACAGTATTTTTGAAGTTGATTTTATAATGGAGCATGTCAGTAGAAGCGTTCAGTACATTACCTTGGAAAGTTGTGATTTCAAGGGATTTGTTTAGTTTCATCAGTAAATATATAGCTAAAAACCAAATCTATTAAATGTATCTACTGCCTCCTGAAAGAAGCTCTTCTCTATCTCACGTAGTAAAAAACTTATTAGTCTCTGAAAACCATAGCAGTCGAGCCGTGTCGTGTCGGGCCGGGTTTGGTCATGTTAGGCTGCTCATCTCTCACATGAATGTAGATTAAACCTCAATTCGCTATATTTTCTCACTTCACTCGCTGCGCTTGCTCGCTAGTAACTTCTCTCTCTCTCTCTCTCCATGCCAAACCAGGCACGGTACTTTTCCTCACGTCATATTATTTTCATCTTTATAAAATATACGAGGTGCTACCCCAAAGTTCCAGTAATTTGAACAGAGAGAGCCAACTGTTTGCAGCTTTGCCTTTTGCCACTAGGATGGGTCAGCAGCACCCGTTGTGCGTCGGTGTGGCCCCGGTCGTGTCTGTGAGCAGACGTGTTGTTGAGCTACACCTACTATTTTAACGTGGTGTGTAGGTGGTTTGACGATTTTGCAATAGCGGACCAATGGCGCAGCAATGTCAAGTCGATGTTGATCGTTTTCTTCCATATCCAAGGGATTGTTCACAAGGAATTCGTCCCACCCAGTGAAGCTGTCAGCGAAAAGTTTTACTGTGAAGTTTTACAGCATGTGAGGGAGAACATCCGCCGCAAACGTCCACAACAGTGGAAGAACAAGGACTGGGTCCTGCATCATGACAACGTTCCCGCCCACACACATCGATTTTTGTCCAGCAGTTCCTGGCTTCCACTACCACTGTAGTCATTCCTCACCCACCCTATTCACCTGACCTTGCCCCCTGCGACTTTTTCCTGTTTTCCAAGCTGAAATTACGACTGGAAGGGCGTCGATCTGACTCGATTGAGAAGATCCAGACAGAATCGCGGGAGGTGCACAAGACCATCACGCCTAAAGCCTTCCAGGGATGCATGGACTCGTGGAAAAAATGCCGGGACCACTGTATACATGCCCAAGGGGACTACTTCAAAGGCAACAGTGAGAACTAGAAGGTAAGGTAACTTATTTTCCTACAATATTCAAATTACTGGAACTTTTGGGTAGCAATTCGTATAAGTAGTTTTCCCGTTAATGTCAAGAAATCTGTAATAATAAGGTCTTTGTAGTTGTGAAATCTCTTCCATCTCCGTAGTTGTGAAATATTCATTGGCAGCAGTATCCTTGGTTTTGAAGTTTCTGTAATACTGGTAACGTAATTACAACTGAATAATGTAAACTAATATCATTCTTACAGCTGAAGAATAATTTGCTACACAGACTGGCACAACTTGACTGTGTAGTTATGCAGTCCAGAGTACTCAAAGACTGAAATAATATACTATAAATGTAGATGCAGTTGTGGTGGTGATGTGTCAGATGCAGATGTAAATAACAATAGTTTTTATGTGGCATTTGTGTTGATGGTGGTACGTTTGTAGTATTGTGCAGCTGTGCAGTGTTCTAACACGTTTTTGGTAGTGACTCTGACGGTGGCAGTGGTTATGGCAGTGCTAAGGTAATGGTGCCAGTGATAACTCTGTAGTGATTGCGGTGTTGATGATGATGGCTGTTACTGTGTGGTAGGTGTGTTTTGTTGTAGTTGCTTGTATTATAGTTGTATGTGTGTATGGTAGTTTGAGGTGTGTTTTTTGCATTTTTCATTCTCTGTCAAAAAAAGGCTTAGAGCCAGCAATACTTCTCTTTTACTAATGAAGCTGTTACTATATTTCTTGTTCTAACTTCAGGTGTAAATCATTGCTGCTTTAGCTGATACTGTTGTCATAGCTGCCATCAATTTCGTGGGTCTTGATTTCGTTGTGTGTTTTTAGTAGCTCTAGTTCAGTTTGTAATAGTTCTTTTTCTTCTTTCTACCTTCCATACCACTTACTTTAGTTGGTATAGTTGTCGTGTTTGCTTGCTAAAGTTCTAATGATGAGGCTGATGAATATTGTTTAAATTTTTATGATCGAAAATTGGCATGCTAAATAAAATAGCTTGCGTTTCTATGCAAGAAAGAAGGAACCAAAGGCCAGAAGAACGCAAGATTGATTCCCCCAAGAAAAAATACGAACAAGATAACACAGTCAAGCTCAAGATCCGTTCTAGATGCCTGGACACACTGCGTTTAAAAGACTGTAGGTCATAGGTAGTTGAAAATACAGACAGGAATGACAGTTTCAGAGTTGGCTTCCTGCATTCAAGAAGGACTGGGAATAACGGCTAACCCTTGCATTAGAGACTTGCACAGGAAAGGGATGATCGTTTGCTGATAGAAGCAAACTACTGTACTGTACTGCAGTAGTGGTGGAGGGATGCAAGTAGACAGTTCAGACGAGCAGTGACCATTGAAGTAGAGACGGAAAAGACAGAAAGATGCAACAGTGCGGCGAAGAGAAAGAGGTTAGAGGGAGTCGGTAAGATGAGAGTTAATGAAGCGAAAAGCCTCTGAAGTGAAAGGAGAATAAACCCAAAGAATGTATTATCGTAGTAATGGGAGGTAGTAATGTATTAATGGAATTAATTGCCGTCCAGAAAATTAATTGAAAAGATTATTATAAAAAAAACTGAACTGCTCACGCTTCAGCAAAACCAGACCGAAATTCATTTTTTTTTTTTTTTACCTAAAACTAATCATACGCAAAAATAATTACCTGGATACTGTCGATAAAATAATTGCAATATACCGGTCCAGGCTGCACAATATCACTTTGTGTTTTCTGTACGCTGTTATTTATTTTTTTTGACAGGTAGACTGGCTTTTCTGAGCCGAATATAATTGTGTGGCCTTGACTGGAATATGACAGGAAGAACTATATGACCAAATTATTTACCCTAAACAGCACGTGCTGGGTTTCTGGACTCTTTGCTACTTAAGAACAGATGATAACTTCAATACGGTGACTTTTATATTCTTACAATTTCTGGTCGATTTTACTCAGCAAAGTATGATGAGTGTTACGAAAAGTATGATGACTGTAATGAAAAGTTTGATGAGTGTTATGAAAAGTATGATGACTTATGAAAAGTACAGTATGATGACTGTAATGAAAAGTTTGATGAGTGTTATGAAAAGTATGATAAGTGTTATGAAAAGTGTGATGATTTATGAAAAGTACGATGAGTGTTCTTAAAAATATGATGAGTGCTATGAACGGTATGATGAGTGTTGCTGAAAAATTATTATGAAGGATTTGTGTGACAATGCATCCTACTGAAGGTGCTTGTATAGCGGGACATACCTGTGAGCTAGACATATAAAAAATATTTCCTCTAACAAGCTATACGAAAATAACGAGAGAGATCCTGTAATTTTGACATTATTCGTCTGACAGTACTGGAAAGAGAAACTTTGGAGTCAAAACTTCACTGCAGTTTGTGGGAATAATGTGAATCAGGATTCGAAATGCTTTCATGTAATGGTTACTTGGAATAACTCATATTAGTTCTGCCTTTTTTTTTTTTTTTAATTTTCACTCATTAATGGCAGCACCTCTCATGAATGGGACTAAAATTATGTTATAAGAGAAAGACATTAAGAACCAACGAGAACTCTTTCCGCACTCTAAAAACCTTATTGCATACCAGGTTATGCATCAGCAGGAACTTCTCTGCCTTAACCGTTCAGCTGTTAGGGACGCATTCTGGTGGTTTCACTTCGACCCATGTCACCTCTCCCATGACAGCTACGACTCTGTTGTGGTTTTACTTAAGCAAGCTGTGTCGACACTGAGAGAGAGAGAGAGAGAGAGAGAGAGAGAGAGAGAGAGAGAGAGAGCAAACGAATATTAAGGTGAATAACCTACTCCCTTGCGTGATACAGTATTTATGCAGACAGTCGTAATTAAGAGGTATATGTGATAAGCAACAGAATAATAAGATATAATGTGGAATTTAAATATCTAAAGAGCAAGTGCCTGATTGGTAACAGTATCATCTGAGAAATTTATCCGACACTAAACAATACTGTGCTGTTCTGTAACACAAGAGGATGGTGAAGGTTGCACCTGTTTAAATTGACTTTGGTCAGCGACCTTGACCTTTAACTGATTCTTCGGACTCGAATCTCTCTGTCCAAGTTAAACCTGGACGCTTCCACAAAGTTTAGTTTGCATCAGATAAAATGTGTACAAATTAAGCTTGCCATGTTCTAAAAAATAATAAAGAAAAGGTCTTGAATGATCCACAACTCGCCCCAGAAAATTGATCCAAATATGCTCAAAACTGTTATTTTGTTCACGCACGTGACAGAGAGTTGACCTTTATTCTTGTCCTGTAACTTTGACTAAATTTTACCAAAACTGAATTCCTCTGTACTCATTGTTCTCAAAACTGAATCCCGTCGTTCTTCTATGACATTTGTTACTTCCACGGGGTTTGGTTCAAATAAGATCAAAAGTGTGTGAGTTGACCTTACCCTGTTACTCTGACCTTTGATCTTTCCCAATGACCTTGATCTTTGAGCTTGCCCTATGATCTTCAACTCTTACTTTTCCAAAATCGAAACCTATTCTTGCCTTATCCTCAACTGTGTTTGCATTGTATTTATTTCCTCTCTCTTAAGCTGAACCATCTCTCTCTCTCTCTCTCTCTCTCTGTTTGTGTGTGTGTGTGTGTGTGTGTGTGTGTGTGTGTGCGCGCGTGCAACTCTTGTGTGGTCGCATCAGGGTTATAATACAGTATTTCGGCCTCCACCTTCTCCCCGAAAGTGAGGATGGTGGATTGCTGGAAATG
The DNA here is from genome assembly GCF_032717465.1 of Coenobita brevimanus. Lineage (NCBI taxonomy): Eukaryota > Metazoa > Arthropoda > Malacostraca > Decapoda > Coenobitidae > Coenobita > Coenobita brevimanus. Next base: position 12,996,657 of record NC_137013.1, read on the forward strand.
AGTAACTTCAGCCTGCAGTCCACCTGACTGACTTTCTGGAACCTGAGGCTACAATCACTACATCATACTATCTTTTTTTCCCCTTTCTTCTCTGTCCGTTGCTTTCGTTGCATTCTCTCTTCTTCTCTTACACATATCGTTCTTTCCATCTTTTTCTTCATACATTCTCCCATCAACTTAGACATTCTTCGCCTTTTCCTTTTACCCTCACCCTGTTCTTACCATCTCTTCTTTTACCTGTCTCAATTTCTCCTGCTTTCACACCCTTCCTAGGCCGTGCCCATGAAGCAAAATACTTCTTCAACAGAGTCGTAAACATCTCGAACAGATTACTCCCAGATTCCATGAACAGTATCTCAGTTAAGACATTTTAAAACAAAATTGATAAGTACTTGCACGAGAATCCTCACCTGACTCTGTTTCTGTCCGAATAGCCTACTTTTACCATCTACGCATAAGTTCATTCCCCTAATGTCTACAAAACACCCCCTAAACTTAACATACTTGTACATAGCATTGCATCATGTTATTATATACTTACCATACAAATAATGTAGTATAAGCTCAGACTAGGATCTGCGCAGATAGGCCTGAGTTAACGGTCACTACTCTTACTTTCGACCTGTGATGGACTGTGGATCACTGAGGGTCCCTGTTATTTAAGTGACCACCATCAGGATTTTTTAATGTACAAAGGCCCACTGCTTCAGGAGATAATTTGTGTACTTGTCCCACATGGGAAAGTTCCTTGTCACAGTGAAGAGAATGGAGCTGAGGCCTGATTAACTGCTGCCTACCTTAAAAGTGCTAGGCAAGGCTGCCACACCATTCCTGAATATCACTCTGTTCAATTTCAACATTGTGTCTACAGACGCCCCGTCAACTCAACATATTCATTCATAATGCCATGCCTCAGTTATTTATTTGATTATTCGTTTTGCTTTATTACTCTCTTTTTTCAGGTAGCCTATATATAAAATACTGCAGAACGTAACTTTTGCTTTCCAGTTTTTACTGTGAAATTTCTATGTCAGTACAGTATATACATGTTGCATGGTGGTCCTTCTCACCTTTTCCTGCCAGTTTTAACTGCAGGGTTCGGTGGCGGGGGGAGCTTTCTTGCTTTGCTATCCATATCCTTCATCATGTAGAATTAGATCTCGTAGTCATAGTTCACTATGTATGTAGCAGCCTCCAAAGTACCATAAGGTCTGTTGCTGTTTGCATTCCTTTGTATTCCTTTCACTTGCCCCACACCTCTTCCTCACTCTTTCCTTTTTTTCATAACCTCTCCCTCACTCCTCCACATCTTTTCCTTTTTCCCTCTTCCTCCCCTGCCTATAGCTCCCTGTTCATTTCCCCCTTACTCCTTTCCCAGCCTTCCAGTCGCTCCTCATTTTTCGCATACTTCTTCCTTTATGTTTTATTTTCCTTCCTATTACCTTCTTTCTTCCCCATCCAGACTTGTCCCCTTCTTTCTTCGTCTATCTTTCTCCTCCTTCCGTGGTTTATTTTGTACCTTTATCTCTCTCTCTCTGTATTCCCATTTTCCTCCTCCTCCTCCTTTTTCTTCCCTTCCTTTCTGTTTCTTCGTAGTCCTTTCCGCATCCAACTTTACGTATAATCTACTTTAACTCTCTTACCAGTCTCTCTCTCTCTCTCTCTCTCTCTCTCTCTCTCTCTCTCGTCCATTTAGACCCGACCTCTTTCTTTTCTTCAATCCCCCCCCCTCATCGTCTGTGTGTACTTTTCTCTCTTACATTTAGTCATTTTCATCAATCTTCTCCCGCACTTCCCCTTCTTGCTTTCCTTCCCTTGAAATCTTCGCTCATCCTTCTCTCCACTTCCTGTGTTGCTTTCGCCATTTGTACATTCCTCTTTATTATTATTTTTTCCTTTTCCACCCCCTTTTTTTTATTCTTTTCCCTTTCTCCTCCATTTCTTCTTTTCTCTTCTTTCTCCTCCTCCTCCTCCTCCTCCTTTCACCTCCTCACCGTGTGACATCTCAGAGTCTCCCCCCAACACCACTGCCACATGACGGATATATTTTTTCTTTTCCTGACGGATGTGAAGGATGCCTCGGAGAGCCTGTCAACACACCAAGAAAGGTAGCAAAAAGAACACGTGAATTTAAGCCTTTAGAATAAAAAAAAAAGAGAGATTCATTCATTGCCATACGCCATGTATCCCAAACGGGGTGGCCAAGGGCTTGGAGTTAATTGTTTTACAGGGAGGGGCACTAATCCTCCACCAACCCCACTTGACATGTAGGGATGCCAACAGCATCTGGTGTTCCCAGGCGGTCACCCATCCAAGTACTATCCAGACCCAACGTTGCTTAACTTCGCTGATCGAACGGGAAGCGGTGTACTCAACGTGGTATGGCCGTTGGCCATATAAAGTAAAAAAAAAAAGTTAAAATTGTACATCCACTACCATATAACATATTTCGTAATGTAGGGACCACAGGCTTGGTTACCCGGTACTACAGTATAATCCGGAACAGTTAATGGTAGATGGAATTATTCTCCAGGTTGCATTTAATAAAGAAGGGAACTTCTAATCACCCATAGAAGCTTCAAAATTTGCAATAGATTATTGTGCAAAGTTGTATCTGTGAGAGTCTTCTCCCCTCATTTATGTAAGGGGCTTTGTCCATTGGACTCTATACAGTGTGTCCCATGAGATTTGGAGAAACTCGAAGAAGGCATTACTGGAGCATCGGTACAATCCTGGGGCGTTTCGGAGCTAAAGTTACTGATGACCGTTTGGGTGAAAATACTCTTCCAATAATCAAGTGATCAGAACATCATTAGTTACAGTGTCAGAGCTTTTGAGAATTTGACTCAAATTGATGTAGATTATTATTATTATTTTTTTTTTACATTACCATTCGAATAACCCTTGAAGTTGTTTCACACATCTATCGGGACACACTGAGTATATGTATTTACCGTGTCACATTGCTGATTGGACACATGTCAGCGGGTATTTAGGAGACTCAGTCTAATCTAGCCTCGGTTATTTCATTTGATAATAAATATATAATTGGTTTTGAGAATTAATTGTCGGACGAACTGGTTAAGATCCTCAATTAAAACTTCCCGTGGTTCCCGTTATGTGTGAAGTGAGTGGAGGACTTATAAATTCGTGTCAGCAACCCTTTGCACTAACATAATATGTCCGTCTGGCTATTGTTGATGTAGTTTCAGGCAGCAGCTACATTGAGTGACCCTAAGACATCCCGAAAATTACATTCAAAATACATACACAAACTGAGAACTTTGGCTGACCCCCGTTTAGTTACATTTTCATGCAGTCAATGCATTATATTGTGTATTTCAGAATTCAATCATATTGTATTAATCATCCACAAAGCGAGGCGATAATGTAACTGCCTGCATATGCGAGTTTGTCTCTGTGTCAGACTATCTATCTATCTATTGCCAGATGCCTTAATCCCGTACAGGGTGGCCACAAACAAATTCTGTCCCCCGCCATTTCATTGCCCTGCTCCCAACTCCCCCCCCCCCTCTCATATACCTCTCCACTTCACCTTTCTATCTCATCCTCGGCCTCCCCCTCCCTCTCCCCTCCTCCACCTCACTCACATACACTCTCCTCTTCAGTCTCTCACCCTCCATCCTCTCCACATGGCCAAACCACCTCAGTGTGTTCCTCCTAATGCTTCCTATCACAACCACATCCACACCACAACGCTCCTTTATATCCTCATTTGACAGTCTGTCTCTCCATATGACTCCACAGGCTCCTCTCAAATAACTAATTTCCACTGCTTTCACTCGTGACTTGCGTCCTTCCAACAACGTCCAAGCTTCACTTCCATACGTTAGAGTTCGTATCACAATACTGTCTTGTAGTAACTTTTTCACTTCCATGCTCACTTCCCTGTTTCTTATCACTGCTTTCAAGGAACCAGCAACCTTTCTTCCTTGTTGTACCCTTTCAAGCACTTCACCCTCCAAACTTCCATCCTTACTCATCACACTCCCCAAGTATTTAAACGTACTCACATTTTCCATTTCCTCATCATCCAACCTCACTGTACATTCACTGATTTCACCTCTCTCAAAGACCATCATTTTACTCTTCCCTACATTCACCTTTAGATTCCGTTTCTTATACACTCTCCCAGACTCATCCACCAAGCCTTGCAGCTCCCCTTCGTCTTCATTTAACAACACAGTATCAACTGCAACAATAGTACAGGGAGTTTTCAAACACTATCCTCTCTCACTACGGTCACTTCAACAGCCACTGACCTACCCTGTATCTCTTTTATTATCCCATCCATGTACAGACTGAACAACCATGGAGACATGACACATTCTTGTTTCAAACCAACCTTCAAAGAGAAAAATTCACTCAGTTCACCATCCACACGCACTGCAGCCTTAGCACCATCATACATACTCTTCACAGCATTCAACAACTTCACATCTACTCCATATATTCTTAATACTTTCCACAATCCTTGTCTATCAACCCTGTCATATGCTTTCCTCAAATCCATAAAGGCCGCATACAACTTCTTTCCCTTCTCTAGAAACTTTCCCACTAAAGATCTAAGAATGAATATCTGATCTACACAACATCTTCCCTTCCTAATGCCTCTCTGTTCTTCTCCAAATAATTCCTCCGTTATTTCCCTAACTCTGTCAATACCATACACTTTTCCTATTACAATAAGAAGACAAATGCCCCTATGATTACCGCACACTTCTTTTTCCCCTTTTCCATTGTACAAGGGAATAATAAACCTGATTTCCAATCCTCCAGGGCTCTACCTTCCTCCCAGGCCAATCTGCACATCTTCCACATCCATTCTACTACTATCTCTCCCCCATGCTTCAGCATTACACCACACACTCGATCAATTCCTGGGGCTTTCCCGAATTTCACTTTCTTCATTGCTTCCACAACTTCTATCCTACTGATTACTTCCTGTCTTCTTACCTCCCTCTTCTCCCAGCCATTCCCCAGCCACTTATACTCGCACTACTTCCATTCTCTATGTTCAACAATTCCCTAAAGTGTTCTCTCCATCTGCTCACTTTTTCTCCCTTCTCCACTAGTAATCTACCATTTTTATCTTTCACTCCCCTACTGACTTCCACCATGTCTTACTCTCTTCACCTCTTTCCAAAACATTTTCTTACGGTCCCTTCACTTTACACACAAATTCCTTCCAAACTCCTCATCCACTCTCTTCTTACTCTCTCTTAGTAATCTTTTCACTTCTCTCATCCTTTCTAAATATAACTCTCTCTTCAGCCTGTCAACTTCTTCTACGCCCCTATTTCTCATCCATTCATTGTATGCTTTCTTCTTTTGTGCCACAGCCTGTCTCACCTCTTCATTCCACTATCCTCTTCCTTGCACCCCTTTCTGTTAACAGAATATCTCAAAATCAAGTGGACAGATTATATCCAAACTCTGTACATAAGAACATAAGAAGAGAGGATAACTGCAGTAGGCCGGTTGGCCCATGCTAGGCAGCTCCTAGAAGAGTAACTGAACTAGTAGAATGAGATAAGGATAGCAAAGAAGAAGGCTCTCCCCCGCCCTCCAAACCCTCCAGCCGAAGCCGGCAGGAAAAAGTCAGAAAGAACACCAAGCCGTATAGAAAAACTGGCGTGGACATTTTACAGGAAAGTGTGAAAAGAGAATAGAGACTATCACAGTGTAACCTGAAAGGAAATTTTTTTTGAATTAGTATTGGTTATAAGATTTTCTTTATTCTATATCCACCCCTTATTTGTCATATGTTTATCTAGCCTATGCCTGAAACTCTCAATGGAAGAGGCAGCAACTACTTTACTAGGTAGCTTATTCCATTCGTCTACTACTCTATTACCAAACCAATTTCTACCGATTTCCTTTCTGAAACGGAATTTTTCTAGTTTGAAACCATTATTTCTAGTTCTATCCTGTATGCTCACTTTAAGTACCTTGCTAATATCTCCCTTATTTTTACCATTCATCCACTTAAATACCTCAATTAAGTCTCCCCTTACTCTACGCCTCTCTAGTGAATGCAGACTTAGTCTTTTCAGTCTGTCTTCATATGGCAGGTTCCGGACGTCATGTATCATTTTAGTCATTCTTCTCTGTACATTTTCTAACGAATTAATATCCATTCTATAGCAAGGACACCAAAATTGTACTGCGTAGTCTAAATGTGGCCTTACTAATGCTAGATAAAGTTTTAGTATTACTTTAGATGATCTATTGCTCACGCTTCTCGAAATAAATCCTAGGACCCTATTTGCTTTATTTCTCGCATTAATACACTGTTGCCTTGGTTTAAGGTCGTTACTAATCATAACTCCTAGATCTCTCTCGCATTCCGATTTGCTAATTTCTTTGTTATCTAAGCTGTATTTAGTATCTCCAATGGTCTTACCTACGTTAAGTACTTTACATTTTTCAACGTTAAATTCCATTTGCCAAGTTTTAGACCATTTGGACAATGTATCGAGGTCTTTTTGTAAGTTATGGCAATCGTCAGTCGAGTTAATGATACGCCCTATTTTTGTATCGTCAGCAAATTTGCTGATTCTGCTATTGACTCCTAAGTCTAGATCATTTATATATATGATAAATAATAAGGGACCGAGTACTGAACCATGTGGTACACCGCTAGTTACTAATCCCCAGTCCGACTTAGTTCCATTTATTAATACTCTCTGCTTTCGTCCCTTCAGCCAGGATTCTATCCATTTTAAGATATAGCCGTCTATACCGTGTGCTCGAACCTTTCTAACTAACCTTTCATGTGGGACTCTATTAAAAGCTTTACTAAAGTCCAGATAAATAACATCGTAAGCTTTATCGCTATCTACTGCCTCATAGACCTCCGAGTAGAATGACAACAAATTTGTGAGGCAGGATCGTCCTTGCCTGAATCCGTGCTGACTTTCGTTTATAAGATTAAATCTTTCTAAGTGTTCTCTAATCTTATTTGCCAAAATTGACTCTAACATTTTTCCTACTATTGACGTTAGACTTATCGGACGATAATTCAACGCAGCTGATTTATCACCCTCTTTAAAGATGGGCACTACGTTTGCGGTTTTCCACGCCTCTGGAACTTCTCCTGAACTTAAAGAGTCATTAAATAACGTTAAAAGTGGCTGACATAATTCTTCTTTGGTTTCTTTTATAATTTTTGCATATATATCGTCCGGACCTGGCGATTTTTGAGGTTTTAACTTATTAATTTCTTTCAATACGTTTGTTGGTTAACATTTTTTGTGAAACTGGGATGATATGCCTCCGACTTTCAGATGATTACTGCTCTATTTTTTTTTTTTTTTTACAGGAATGCAAAATGATTGAAATACAGTGGGTGAAACCCTAAGACTTTTCAGATTTCGTTATCGGCCATCTAGCGAGGCAGTAACATAATCGCCTGCGTCTGTGTGTGTCGGTGTGTCTGTTTTGAACTGAATATATTCTGGCGAAGCTGCAATGCTATGCTTCCAACTGGCAGAGGATTATTGATTTATCTTTTAGTGATGGTGGCCGATACATGGGCGAATGCTTTGGCTTTATTTGGCATGTGCTTTTTGCAGTTTATAGATATAGGTAACAATGTTGCTATCATTCAACATGTCCTCTCTTTATCTGTGTATATACTGTAGGTAATCATCATCATCATTATCCATAACAAAAACAACAGTAGTCTAAGTTAGCCCTGTAACCGTGTGAGTCCATTTAAGTGTCACTGTAGGGCCAAACTTTCATCTCGGAATGAGAGTGATAACCAGAATTATCCATTCCTTGTATTGGCGAAGTACGAAAAAAGAAAATGTTGTCTGTGGAATGACTGATTCATCCAAATGGCGAAGTGTTGCAGTGACTACGTTTCTGTCAGAACCCCTGTATTGCAAGCATTAAAAAATCCCTGCACTCACTTTAAATGTCCACAGCATTTGAGGTTCGAACCCTTGAGGTAGAGCACACGTAAACGCGAGTCACACACGGTACCACTAGGCCGCCTTAGTTCCCGTTGTACTGTAGTCCACTGCAAGACAAATATCACTCATCATTTTCAGTCTCATCTCAGCACAGTTCAGAACCTCATCATTCCATCTTGTTCTCTGTCTGCTTCTTCCTCTCGCTCCATATCTACGTTATCATTCAGTTACACTGTATGTTCATCCGCTATTCTTTTCTACGAATGCTGTGGCCTGGCCACATCCTTTTATGTTTTTGTATGGTCGGGATTAATGCCCTATACTTTCGTCTACCTTTCTTATCATTTTTTTCCTCCATGTTGTACGCAACATAATCCCCTCCATTCCTCTCTGAGCAATCCTGCCTTTACATTCCAAGGATTTTGCTAGACTCAACGTTCCCCATTCATAAGTTAAAACGGGAAACACGCTTTGCATATATAACAGTCTGTTTAGACATAAAGGCTTGGCTTATCCTTCGCGAATGTACTTACTTTACCTAATTATCATCATCTCATTCCTTGATTTCGTTGCCGGAACAGGAACTTTATGAATCGCCTGTCTTGCATGCATATATAGTTCAACACAGTCCAGTTCTCCATTTCCTGTATTTCCTGGATGGGAGTGAGTATTGCTGAGCATATTTCTCGTGTACTTCGTGCTCATTTGCATGCCTGCCTACTAGTCTGGTGGCAGAATGGTCATTATCGGATGAACCTCGTTCCAAGACCTATACAAAGTTTTATTGCATTTTCCGATACTTTGGGATGTAACAATCAAAACAAAACAGTGCACCCAGCTGGCACACTTGAGCGTTTCAAAATGGAGGCCGAAATCGAATATGGCTTCTTGGATGAATGATGATGCTAATAAAACATGTTTAGCTATCTTTTTCAGTTTTTAATTTTCTTCATACAATAATAATATTAACTTTCCTATCAGAACATGCACTAAACAAAATGATCACCTGTAAACTACACATTGTAACATTTTATTTTAAAGATTATTAAGTTTTTATGATCATATTCCGGTGCCGATAGAAGAAATTTTGAATGTTAATAAACAGCTATCATCAAAGTCCATAAAACAATAAAGATATCATTTGAGTGCTATTTCCTAACTCAATGCTGCTTATATTTTAGGTACATATCTTAATTACAGAGTCAGAGAGCAAACTTCTATATCAAATTATACATATTGCTTTATTTAAATTTCAGAGGAGCTTGCATTTTTCTTTTACCCAAGATTCTATTACAGAATAATGTTGAGTAGATTATATCTAACAGAAGCTTTTTAGTTCCAGGTTTCTATGAAAAGAGGTCATGATGGAAGACACCTGCTTTCTTAAAGACTATATGAACTGTAGTGATAGTGGTGGTGGTGCTTTTCTTAATGTAGGATTTGAAAAACTTTGAGTAGCTAGCATGCATAGAGGTGACAGTCTGCATGAAAAGCTTAGTCATGATAGTGAAACTAGATATAATTGTCATAGAAAATGTGCTTCCTTTTACACATCCAAGTATCTCATAAAACGCCATTTATCTAAACAGCACGATGAGGAACTCAGCAATAAACCAGAGGCCAATAGAAGTCGTCGTTCAGATGAGCCTACATTTATCTTTAAGGAACACTGTATATTCTGTGGGGAAAAATGTGTTGAGTTAGACCCACTAAATCCAAGTAGGTGGCAGCGTGTTGTTAAATGTCAAACTGCTGATCATGGATGCTCAGAAAACATTTGAGGAAGGATGGCCACAGAGTTTTCACAAGCGACTCACAAGACCAGTTGTGCTAATGTCAACTTCAAGAAAAAAATAAAGTAGGCAATATATCTGTGTATGATACCACGTTGATCTATTCACGAGTGCTTTATCTTCAAACCTCTAGGAACATCAACATGAGAGATGTTCTCTCCTATGAGTTGGCTGCATTTCCACCCTCAATATTCCAGGAAAAGACACGTGATATGAGGTTGTCACCTTCTAAAGCCACCATGAAAGCCAAAATCCAAGTGGATGTATCTGATCGCAGAACGGTCCCAGCTGATGCTATAATACTTGATGGGTGTGCAATTCTCTGGTCTGTCAAATGGCCAAGCTAAGGTGTCATAGAAGATTATATACTAAAGTTTGAGCAGTACCTAAGTCACTGTCTTTTAGCAGCAAACACACATCTGATCTCTGACAGATATCACAGTAGAAGCATAAAAGAGGCAACACGAGCAGCTAGAGCTGGGAAAGAACCAAGTAGATGCCACAGACTGTCATTGGCAACACCTCTGCCACCACAAAAGGTCTGCTTAACAGTTACACACAATAAATCCCAGGTGATTAATCTCATTTGTGAGTATCTGTGTGAGCACACTGATCTACTGGCACACAGTGACAAACACCATGTGATTACAGGTAAGGAACCAATACCAGTAGAGCTTTGTAATGGAATCAGAAGAAGCAGGCCTGACTTGCGCACTACACATGAGGAAGCTGATGTTATTGTGGTGCAGCAAGCTGTCCATTTGGCAAGGTCGGGAAGACACAGCATTAGCATTGTTGCTGATGACACAGACATATTTGTCCTGTTACGCCACTTCTATAAGCAAGAAAATCTTGCCTGCAATATGGTAATGGTTGGTACAAGCCCTTCACGATCAAGTGCAGATATCAAAGCAACAGTTGAGCAAAATCAAGATGTTCTCAACAGTCTGTTACCTGCCCATGTTCTTACAGGATGTGACAGTGTTTCATATCTTTTTATGGAGTATTGGTAAAGGAGCAATGTTAAAGGCAATATAGAGTGGGAAGACACTTACTAGATTAGGGTGGCAACAAGAAGAGCTGACTGATGTCACTGCTGATGCCACAAAATTCATTGCAGCATGTTATGGCTTTCCAATTGAAAACAACATGACATCTTTAAGATATACTGTGTGGCAATCAAAGATGGACAATCTTCGGCTCACCACAGCACCAGAGCTAAAAGCTTTGCCACCAACAATAGAAGCATTTGAAGAACATGTTTGCAGAGCCCATTTACAGGCAGCAGTTTGGAGAAGCTCCCTTCATTCAGAGTCACCATAAATGAACCCTCTTCAGGACCAAGGATCCTGATTCAAACATGTTGGTTCCAATTGGCTTGCCACCTGATATTTCTCCTGCACCACTTGATATCCTAAAACTAATCAAGTGTGGGTGTAAATCCCGCAGTCCATGTTCAACTGCCCGTTGCAGTTGTGCTGCAGCACAACTTCCTTGCTCACTGTTTTGTGCTTGCCATGGAACTGACTGCCACAATCCTCAAAGTAAATCAAAAGTGTCTGTTGAAGAAGAGGGAAGTATGGAGGAAAGTATGGACATGGAAATGACAGACACTTAATATATTAATTGTAAATGTGTTTAGTTTATCAGTGTTTTTATATTTATAAGCAACATATATTTTTTATGTAAAGCATTTTGATCAATTCTGAAGGGCGTAATTGGTCTAACATTCTGATATAAGGGATATGAACATTTTAGTTGTGAAAAAGGATTATGGATTAAATATGTTTGTTGGAATAGACATGTTAAATATTTAAAGATGTTTACTGACACAAAGACCTAATTCTCCATCCTTTCCCTGTATAGTTTGTTAAGAAAATGAAATATTGTGGTAATACCTGGTGATAGTCTAACAGGGTACGGTAATTACATTTGGTGCCATTTTTAAGCAATTATAATTAATTGAGTAATTTTTCTTTTCACAGTTTACACATATATGATATACTTTGTTATGCCTAGAATTTCTTGAAATAATTCTAAAACTGAATAATGTAATATTAGTAAAATTAGTGACAACAGTAATAAAAAATGGTAATTTTTCATTTTTTCAGGAGGCCATTTTGGATTTCGGCCCATATAACAAAATGTTCAAGTGTGCCAAATGGGTGCACTTTTTTTTAGTAGGGTCCAATGTATTAAAAATGCAATAAAACTTTGTATATGCCCCGAAACGAGGTTCACTGAAATTCCTCCAGACTATACAGACTCATTCTTGTTCAGATTAGTTGACTTTTTCTTCTGCTTCTGTCTCACTATGGGGTGCTGTGTGTGTTTTGTGCTAAAAGAACGCAGATTTAGCTTACGGTAACAGGCATTACAATGCCAAGGTAACGTTCTCCTATATAAAAGGCGAAAGTTGATTATTTGCCCTTCTGATACCAAGTTATTCAGTTATAAAGACAAGTTGGAAAGTTAACGGCCGTTGAAGGGGCACGTACTTAAGGCAAAAGGGAGCTGCGATATTATTATTATTGTACATGGTTTCTTAAGGTACTGAAGATGTCATGTGGCAGTGCGTTCTCTGTCTGTCTGTCTGTCAGTCTGTTTGTCTCTCTCTCTCTCTCTCTCTCTCTCTCTCTCACACACACACGCACACACACACACACACGCACATACACACACACACACACACACACACACACACACACACACACACACACACACACACACACACACACACACACACACACACACACACACACGGAGAACAGAAATGTGGAGACATTAATGCTACTGCTGACACACATACTAATAAGTTTGAGGTGAAAGATGCCAGGATCCATGAGAGTTAATACATGAGAAGGAAAATAACGTAGAGAACAAATGAGTTCCTACGCTACTGAAATAGACTGAAGGAAACCCGAATGTGTAGAGAGCGAGGACACGTTGGAAGAACGTCTACTGTTTCATTTTCATTACCTGTAACTCAGCACTGGAAATTGTGCCTGACCTTTCCTTTCGCCAACACACTTGGTGAAGGTCACATAGGTGAGGCAAGACCTTGCTGTGGCTAAACCATCACTTCTTGCATGACACGTACCTTTGTGCACATGAATATAGATTCATTAATTATGATGACAAATAACGAGATATTGAAGTATTTGTTTTGAAACACTGTGACACGGTGTTCAAAGTCTGATACATTTTTTCATGATATATCAGCTGAGTGTTGGAGCGAAATTATTGATCACACCAAATTATTACATCATAATGTAAAGTCTCCTTTTCCCTCTTAGTTTATTTCCTATCAAGTCCATATTACTCATAGACAAATTATTGAAGTGCAGTTTTTATGATGAAGTTAAACAGTCAGTGTCCTTCAGTTTACAGCATCAGTTGTATGTAAAAAATCGTGCTGTATTGGAATGCATCTCTGGGATTTCATGAGCACTGTCTTTGGTTCGGATCACAGGGGTAACTGGAGGTATTTATCTTAGTGACGAGATGCTTAGGATGTGAGAGCGGCACGGGCGTACTTCCTTTTCTTTTTTTGCTTGTGTAATGCTGATGAAATGAAGGATGACTTTTATGAGAAGATGCAGGATGTAGTGAATAAAGTGGCAAGACATGATGTGTTAGTTTGCATTGGTGATTTTAATGGGATTGTTGGCAGTAGTAGGGATGGCTTTGAAGATTGTATGGGTAAGGAGGGTGTTGGTATAAGGAACGAAAATGGGGTGCGACTTGGAAGCTTTTGTTTGGCAAAGGACCTTATAATTGGTGGAAATATCTTTGAGCATAGAAAAATACATGAGACTACCTGGATTTCACCATGTGGTAAATATTGTAACCAGATTGACCACACTGCAATTAGCAGAAGGCATAGGAGTTATTTGCAAGATGTTTGCGTAAGGAGGGGGGCAGATATAAGTAGTGATCATCAACTTGTTGTGTCAAAGATTAAAATAAAACTTAAGAGAAACGTTAATGGTAATTGTGCAGGAGGTAATAATTATGATTTTGATGAGCTGAGGAGTGATGAGAGCACGAAAAGTTTCGGTGGGAATGTAGGAACAGGTTTCTAGTCCAGCAGACTTTGATGGAATCTGAAGACAATGATATTAATCAAATGTGGAGAGAGGTAAAAGAGGTTTTGCATGAGAGTGCTAAAGTTACTATTAAGAAAAAGGGAAAAGCGAGAAGGAAGAAGTGGATGTCAGATGAAACATGGAATGCAATTCAGAAAAGGAAAGAGGCTAAGTTAAGAAGTGAAGAACAACATGTTGATGGCCAGGTGGTTGAAGTACTTAGAGCAAAGTACTGGAGTTTACATTCTGAAGTAAAAAGACTCGTTAGACGTGATAAGAGGATACTATATGATGAAAAGGCGACAGAGACAGAAATTAAATTAAGTAAAAATGACGGTCAGAGCACAACAGCAGCGTATCAGGCCATTAAGGAGTTAACTGGGACTGAAAAGAGAAGGAAGGAAATACCTGTTCTAGATAGAAATGGTAATTTGATGAATAAAGATTTGGATATAAAAGGAAGGTGGAAAGAGCACTTTGAATCTGTTCTAAATAGACAAATCCCAGCTGAAGAGGACATTTTGCCATCCGAGAGAGATTTGTAGACAGAAACAGGAGATATAACTTTGGAAGAGGTAGCACAATCTATAAAGGAATTAAAGAATTTTAAGGCCCCAGGAGAGGATGGAATATTCCCTGAAATGCTTAAGGAGGAAAATGACGAGTTGATGAATGCGCTTTCGAAACTTTTTAATGTGGCTTGGGATAATGGTGTAATTCCAGAAGAGTGGAAAAATGGAGTGATTATAAAAATACAAAAAAAGGGAGATTTAAGTGTGTGTGGCAATTGGAGGGGGATAACTTTGACACCTGTAGTTGCAAAAGTCTTTTCCAAAATCTTGTTGAACAGAATAGAGCCAGTAATTGATAAAATTTTAAGAGAAGAACAAGCGGGATTTAGAAAGGGTCGAGGTTGTAATGATCACATTTTTATTGTAAGGCATCTATTGCAACAAGCTAATGAGATGAGAATGCCACTTAGTATGTGTTTTGTGGATTTTGAAAAGGCGTTTGATAGTGTTTCACGTGGAGCTATGTTGAAAATTATGAGATTCCATGGTATACCAGAAAAGTTTGTAAATATTATTAGAAGTCTGCACGAAGGTACTTTTTGTAAGGTAATGGTGGGTGGTTCTTTGAGTGATCCATTTCAAGTTCGGTCAGGAGTGATTCAAGGAGGAGTTCTTTCACCATTGTTGTTTGTTTTGGTTATGGATTATGTTATGAAAAAGGTTGTAAGGAGAACAGGTGCAGGAATTAACTGGAAAGAAAATAAGAAGCTGATGGATTTGGACTATGCTGATGATATTGTACTGATTTGCGGAAGTATTTACGAGATGCAGAGGGTGCTTGATTGTCTGGTGGAGGAAGGAGAATAAGTGGGATTGGTAATAAATTGTGGAAAGACTGAAATTATTAATATGAACGTGGAGAACCAAATCGATTGTGTAATTGGGAATAATGTGGTGAAGAATGTAGAAAACTTTAAATATCTGGGAACGATTGTATCATCTAATGGATCATTAAACAATGAAATTGAGGAGAGGATTAGACAGGCTTGGCGAGCTGTTGGAATGTTGAAATCTGTTTGGAATGATAATATGCTTTCGGTACATACTAAAGTGAAAATTTGCAAGTCCATGGTTAGACCAATTTTAATTTACGGGCATGAGTCATGGTACAGTACAATTGCAACAGATCAGAAAGTATTAGGATTTGAGAATAAAATACTAAGAAGGATTCTTGGGGTAAAGTGGAAAGACAGAGTTACAAATGCAAGAGTAAGGAATATTACGAGAGTGGAATCAGTTAACGAATATGTGAGACTGTCTCGCTGGAAGTGGCTGGGGCACATATACAGAAAAGAAGGTAGTTTAATACAGGATGTGCCAGAGTGGACTGCTAGAGGAAGAAGAGGTAGAGGTAGGCCGAGGGAAACTTGGTTGAGGGCAATGAAAAAAGAAGCAGGAGAGGAGTGTTGGTGGGACCTGAAGGAGATGGCAAGAGACAAATATTGGTGGAGAGAGTTCATTGAGGCCCTATGCATCCCGTGGGGTGCCACAGGAAATGATTGATTGATATGATTGTAATGCTGCCCGGGACGTAGGGTGGTACCTAATTACTTAAAATAAATAATATGGAATGAGGATGATTTTACCTCTGGCCTTCCCAAGTCTTCTTGCACGCCATGTTGGTCTAATGGGATTGTCTGTTACCTTGGAATATCCCAGTTCCGTTACAATGATCACATTACCTATGCACTAAACCAAAACTGCAGGGGAGTGTTGTGGACAAACACGCTGTGGGGTATTGGCCCGTATTAACAGCCAGAATTTGCAGTCGCAAAATTCGTCGTGTCAACAGGACCGCTATTGCGCCAAGTCACGTTGTCCATTTCTGAGAGGGATATTCTCCAGCACATTCCGGGACGAAGCTGAGGGCGAGCGATCTGGTATGCGTGCAGATGAATCAACAGCGTTAATGAAAAATTGGGAAAAGATAAGAAAGACATACAATAGGAAGAAATAAAAGTAGCATTGTAAGGAATTTGAGACTTTTGCTCTTATATTGGTGGAAGGGTAGGAGGGGCGGTGACATGGGTGTGGGGGTAAGGCACTGCAGAACACTGGAGGAAGAGTAGTGGGATGGTGGACGGTGACCTGACTGGGGTTGTGTATAAGGGGGATGTTAAATGAGGGGAGGTGGGGGTGACGTGGATTGGAGGGGCGGTGACGTGAGTGGGGGGGTGTTGTGAGTGAGGGGGAAATTAAGAAAGGGGAGGTGGGGGTGACATGGATGGGGAAGAGATGACGTGAGTGTGGGAGGTTGTGGGCTGGAGGAAGATTAAACGTAAGTGAAGGGAAGGGAGGGTAACTTGGATTGGCGTACGTTGGTGTGGAGAGGCGGCGTTGCACACGGTGGGGCAGAGACGTGACATGAGGCACGTAGGTCATAGTAACAGTATACTACAGCTTTTGACACTGTCTGCCACTTGTGTCTACTTTGCATTAGGGCATATACATACGTCACTTTCTTCCCTGACGCATCATGTCGAAGAAAGTCATACTTCGGCAGAAAACATCAGCTTAGGAATATTAGGCTTAAGAGGTGAAATGTTAAGCAGACTTGGCCAAGACTGATCATCAGCCTGGTGCGCCATAACACTGGCGCAGCAACGTGACAGTTGATGCATCGTAATTCTAGGGTTCATAATCTATTATAAGAAACGTCAAAATAAAAATCACCAACTACTGTAATGCATAGTCTGCATCATAATCGTTGTCATCATTCCCCTTACGCTGCCTTCCCCCTAAAAGATGGATTTAGGTACATCTAGATACCAAGACTGACAAAGCAAAGAAGTGAGAGAACTGTACTCTATTAACTTTAAATTTGCAATTTTATCCTCTAGCAGCTTAATTCCCTACTCGGTGACAGAAGACATGCTATGGCTCTGCATCCTTCCCATACCACTTCCTTGTGACTTGCACCATATTCTGGTGTCAGTCTCTTTGTTATGGATACTCTTCAAGATGGAGAGGTGGCAGTTTTTGTTCATGTTAGAGAAAATACAGTATCTTATATATCATGTTTGCGTAAAAGCAGTATGTCAAATATCCTGAAGTAGAAGTCAGAAAAAAAGGCAGAAAATATGTGCAGATGTCTGCGGTAGTGAGGTGGAACCAGGATTCAAATGTCTTTACTGATGTGTAAATGAATGTGTGGCTCATTTCACTGGAAATGTTTGATAGTTCTCTCTTTTGTATGCCTTCTCTTTGTTCCTGGATCCTACCTCGCCTGGTATTTTAGACAGAAAAAGGGGTTGGGATGATGATGATGATGGTTGGTGGTGGTGGTGGTCGTGGCAGAGTTGTGATGATGATGGTGATGGTGATGATGATGATACCACATTTATGTTTTTTTTTTCTTTTTTTTTTTTTGGTTTCTGATCTTACTTCACACTATTTTTTACATGGGAGTTAAGGTTGGGATGATTACGATGGTGATGAAGCCAATGGCGATGATTATAATGCGTGTCAGTTACAATAATAATGACAATGACGAAGACTAGGCAACATCCATCAAAAACTTTACCATTCGACGTGATCGGAAACAAAGCACAGACCGCAGTGGCTCAGGTTGGTGAAATATTGCCCATTAAGAATAATAATTGATCATCGGTGCATATATATTACAAATGTTTGGGAGACCTTGTGTGTGTATGTCTAGGGTGTTCTTTCATTTCTATGTAAATCTCGAGGAACTGCAGGATAGGTTGGACAAGTGGGATTTATATGACGGGATTTTTAATTACGCACTTATTCCTCCTGAGTACCTCACTTACTACATTTAATTTACTTTTATTATACTCGTGTTTGATTATCTTCTAATGCCTTCAGCCCGAGGACGTCATATTATGGCTTATTCTTGCTACTTCCAGACTATTTTACTCAGCTTGGGAAAAGTGTCTTGTAATGAAGGGAAATTATGAAGGCTTCAGCCAAACTCTCAAGTTGAAAATATACAGGGTGACCCCCCCAAAACTCCTACATTTCGAAAGGCTGTAGCACTGGCATAGTGAGGCGGGAGGGGCGGGGCTAGGGTCTGTTGGTAGGCCAACCCCAACGGCCCAACCGTCCTCAGTCGCCAACATGGCGTGGTCGAAAGCATACCGTGCATTCGCTGTCGAAGCATTCTTCACAAACAACCGTTCCGTGATCGCCGTGCAGAGGTCCTTTCGAAGACGTTTCAGTATTCCACGGAACCAAAACGTTCCAGATCGGAAAACCATCTTGCAGTAGGTTGAGAATTTCAGGGCAACAGGCTCAGCTTTAAAAAGAAAAACACCTGGTCGACCTAGGAGCACTCGTACGTCCGAGCATATTGAAGCATTGAGGTGATATGTTGTGAAGTCTCCGAGACGTTCTGCACAGAAGCATGCTTTAGCTGTAGGAATATCCCAGGAAACTGCAAGGAGAATCTTACACAAAGACCTTCACTTCCATCCATACATCCAGCGGAGATAGCCGCTGTTCCACCCGACATGACTGATCGAGCCATGGCAACCTTCAGAAATCGCCTCCAAGCGTGTAAAGACAATGACGGCCACCATTTGGAGGATGTCATCTTTGAAATATGATGAAGAAAAACTGTATTGAATGAAGTTTCATGTGTGCAAATAATATTTTGATTATCTTTAATCTTTTTTTTTTTTTCATTTACCTTTGAAATGTGGGAGATTTTTCTGGGTCACCCTGTATTAAAGCTGAATAAAATCGACTGACGGTAGCAAGCATGAAATATAAAATAATTCATCGTAAAGTAGTGAAAGGATTTCATTACAGGCATTCACACTTTGGAGGGAAACTTTTCCAAGACCTGATTGAAGAACCATTCCTCCCTGGATTTAATTAGTCGTAAATACACGCGTGCTCGATTCCGCTGACGTAGGTTTAAAAGTATCAAGCCTTTGTTTTTGTTTTTTTTTTGTTTTTTATGTGTCCGACTCTGGGCATAGGCTTCACAGCCTGCTATCAAGGCCCAGCAGTCCTACTATGTATTATACACCTCTACATGTCACCACTTCGGCGCTAACACCCACCGTCCATATTGAATACATGCTAGGGCTGTCTCATACAGGACTGGTGTATTGGTATTAGCGGGGGTATTTTTACGACATGTCGGCGGGTCTTCTGGTAGATCAGTAAAGCCTGATTTTAATGAAATTCAAATCCTTAAACTGTTCCCTGCTCCAGCGGGGATTTGAACCTGGGTCCGTTAGAACGGCAGGCCACCTCTCTACCGATTGAGCCACGCCTCCCCCCAAGTAGTTAAAGGCTTGCCTGCAGCACGTATTTTTTGGACTGCTTAGGGTATATACCTTTGCATTGTTTTCTGGTAACCATAACAGGGAGAGAAGGATATGAGAAAAAGAAAAGAGAGAGAGAGAGCTAAATGAGAGAGGGAGAGAGGGAGAAAAATAAGAAAGAGGAGGGAGGCAGGGAGGGAGAAAGAAGGGGAAGGAGGGAAAAAGAAAAGAGAAACAGAGGAGGTGGGCAAGGTGAGAGAGAATGGAGAAACAGAAAGGGAGGGAGATACGGAGGGAAAGGAGAAAAGCATGAAGGAGGGAAAGAAGTCCACAGGTTGAGACGTTTGGTTATACAGGTGACTCAAAAAACGTTTTCATAAATTTGAGGACATATTCATCAGACAAAAATAAGACTACTTTATGATGTTTCTGGTGAAGTACTTGAAATTTCGGAGATATTACACGTTTAAAGTTATAGATAGATAGAAAATAAAAAACTAACTGTAGTGAAAATGAAAATCGCATAGCTAAACTAAGGCAGGAAGGTTGGGCCAACACGTAATAGTGCGGTTAGAATAGTGATTCTGAATCGCTCTACGAATTTGAATTTACGAACGTTCAGTGGATTATTATTATTATTATTATTATTAGGCCTAGTAGTAGTAGTAGGAGGAGGAGGAGGAGGAGGAGTAGTAGTAGAAGAAGGAGAAGGAGGAGGAGGAGGAGGAGTAATTCAATATTTATTTATTTATTTATTTGCTTGAGTAATTATTATTAGTAGTAGCAGTAGTAGTAGTAGTAGTAGGAGGAGGAGGAGGAGGAGGAGGAGTAATTCAATATTTATTTATTTATTTATTTGCTTGAGTAATTATTATTATTATTATTATTATTAGTAGTAGTAGTAGTAGTAGTAGTAGTAGTAGTAGGAGGAGGAGGAGGAGGAGGAGGAGGAGTAATTCAATATTTATTCATTTATGTAATTATTTATTTGCTTGAGTAATTATTATTATTAGTAGTAGTAGTAATAGTAGTAGTGGTATAGTAGTAGGAGGATGAGGATGAGGATGAGGAGGAGGAGTAATTCAATATTTATTTATTTATTTAATTATTTATTCGCTTGAGTAATTATTATTATTATTATTATTATTATTATTATTACTACTACTAGTAGTAGTAGTAGTAGTAGTAGTAGTAGTGGTAGTAGTAGTTGTAGTAGCAGCAGTGGGAGGAGGAGGAGAAAGATGAGGAGGAGAAGAACGAGGAGTATTAATTCAACATTTATTTACTTATATAGTTATTTATTTGCTTGTCTAATTACATATTATTATTACTATTACTAGTAGTAGTAGTAGTAGTAGTAGTAGTAGTAGTAGTAGGAGGAGGAGGAGGAGGAGGAGGAGGAGAAGTCTTACTACTACTAAGTAATTATTATTTTTATGTATTTATTTATTTATTATTAGTATTATATTGCTGTTGTTTTTCTTATTGTTATTGTGGTGATTTTTTCCCTGTTTTGTAATAAGAGTTATTTATACTTTGTCATTTTATCTTTAAAAATGGAGGAGGAGGAGGAGGAGGAAGAAGAAGAGAAGTATTACTACTACTGCCAACATAAATTTTTTGTATTTATCTAGTTATTATTATTATTATCATCGTTATTATTATTACTATAATGTTGTTGTTGTTGTTGTTGTTGTGGTTGTGGTTGTGGTTTTTATTGTTTTTGTGGTGATTTTTTTCCTGTTTTGTAATAATAGTTATTTTTACTTTATTTTATCTGTAAAAAATGAAAGGCAAATGAAGTGTTACATCTTTAAACATACTTCATTTACAGCTGTATTACAGGTATTACTTAGAGTACATGTTCAAAGTTCCTTCCGTTTTCACTGATGCAAGCTTTAGCACGATGTATTAATGATTGCAGTACACGCTCAAGCACTCCTGGGTTGTTGCTAATTGTTGCAGCTGCCCCTTGATGCGATTTCACAGTTCCTCATGAGTCTGGACCTCAGCAGAGTACACTCTGCTCTTCATGTGTCCCCACAAGTAGTAAATAAGTGGATTTATATCAGGTGACCGCGGTGGCCATGAAACAGGGCCACCACGCCCAATCCTCCTATTGGGATACTTATCATCCAGGTGATCTCTTGTCACACGGGCAAAATGTGCTGGAGCACCATCGTGCCATTTGTTGCCTGGTCCTGATGGGACGTCTTCGTGTAGTAGTGGTACATCTTCATGAAGGAATTTTGCCTAAGTCTCCTTCCTTCAGGCGTTGAAGAAGAGCATGTGGCCCAGTGGGATGATCACCAATTATGCCGGCCCAAATGTTTATTGAAAATTTTACCTGATGTACTCTGGCAGTTGTTGCATGAGGATTGTCGCTTGCCCAAGTGTGTGTATTGGGAAGGTTCGCAATTCCGTCTCTGGTGAAGCTTGCTTCGACTGTGAGGAGTATTTTCGATGTAAATGAAGGACACTCCACCTGCTGATGATGCAACTACCGACAAAACACTAATCTTTCCTGATTATCACTTTCATGCAATGCATGGATCTTTTGATGGTGATAAGGATGAAGAATATTTCAATTTAAAATTCTCCAAACGGATGGTTATGGCAGGTGATATTCGGAAGCAATTCGCCTTGTACTTGTGCTTGGATTTTCCTCGATGGCATTGAGAATCTCTTCCTCTGTTTTGTCTCTATGGTGATCACGTGGCCGTCCTCTGTCTGATCTCCGTGTTATAAATGAACCTGTTTCTCTTAACTGACCGTCTACAGCGAGAAGTGTTGATCGTGATGGGAGTCTACGGTTGGGATATTTTTCACTGTACAGTCGCATCGCTATAGCAGTATTCCCCATAGCTTCTCCCAGAGCGAGGTTCATATCTGCGTACTCGTTGTATCCATAACTCCTCCACGGTCTGTTGTCGAGTGAGCCGTAAAGTATTTGTTCTTCCAATCAATGATTCTTGTCGAAGAGTCATCCGATATTTCGAACTACCTCATGTGGTAATTATGCTCGTAGCACATGAATACACGAAACGGAATGAAAAACAGATATACTTTTAGAAATATCACTTCAGAAGTTATTCTTACAGTTTATTGATCCATTTCATTAATATCGTTCTGTTCAGTTGCATGTGGACCGTTCAGTACACACGCGGCAGAGTACCTAAACATCACTATCATACTGTACTTGTTCAATTTATGTGGTTAATAGGCATAAACGGAGCACTGTTGCCATTCCATATTTTACTAATGGCAGATCTGTGTCATTAAATATCTTTACCCTTTCTCTCTGTTTATCTTGTATAGCCTTAATGTACAAATGTAAGCCTTAAACAGCCTAGATGAGAACATTTGCCATGTTTAAAGACATTTTCATTGCATTCGGCAACAATGTCCAAAATCTGTGGCACACACCGGATTTTCATAGCTCAAATTGTAGCCGGTAGAAATATATATATATATATATATATATATATATATATATATATATATATATATATAGATATATATATATATATATATTGCCAGACGCCTCAATCTCGTTTGGGGTGGCCACAAACAAATCGCCTCCAAGTCGCCTTGTCCCCCGCCATTTCACTCCCCTGCTCCCAACTCACACCCCCCTCGCTCATATACCTCTCCACCCCATCCCGCCATCTCATCCTCGGCCTCCCCCACCCACTTCCCCCCTCCACCTCACTCACATACACTCTCTTCGTCAGGCTTTCACCCTCCATCCTCTCCACATGGCCAAACCACCTCAGTGTGTTCCTCATAACGCTTCCTATCACATCCACATCCACACCACAACGCTCCTTTATATCTTCATTCGTCAGCCTGTCTCTCCATGTGACTCCACAGGCTCCTCTTAAATAACTCATTTCCACTGCTCTCACTCTTGACTTGTGTCCTTCCAACAACGTCCAAGCTTCACTTCCATACGTTAGAGTTGATATCACAATACTGTCATGTAGTAACTTTTTCACTTCCATGCTCACTTCCCTGTTTCTTATCACTGCTTTCAAAGAACCAGCAATCTTTCTTCCCTGCTGTACCCTTTCAAGCACTTCACCCTCCAAACCTCCATCCTTACTCATCACACTACCCAAGTACTTAAACGTACTCACATTTTCCAATTCCTCACCATCCAACCTCGCTGTACATTCACTGACTTCACCTCTCTCAAAGACCATCACTTTACTCTTTCCTACATTCACCTTTAGATTCCGTTTCTTACACACTCTCCCAAACTCATCCACCAAGCCTTGCAGCTCCCCTTCGTCTTCACTCAACAACACAGTATCATCTCCAAACAACAGTATAGGGAGTTTCCAAACACTATCCTCTCTCACCAGGGCCACTCCAACATCCACTACCCTACCTTGTACCTCTTTTATTACCCCATCCATGTACAGATTGAACAACCATGGAGACATGACACATCCCTGTTTCAACCCAACTTTCAAATATATATATATATATATATATATATATATATATATACAATCTCTCTCTCTCTCTCTCTCTATACAGTATATATATATATATATATATATATATATATATATATATATATATATATATATATATATATATATATATATTCTCTCTCAACTTCATCACACTGGCATCCTGTTTATGTGTATGCCTGCCACTTTTAGGAATACCTGTTAAAGATGGAACTTTACCTAACACATGAATTATAGGATAGGTTCAGAATTTTGCCTTTCGAAAATAAGTGAAGAGTAACCCCGTTCATTCTGAAACCATCTATGACCTGCAAAAGGATGCCTTTTTTAACTGTTTACCATAATTATACTGTATACAGAGTGTCCCTGGAGGGAAGGGCGTAACTTAGAGAAATCCTAGATGAGAGAATGCTAAGCAAGAAATGTTATATGAACATTTCTACGAATCCCAACTGTTACGGAGTTAGTTACTGATGACATAATGGGAGAAAATGGTCTCCTTCATAATTTGCCCATAAAACAACTAGTAACTGTAGCCCCGAAACTGTTGAGATTTGGACACATGTTCATGTAGCATTTTTTGCTTAAAATTCCCTGATATATCATTTCCCGAAGTTATGCCCTTTCCTCCAGGATTATATATATATATATATATATATATATATATATATATATATATATATATATATATATATATATATATATATATATATATATATATATATATAGAGAGAGAGAGAGAGAGAGAGAGAGTGTGTGTGTGTGTATGTGTGTGTGTGTGTGTGTGTGTGTGTGTGTGTATGTGTGTGTGTGTGTGTGTAAGTAAAATACCAGCTCTGCAAAACATCTGATGATTCAGGGCCAGGTTGGTAAACCAGCTTTCAAAATGACGCCATATACCGCTGGCATGTAACATTTTCTTGTCGGTATTTTTATAATACGTGCATTCATATGACAACATATTAATATAGATATTAAAAGTAAAAGGGTTATCGACGATTGTTGATGAAAAATGTATACGTATCCAGCAAGGAATATTATGCAAATACCTGGTGCATCTGCGATGACCGTCGGTGATAAATGTGCAGGAAATAAGTAATGTTTTAATGAGGTAAGATAAAATCATAGGTGCTTATTGGACACTTAGCCAATTGCGTTAGCCTGGCACAAGATTTTCGAACACGAAAGAGGTGACGAAGGATTCCTGTCCGTGCGGAGCACCGTAGTTATGCACTTAAACAAGATGATAAACATTTTCATATTTTTTTAACCTCTCCCGTCCGGCAAATGTCACGAGCGCTCCCCACAGCCTGGCATTCCCGACAGAAATCGGCAAATATCGTCTATCTTTAAACCTTCATATCTCTGTTCATACTTAACCAGTTGTGTGGTAGGTCTCCATATTATAATTGCAAATCATACTAGATAGATAGATAAATAGATAGATAGAGAGACAGATAGAAGCAGGAAGTCAAATGATGAGAAGGTGTTGTGTTTGCGAGAAGCGAGCAGCGCTAAACGCTTACACGGAGGAAAGCTGACGACAGCGGCCAGTAAGGAGATGATGCAGTTAGCTGTCAGCAGTCCTCTCGTGAGAAAGTTCTGTTGCCATGAGGAACATACGTGACACACACACCCTACTACACGAGATGTTAGGAAAGAGAGTTTAGAAGGAGACAAGCGACCCTAGAGAGAGGTCGAGACGGAGATTAGCCTTAGAACAGAGAGAGAGAGAGATAGCGAGACAGGGAGGTAGCTACCCAGGACTTATACTATTATACCTGTTTAATATTTCCAAGACAAATAAAAATAGTCCCATACTATTCTTTACCTCTCCCGTCACTACATGACATCTGGTGGGGAAACTACTACAAGATATAAAAGCCGCTCGACCACAAGTCTAAAATATACGCCTCTACAAGCAAATACAAAGTCGCTGCTTTATGATACAAAGTCTTTATGACATTTGGTAGCAGCGAACGTATACGAACCTCGTCTACGAATCAACATTAAATTCCTACAAAATATCAAGATTGTAAAGAACCAACAATATCTGCTCTTGACAGTATTCTCTCCATCATGCCCCCTCCGTCTCCCAGATCATTACGCTGATGCAGAGGTCAAGAGATCACTCGACGCCTTGCAGGTAGCTTAACGACAAACCAGCAAATCTGCGGACATCGTCTCCGAATTAAAAGCAAATTTCTACAAAAGCAACCGAGACTACAAGATTAGCTTCAGTTCTACAAAGTCTACAGCCATCTACAATCAACTACAGCCATCTACAATCAACTACAATTAACAACTCTACGTCGTCTGTATAATCTTCTACACGCACCTACAAGAAGCGGCAGTCTTCATCCCACAACGAGTAAATCACAAGAAAAAAAGGACCAAGAATACGTCAAGAAAAAAAAAAACAAACAAACAAACAAACGAAGAGTGAGAGACGACTCACAACTCATAACCACCAGACCTCACCCTCCTCTCTCTGCTACATCCACCAAACCCCCAACGCTTACGCAGGTGTGAAGAGGTCAATGCACGAAGCAAACACCAAGTCCATATTCACAACTCATCTTACTCACTCGTCTTCACTCAAGTTACTCATCGCTACTCATTCACTCACCACAGCTACCAGTGTGGGAAGTTGAGGTCATCATGCGTGCTTGCTGAACAGACGCCACGTCAGTCAACACACCACCTGCACCACCACTCACACCATTCCCACCACGGTAAAATTAGTGAGTTACATAGTTACTTCATTTATACAATACACAGTGATAGACAATAAGCTTCTGCACAAACATATAAAACGTGCTGTATAGTTACAGCTTAAATACACATACTTACTTCAGTTATCTGCATAACTCAATCACTAAATAATCACCAACAATAAATATTCTACACTGTATATATTCATTCATTTATTATAACATTTATTTACTACCAACGAGTGTTACCATTTATACCTACGTAAAATACGTGTTTCATACATACAACTATACAGTAATTATATCTACAAAGTAATAAAGAAAATATACAATCACAGTTACTCCGTGAGCAATTAAAGGAACTGCATTAAACTTTTATTAATTAAAGCTACCTAGTGGAAACAGACAAATTAAGTTACAAGGTAAACTTGAAAAAAAAAAAAAAAAAAAAATGGGCAACACAAATGCCGTTAGCAAGAGTGAACATCTTCAACACAATCGTGAAGACAATGATTTCCACACAGTGCTGACACACATATTACTCACGATAGGTACAGGTGAACAACAAGTCAGTGTGTATAGTTAATACTGTATATAGTGTATATATTTTTTATATAAAATAACAAAATATGGGACTATATAATATCATTTTCAGTAATATCTGTGCAATATAAACTAAACTTTAAAAAAGTATCTCAAGGAAATTAGTCAGCAATTATGCAACCATGAACAACATGGAAAAAAGCGTACACAAGCAAAGAGAAACAAACTATGGAAAATCAATACATACAAAAAAAAAAAAAAAAAAAAAAAAAAAAGGAAAGGAAAGAAAGAAAAGTAAGAAGGAAAAAAGAGAAATAGAGTAAGATCACATAACAAACAAATGAAAATAAGTGTAAATGTTACTACATATGCCAAAATACCACGTAAACTACAAACAAAAAAGCAAATTGTTGTCTCCACATACAAGTGGCACGACACATCATCACTATCATCGACCGCAGCATATGTTAGGACTGCAGTTATTACAATTATGTTACTCCATATTATAATTAGGTAACGACAAACGATTGCATTATGTTACACTAACTACAATTATGTAACTACAAACGATATGTAACATGTAACGACAAACGATTGCATTATGTTACACTTTGCCAATTATGTAACAGTTGCATTAACAAGATGTAACTTTTATGTAACTTTAACTACAATTTTGTAACTACAAACGATATGTACCATTATGTAACAGTTGCATTAACAAGATGTAACTTTATGTAACTTTAACTACAATTATAAGGCCAAGACACTTATGTAATAGTTGCATTAACAAAATGTAACTACAATTATAAGGCCAACACAATTATGCATTACCACAATATTTAGTAACAATTCATAAAATGTTACAATTATGTAGTACCACAATGTTAGTACAATATTATAAGTCATACAATTATAGCACAATTCTGTATTACCAGTATCATCATACAAGTTAGGTGAAATATTAGACATTACTAAAGTGATAACTCAAATATGTAATGTATAACCTAGCAGTATTACCATTGCACAATTATATGCGTACGTCTGTTGTACATGCACGTCTTACAAGTGTTATACAACAACCATTGCATTTATTCAAATATGTATACAACTTATTTAAAATGTAATATTACTGAATAATCACTATTTACTATGAATAATATATGTATACAATATTCATACAATTATGTTACTTTACAATATTATGTATTTCACTTAATTAGCTTATAAGTTCATTATAATGTATATATAATATGTATTAATATGTTATAACTATTAAATGTCGATGGTACGCCATTTTTGCGCGGCAGAGCAATGTGGTAGGTCTCCATATTATAATTGCAAATCATACTAGATAGATAGATAAATAGATAGATAGAGAGACAGATAGAAGCAGGAAGTCAAATGATGAGAAGGTGTTGTGTTTGCGAGAAGCGAGCAGCGCTAAACGCTTACACGGAGGAAAGCTGACGACAGCGGCCAGTAAGGAGATGATGCAGTTAGCTGTCAGCAGTCCTCTCGTGAGAAAGTTCTGTTGCCATGAGGAACATACGTGACACACACACCCTACTACACGAGATGTTAGGAAAGAGAGTTTAGAAGGAGACAAGCGACCCTAGAGAGAGGTCGAGACGGAGATTAGCCTTAGAACAGAGAGAGAGAGAGAGAGATAGCGAGACAGGGAGGTAGCTACCCAGGACTTATACTATTATACCTGTTTAATATTTCCAAGACAAATAAAAATAGTCCCATACTATTCTTTACCTCTCCCGTCACTACATGACATCTGGTGGGGAAACTACTACAAGATATAAAAGCCGCTCGACCACAAGTCTAAAATATACGCCTCTACAAGCAAATACAAAGTCGCTGCTTTATGATACAAAGTCTTTATGACAGTTGCAACAAATAAGGTTTCATATTACTCACCAGTCCTTCGACTTCAAGTTGATCGCATCAGATGGTCCGTGAATCGCAGATAGGGAGAGTGAGTGAGTGGGGAATGAGGGCAATTTTTGGTGTTTTTTTTGCCGGTGTCCGTATGAGTGGTGGAGGTTCGGTGACACAACAAAGGCTTACACTAGCCCACCACACTGATATCACTTCGATGACACTTCCAGGACACCAAAATACACTAGAAACACTGTTTCCGTGAATATTTTTCCATAATCGGTCGTACTGGGTGAATGAAGACCGGTCACAGTAGCAGCGACCTTGAACTCATGCTGCTTGTCTTTCTTGTTACAGACAGACAGACAGACACTCTCTCTCTCTCTCTCTCTCTCTCTCTCTCTCACACACACACACACACACACACACACACACACACACACACGGAAATGCATGTTTGGCTAGGATTGTTGCTCGATTCTGGCATTAGTGATCACGTAGAAGTCTGGGTATTGCAACTCCTAGAAATAATACTATTACTACTAGAAGTGCAAGTACAACTACCACTACAACAATTACTATAGTCTGTTCCATATAAACTGGCGGAGAGAAACCTGTATTTTCCTTCCCAAGTCTGGGTCAAACGTGGAACGCAGGTGACTTTTGAAGGATTATCCCCTCTTTCCTCCAGCCCTTCCCTTCTGCTTCCTCTCCTGATATATATATATATATATATATATATATATATATATATATATATATATATACAGAGAGAGAGAGAGAGAGAGAGAGAGAGAGAGAGAGTGTGTGTGTGTGTGTGTGTGTGTGTGTGTGTGTGTGTGTGTGTGTGTGTGTGTGTGTGTGTGTGTGTGTGTGTGTGTGTGCAAACGCGTAGCTGTAGGTGCGTGTGTGTGTGTCTTTATTATCTGTGGAGAGATTTCGTCTGTGCTATCCTTGTGTTATTCTCGTAGATTAGTCTTGTTCCTGTTGGAGCTGCCTAGCATGGCCCAAAAGGTCTGCTGCGGTTATCCTCTCTTCTTACAGTATGTTCTTATGTGTGACTTTTAGCACATTACATGATTGTTGTATTAATATTTAAAAACTATTTACGACCGGTTTCAAAATTTC
Organism: Coenobita brevimanus; assembly: GCF_032717465.1. NCBI lineage: Eukaryota > Metazoa > Arthropoda > Malacostraca > Decapoda > Coenobitidae > Coenobita > Coenobita brevimanus. Next base: position 13,027,043 of record NC_137013.1, read on the forward strand.
CCATTCATCACACACACACACACACACACACACACATAAATAAAGCACCAACACAGAGCTCACGAAAACAAGAAATTATAAAGTGGTTTCTTGATGATAACCTCCCTCATAACCCTCTGTACACTAAGGCTGAGCTGCTACACCAAGTGAAAAAAAAAAAAAAAAAAAAAAGTCAATTGTAGTACCAGTCGAGCAGGGCAGTACTCCCGAGGTTGATGGAAAGCTGATGACAGGGAGTGCTGGAGCTCCCGTTTCATCAGCCCTCAGGACTAGTTCCTGACCATCCCCCTTTGCTGAACTTTTTCAGTGTCTCAGTTACACAGAGAGTAGGCCAGCATGCTCTCCAGTACAAATTTCTCTAACTATCTTCACCAAACTACATGCACAGTACACACTACACTTCCTATTCAAAATTCACCAAAAATGGCGTCAATTCACCCAGCCTCGGAGTCCCCAGGGGGGGGGGACCATAAATGCCCCCGCCATCTGCCCCTCTCCCGGTGACGACTCGAGGTGCCTGGAACCACTGTCTGACTCTCTCCTTCTCCATTTCTGCAACATTCGCGGCCTTACATCTAACTTTCGCTCTGTTGAGCACCACCTCTCCTCCTCTAAACCTCACCTTCTTTTTCTAACAGAGACTCAGCTGTCTGAGGCAACTGACAGCAAACCCTTTTCTGTATCCTCCTACTTTCTCTATACTAATTTCAAAGCCAAAGGTGGCCGGCTGTGTATACATACGCAACGACTTATCTTGCTCTCGTGTTCCTGAACTTAATTCTTCTGAATTCTCCACACTCTGGCTTCGGCTTTCCTGTCATTCTCTGACTAAATATATCTGTGCTGTTTACTTATCCCCTAATTCTACTGACTATCAAAAATTCTTCGACTATCTTACTTCTACGATGGAACACATTCTGTCCATTTCTCCTTTCTCTGAAATCTCCATTCTTGGAGATTTCAATGTTCACCACCACCTTTGGCTCTCCTCTCCTTTCACGGATCCACCTGGTGAACAAGCCTACATCTTTTCTATCCTTAATGACCTAGAGCAGCTTGTACAGCACCCTACCCGTATCCCTGACCTCCTTGGAGAGAGCTCCAACATACTTGACCTCTTCCTCACAACTAATCCTTCTGCTTACTCTGTTAATCTTTTCTCTCCGTTGGGCTCCTCCGATCACAACCTTATTACCTTAACCTGTCCTATCACTCTGGTACGGCCTGTGGACCCTCCAGGGAAACGTCGTCTGTGGCATTTTGGAGCCGCGGACTGGGAGGCCCTCAGGCAGTACTTCTTTGATTTTCCCTGGAATGATTATTGCTTCCATGGCCGTGAGCCATCTAAGTGTGCCTTGCGCATTACGGAGGTTATTCTCTCGAGCATGGAAGCACACATTCCTTTCTCATATCCTTTGACTAACGCAAGAAAGCCTTGGTTTAATCACGCTTGTTCTAATGCTGTCCGCAACAAGGAGAAGGCCTACAAAAGGTACCAGAGCCAACCCACCCGTGAATCACATAATCTTTATGTTTCTGCCCGGAATCGTGCTAAGTCTGTTCTTCGCTCTACTAAAAATAATTTCATCCATACTAAATGCTCTCAACTCTCCAACTCGAATTCTTCCCGCTCCTTCTGGCACCTTACCAAAAATCTTTCTAACAACTTTACCTCATCATCCTTCCCTCCTCTTTTCTACTCTGATGGTTCTGTAGCTATTTCTTCTACTGATAAAGCAGATCTCTTCGTACAGACTTTCTCCTTCAATTCCACCTTAAACGATTCCGGTGCTGTTCCTCCATCACTTCCCTCCTCTGACTTCCTCATGGCTGACATTAAAATATCTTCAGTTGATGTATTTTCTGCCATCACTGGCCTCAGTACTAACAAGGCATATGGGCCTGATGGGGTCCCTCCTGTTGTTCTCAAGAACTGTGCTTCTGTGCTTACACCCTGCCTAGGCAAACTATTTCGCCTTTATCTGTCAACTCGTACCTTTCCTTCTTGCTGGAAGTTTGCTCTCATTCAGCCAGTCCCAAAGAAGGGTGACCACTCCCAACCCTCCAACTATCGTCCAATTGCTTTAACGTCCTGTATTTCAAAAGTTTTCGAGTCAATTCTTAATAGAAAAATTTTAAGGCATCTTTCCTATCACAACCTTCTTTCCGATCGTCAGTATGGGTTCCGTCAGGGATGCTCCACTGGCGATCTTCTCACCTACCTTTCAGACTCCTGGTCATCCTCCTTTCGGGACTTTGGCGAAAGCTTTGCCATTGCACTTGACATCTCAAAGGCTTTCGATCGAGTCTGGCATAAATCTTTAATTTCCAAACTGCCCTCCTACGGTTTCTATCCTTCTATCTGTGCCTTCATCGCTAGCTTCCTTTCTGGTCGTTCTATAGCCGCTGTTGTAGACGGCCATCGTTCTTCTCCTAGATCTATCAACAGTGGTGTTCCTCAGGGCTCTGTCCTATCACCAACTCTCTTCCTTTTATTCATCAACGATCTTCTAAGCTGTACATCTAACCCTATCCACTCATACGCTGATGACTCCACCCTTCACCTTTCCATTCGGTTCCCGCAACGCCCATCTCAACAGTTACTTCAAAAAACAAGGGATGAGGCTATGGCACACCTAATGTCTGACTTGGCTCATATCTCTGACTGGGGTAAAAATAATATGGTTGTCTTTAATGCATCTAAGACTCAGTTCTTACACCTATCAACCCGACAAAATCTTCCACAGGTATACCCACTAATGTTTAATAATATTCAGCTTAATCCTGCATCATCCTTGAACATGCTTGGGGTTTCATTTACTCAGGACTTATCTTGGAAAGATCATATTACATCTCTTGTAAAATCTACTTCCAAGAGATTGGGTGTGCTAAGCCGACTCCACTCTTTCTTTACTCCTGCACAATTGTTGACTCTATACAGGGGTTTTATCCGCCCCTGTGTGGAGTACAACTCTCATGTGTGGGGAGGCTCCCCACATACAGCTCTTCTCAATAGGGTGGAGTCAAAGGCTTTTCGTCTCATTAACTCTCCTCCTCTTACTGACTCCCTTCAACCTCTGTCTCTTCGCCGGACTGTTGCATCTTTATCTCTTTTCTATCGCTACTTTAATGGTCACTGTTCCTCTGAACTGTCTGCTTGCATTCCTCCACGTCTACGACGGGCGCGTAGCACCCATCTGGCAGCAAACTCTCATCCCTTTTCTGTCCAACTCTCTAATGCAAGAGTTAACCGTTACTCCCAGTCTTTCATTTATGCAACAGGTCAGCTCTGGAACTGTCTCCCTCTGTCTGTATTTCCTGCTGCCTATGATCTCCAGTCTTTCAAACGTAGTGTGTCCAGGCATCTCAAAATGATCGAATCTTGAATTTGGCTCTCTATTGTATTTTGTCTTTCTCTTGGAGGGAACTGTTACTGCGGGCTCATGGCCTTTGGTTCCTTCTTCCTTGCATAAGAAAAAAAAATTGTTTGAATTGACGAAATCGCCGATAATCCTGGTCACCAGGTGCTGCGGCTTCCACTCTATCATTGCCAGCTCAACCCCATAGAGCTGATTTGGGCTCAGGTCAAGGATGATGCGAAGAAGAGAAACTGAAATTCTTCTTAAAAATTACGAGTGATCGAAGACTAGCTGACTGGAAATGCGATAGAAAAAGTAACAGCAGAAAACTGGCAGAAATGTGTGGCACATTAAAAAAAAAAAAAAAAAAATATGACAAATGACATTGCTGTAAACCACATAGCAGAAAATTTTGTTGTCAATATATCGAACGATTCCAGCAGCGATGAAGATGAATAAACAAGTGTTGTGTGAGGTGTCCTGTGTATACGTATTGTAAACAGAAGTTGTAAATATAAATATAAACCATATACATGCATTGTTTATTATTATACAAGAGAGAGAGAGAGAGAGAGAGAGAGAGAGAGAGAGAGAGAGAGAGAGAACAAAGAGAGAGGGTGGGGAGGGAGGGGGAGAGAGAAACTTTCCCTTTTTCTATTCATCACACACACACACACACACACACACACACACACACACACACACACACACACACATCGCTCGCTGGTGCAGTGGTAACGTTCCCGCTTGCCAACTGGTGGACGGGAGTTCGCGCCTCGCTCAGGTTGCGAAAAGTTTCACTGACGAAGTGGGTGGTTACTGTCCCCCTAGAGCAAGGGGACGGGTGTGTGCGTGTGTGAAGGTCACAGCCTTGCGCTTAGATCGGACTATATGAGCTCTCAGCTCCCTTCCGGGAGGGTAAAAGCTGACCATCACGACCATCAAGTGATCCTGACCGACCAGGTGAATTAAATTACACACACGAGAAGAGAGAGAGAGAGGGTACTGCGTATTTCACCATTTTTTTTATATAAAACTCTAACTTGACAGAAGTTATTTTCAGCAAATCATATGACATAATTTAATAATTATAACGCTTCGCCATTTCGCACTGAATTGGTGATTTTCTTAGGTTTGCAAATCAGGATAGGACTCGTAATAATGCCTTCAAATTACACAAATTCATGTTTGGATTGGATGTATGATTAATTAATATTAGGTCAGAAAATAAAATACGATTGCTATATTTGAATATTAGACAATAAAGAGTTCAAATCTCTTTCTCCCCCCCCCTCTCTCTCTCTCCCCCAGGAAAGGAAGGAGAAGGGTAGGGCTGGAGAGTCATGTGAGGTCACTTTTATCCCTTTGTACCGTCACCTGTGTTCGACTATGGCGTAGCTTCTCCCGCCACTTTATATGGAACAGAGTATACTAATACTACAATTACCACGACTACAAGTACTACTTCCACTACCACTGTTACAACTACCACATCTACTACTATTACTACCACACCTACAAGACATACTACCACTACTACTACCACTACAAGTACTACTGCAAAAAAAAAATAATAAAAAAAAAAATGTGAACCAAGTACCGGTAGTCATTTACATACTGCCCACAAACGGAAATACCACTGTGACTTTCTCTTTTCTTTGAGTTATAATTTTTCATCATAAATATGTATAAACAAATATTTTCCAAATAAAATAAGGCTGCGAGTTTATCATGAAACATTTCCGCCTCCATTATTCACATAAATATACACAGAGCAGTGAAATCATATTTTCTATTTCAACAAAAAACAACATACCGGTATGTACAAAACTTACTTATTCATAATACCCAGACTCCTACCAGTCAGTCTTTGCGTGGAAATCAAAGAAACAGTCAGTACACAGTGCAACCTCACAGCACACCACCACTTCGTCATACGGCGTTGCTGTGGTCGGCACGATGAACTGGCGCAAACATAACAACGCCGGAAGGCTTCTTTGCCTGCAGATGTGCTAGGTAATATTTCCATGAAATGCCTGCTGAGGTAGTGCCTGCACTGCAAGCGGTCAGGCAGTTGCTGCACACTGTGCCTACTTTTCACGGAATGACTGACCTGTCCATACCTCTCCAGAAGGCCGTAAATCACATCCTTCTCGAACTGTCTGAGGGATGTGCTGGTCTGTGTAACATCATTGTACAGAATGAAGGCATTCAGTACGTAAATGTCCAGTACATGTATGAATGCATTCTTATACCACTTACAACACCTCCTCAGACAGTTGATTGTGCCGATCTGCATATCTGATTTATGGACGAGTCGCATATTCACGTTATAGTCCTGAACAGCATCAGGCTTGAAGACTGGGTGCCTCGTTCTTCTGTCGACCTTGCCTGTGTCAATCAACTTACCTTCGTGGACCACGGAGAGGGCATTCACCTTTCTCTTATCATGCCAGTGCATTGCCAGGAGTTTACCTGATTGCAAGGTCCTGCACTCTCCCTTCACGGTGCCTTTGGGAAAGTTTCCTCTTTGCACAGACATTGCCACACGATCCAATTTGGTGTTCTTGCAGGTAATTTGGAAGATTTGGTGCCGTGTAATAATAATCAGTGTAAAGGATATGGTTGCCACCGAAGTACCTGTCCATTAGTTTCTTGACCACAGAGCCAGAGAAACCATGGGGATAGTCCTTCAACAACACCGCATCACTCACTGTATACACAATGAAATCAAGCATGTACACAGTCTTGCAATCACACAAGACAAAGAACTTTATTCCGAAACGATGTTTCTTTGATGGAATGTACCGAAAGAAGGCAAGACGTCCCCTGCACAAAACAAGCGACTCGTTGGTATCAACCTTCTGAAATGACCTGAAAAATGATTGAAATTTTTTCTTCATCATCTCCAGAATTGAGCGAATTTTCCACAGCCTATCGTTTGGATGTGGGCCCATATTGGTGGAAAAGTGTAAGTACCTCAGGATGTCAAGATAGCGGTCACGTGGCATATACTTACCGAATACTGGTGTCGCAGCAATATTGTCCACGAGCCAATAATCGTGTATGCAATGTTTTCTGACATGAGGCGTCAACATTGTCAATGCTAGCCAAACATACATTTTGCTAAAACTCGTTACAGTCCATTCCTTCATTTTCGCACTCTCTCTCAGGTGCGAGGTTTCAGCCCAATTGCAGCAGAAATCCCTGAAACTGTTCACTTCTTTCACAATGAACTTCGTCACTGCTATTGTGAAAAAAGCAAGGAAGAAGTCCAGTACAGAAGAAGCTCTGTTGCAGGGAAATTCTGGCTGCACACCTGTGTTTGTGTCATCAAACACAGGTACTTCAGGCTGAAACCCCATCCCTTCCTACCACACAAAGGTTTCTAACCTACCTGTCCCTGGCTCCTGTCGTGTCTGCCGTGCACGTGACCTGTCCCGTGCCCTGCCACGGCCCCTAGCATGGCGGCATGGTTGCGATTCCGCCGACTCACCACTAGATGAGGCAGGTGACGATGGTGATGACGGTGATCATAGTGGTGATGGTGTTGGTGAAAAGCATCAGGAGCATGTGCCTGCCAGCGTGCACCTGCACCAACATAACCAGATGGGCCAGGTTGTGGTGAAGTGGCACGTGGTGAGGCAGGCCGGCATGGTGAGGCCCGTAGTGATGTAGGCTGGCATGGTAAGGCCTGTAATGATGCAGGCCAGTGTGGTGAGGCACGTGGTGAGGCCTGAAGTGAGGCAGGTTGGCGTGGTGATCCAGGGAATGAGGCAGGTCAGCTTGGTGAGGCATGTGGTGAGGCAGGTCGGCGTGGTAAGGCACTTGGTGAGGCCTGAAGTAAGGCAGGCCAGCGTGGTGATGCACGTGGTGAGGCAGGTCGGTGTGGTGAGGCAAGTCAGTGTGGTGAGGCACATGGTGAGGCCTGGAGTGATGCAGGTCTGCATGGTGATGCACATGGTGATGCATAAAGCGATGCAGGCCGTGTGGGTGAAGGTGGTGGTGATGGTGTATGGGTGGAAAATTCCACCCTACGCCGCTCTGATGCCCAGCGGCTCAGTCTGCGGCGTTTTCTCCTCCCACCAGCCTCCTTGCTTCCCTTACTCTCTACCTCCCCTGCCACTTTCTCCACTGTGCATATATCACCCTCTGCAGGATCATCAAATACATCTGATCCTTCATCATCAGAAAAGGCTAATGATCTTGCAGATGGAAAATATCGCTGCACAGTGGAGAATTCACAGTTGCTCTCCTCCTCTGATGAATATTATTCTATACTCAGCATGGCTAAATCTGGTTCTTCAGAGGAGGAGTCACTTTCCCCACTCACAATCAGCGATAATGGTACATCTAACTCCCTCCCTATTGCACTATCACTTAGGCCTTTCCTCTGAGAGCCTTTGGACTTCACAGGCATGGAAGTCGGAGGGCGCGGGCGGGCTGCCAAGGATCAGGACACCGGAATATCTGTGTAGGCATATCCAACACGGAGGTACGCAGGCAACTGGAGCGTGACTGGGATGCGTGTTGGGGGTTGCCAGCGGATGCAGGTGGTGAAAATAATCAGCTGAGTATTCAGACAATGGCATGAATTACTAGATCATGTATACATCACCCCCGAACGGCCCCAGAAAGACATGTATACATGTCACCTGGATGGGATGGGTTAATATTTCCACATATATCACTTCTGTAACAGAAGAATATTGCTGAAAGCGTTATATCAAAAACCTTCTGTTGTTTGATAATCTGTAAACATAATTAGCTTCTGAAAGTAAAAAAAAGTGTTGTATTAAATTGCAATATACATCTCCTCACATATATTTGAACTAACAGTATGTTGGAACTGAAGATTAAGTTGTCAGAGCATCAGTAACTTAGGCCAAAACCCACATGATAGTGTTTTAATGGGTAATAAGAAAATATTGTTCTGTATTTTGCCATGGAAAGTTATAGGTGTGGATAGTAGTAAAGCTGTTCACCAGTTGACATTTAATGTTAACAAGTGAGGTCTTCACACTCACCACATCCTGTGTCCTGTAACCAAGACTACACACAGCACAATGACACTGAAATATAAAGGGCCAATCCAGTATGACAATTTATCACTATCAGTTGGAACATGAGGCTCATGGACAAATAATTGTATACTTTTTACACTGGGTTACATAAGGTGATAAGAACTCTTTCGGATTTCAGGTTATTTGGCCCATTACTGAAACTTCATAGCCCGAAGTTCTACCCAGACAGTGAACATTGTCACTTTACACATGTATACGATCAGTTAACTCTCGTGACCACTCACTCAATACCACCATCACCTAATTCTCACTCCATAGTGACCACAATCCCTTTACACATGCATCCTTTTGTTCAACGCCCATGGCCTCCTTGTAATTATCATCACCAGCTAGTTTTGCCCCCACAGGGTTCACAGTCATTTTATACACGCATACATTTAGTCAACTCTCGTGACCACCCAGGGAACACTATCACCACCTCTAGTTCTCCCCCTCATAGTGACCTCAATCAGTTTTCACACGCTCACATTTGGTAAACTCTCGTGACCACCCAAGAACACTATAACTACCGTATGTTTCTCCCTCTCATAGCGACCTCAGTCAATTTACACACACATAAATTTGGTTATCTCTTGTGACCTCCCCATAAATATCACCACTTAGTTCTCCCCTTCATGGCGACCACACTCAGTTTACTCATGCATATATTTGGTCAACTCTCGTGACCAACCAAGGAACACTATCACCACCGCATATTTCTCCCCTTCACTGTGACCACAGTTAGTTTACACACGAATATGCTTGGTCAGCTCACTGACCACCAGGGAACACTATCACCACCATGTTATTTCTCCCCTTCACTGAGACCACATTCAGTTTTGATTATTTTGAGGAAGGAACCTTCCGGTTACGTTAGGCGAAGTGGCGTTATGTTAGGCTTATGTTGAGTTACTTGGCATGTATAGAGACATTCCTATTGCTTTTGCATTCTTTTCAACTTAGATTTTCTGGAAAAGTCAACACATTTTAACAAAGCATTAATTTAAATTTTGCATACAAAAAAAGTTTCCTAAACAGAAAAACACGCAAAAACCGGTCAGAATTAGGTCCCAAAGTGGATCAGCTCCATAGCTATGAGTGTTCTTCATGTAGGAATAGGGAACGTATAAGATGCATGGCAATTTTCTTTCCCGGTATTTATGCAGAATAGTGCGGCATTTTTTTTTTCTTTTTTAAGTACAAATGCTTTGTCTTATTTTTTTTTTTTTCATGTTTTTTCATTGACAACTCTTAATCTTAAATGGTCGGATATTGACAGGTTATGAAAACCCGGGAAAATGTGAAGTTCAAAATGCATAAATGATCAACTAGAGAGAGCCCAAAGGGCGCATACTTCTGCCAATGCCATTGCCACTAAAAAGGATCCGGATCCACGGATCCGTGAATATAGGTTACGGATCTGCCCTAATATGTAATAACTTCTCTCTTGGTCCATGGCTCACCTTCCCACAAAATGTCATTGAAATTTACTGAGAACTTTAGGAGATATTGTGCGAAATACTCCGAATCCGGATTCGGATTTGTCCAAAAATTTAATTATTTCATCCTTGCCCCAAAGCCCACCACTCCACAAAATTTTATCAAAATCTTTTCATAACTTTTTGAGTAATCCTGGATCCGGATCCGTGAATATAGGACCCGGATCCGGGAACAGATCCACCTCCAAATTAAATTAATTCTTTCTTATTGCATGACCCACCTTTTCACAAAATTTCGTTGAAATTCATTGAGAACTTTTGGAGATATCATGCAGAATACTCCTGATCCTGATCCGGATCTGCCCCCAAATTTAAACATTTCTTTCTTGGCCCATGACCCACCCTTGGGCATAATTTCATCAAAATCCATTCTTAAGTTTTTGAGTAATCCTTCTAATGGACAGACAAAGAGACAAACCAACCAATGCAGAGACAAACCTCCCTGGCGAAGGTAAAAACTCTCGACTTGAAATGCGAGGCAAGAACTAGCAAAACATGGCATGGATTTCTCATTTTTGTTAAGGTAACGAATGCTTAAAAAAAAAAAAAAAAAAAAAAAAAAAAAAAAGACAGTTTTGGCAAAAGTTCGGTCTGATATATCATTTTCCCACACTGAAGAATGATGAAACATGGAACATCTGAGCTAAATTTAGGCAAAAGTTGGCTGACATTTTGTGTTTTTTTCAAACACCGGGAAACCTACCGACCGTAACCTGAACTGACCTGGCTAACCCACAGATCTCAGGAGTCATATTTTACCTAAATGGGGACTTTGCCCTCCCAGATGCCCCTTTTGGGTGGGGACTTCACCCCACAAACCCTTCAGACCTAATCTAATCTCATCACCAAGTTTACCACATGCTGCAGAAAAAAAGCACAAGAAAAACCTCGCTACCCTTACATAACCAACTCTAACCCCTGTCTGCTCAAGCTAGACGAGGTAGCATGAAATCTCAAGGGACACTTAGAATCCCACATTCATAGAAATAGCAATAGCTGTTCTAAAGTGTGTAAGCCTGAGTGATCTTAACAACCTTCTGTACACTAAAAGAAAGTGCTGTGAAATAATATAATAATTTCATTAAGATTTCCTTTGGCTGTTTCTTTATGCAGAAATTTCCTAAAATCTTCTTGGGAGGGCCAGGATTGAGCTGGCGTCCCTTAGTTTACCGAGACATTCAAATCTCAGATCTTTACAATGATTATATTTCAGTATTCGGTACTTTTAGTTTTGGACAATCTTCGTCGACGAATTTTCTGGCGTGTTCGCTGGTTTCATCTCATAAACGGAAACAACTTATTCAAAGACCTCTTCTATCACGAATTAAAGATAAGTCACTGTAAGTAATAAAGCAGTCCTTCACTTGACTGTTGTGGCCACCAGCCCACAGTTCCACACGGATTACAGGGACCGTTTGAGGGGGCTCTGGGGGGTGGAGCTCCCCCCAAGTAAGATTTGGATATATTCAGTTTAGTTTCTTAAAAAATGGATGGCCTCGTTTAGGACAGGTAGGTTAGGTTACGTTAGGTTACAGTAATGCCACTGAAGAAGTCTTAAAATCATCTAAACTATCGAAAACACCTTGGTTTAACCAACAAAACCAAGACATACAAAGGTAAACATTTACCCAATACTCTACAGTATATAGTGAGGTATAAATATTGGTGCAATATTTTAGCAAAAGAGTGAGGTCAACTATCTTTGTTTCATTTTTTGTTCATTTTGATTAGAAATGCAATGGTATCAACTGTCAAGTTTACCAATGAAGGGCACAGACACTAAGTCCCGTCCACCACAACACACACTGAGAGTAAGTCCATACGCACTGATGGGACCAATAGAGTTGGGGTTTACGTAAGTTTTCGTGTGATTTCTTAGAAAAGGTCATAAGAAACTTACCTGAAACCTTACCTTAATGGTCGCAGTAGTGGGTGTGGACTTAGTCCGTGCAGCCTACGTTGGTAAACTTAATTGCGCAATGTTCTGTACCCTGAAAACACAACCAGACCATTTGAGAGTGTGTTTCCAATCACACACACACACACACACAGACTGGAGATGGCTTTTCAAAATGAGATTGATGAAATTAAGAAACAGATGCACTTGCAAAAGGAAGAAATAGAAAAATTAGGAAAGGAATTCAAAAAGAAAGACAAAACCATAGATGAGCTGACAGTAGAATTGGGTTCACTTAGGAGAAAAATTTAGTGAAATGGCAAGTACAATAATCAACCACGAGAGTATTATGGAAGAGTTCAAAAATGATACAGAGACAATTAGGCAAGTAAGCAGTCTGATAGACCAGAGCAGTGATATTGAGGAGAAGATAACACAGGTGAATGAAGCTGTGCAAAGCTACAAAAATGATGTGGAAACCACTTATGCTGAAATGGTGAAAGTAAAGAAAGACTTAGAAACAAGGATTGAAGAAAAAAGCATTAAAAAGGAAGTGAAAAGAATAATCCAAAACAATCCTAAGTTAGTCAGAGATTCAGTAGATGTCAACAAAGCTATAGTAATCACTGGTACAGAAAAGGAAGAAATAAAAAACAAGATCTCAAGAGACAAAAAGGAGATGGTAAATGTAATGAGCATATTGAAAGAAGTATCAGACGAAATCTGTAGTAAAGATATAGAGGAACACAAACGGTTAGGGAAATACGAGGGAAGCAAGTCAAGACCTCTAAAGGTAACACTGTGGAGGAGATAAAAAATGCGAAGAATCTTATGGAAAAAGAGGAGTTCAAAAATGTATGGATAAAAAAAATATGCCTAACACAAGAGGAACTGGAATTACTGAAAGAGAAGAGGGAGGAAGCAAAAACAAAAAATGAGGGAAGATCAGAGGAGGAGAAGAATATATTTGTTTTACAAAGTAATAGGATTGCAGGTACGAAAGTGGTACATAAACAGAAGGGAATAAAAAGGAGGAAGGTAGTAAAACCAAGTCATGACAAGTACATAAACAAGATGATTAAATTGATGTACTCAAATGTGGATGGAATGGTATCCAAATTATTAGAGATGAATGATTATGTCAGAGAAAATGAACCTCATATAATATGCCTAACTGAAACAAAATTAACACCAAAGATGTCAAATGACATCCTAAACTTAGAAGAATATAATATAATCGAGAAGTGACAGGAACTTAAAAAAAGGAGGAAGAATAATAATATTAACTAAGAAAAATCTAAAAGTCAAAGAAATAGAACTAGATAACTGATTGCAGTAGAGATCAATACATCTGAAGGGAAAGTAATTGTAGCCAAATTGTACATGCCACCCAGATCAGTCACATGGGAAAGAGACGAATATGAAGATCTGGCAGAGAATACAATTCAGAGTTTAGGAGCATTACTACATAAAATGGAAGAGAAATCGGAAAGAATTATACTAACTGGAGATTTTAATACAAATATAAATTGGAATACTCTAGATATAATAAGCTAAGAAAGCTGTTGGGGCCAAAAGTTCCTGGATCTCGTGCAAGAGTTTTTCCTAACACAACATGTAAGGGAAAGCACCAGAAAAAGAGGACTCGATGTACCCTCAATGGTAGATCTCATATTTACTAGGCAAGAAAACGATATTGACAGTTTAATATACCACCCTCCATTAGGCAAAAGCGACCATGCAGTACTAAATTGCAACTTCAGGATAGCATATGACATAGTTAACAGCAATGAAAATTACAAAAAGAGCCTAAACTATAAAAAGGGAAACTATCATGACCTAAACAAGTACTTCTTAGAAACTGATTGGGGAAAGGAGCTTAGAGAACAAGATTTAAATGGTATATATAAAAAAATTCTGTGAATTTTATGAAATAGGAGTCCAGACGTACATCCCACAGCACAAAGAAGCAGAAAAGAAAATAAAGAAATGGTTCAGTACAGAATCTATAAAATTAAAAGAAAAAAAGAGATTTGTTGTGGAATACAGGAGCCAAAATAGTGAAAGGGCAAATAATAATTACAAACAGGCAAGAAATGATTATACAAGAATATTGAGGGAAGCCCAAAAACAGTTTGAGGAGGATATCATAAATAAAAGTAGTGATCAACCGAAGCTATTTTACAGCTACATCAGAAGCAAAACCAAAGTAAAAGATAAAATACAATCCATTACGGACGAGGGAATCACCTATACACAAGAGAAAGATATTTGTCAAGCACTAAACAAGAAATTCCAATCAGTTTTTACAGAGGAAAAAAATTTTGAGAGGGATTATGTGGAACATGCATGCCCACACATGCTACCAGATATACAAACATCATAAAAAGTAATACAGGAGGAGTTAAGTAAATTAGACAAAGGAAAAGCAAATGGTCCTGATGAAATTTCATGTTGGGTACTACGTGAATGTGCAAAGGAGTTAAGTAAACCATTATTTTTAATTTTCAAGAAAACCTTGAGTCAAGGTAAACTACCTGATATTTGGAAGAAAGCAAACATTGTTCCCTTATTCAAGAAAGGGAATAAACAAAATTCACTCAACTACCGACCAGTATCACTAACCAGTTTTGTAAGCAATGTATTAGAAAAGCTTATAAGAAAAGCTTGGGTAAATCATCTAGAAGAACACAATATGATAACAGAAAGACAGTTTGGTTTCAGAAAAGGAAAATCATGTGTTACTAATCTGTTGAGCTACTATGACAGAGTAACAGACACATTACAGGAAAGAGAAGGATGGGTGGACAGTATCTATTAAGATTTCAAGAAAGGATTTGACACAGTACCAAACCAAAGACTTTTATGGAAACTGTACCATCAAGGAGGAATTCGAGGCAAACTGTATTGTTGGATGAAAGATTTTCTCATAAGAAGAGAAATGAGAACAGTACTAAGGGGAAATTACTCATCATGGAAAGAAGTGACTAGTGGAGTACCACAGGGCTCAGTGCTGGCACCAATCATGTTTTTAGTGTATGTAAATGATATAGACAGTAACACTGGAAATGAAAGCTATCTAAATATGTTTGCGGATGATGCAAAAATACAAAGAAGAATTACTAACACAGTCTCTTGTAAAGAGCTACAAGAAGAATTAAATAAACTTCATGAATGGAGAAATACATGGCAAATGAAATTCAATGTGGACAAGTGTCATGTAATAAAGTTTGGTAAAAGTGGAAAAAGACCTGATTGGGATTATACGTTCGGAAATAAAACCCTACACACATCAGAAAGAGAGAAAGACCTAGGTGTGATTATCAATAACAGACTATCTCAGGCTGATCACATCCGTAAGAAGGTACGGAACATGTATACACTGCTTGCAAATATGAGAATAGCATTCACATACATAAATGAAGACATGCTAAGAAAGATAATAACATCATTCATCAGACCAACCCTGGAATATGCATCAGTAGTCTGGAGTCCTCATCTCAAAAAACACATAGACAAGATTGAAAAAGTTCAAAGGGCCGCTACAAGATGGGTACCAAGCTTAAGGGATCTAAGCTACGAAGAAAGATTAATAAAATGAATCTAATAACTACGGGAGAGAAGGAAAAGAGGAGACATGATTATTCTATATAAATGCATATCAGGGAAGGAGAAAATAGACGTAAATGATTACCCAACCTATGGGAAAGCATCAGCAAGAGGACACTGCAAAAAACTGCATAAGAAGAGATGTGATAAAGACGTAAGGAAATTTAGTTTCCCAAATAGAGCAATTGATCAGTGGAATGCACTACCGAATGAAATAGTGTGTGCCAAAACAATTCACAATTTTAAGGATATGTATGATAAATATGGTTTAAGACACGGGACAGTATGAGCTTGACTCATTCCTGTAAAGATACAATTAGGTAAGAACAATTAGGTAAGAACACACACACACACACACACACACACACACACACACACACACACAAAGGAGAGAGATGTAAAAGAAAAAAAACATTAAACAAAGGACTTCAGGCCAATTGTCAAATTTACCAATGTAGGGCGCAGAGACTAAATCCTGTTCACTACAACAAATGCTGAAGTCCACACACATTACTGTGATTATTAAGGCTAGGTTTTAGGTAAGTTTGTCAAAACGTAACTAAAATCTAACCTTAACGGTCCCAGTAATGCATGTGGAATTAGTCTTTGTGACCTTTGTAGCTAAACTTGACATGTGCCGAACTTTGTTAAAAGGATAATCCAAGCCAAATTTAGACAAACGTTGGCTCTATTTTTTCATTTTCCTACTCATACCATTGCTTTCTCCATTCAAACTCTTCTGGAAATTTGTCTTTTCCCCTTTTTCTTCACTTATGAACCATGGTGAAGGAGGTCAGGTTAGACACTGGCTTGTGGGTCTGGGGCATAGTCCAGGTGAGTAGCCATGTGCGCACAGCAGATGTGTCAAATGTCAGTCACTCGGATATGGTTAGGTTGGGTTCAATTAGGTTACTTTTGCTGATTTATTTAAGTTTTGAACGAATCTGGGCAATCGTCAAGTTTACCGACGTAGGCCACGGAGACAGTCCACTTATACTACTGGGAGCAACCCTTTAACCGCGGGTGTCATTCCAGAATGACAGTGACAAAACTGGACCAAACCGCGGGTGTCATTCTGGAATGATCGTGAATATTTTGAACACCGCGCGTTTTCCCGGCGCGCAAATAGTCTCACGCAAGAGTAGTTGTTGAGTTCTTTCACGTCAGCCATCCCACACCTCCCTCCTCCAACCCCGAGGGGGCCCCCCCCACCCCTGCCCTGACCTGCGTCAGTCAGTATCTGTCCAGCTCTGTGCGTGATAATGGCGCTCCGTCCCGACTCATCGTCGCTCGCTTCCTCCTCTACAATGATTAGTGCTAGTGTTCCCTCTACCTCTACACCGGTAAAGGAACTGCCAACGGCGAGGCAGAAGGGGTTGAGCACTCCTGAAATTAAAACTGAGCTGGACAAAACTGTAAGTACTACTCTTGATTGTGGCAGTGAAAGTGACACACTCACGGCAAGCAGTGATGATTTGGCAGTGATTGGTGGTGAACCATTTTCCATTGATAGTGACAGTGATGAAAGTGATCGTGTTGATTCCCCCCCACCACCCCCAACTTACTCTGGGAAAGGAAAGGCTCCTATGGGCAAATCTGGTATTGCACGTGGGAAGGGAGTGAAGCGCAGGCTCACGTCTCCCACACCAGGCCCTAGTACGCATTTCCCATCAATTTCCAGTTCCCTTTTTTTTTTTTTTTTTTTTTTAATGCGAGGAAGAAGGAACCAAAGGCCATGGCCCGCAGTAACAGTTCCTTCCAAGAGAAAAACAAAATACAATAGAGAGCCATATTCAAGATCCGATCATTTTGAGATGCCTGGACACACTGCGTTTGAAAGACTGGAGATCATAGGCAGCAGGAAATACAGACAGAGGGAGACAGTTCCAGAGCTGACCTGTTGCATAAATGAAAGACTGGGAGTAACCGTTAACTCTTGCATTAGAGAGTTGGACAGAAAAGGGATGAGAGTTTGCTGCCAGACGGGTGCTACGCGCCCGTCGTAGAGGTGGAGGAATGCAAGCAGACAGTTCAGAGGAGCAGTGACCATTAAAGTAGCGATAGAAAAGAGATAAAGATGCAACAGTGCGACGAAGAGACAGAGGTTGAAGGGAGTCAGTAAGAGGAGGAGAGTTAATGAGACGAAAAGCCTTTGACTCCACCCTATTGAGAAGAGCTGTATGTGGGGAGCCTCCCCACACATGAGAGTTGTACTCCACACAGGGGCGGATAAAACCTCTGTATAGAGTCAACAACTGTGCAGGGGTAAAGAAAGAGCGGAGTCGGCTTAGCACACCCAATCTCACATCATCATCATCATCATCTGTCGTGCCCTCTCCTCAGTCTACATCATCTGAGGAGTACGAATTACCAAAGCCTGCAAAGCGAGGGAAGGCAGGCCGTGCAGGCCGTGCAGGCAGGCCTAGAACAAAGGGGATGCGTGGCAGTTGGAGGGCAAAGCTGTGCGATAAGCGAGGCGATAAGCGAGGTGATAAGCGGGGTAGAAAGGGTCAAGTTTCACCACGCACCAGGTCAGAAACCCCCCCGTCTGCCCCCCGCTCAGTTCCCTCACCCGCGCCACCCCCCCACTCACCGCCCCTGCACTCACCCCCCTCCCCGTTGCCTCCTGCCTCACCCACCTCCCGCTTGCCTCCTGCCTCACCTCCTGCCTCACCCATTGCCTCCACCTCAGCTCCTTCTCACGGGGAAACGAGTGGAATGCAACCTGCCCCTGCCACTGAACCACGCACAGGGCAAGTGGATGCATTTGTTTGGTCTGACAGTGGAGATTTCCAGCCACACAATCCACCGTTTGATATGACAAATGCTGGAATACAGCCTGCCTTCCCATGCAACGCAGGTGATGAGTTTGTTGATTACTTCCTGGCCTTCCTTGATGATGAAATTGTGCAGGATGTCAGCGATGAGACCAATAGGTATGCAGCTCAGTGTGCAGCAGAAGGGCTGGGACCTATTGGCTCACCAAAGCAAGTGTCGTGGTTGCCTGTCGGGATCAGAGAGCTGTATGTGTTTTTTGCACTAATGTTTTTGATGCCCCATATAAAGAGACATGAGTTGGAGTACTGGCTCGTGGATGACATAACTACTATCCCAATATTCGGGAAGTATATGTCACGGGATCGGTTCCGACAGCTGCTTGGATACCTGCACTTCGCTGACAATGACAACCCGTCCCAAACCGACCCTTTGTGGAAAGTGAGGGATTTTCTCAACAGGATTAGGGATCGATTTATGCGATTTTTCAGGCCTATGCAGAAAGTCGTCATAGACGAATCCCTGGTATTGTTCAGAGGACGTCTCAAATTCATGCAGTACATCCCCAGCAAACGCCACCGCTTTGGGATAAAGTTCTTTGTGCTGTGTGACTGTGAGACAGGGTATATCCTGGATTTTGTCATTTACTCGGCTAGCACAATGGATGTGAACAGGAAAGACCCCCTTGGCTTCTCTGGCTCCGTTGTAAAAGTGCTGATGGAGAGGTATTTTGGTGGTAATCATGTGCTGTACACAGACAATTATTACACAGCACCGAAACTCTCCAAATACCTTGCTGAACACGGCATTGGCACTGTTGGCACTGTACGGAGCTATAGGAAAGAGTGGCCTAGTTTCCCCGAAGCATCATCATCATCCAGGGGAGATGTTCACCTGAAGAAGTCAGACAAGCTTCTTGCGATCAGGTGGCATGACAAGAAGGTCGTGAATATAATCAGCACCATCCACAAGGGGGAATTGAAGAGAACTGGGAAGGTCAGCTACAGGACGGGAGAGCCAATCATGAAGCCTGATGCCGTCATTGATTATAATGTAAATATGAGACTTGTTGATAAGTCTGATATGATGATTGGCGAAATCGACTGTCTCAGGAGAAACACCCGATGGTACAGGAAGGCTTGCCTGCACATGCTCGATATGTGCATGCTCAACGCCTTCATTCTCTACAAGACACAAGTCGGGGGCATAAGGCAACCATCACTGAGACAGTTTTCCAAGACTGTCATGCAGCAGCTACTTGCACGATTTGGTCAGGTGACGGCATTGATCCCGAGGCGACACTCTGACACACAACCTGACCGTCTTGAGTGCCACAATTACATGAGCCGGCACCAGCTTGTGAAATTGCCTCCTACAGCAGGCGGCAGGTTGTCACAGGGCCGCTGCAGAGTATGTTCTACCACCACACGGAGGCCTAGGACGAGAAAAATGAGCACACACCAGTGCCTTGAATGCCAAGTCGCTCTATGTGTAACTCCGTGCTTTGCCGAGTACCACTCTCTGAGTAAATACTGAAAGTGACAGTGATATATAGTGATGCGACAGTGACGTGCTTTGCCAATAATTGTATAATGGATAATGTAGTAATAAGGGATATTTTGCCTAGAAAAAAAAAGGAAATATTGGCCAGTATAATAAGTGATATTGTAATAAGAGAATCTGCGGCACTTGTGGAATTCTGAGGCACTTATGTAATTCTGTGATGCGCCAGTGACGCAATATAGTAATAAGTGCATTGTAAATATAATGTATATTGCCCATATTATATGTAAAATAATATTAGAAGTTAGAAAGAATGAAAAGATCGCATGAAACGTCAGTGAGCGGGTGCCGCCGCAGTGAAGTGAGGCGCAGCCGCAGTGAAGAGCGGGCGCAGCCGCAGGGAAGTGCCTTTTACCTACCTCAGTGAACACAGAGTGGGTTTTTATCGTATGTACAGTGTTCATATATGTTTATATTACTATTATGAGAGAGTGGTTGGCATTTGGTACTGGTGTGTGGGGCGTAAAATAGTTATTTCACACCCCTCACTTCTAACGGCTCTCCCCGTCCTGTGAAAGTCAACAAAATCATGAAACCTACATCAATGGAAAGCTGAAGGTTAGTACTTTCTAATGGTACCTTATTTTTTTCTCTAGCTTTATTCTGTGCAGAGTTATTAAGGTTTAAAGGTTTGTTTACATTTGGCTGAAACCCCCGCGGGAGAGGACAGTCAGACCAAAACAATACCCGTGGTTAAAGGGTTAATGCTAGGGTTGGGGGAATTGTCAAGTTTATCCACACACCATATTTTCGGAAAATAAAAAAAGTAATGATTATGATGCTGGCGAGGTCCTTACATTATGGAGAATGCATTGGTTGTGTTGTACTTGTAACCCAGTAATAGTGATGTTTGGAAATGCAGTCCCCAGAGACAAAGCTCTACTGCATAAGGACAAGTTTTTATTTATTATTTTTTTATTATCATCCTAACCAAAACCCCTAACGGTGGTGCTCCTTGCGTTGTCTGCAGGTGCATGTAAATGTGTACACCGCTGCTCAGCGGCCACCTGTCACAGGAGGCGACAGTAGAATTATCTGAGGAGCTGCCCTTGCCAACAAACACACACGTCGGGGGTCATCCGAAATCACTATAACCTAACCTACGTTGCTGAGAAATGCCATAAAATCTATGAAAATCTGATACAGACACTGCATAACTGCGATTTCAAGTCACTCCAGCCCTAGTCACTGCGGCCAAACGATCCCAGCAGTGCAGGTGTAGTTTGGCTTAGCATGTGTTGTGGTGGATGGAACTTAGTCTCTGCGGCTATGTCGGTAAACTTGAATATTTACCGAATATGGCCTACCCTTTGCAGAAATTTGGGCTTTTTCATCGTGTTACATGTTTTTAACACATTTTCTCTCGTCTTCCTAGCTCTCCTCACTATCAGACCATTTAAGATTATAAGGGTTTCTGATAACAACAAACTTAAAAAAAAAAAAAAAAAGCACTTCTAATAAAAAAAAAAAAAAAATCAGCTGGCCACACAATTTTGCATTAATTCTGCCGGTGCTATGTTACGTTGTTATTTGCAAAACTACAAAACATATATATAGTGTATCCTTAACTGAACAAAGTCAAATGAAGGTACACTGGAAGGATGATTAGTCCTTCTCTGTTCAGTGTCTGCCATCAGACTCACAAAAAACTACCCGGGCATCTATGAATGCTGGAGTTCGAACACAGGATTCATAAGAGGGAAAAATCTTAACGTTTGTGGGTTCGTACATACGTTTACTATCCACTGTTACCACAACAAAACGTCGGTGGGCCAGCTTGGCAAGGGAATGATTTTTTCTGATCAACTGTACATATACCCACTTCCCTCCTGCGTCATTGATTGTCTGTCTGTTCGTCTGCCTGTGAGTGTCATACACACACACACACACACACACACACACACACACATATTCCTAACACCTGTGTGATGTGGTGTGGTGTGATGTTAAATATTATGGGGTACTACATGACAGTGTTACTCGAGGGCCCGTATCATGTCAACAGGGTACTGCAGCCTGTGTTTGTGGTGGTGAGTGATGACATGGCTTGGTGCAAGGAAGTACTGCAGGATCCTGATGTGGTACTGCCAAGTTAGTACATACAGTTGTGAGCCATAATAATGCACACCCTCGTCCCATCCAGGAAACCATTTACAGCACTGGGTGGTAACCATATAGCAAAATACCGGGGAGATGTGAAGACTACTATGGTGCCCCCGTTAACTAGATGGAGAGGCAAGTGCGGCGGCCATCCAGGATTCTAACCTCCACACTCGTCACCGTGCCTCGCTGTGTCAGGCATCGTCTACTGGAAGAGAACACTGGTTCGCTGTACAAGACCACCATGCAGGGGGAATAGCTTTCCGGCAATTAATGGGTCTGCTCGGCCAGAAGACTACAGTTACTATTAGTACAACCACTACTCTCACTCCTGGCTGGAGGAACTTGTAGCCAGGGTTTCACAGTGAAATAAAACCTCTCGTCCAGTGTTAAAGGTGACAATTCCAAGTCTGTTACACTACACAAAGACCAGTTCGTGATGACACTGCTACTGGTGCTCTCTAGTAAAGCTTTGAACTAATACAATTCATTTATTTTTTTCAGTTATAACCTCATCTAAAATTGCCATCTTTCCATGTCGAATGCAGTCGTTACTAGAAATAAACACTAAAATGCGGTGCCATTAACGAGAAAGTGTTATGGAAAGGATGTAGAGCTGTAGTACTCTCTATTTTTTGCCTGTGAGCTACGTGGAATAAGTTGCAAAAGGACGAACATCTGTTTCTAATAAACGTGAAAGAATCAAAAGAATGTTTGAATTTGGTGTGAAATCCCCAATGGAGGTCCTTCTGCCCAGATACAGGGCTAGGCAGAGGCTGAGCATAAACTATGGCTCAGAACTGTACACTTGATCAAAAATAATTGGCTCAAATTTTGTGCAAAACAATTTGACACCTAAGATGATGGTTATTGAAAAATATATCCTGAATCCTTCATGAGGATGCCATATATCGTTTGCTTGACATTTCTTTGCAGTAACTGTCTTATTATAAAAAATAATAAAAACTGACGAGGAGTATTTTTAATCAATAAATTTAGTTTAGAGAAAATTGTAAATTTAAACTGTATAGGCTAAAACAAACGAAATAGCATTATTGTAAACTATTAAACTGGGATTCTCACTGTATTTCCCATGAGTGTGCGGAGTAATAAGGCTCCCAGACAGACGCTGGTAACGGTTTCCTCACACTCGGTCGACTCGTCTTAATGTAGCTAACCATCTTAGGCACAACAACAAGCCACACACGGCGCAGTCCTGAGTGGTCTCATATTTTATGGCCATTCTTCAAAACTTTTCCTAGACTTTGCATGCTGTGGTAGGCAGGGGCACCCACCAGCCACTAAACTGACTTAGTTCAACCCTCGGGTGACTCTGCACTGAGTGACATACCAAATGGTTTCCTGCAATCCAGTGGACGATAACCATTTGAACAACTGATGGTCTAGTGGTTTAAGGCACTCCAGCCGGATGGTGTCCTTAAAGATTTCCATCTGAAGAATGGTTAGGGTTTAGTGCTCACGTAATTCCACTCGAGGGTGGCGAAACTGGCCACCTACACTAACTTTGGGAGTGAGTAGTCTGGCCCCAGGTCTCTATGCTAATAATGGGGCAAAAAAAAAAAAAGTTTCTCGATGTTACATAGACAGATATAGGTTTCTTGTGGGCAATGCAAGATAGTTTATTGAAGTGTATGAGTTTACATTTATATTTAGAGGGGCGTCACGCTCCACAGGTAGTAGGCTAATAAATGCACAATAGTTTTTCCCTTCATCCTTGCTCTTTTATTTCTTTTCTTGGTTGAGCTGAAATTTCTGTGTTGTCCACCAGCCATTCTTAACAACTCAAATGATGTAAATGTCGTAGCCTCTGGGGGCTGGTGGACAAAACAGTTACAGTTCCTAGAATTTCATGACCGTGCAAGCATGCCTTGATGGCAAGTTTTTTGTTTTTTGTTTTAATGCAAGGAAGAAGGAACCAAAGGCCATGAGCCCGCAGTAACAGTTCCCTCCAAGAGAAAAACAAAATACAATAGAGACCCAAATTCAAGATCCGATCATTTTGAGATGCCTGGGCACACTGCGTTTGAAAGACTGGAGATCATAGGCAGCAGGAAATAGAGACAGAGGGAGACAGTTCCAGAGCTGACCTGTTGCATAAATGAAAGACTGGGAGTAACGGTTAACTCTTGCATTAGAGAGCTGGACAGAAAAGGGTTGAGAGTTTGCTGCCAGACGGGTGCTACGCGCCCGTCGTAGAGGTGAAGCAATGCAAGCAGGCAGTTCAGAGGATCAGTGACCATTAAAGTAGCGATAGAAAAGAGATAAAGATGTAACAGTGCGGCGAAGAGACAGAGGTTGAAGGGAGTCAGTAAGAGGAGGAGAGTTAATGAGACGAAAAACCTTTGACTCCACCCTATTGAGAAGAGCTGTATGTGGGGAGCCTCCCCACACATGAGAGTTGTACTCCACACAGGGGCGGATAAAACCCAAGTATAGAGTCAACAATTGTGCAGGGGTAAAGAAAAAGCGGAGTCGGCTTAGCACACCCAATCTCTTGGAAGCAGATTTTACAAGAGATGTAATATGATCTTTCCAAGATAAGTCCCGAGTAAATGAAACCCCAAGCATGTTCAAGGATGATGCAGGATTAAGCTGAATATTATTAAACATTAGTGGGTATACCTATGGAAGATTTTGTCGGGTTGGTAGGTGTAAGAACTGAGTCTTAGATGCATTAAAAACAACCATATTATTTTTATCCCAGTCAGAGATACGAGCCAAGTCAGACATTAGGTGTGCCATAGCTTCATCTCTTGTTTGTTGAAGTAACTGTTGAGATGGGCGTTGCGGGAACCGAATGGAAAGGTGAAGGGTGGAGTCATCAGCATATGAGCGGATAGGGTTAGATGTACAGCTTAGAAGATCATTGATGAATAAAAGGAAGAGAGTTGGTGATAGGACAGAGCCCTGAGGAACACCACTGTTGATAGATCTAGGAGAAGAACGATGGCCGTCTACAACAGCGGCTATAGAACGACCAGAAAGGAAGCTAGCGATGAAGGCACAGATAGAAGGATAGAAACCGTAGGAGGGCAGTTTGGAAATTAAAGATTTATGCCAGACTCGATCTAAAGCCTTTGAGATGTCAAGTTCAATGGCAAAGCTTTCGCCAAAGTCTCGAAAGGAGGATGACCAGGAGTCTGAAAGGTAGGTGAGAAGATCGCCAGTGGAGCGTCCCTGACGGAACCCGTACTGACGATCGGAAAGAAGGTTGTGATATGAAAGATGCCTTAAAATTTTCTCTATTGAGAATTGACTCGAAAACTTTTGAAATACAGGACGTTAAAGCAATTGGACGATAGCTGGAGGGTTGGGAGTGGTCACCCTTCTTTGGGACTGGCTGAATGAGAGCAAACTTCCAGCAAGAAGGAAAGGTACAAGTTGACAGACAAATGGCAAAAGAGTTTGCCTAGGCAGGGTATAAGCACAGAAGCACAGTTCTTGAGAACAACAAGAGGGACTCCATCATGTCCATATGCCTTGTTAGTACTGAGGCCAGTGATGGCAGAAAATACATCAGCTGAAGACATTTTAATGTCAGCCATGAGGAAGTCAGAGGGGGGAAGTGATGGAGGAACAGCACCGGATTCGTCTAAGGTGGAATTGGAGGAGAAAGTCTGTGCGAAGAGATCTGCTTTATCAGTAGAAGAAATAGCTACAGAACCATCAGAGTAGAAAAGAGGAGGGAAGGATGATGAGGTAAAGTTGTTAGAAAGGTTTCTGGCAAGGTGCCAGAAGGAGCGGGAAGAATTCGAGTTAGAGAGTTGAGAGCATTTAGTACGGATGAAATTATTTTTAGCAGAGAGAAGAACAGACTTAGCACGATTCCGGGCAGAAACGTAAAAATGATGTAATTCAGGGGTGGGTTGGCTCCGGTACCTTTTGTTGGCCACATCGCCTCACACAAAGGAGATAGCTTGGTAAAATGTTTTGCCTGTAACTTGGCCTTGATTTTCGTCCTTTTGCAGATTATTTTATGTATGTCTATGACACAGAAAGAAAATGCTACCGCTCTACATGCTCTACATAGCACTTCTTCATGACCAGCACAATAAATTAGTTCAGTCTACTTTCACAACTCAGGATTCCTGGTTTAAAGATGCCAATTTTAGGCCAAGTTTGAGTAAAAAGATTATAGTGAGATCAGTCTATGCCTTGTATTGGATCTATTCCTGGCAAATAATCTAGATCAATACAGGATAGAAGTACTGTCACAACTTGGATCCTCCGACCATATCATCAAAGTGTCATTAGTCGGTTTCCCTAAACCTACCCGTTCTGAACATGTCAGGGTGACCCGATGGCACATTGACAGGGCAGACTGGGATGGATTCAAAAATTATCTTCCTGACATTCCATGGCAGTCTTTCTTCTCTAGTGATATCAGTTCTACCCAGTCTCACATTAATGACTTAATACAAGCTGGAATGGAATTGTTCATACCAAGTAAACAATTCACTAAAAGATGGGACTCACCAAAATGGTTTAATAGCAACTGTGCCAGAGCAACAGCCCAAAACTCATTAGCTTATAACTCTTACTTAAAAGAAAAAAACATCTGAATCACTTAGTCAGTTTAAAATTGCATGAAGCAAATGGAAATGCAATAATTACTCTTGCTAAATCAAACTTTTTCACTACCAAGCATCGAAATTACTAAACAATCCTAATGACAACAAAATATTCCGGTCAGCTCTCAATTCTTTCAATAACAACTTTAGCAAGTCATCGCCCATTCCCCCACTAAAATCTTCAGACGATAACATCACAGATGACCTGCGTAGTAAAGCAAACATCTTTGCCAGGACATTTGTCATAAATTCTACGTTAGAGGAAGTCAGCCAGAACGTTCCAGTACTAGAACTTGACCCTCCCGAAACTGCTCCACTTAAAATACAGATTAGATACGTAAAATCCATCCTAGATAATTTCCCAACCAATAAAGCTCCAGGCCCAGATGAAAATCCTCCAGTTGTTTTGAAAAAGTGCTCCCCAGAACTTGCTTCTGGTCTAGCTAAATTATTCAGACTATGCCTGCGTACTTCTTCATTCACTAATTCATGGACTGAAGGCAATATCCACCCAATTCCGAAGAAAGGTAGTTCCTCTGACCCATTTCATTACGAAACAATAGCTATCACGTCTTCACTTGGTAAAGTATTTGATATTGTAATGAATAAGTACATAAAGCACATAGTTAAACATCTTGAATCCAACAAATTAGTGATAGAAAGTATGTATTTCCACCATTGATATACTCAGTCTCCTGACTCACCATCCATCAATCAATTGACCAACATGGAGAAACTCATGCAGTAGCCCTTGTTATTTTTAAAGCTTTTGACAGAGAGTGGTACCGTTCCCTGCTGTTCAAAGCCTAACATCTTTTGTTCCTCTGATTTCCAAATATCTCAGCAACAGAAAGACAAGGGTAAAAAGTAATCCCTCTAATATCTGAACGCCCAATATCCGAATATCCCCCACTAACCGGACATATATAATTGTCCTGGGATCCAATATTCCCAGAATGGTCCAAAAACCACAGAAAATTAGAAAAAAAAAAACGAATTATTCCCGCCCGTAAATTTGAACTTGGCGCGCGCAGCGCGAGACAGCTTTGTTGTGGCATGTCATTCCTTCGACGTCCAACAGA
Organism: Coenobita brevimanus; assembly: GCF_032717465.1. Lineage (NCBI taxonomy): Eukaryota > Metazoa > Arthropoda > Malacostraca > Decapoda > Coenobitidae > Coenobita > Coenobita brevimanus. The sequence goes on from NC_137013.1 coordinate 13,054,582, forward strand.
GTGCTGCATCCTCCCCACTTTCCACCTGTCTCTCACCCCGAGTGCACGCTCGTCGTCATGCCTGCCCACGTGCTTGCTTTTGTGGTGGTTCTTTACCTGCTTCAGACACTCCTGCTGCTCTCGTGTCTCTTATTAGTGTGTGTGATGATGGCCCCGCTGCCTGAGAAGAGGAAGAGAGTGGTGTTGGCTCTGGAGAAGAAACGGGAGATATTAGAGAAAGTAGATGCAGGGTGGTCTTCTTCCCGCATCCTCTGCGAGTTCAACCTGGCCCGATCTACTTTGTTCGATATCAAGAGATCCCGAGACAAACTCATGCAGTACACGGCTGACTTCTCGTCGAGAAGCAAACGCAACGTGGAGAGGAAGGTGATGTTTACTCCCAAGTTTGCTGAAGTCAACCTCTCCACGTTGATTTGGTATCGACAGCAACGTGCTGCTGGTGTGATGGTATGTGGTACGGAGCTGAAGGCTGCTGCTGAGAAGTTCGCCAGGTTTCACAATGCCCTAGACTTCAAGGAATCCGAGGGTTGGCTCTTCGCGTTCAAGTTACGGCATGGCCTTACCAACCGTAAAGCTAATGGCGAAGCTTTGGCCACTAACGAGGATGGAGTTGACGAGTTTCGGCACAAGGTGAAGGGCTTGATCGACAGGTAGGGCCTCACTCTCGGTCAAGTCTACAGTGCTGACGAAACTGGTTTATTCTATCGCTCTTTGCCAACGAACACTCTAGCCGAGGAGACGGAGAAGCGTGTACCTGGCCATATGCTCTCCAAGCAACGGATATCTGCTTTGTGTTGTGCCAATGCTAACGGCAAGCACCGGCTTAAGCCCGTTATTGTTGGCCGTGCAAAGCAGCCATGGTGTCTTCGTGGGGTGATGGATGTCCTTCCTGTTGTCTGGTACCATTCTTTGAAGGCATGGTTTACAGCCCAGATCTTCAAAGACTGGTTCCACTGTCACTTCGTCAAGGAGGTCATACATTAGCAGACAAAGACACTGGGAATCCCGCACGACCAGGTAAAGGCCCTCCTTCTCCTCGACAATGCACCTGCCCACCCATGCGACAGGGACTTGGTGGCTGAGAATGGCCGGATTAGGTGCATGTTTCTGCCACCTAATATGACTGCTCTCATCCAACCAATGGACCAAGGAGTGATCGTGGCAACAAAGTGCCTATACCGAAGGAAGTTCCTGGACGAGGTGATGGTTGTTCTCAAGGATGAGGACGAGCGCAGGGAGGGACGGAACACGAGAGGCCAGCAGACTTTGGAAAACCTTCGCCGCTACAACATCAAGTCTGCAATCTACAACTGGGCCAGTGCATGGAAGAAGTCCCTGTCAAGACTCTAGAAAATGGTTGGTCTCATCTGCTTCTCAGAACTGATGTGGAGTGCGATTTCCTAGGTTTTGACGTGGATGACTTCCATGCAGGTCTACGTACGCATGGTGACGATGTTGATGTGGACGATGTGCGTGAGTGATTGGATGACGATGAGGGCAATCTTGGGTATCAGACATTGTTTGATATCGAGATCGCATCTTCAGTTGCAGGTGTCAGTACCCAGCTTGAAGATTCCGATGAGGACAGCGACGATGATGCGGACTCCTCTCAGCATGACACTACTCCAGCCATCCCCAAGCTGAGCGCACTCTGGGAACACCTAGAGTTCGTTCTTGACTACCTGGAACACCCGGACTGTGACAGGGAGATGAGGCCCTTGGGACTTGTGGAGGAAATGCGTGCTTTCAGGCAGCGCATCATCAATCGTCAGAATCGTCGTTCCTTGCATCAATCAACCATTGACAGTTTTTTCAGGCCCGTGACCCCCTCTGTGCCCAGCCCTGGCTCCACGCCATTGACTCCCCAAGACAGGCCCTCATGTTCCGAGCCACAGCCCAGCACATCAGCCACGGTGGAGTCACTGCTCGACGTGAGTTTCATCTATCTTCAGAGTCGTCTGCAGTGGGTACGCCATCACCATGACCCCTATCATCCCATCCATTTAGGTGCAGATGACTCAATCCTTCACAGTTCATTCACTCTTAAGCACCCATTCACAAAGTTTGGTATCTCTAAGTCACAACTCAGTACAGCCATCTCCATAAATCAAGACTTACCTAGGATCACTGAATGTGGACAAAATAACCTTTTCTTATTTAATGCTAGCACAACCAAATATATACAATTTACTAATAGACAGGTATTGCCAGATTCGTATATTACCTTCAGTGCTACTCATATTCCAGTCTCCAAAAGTTTTGAAATCCTCGGTGTTTCACTTAACCATGCCCTCAGCTGGACCTCTCATGTCAAATCACTTGCTAAAACCGCCTCAAGAAGCTTGGATTATTGTACAGAGTTCGTAGCTTCCTCACTGATGAGCAGTTAGCTGTAGTTTATAAGTGTCATGTGTGCTCTCAGCTGGAATATTGTTCACCCTTGTGGAATGGATGTGGAGAGGTTGCATTAAAACAACCAGTCAAAACTCAGGACACAGCTGTTAGAATTATAACCTTGCTGTTGCAAATAAACTGTACTCTTTACAGGTAAGAAGGAATGTTACCTCCCTTGCATTATTTTACAGATACTTTTATGGGAAATGCTCAAAGTTGCATCCATTGCGCCATCTCTCCCTGACTTCTCCTGTGCCACACGGGCATCTGGTAGTGCTCATGACTGGAATGTCACACTGCCATATTGCAGACCTTCTGCTTATTATTATTATTATTTTTTTTTTCCGAACTGCATCTTCATGGAACTCTCTTCCCCAGTGTTGTTTCCCCCATAACTTCGACCTACAGCTGTTCAAGTCCAACTGTTACAGATTGTTTGCGAATGGAGGACACCAGTAATCTGGTGTATGGATTATTTTGGTATTCAATTTTTTTCTTCCTTTGTTCTGTTATTTTAAAACAATCTGTTAATGTTTCAAATGCATCCCAATCTCTTATACAGTTCCATTTATGAAGAAAATATATCCAAATTACTGGGATGAAATAACAACAGTGAATATAATTACTTTGATCTCCAGTTCATTATAATGACCTTATTGCACTTCAAGGTCATGAGACGGCACGATGCACAAACGCTTCAAATCCACAAATCGCGTTAACAAAAGTGTCCTTGTTGTCGATGAACATGTTGACTGGGCTTTCTTCGAAAAGTGTCCTTGTTGTCGATGAACAAGTTGACTAGGCTTTCTTCTACTTCCTTTTATAGACTAGTAATACGTATATCTGAAATAATGTAGAAGGCTTTTCGAACTTAGTCTCTTTGTGTTTTGAAGTTCTGCTCCTTTGTCTACTAACCATATCAGTCAGAACGCATCACTTTGATTTTACTCTTACTACATCGATACGACTTCATTCTGTTGACAGGAGACTTCTGTTTATGGAAGACTTCTGATTATGGGACACTTCTGTTGATGGGAGACTCCTGTTGATGGGAGACTTCTGTTGATGGGAGACTACTTTTGATGGGAGACTTCTGTTGATGGGAGACTTCTGTTTATGAGAGACTTCATAAGGTGAAGAGTTTCTTGGATATTGTATCAAAGCCCTCCTGTTCCGAAAGTCAGTCTTAAGGGAAATATAATCGTCTGGTAGTAGAGCAGCAACAATACAAAAAAAAAAAGTCTGCTTGAAGGCTTAATTACAGGTAGAGTCCTACGCCTAACCTCTCATGGTGAAGACAAATCTAGTACACGATTTTATATGGTAAAGGAGTCAGAGAATACTAACAATGGTACTATTAGAATTCTTGAGGTCGGAACTGCTCGAAAATTACATTCCACCTAACGCTGGGTTATTTTATTCAGCTAAGAGTGAGTCATAGGAGCTTGAGACACGTTAGTGGACAAAGTATCGCAGAATCATAAAACAACAGATGATTTTGTTTAGCTAAGAGTCAGTCATGGCAGCCTGAGAGAAATATAGCGGAAATATTGTAGAATGACAAGTGTTTCGTGGCCATATCGGGCCGTTGCACACTTGCTCCTCCGGATGGCTTTTGAACATCGTCCTGGAGTTCCAGTCGTTTGCGTCATGGCAGCTGAACAGAAAAGATAGATTTGGGTTGACGTTTTGGTACACGAGTTGGTTTTCAGCCATCTTGCAATTAAGGCAATGAGTGAATGAATGGGGTACACGGGTTCGTTTTCATCCAACTTGCAATTAAAGAAATGAGTGAATGAATGGGGTACAAGGGTTCGTTTTCATCCAACTTGTAATTATAGCGATGAGTGAATGAATAATTTTCGTCAAACTTACAATTACAGCAATGAGTGAAGGAATTGGGAATCTGTTTACACAACCCAATGCACAATATATAGCCGGTGCTAATACTGCCAAAATGTTATGATTAAATTTCAAAGGTCGACACTGAGAGTTCAAGAGTGCCAATATTTAGCAACTCATGTTTGCCCCACTCCCACCTGTTGTCAATATTACGCACGACTGACTCAAAAACTATGCATCTGCTTGCAATAGAACTGTATATCCATGCCCGTGATCACATTTTGATGAGGACATCATAATTTAGTATTATATCTGACTGTTGAAAAGAAGGTAGTTTGTCAACCGTGCCTCCCGCTACTCGAAACCAACAAATACCTGCTTAAGCGCCGGACAATCCCCACTCGACACGTATGGCGTAATGTGAAGCTAATGGGGACAATTATCATCAGATGCCAAAACACCTCACTGGAATATTTCAGTCGACATGGAAATGAAACGGTCTAGTCTGTGGCCAAACTGCAACCGTCCTGCCAAGATTCATCGTAATCCTTTTTCCAATTTAAACTGTACTCAGACACATGCTCAGAATTACAGTTTATAGGATAAACACCAAACTACCTAATGTACAGTAGCTGTTAGTGGATCTTATGAGCCTGAGCGAATAAGCAGGAGAGAATATAGCAGAATAATAAACCACTGGTGCATGATAAGGAACAAAATATATATTAGTCATAAAATAACAATGAGCAAAGATACTCGTACATCATTTGTCATCGACGAAACACCTGTGCTAGTGCCGACTACCTGAGCACAGAGACTGTTTTTACTCAATCGGCCAACCTGATGGGACGTCGTCACCGAGCAGGACCATATATATATATATATATATATATATATATATATATATATATATATATATATATATATATATATATATATATATATAGGGAGGTGACTCACCGGCCATCCATCCCTTCCCACACTTGCCGGAATTATAGAAAGCAATTCCGGGTCCCAAATACAGTAAATCTGACCAGTTGACTCCCTACACACCACAAGCAGAAGAACACTTAATTCTATTCGGTGAATTTCTTGCAAAAACTTCATGCACCTGATGCACTAGTTACAAATGCTAGACAACATGGGTATATGAAAGAAGCAACACATCCACAAACAGTTGTGTCACGCCAGATATCCCTCACTCCCTCCAACAACCCCGCTACCGTTGCTCAGCCCCGGCGCACAAACACAACTACTATCGCTAATTCGATCTCATCTGACAAGATGAACGCAAAGTTTTCGAAAGCTGGCACCTTATTGGTTGTCCAAGTGAATTAATTAAGAACGACACATTTTAAATTATTTTTATTTCAAGGATTATAATAACAGTTCGACGATAAGATTACCCCAATAAAATATTATATGTAGTTATCTTCATAGATTAATTTAACGACAGGAACTTACACAGTTTATCAAATGGTCCGAATACGAGAGAAACTTTGAATTCTTGGGACAAATCAAAACAGGTTCAGGTAAAGTTTTACGAGTATCTTGATTCATCCCACAAGTTCAGAGAAATTAAGATAAATCATGTCCATCTTATTTCTGATGCATCCTTGTTAAAATTCAGCCTTTGCTACATTTCATGATGTAGGTTTGATAACAGTATGACTAAATTTACACACCGAAAAAGGGTCAACAAAAAATCCCGAAAATAATTTTTGGGCAAATTCTTTGAAAACAAAATTATATTGCAAACTGCAGAGTGTAATGATATGATAATGTTTTTCTTTGATCATAAAATACAAAACTAAAATGACTGACGTAGCATCTACAGGAATAATCTCCTCACTAGCTTAACTCTGTCTCTATCTAAATCTGTATACCTTGGCTGTTTGCTCTCTAACAGGGGTCAGCCATGATAGGACGACACACTCACCAAAAAAACTCTTCCACGCACACACACATTTACTCGTATCTTAGCTTCTAAGGGAGATGTGACCGCTCCTCACCTTCAGCACTGCACGAGGGTCAGCTGCACAGTGCAATCCAGCGACATCTGCAGCTGGGCCCGACAGCTGAGCTGGTTTGCCCCTGCCACATTAAAATGGACCCCTCCCCTTCCCCACACCTGGCCTAATCAGCTGATCATGCCAGATGTGGGAGAACATCCTGTCAGGGCCGCGGCACCATTTATGCATTAACAATTTCTCTCCACTCATCCCTGTCACGTGCAACCACTCTTCCTTGCTCAAAAGACATCCCTGTCACATCAGCGCTCTCTTCACACTGTCCATCCATCCTATTCGTGGTCTTCCTCTTAGGCCTACACCTCGCACATCAGATCCGGTTATCTTGTTCACGGATAGCTCTTCATCCATTCTCACCGTATGCCCAAACCATCGCAACACTCCCTGCTCATGTCAGTAAGCCATCTCTCGCATAATTCCAGTTCTCCTTCGCACTTCATCATTTCTCATTTGATTCATACGTGTCACTCCACTTATACTCCTCAGCCACCTCATCTCATTATATTTAATCTCTTCCTCTCTGTTATTCCCATAATCCATGTTTCTGCCAGGTATAATGCAGTCGATACCACTACTCCCTCATACAGCCTTCTCTTTACATCCATTCAATGTTTAATTAAATTTAAAAAAGTTATTAGCCCCTGAAAACCATCACGGTTGGGCCAGACCAGGGCGGGTGGCTCACTGTAGGCTAACTTTTTAACCATACACCACTAACAGTAAACTTCACTCGGTACCTAGTAGCAACACGCATTCTGTCTCAACCAGTAGCCTGAAGATATTACAGCTACTGTATTTGCCAATGGCCTCAATTTCGGAAAAGAATGGAAATACGCTCTTATCAACCAGAAACAGACATAGCATTCCTACGAGAAACAAAGCTCACATGCACACACATGTCTCCAAACACTAAGAACTATTCACACATCCCCACAGACAGAACACATGGCCATGGAGAAGGCCTCACCACCTACATAGGGACATGTCCTCTAAAAAGACACAACACAGAAAACACAATCACTTTCCAGAATGACACCACACTAGAAATGCAGCCACTCAGTTTCAAATCTGGTACATTTCCCCCTACACCTCCCATATAGTACCACTGCAGTGCGAACCTCAACTCTTCCCTCTAACACGGACACCTATATCTATCACTGCAGGGTACTTCAACACCAAAAACACTGATTCCAAAACAAACAAAACAAATGACGATGATGCGACTTTGCAACAAAGAATTCGCTGTAAACCAGATCGATCACACATCATTTACACAAACTAAAAGAAAGGGGACTGACAAAATTTACTGGAGAAATTCAGCTACACTTGAGCACACTAACCAACACACCCATCACGAGCACTGACAGAAACGTTAAGAAAATCAACAAAGTCATAATTAACAAACACCACATTCCACGAGGCAACAGAAAACACAAAAACCTAAACTTTATACCTAATCTTTATCGCCCCAATAATAATAATAATAATAGTAAGCATATAAAATTCCCCCCTCCCACACACTCAAACACCACCTCAAAGCTTAAACAAAACTAACTTCAGATTCAGAGCAAGGGAAACAGAAAACTGGAAAGCCTGTCTACCTACACTCAGTCATTGCCACATGCTACTCTAGGCTCTATAAACCACTTAAAAAAAATCAATAAATCACAAACATGACTCACGATGCCAACACCTAAAACACTTAACATCGCCTCATAAAGAACGAGCAAACATATTATGCTGGCATAAATTACCTTACACCAAGATGCACCGACTCTGAAAAACAATCGTCTCTGCTTAAACGGTACTTCCAATGAACCCACTCCAGAACACACAGTCACACACACACACACTAGACGCAAGAGTGAGAGGACAATGCCTGGCATCGCTCCGCACCGGGTCAGTCTCGGCCCTCAAATGGATATACCTAAAAAGTATCTTTATATGAGTCAAGCTCAGTACTAGGTCCAACTAAATCGTGTTCTAATAGAAATGAGGAAGTTTAAGTGAGAGTGTTGTTCCAATAAAACAATGCAACGAAGTAGGCTGCAGTGCCGAAACAAGCAAATCAGCTGTTTCAGTGTTGACTGTTTAGTCTGCGACGTAGAGGATTGCAAAACTGTAAGTAGAATCTTTCTGTTAGTACCAGAAGATGACCACCATCTTTAGCAAATCAACTTTGGAAGGAGTTAAGAAAAGGGACAAAGGTAGAAAGCAGGATGATGATTTCTACCAGGAACTGGTGGAAATGGAAATGCATAATAAGCTGGTGGAACGAGTGTACAGATTAGAGAGGGCATTTCAGAGTGAAATAGATGAAATTAAAAAGCAGTTGAACATGCAGAAGGAAGAGAATGAAAATTTAGTAAAGGAGATTAATAAGAAAGACACAACAATAGATGAATTATCAGTTGAGGTGGGTACACTTAGAAGGAAGATTAGTGAAATGGCAAACGCAGTTGTCAACCATGAGAGTACTATGGAAGAGTTCAGAAATGATACGGAGACAACAAGGCAGGCAAGCACTCTGATAGATCAAAGTAGTGATATTGAGGAGAAGATAACCCAGGTAAATGAACCGATGCAGAGCTACAAAAATTATGTGGAAACCACATATGCTGAAATGGTGAAAGTAAAGAAAGACTTAGAAACAAGAGTTAAAGAAAAGAGCATTAAAAAGGAAGTGAAGAAAATAATCCAAAATTGGTCAAAGATTCAGCAGACATCAACAAATCTATAGTAATCACTGGTATTGAGGAGGAAGAAATAAAAAGCAAGATTTCGAGAGACAAAGAGGAGATGGCAAATGTTATGATCACATTGAAGGAAGTGTCAGAGGAAATCTGTAGTAAAGGCACAGAGGAACATAAAAGAGTAGGGAAATATGAGAGAAATAAATCAAGGTCCCTTAAAGTAACCTTCCACGGTGTAAACACAGTGGAGGAAATACTGCAAAATGCAAACAAACTTATGGAAAGAGGACTTCAAAAATGTATGGATAAAAAGATGCCTAACTCAAGAGAAACTTGGATTACTAAAAGAGAAGAGGCAGGAGGCAAGAACAAAGAATGAGGGAAGATCCGAGGAAGAGAAGAACACATATTTTTTACAAAGTATTGGATTGCAGGTTCGAAAGTGGTACATTTACAGGAGAGAATAAAAAGGAGAAAGGTAGTAGTCCCAAGTCATGACAAGTATGTAAACAAGATGACTAAGTTGATGTACTCTAATGTAGGTGGAATTGTATCTGAATTACTAGAGATGAATGATTATATCAAAGAAAAGGAACCGCATATTGTTTGCCTAACTGAAACAAACTTAACACCAAGGATATCAAACGATACACTAAACCTAGAGGAATACAATATATGAAGAAGAGATAGGAACTTAAGAAAAGGAGGAGGAATTATTATATTAAAGAAAAATCAGCAAGTCAAGGAAATAGAACTAGCTGTACCCTCACAGGTAGAAATGATTGCAGTAGAGATTAGTACACGTGAAGGGAAAGTAACTGTTGCAAATTTATACGTGCAACCCATATCAAACATTTCGGAAAAAGGCGAATATGAAGACCTGGCAGAGAAAATAATTCAAAGTTCGAGAGCATTACTACATAGAATGGAGGAGAAATATGGAAGAATTATATTAACTGGAGATTCCAGTACAAATATAAATTGGAATACTCTAGATATAAAAAGCCAGGAAAGCTGTTGGGACCAAAAGCTCCTGGACCTTGTGCAGGAGTTTTTCCTAACACAACATGTAAAAGAAAGCACGAGAAAAAGAGGACTTGACATACCTTCAGTACTAGATCTTATATTTACTTGGCAAGAAAATGATATTGATAATATAATGTATCACCCTCCATTTGGCAAAAGTGACCACGCAGTATTAAATTACAACTTCAGGATTGCATATGATGTAGTTAATCGTAATGAAAGTCACAAAAAGAACCTAAACTATAAAAAGGGCAACTATCATGACCTAAAGAAATTCTTCCTAGAAATAGGTTAGGAATAAGAGCTTAAAGGGCAAGATTTAAATGTTATATATAGAAAATTCTGTGAACTTTATGAAACAGGATTCCAGAAGTACATCCCACAGCACAAAGAAGCAGAAAAGAAAGTAAATGGTTTAATACAGAATGTAAAAAATCTAAAGAAAAAAGGGATGTGTTGTGGAGCAGATATATAAGATACAATAGTGAAAGGGCATATAACAGCTATAAACAGGCAAGAAACGATTATACAAGAAGAAGGAAGGAAGCCGAAAAACAATTTGAGGACATCGTAAATAAAAGTAGTAATCAACCGAAGCTATTTTACAGCTACATCCGAAGCAAAACCGAAGTAAAAGAAAAAAACAATTCATTACAGATGAGGGGATCACTACACACAAGAGATGGATATTTGTGAAGCACTAAATAAAAATTTCCAATCAGTTTTTACAGAAGAAAATAATTTTGAGAGGGATTACATGGAACACGCATGCCCACACATATTACCAGATATACAAATATCAGAAAAAGAAATACAGGAGGAGTTAAGTAAATTAGACAAAGGAAAAGCAAATGGTCCTGATGAAATTTCATGTTGGGTGCTACATGAATGTGCAGAAGAGTTAAGTAAACCATTATCTTTAATTTTCAAGGAATCCTTGGGACAAGGTAAAGTACCTGATATTTGGAAGAAAGCAAACATTGTTCCTTTATTCAAGAAAGGGAATAGACAAAATCCACTCAACTACCAACCAGTATCACTAACCAGTGTTGTAAGCAAGGTATTAGAAAAGCTGATAAGAAAAGTTTGGGTAAATGATCTAGGAGAACACAATATGATACCAGAAAGACAGTTTGGTTTCAGAAAGGGAAATTCATGTGTTACTAATCTGTTGAGCTATAAGAGTAACAGAGAAGGATGGGTGTACATTATCTATTTAGATTTCAAGAGAGCATTTGACAGAGTACCGCACCAAAGACTTTCATGGAAACTGTACCATCATGGAGGAATCCGAGGCAAACTGTATTGTTGGATGCAAGATTTTCTAAAAAAAAAGAGAAATGAGAACAGTACGAAAGGGAATTTACTCATCATGGAGGGAAGAGCCTTGCGGAATTCCACAGGGCTCAGTGCTGGCACCAGTTATGTTTTTAGTGTATATAAATAATATAAACAGTAACATTGGAAATGAAAGCTATCTGAGTATGTTTGCTGATGATGAAAAAATACGAAGGAGAATTACTGACACAGGCTTTTGTAAAGGGCTACAAGAAGAAATATATAAACTTCATGAATGGAACAGTACATTGCAAGTGGAATTCAATGTTGACAAGTGTCATGTAATAAAGTTTGGTAAAAGTGGAAAATGACCTGATTTGGATTATAAGTTAGGAAGTACAACCCTACACACATCAGAAAAAGAGAAGGACCTAGGTGTGATTATCAATAACAGACCATCTCCGGCTGAGTACATCAATGAGAAAGTACGGAACATGTATACACTCCCCGCAAATATGAGAGTAGCATTCACATACATAAATGAAGACATGCTGAGAAAGATAATAACATCATTCATCAGACCAACCCTGGAGTATGCGTCAGCAGTCTGGAGTCCTCATCTCAAAAAACACACATAGATAAGATTGAAAAAGTTCAAAGGGCCGCTACAAGTTGGGTACCAAGCTTAAGTTATCTAAGCTACGAAGAAAGACTAGAAAAACTGAATCTGCCTACACTACAGGAGAGAAGGAAAGAGGATACATGTTTATGCTATATAAATGAATATCAGGGAAGGAAAAAATAGACATAAATGATTACATAACCTATGGGGAAGCATCAGCACGGGTACACTGCAAAAAACTGCATAAAAAGAGAGGCGATAAAGACGTAAGGAAATTTAGTTTTCCAAATAGGACAATTGATCAGTGGAATGCACTGTTGAATGAAATAGTGTGTGCCAAAACAACTCATAAATTTAAGGTTATGTACGATTGAAATGGATTAAGACAAGGGACGGTACGAGCTTGACTCATTCCTGTAAAGATACAATTAGGTAAGAACAATTAGGTAAGAACGCGCGCGCGCGCGCACACACACACACACACACACACACACACACACACACACACACACACACACACACACACACACACAAAGATTTTAAAGAAAGCAAAGAGCTCTACAAAGACAGGGCCGGAAATATTAGAAATCTACCCCCGAAACACTTAGGACCACATACATGGCGTCCTGTATGAAACAACTCTAGCATGATTCAGTAAGGACGGTCGGTGTTAGCGCCGAAGTGGTGACATGTAGAGGTGTCTGATATGTAGCAGGACTACTGGGCCTTGGGAGCAGGCTGTCAAGCCTATGCCCGGAGTCCAGCACATAAAAAAAAAAAAAAAAAAAAATCCACGTGCTCACAGACATCAACAACTTTTTATAGGCACATCGTAGCATTCCAAAAATTGGAAATGGGGAACAATCATCATTATATTCAAGCTGTATTAACACTCCACCTCATCCTTCTTCAGCACATCATCCAAGAAAACTGAGCTCCCGATTCTTAACAACATCACACCTCGTACCATCGTTACCGCCTCAAAGTACCATTTTAGAACACACCACTCTTCTAACACTATACTAATCGACCTCACGAGACATGCAGCTGAGGGCTTCAAATCCCACAAGCCTAGCACAATGTATATTTCGTATAACATTAGTAAAGGTTTCCACTGAATCCCCCGACTCAGACTAACTACCAACATCTACAATATAAACACCTAAGACTGACACCAAACGCTGGCTTGCCAACCAACTGTCAGGCATACAACCACTCGTTGCATTCCAGAGCAAGTCATCTCGAGCACGAAATTTCCCCTTGAGGGTTCTCCAGGGTTCCATTCGCTCACATTTGTCGTGCGATACATATATGATATACCTACCCAACAACTGCAAACACATGTAGATGATATTGCGAAAACAGTTACATACTACACCGCAGGCACAGCCTGCTCACTACAAGAAGATTACTTCAGTACATTTCAGGCAAGGGAAAAGGGCAACAGGCTGACCACTGCAGCAAGATTTTCCAACAGGTTCATCATGATAGACATAAAACAACTAAAAGACAAACAGCCACCTCTTACGGGATTATGGCGTCTGGCTATAGATAGATAGAAAAGCTGGTAGCAGACGATCGCCAGCTTTAAGTGGACCAAGCTTTGTCAGTGACTGGAAGGGAGTTTCAACAGTAAAAGTCATTCTGCATGGAGGTACTCCAGTGCAACATTCCACCCAAGAATCATGGCCCTGGCTTAATAATCTTATGAGCCTTAGCATTTCGCGTGAGCAAGGTCGTATTTTTAGTGTTTTTGTATTTTCTGCACATGATGACCTTTGACCCCTGACCTAGCGAATATAGGTCATGCATATACGAAGCACACTTGCAGTACTCATTAATGACTATAAGTACGAAAGCATACATTCCTTTCTCATATCCTTTGACTGGTGCAAAGAAACCTTGGCTTAATCACGCTTGTTCTAATGCTGTCTGCAACAAGGAGAAAGGCTACAATAGGTACCAGAACCATCCAACCCCTGAATCTCATCTTTTTTATGTTAATGCCTGGAATCGTTCTAAGTCTGTTCGTCGATCTGTTAAAAATAATTTCCTTACTAAATGCTCTGAACTCTCCACCTCAGATTCTTCCTGCCCCTTCTGGCACCTTACCAAAAACCATTCTAACAACTTTACCTCATCATCCTTCCCCCCCCCCTTTCCACTTTGATGGCTTCGTAGGTATTTCTTCTACTGATAAAGCAAATCTCTTCGCTCAGACTTTTCCTCCAATTTCACCTTAGCCACTTCTGGTGATGTTCCTTCATCACTTCCCCCCACTGACTTCCCCATGTCTGACATTAAAATTTCTTCAACTGATGTACTTTCCCTTATCACTTTGTCTATCAACTTGTACCTTTCCTTCTTGCTGGAAGTTTGCTCTCAGCCTGTCCCAAAGAAGGGTGATGATTCTTAACTGACTATCACCGTATTGCTTTAACCTGCCGTACCCCAGCAGATTTTTCACCAATGACTCTCTCCAATCCCGGCGGATTTTCGAAAAGTTTTTTTTTTGTGTGTGTGGCTAAAACTTCTGCTTTTTATGAGAAACATCGAAAATTCTGAGAGAAATTGCTCACTTGGGCTCAGAAGTGGTCTAAACAGGTGACCTTCCCCTCACCTGGTAATGTCTTCTATCGAGCCATGCTCCAGAGAAAACGTTCTCTAAGGGAGGGATAACTATTCCAAATTACTCAGAATAGGTAGATATTTATTTGGTACGTCTTTATATGTAGTACAAAAGTACATTGGTTTTCACATAATAATATGCTGTAGGCGATATAAGTGCTGTTTTACTCACCAAACACATCATCATACTGCACTTTATTTGGCGACATTACCTCCTCATCACTTCAGCTTGTTTCTTCTCTGGAGCCACGTAAACTTTGCCCTCCACATTGTCATCGATTGGGGAATCATTCTTGCCTTGAATTTCATACCGTGTCACGACATGCCTTTACTGGCCAGGTCATTTGTAGCAGGTGAGTTGCCGAGACAATGGCGTGTGGGTGGCGGGAGGTCACGCGGTGTAAGGCATTGTCCCCGCCTGGCCTCGGATAGAGGAATGTGTCCCATGTATTCGTACCAAAAATCATGCGCAAAATTTGAAAAATGTGCAAATGATGGACCTCGCAATTGCAAAACGTATGGGTACGTCATTGGGTGTCATTTTGACAAAACATGGAGATGTACCCATACATCAACGGGATACGGTGGGTTAACATCCTGTATCTCAAAAGTTTTCAAGTCTATTCTCAACAGCAAATTTGTAAAGCATCTTTCTGGACACAATCTTCTTTATGATCGTCAGTATGGGCTCCATAAGGGATGCTCCACTGGCGCTCTTCCTGCCTTCCTGGTCATCCTCCTTTCGGGGCATTAGCGAAAGCTTTGCCATTGCACGTGACACCTCAAATGCTTTCGATGAAGTCTTGCATAAATCTGTAATTTCCAAACTGCCCTTTTACAGTTTTTATCCTTTTAGCTGGGCCTTCATCTCTAGCTTCCTATCTGGTCGTTCTATGGCTGCTCTTGTAGACGGCCACTGTTCCTCTCCTAGATATATCAGTCATGGTGTTCCTCAAGGCTCTGTCCTATCACCAACTCTCCTTCTTTTATTTATCAATGAACTTTTAAGTTGTACATCTAACCCTATCCACTCATACACTGATGATTCAACTCTTTACCTTTCCATTGCTTCCCATAGCATCCATCTCAGCAGTTGCTTCAACAAACAAGGGATGAGGCTATGGCACACCTAGTGTCTGACTTGGCTCATATCTCTGACCGGGGTAAAAGTAATATTGTTTTTAATGCATGAAAAACTTAGTTGTCACACCTATCAACCTGTCAAAATCTTCCACAGGAGTACCCACTATTGTTTAATAAAATCCAGCTAAATCCTGCATCATTCCTGGGATGTATTACATCTCTTGTAAAATCTGCTTCCAAGAGATTAGCTGTGCCAAACAGAATTTGTACTTCTTTACCTCAGCACAGTTGTTGATTTTATACACGGGTTTGATTCACCCCTGTGTAGAGTAAACTCTGCGGTGTGGGTAGGCTCCCCACATACGTTTTTTCTCAAGATGGTGAAGTCAAAAGCTTTCTGTCTCCTTAACTCTCCTCCTCTTACTGGCTACCTTCAACCTCTGTCTCTTTGCCGCACTGTTGCATGTTTACCTCTTTTCTCTCACTACTTCAATGGTCACTGCTTCTTTGAACTATCTGCTTGCATCCTTCCACCACTCAACTGGCGTGTAGCACCCGTCTAGCAGCAAACTCTCAGCCTTTTCTCTCCAGCACTCTAAACCAACAGTTAACCGTTACTCCCAGTCCTTCATGTAGGCAACAGGTCTGTCTCCCTCTGTCTTTATTTCCTAATTCCTAGGATCTCCAGCCTTTCAAACGCAGTGTGTCCAGGCATCTCGAAATGAACGAATCTTGAATTTGGCTCTCTGTTGTATTGTTTTTGTTTTTTCGTAGAAGGAACGGTTTTCGGACTCCTGGCCTTTGGTTCCTTCTTCCTTGCATTAAAGAAAAAAAAAACTTCGAGGGTTGGATCACCCTCTCAAAAGACCGCTTGACGGATGAGACTCCATTGTACAACATTCACTAGGATATAAAAGCCATATCTGTCCTCCTTCCTCTATTTTGTATCATTTATAAGTTTAGGAGGCGGGGCTGACAGTGCTAAAGACAATGGTGGTTATTTTTATGTAGTGAAGGACATTATATAACCAGACGAACTGACCTGAGAAGTTTTGCTGGAAGCTATCTGTTCATTACTTTCTATTTATGATCTTTTTTAGTTTTGGTATGGGGGCTGACACCCCAGAATTCACTGGGGGGGGGGGGCACACTCCTTAGTTATCGCATTACTAATGAAAGTCCATTGTACAAGAAGTACTAAGACATCACAATCATATCTGCACTACTTACATTTTCAATTAGGCTAGAGGGCTAGACCCCCCAAAATTGTGCTTAGAAAATTGAACCTAATTTTACACTTTCAAAAGAAACAAACTCACCTGGGAAGTTTAATTCAAATCCATCAAATGGCCTAGATGAGTTAAAGCACACACACACACACACACACACACACACACACACACACACACACACACACACACACACACTAGGGTTGCCGTACGTCTGGATTTTCCTGGACATGTCCTGCATTTAAGTGTCAAAATCTTCATCCGGGAGGAATTTTTAAAATTCTCCAAAAGTCCGGACTTACAGCTTCCATCACTTTTTCTCGAAAATTTTAATATACCGGTACTATTAAACTCTATAATGACGAGAGAGAGAGAGAGAGAGAGAGAGAGAGACTTTCGTTGTTTTCGTCAGCTGGTAAGTGTTGCCAACTTGGAGGGTATAGTGCTGGCAGCGAGACAAAATGTTCTGCTTTTTCCTCTTGTTCAGCCACGATTTTTGTTTTCATACTTAATGTTGTTATAGCCATAAAATAACTAGTAACTGCACACAATTATTGGCTTAGTTTTCATTTTTACACTGTAGCATTTGTTACTCTTATGATCTTATCCTGCATCTACGGCGTTGTTGCATTTTACAGTCATACTTTTGCCATTTCTGTACTTTGCCTGTTTTCCGGTATATTGTAAAAAGATTAAAGAAGGCGCTCCAATCGGATTGAGCCTGTGCAGGTTTATATCCAAGGGATGGTTGGGGTTTATTGCTCACGTAATACCACTCAGGGATGAGTGAGGCTGGTCACTCTCATCTTAAATGCCAGGATGATGGATCATGCATGGATGGATGCAGTACAGTAGCACTGATTATATATATATATATATATATATATATATATATATATATATATATATATATATATATATATATATATATATACCGTTCTGTATATAAGGGTTTCATAATGCCAAAAGCCCAAAGTTTCTGTTGGAGTGGGGGAGCATGAGGTGTACAGTAATATTAACTGCTCAGATATGGCAGTCCTAACACACACACACACACACACACACACACAGGCTGAATCTCCGGCAACGGTACACTAGGCTCTGGCAAAATTGATACCATCCTGCTTGGAAGGAATAATAATACTAATAAATATCCACTCACTCGATGTAGTGTTGCTGTTGTGTGTCTGCCCTTTCCTCTCGTCCATCCTTCTTTCCTTCCATCCTCTTTTGTCTTTCTTTCCTTCATTCTGTCCTTGTCCTTCTGCCTACGGGTGACTTTACACTCCCTTTTCTGTCTTTCTTTTCTTCATACTTTCCTCTTCCTTCTGCTTGTGGGTGACTCTACACTAAGTGACAAGCCAAATGGTTTCCTGAACACCAGGAAACCATTTGCTACGCTGGGTGGTAACCATATAACCAAATTTTGGCGCCTGGTGGTTTAGTGGGTAATTATTGCACTCCAATCGGATTAAGCCGGTGAAGGTTTATATCCAAGGGGTGGTTGGGGTTGATTGCTCATTTAGTGCCACTTAGGGATGAGTGAGGCTGGTCACTTTCATCTTAAATGTCGGGACCAACTGCCTAGCCCCGGGTCCTACGCTCCTCATGGGGCAATGTAGGATTGGATGATGGATGGATGGATGGAATTATAATAATAATAATAATAATAAATAATAATAGAAATGATAATAATAATAATAATAATAATAAAAACAATAATAATAAACAATAAAATAATAATAATAAACAATAAAATAATAATAATAATAATAATAATAATAGTAATCTATTCATAAATGTTTAGAGACCACTCTCCACGGTAATATATAAAGGTCCGATTTTGCGATGGTAGTTTACTCCGTCACAATCTGGAGTCTTGTCCCTGCTCAGTGCCTTTCCCCCAAAGTATTTGCCTGCGGCTGATTCAGTGTAATTTGACGGAGTCTCTGGTCCTTTCCTCGTTAATTTCATGTAGCTCAGTGGCAGAATAAGAGCAAACCACGGCTCTACAGCGTTTCCGTAGGCCTTTTTGGTGATTAGGATTATAATCAAGTGTCAATGGATTGTTATCGTTGAACATTTTATGACTGACTTATGTCTACTTTTCACCCAATTAAAGTCAACGGAGTGTAGCTGTACTTAGGTATTGCTTGTCTACAGGTTTTGAACAAGACTCGAGCAGTCCCATCCTCATATTTACATAATATTTAAATTTACCCAGTCAAAACAATGATATTCTTGTTTCGCACCACCTCCTCTTCCAAACTGTTGCAAATATCTGTTCTTTTATTTTTCAAACTAACTTATTTTGAGTATTATCTATACATCTGCTCTCACCTACCTCATACTAATGTTTTCCTGGCCATCCATCACCTTTCTCATAATTGATCTCTATCCACATTTTCTTGTCTTCCGATTCGTTAAATCATCATAGCCGAATCTCTCTCTCTCTCTCTCTCTCTCTCTCTCTCTCTCTCTCTCTCTCCTTCAGCATGTGTGTCTGTGTGGGGAGAGAGAGAGAGAGAGAGAGAGAAACAGAGAGATCAGGTGTCATGGTTTTTGTCGTTCCATGAATCACTGCCCTGTGCAAGTGTTTTGTGTGCATATGGTGTGTGTGTGTGTGTGTGTGTGTGTGTGTGTGTGTGTGTGTGTGTGTGTGTGCCATAGGAAGCTACGTGGCATTCTTACCCCCCATTTTCTCTTTATTTTTCCCTACTACTTTTACTAAGAGCTGTGTTGAATGTGCCAAATGGACGCTTCGTAGCGCTTCTTCATTAGTGATGTGCTGTATTTGCCTAAAACATGCTGGTGGCAGTATTTTGCTTCCAAAAAGCGGGGACTCTATTATACCTACAACACGCTGGGGGCAGTATTTTGCCTGCAACATGATAGAGGCTGAATTTTGCCTACAACACTCTGGGGACCATATATATTTTGCCTACAACACTCTGGGGGCCGTATTTTGCCTACAACATGCTGAGGGCCGTATTTAAGTGTCCTTGAAGGCGTCCTAATACCTCTTCCTCAGAGATTTATCTTCCACTCCATTCCTTGCTTTGTTTAATGTGTTACGTACAGTGCCCATATTGCTTATGCCATATAGGAGGGTCGTAGCAGTTTTTCCTCCTCGACTTATTTTTCTTAGTACGTTGTATTGCCCTTGTAGCTGGTGGCAGGGGAAGTTTCTTAGCACATGTTCTTTAGCAGTTCATATTCCCTATTATATGCTTAATCGTATACCAGAGGCCGTATTCTCTTCGGCTAAGGAAACTCCCTGACACATTTTCCTAACGAACGTATTTTGTCTATTGCAATTTACTTCCCATCTTCATATTACATAAATCTTTCTGTTATCTCCATACCCTGCAAGAAAAACGTACAAAGGGATACTACCCACCCATATAAAATAATAAATCACTAAGGCAGACGTGCTAGGGAGCTCCGTTAACCGACGAGAATACGGGTCTCTGTGTCATACGAGGCTCCGTAATACTGTATCTACTCCTTTATTGATTTATTTTCCTCCTACATATCTTGTAATTGCTGTATTCTCACCGCTATAGGAGCATGTGGCAGTGCATCCCATTTAGCCTGCATCCCACACTACACTGCTCCACTGAACTGTTCGCTTGTATCCCTTCTTCCCTGCACCCGTCTGGCAGCAAATTCTCACCATCTTCCCTCCAAAATATCTAGTGCGAGAGTTAACCATTGTTTGCTGTCCTTCATATATGCAACAGGTTAGCTCTGGAACCGCCTTTTTCTGTCTGTATTTCCTTCTGCCTATGTCCTCCAGCCTTTTAAGCGCAATATGTCCAGAATATAGATCTCTCTCTCTCTCTCTCTCTCTCTCTCTCTCTCTCTCTCTCTCTCTCTCTCTCTCTCTCTCCAGGAAACAGTTTGTGGGCTTCTAGTCTTTGGTTATTTATTTATTTATTTTTTTTTTTCATGCGTTAAAAATGTTCTTAAAGATACAGAAAGGTCACATACTCTCATACAAACAACTGGGTCTCATTTACACCTTAAAACGCTTGCATTTGGACCCCTTCAGTGTGAAAAATTTATGCATTTTTTATTGTTCCGCCACAAGACGGTTTTATGCAGATTTCGAGAGACTATCAACTGGAGGATGCGTTTACTCTAACCGGCAAAGAACCCTATCCCTTCCAGCTCAGTTGATGGCCATACGTAGTCTCATAGCCGAGTTAATTTGACCAGTAACCAAGGAGACTCATTCCAACCCTATATCCCCAGAGAAAAAAAAAAAACGGTGTTCAAGTTATAGGAGCGTTGCAGTTCTGTCAGAGAAAATAAGAAAGGTCGTAAGTCTGGCTTCTGCAGTTCTAGTGTGTGTCTCGAAACTCAGAAAATCGCTTGGCTTTATCTGGAATACATTTTCTAAATTCTCGGCCAAAATATATATACTAATTCCTGGAATAAAATACACAGCTGCAGAACGTTCCATCACGCAATTATAATTGGCTACGCTCCCTTCTTTGCAGTTTATTTTTAGTTATTGTAAGCAAAAAGAGGAATCAAAGACTAGAATTCTGCAAGGTTATTCCATTTTTGAAAGAAAGAGCCAAATTCGAGACCCGAACAGCTGCCAGCACTCCTGCGTGTTACAGGGGCACGAGGGTTGGAAGAGATGTGGCACCACTGTGATTGTTTACTTCGAAACAGTCCACGTGAGTGAAGCGGAGTAACCTCGATACAGATTCGTTAAGGAAAGGTGTTTGTTGTATGTAAGCTCCATTTCGGAAGGTTGACATTTTATCCCGAATTAGTGGTATAATTTACATTGTTCTACCTAAGGATGTTAATCGCCTTTATATGACGTATTATGACTGTCCGCAGTTTTGAGGTGAACTAACGTGTAAAGAAGGGTGGGAGAAGAGAGAGGATGTTCCCCAATCCTACCTGTGGTAAGAGGGAGGATCCCACACATGGTGTCGGGGGGAGGGGGGGTTCTGTAAGCTTCACACGTGACATGGTGATACGAGATCACTTCTGCTTCATTAATCTCAATACGGAAACTCAGCAATAGGCTACTGAAAAATCGTAAAATATCGAGTAACTTCATGATATAGGTTTGTGAGGAATAAATCACGATAAAAAGAGAAAACTGTTTATGTATTGAGGATGTATTATGCTGTATAACTAGACACTGTGGGTGATACCATGCCCATGACTTGGGAAGACACATCCAGACTGAGACTTGTGAATGGGAGTCTTCAGAGATCAAAATCAACCCACTCTAGTAGTGTTAATCTTATCTTTATAATGATTATAATATCTTAGGCTAAAAGACTAAATAACATGGTGATTCTAGCATGAAACACCTACACTGAGACAAAAATTGATAATGAAGTTTAATTGCTTAATAACCAATGGAGGAGGTTCATACACCAAATGAATGTGATTATACCTATATCTATCTATCTATCTATCTATCTATCTATCTATATGTGTGTATATATATATATATATATATATATATATATATATATATATATACATATATATATTATAGATAGATAGATAGATTGATTGATAGATAGATATAGATGTAGATAGATAGATCTATAGATAGATATAAGAAAAATAATTTGGTTTCACGCCAGGTATCCCCGAAGGGCTAAGGCGTTGCCCCTGGGCAGAGGACTTTTGGACTGGAGCGTGTAGCATTTTATGACCGGATGCCCTTCCTGATGTCTACCAATGACCCTCGGGTGGATTCGATCCACTGACCCTTCGGTCAGAGCGGAGCGCTCTAACCCACTGAGCCACGGCTGCTACATAGACAGATAGATAGATAGATATAGATATACAGTATAATTTGTGCGTGTGTGTGTGTGTGTGTGTGTGTGTGTGTGTGTGTGTGAGAGGGAGAGTGTGTGAAAGATGCACTCTGCCTATATCGTTATTTGCCACTAATTGATTGTGTGATTCAGCTTGTTAAGATTGTTTAAGCTAAATTGTCGAACCATGTTCCCATCACCATCTCCTCCACCACCTTTCATTCCATGACAGCTTTGTATCTGGTAATTTATAACGTCCATATAGAACTATGCATTAAAGTGACGATATATTCATAGTTTATAAATAATACTGAGTAAGATGCTTTTAATTTTATATGGTAAAAGGTGTCATGATGAGGCTGAAGGTTTTGGCTATATCAGCGTTTCGGTCGCTATATTGGTCCGATTCGTTCCTTCTGTCGAATTTATTTGCTTATCAAATGAAATCCATTTTAACTTTGACTGGAAGAAGGGATAAGCTTATATTTTTTACGGTTTTCTAATATATGCTAACTATTCCTGACCGCACACTAGCTGGGTATACCGTAGAAGCCATCCAGTCATATTCGTCTTGTTAGTCTTGCACCCAGTCATAGTCAAGAAGATCCAATAATGCACCTCGTTGGAGAGGCATCTTTTATTAATTTCTCCAGCTGCATGTCCAAGTCTGTAGAGCACATTAATACTCCCCCCTGTGGCGGGGGGGACACAACCTGGCCGCACTATGGGGTGGTACTACTACTCTGCGGCCAGGTTGTGTTAGGAAGAATACTGCCACCGTATTCCCTGCGTGTCGTAAAAGGCGACTAAAAGGGGCGGGGTGAGGGGACTAGGGACCCCCTCCTCTGTTTTTTAGTTCCTAAAAAGAGACAGGCCAGAGAAAGGGATGGGGGATGGAGTTATCCCCGTACCCTGAAGATTGGGTCTATGAATGTGCGTGGATGTAGTACAATTGAGGCTAAAAGGGAGGAGATTGGGAGAATGTTTGTGAGAAGAAAGTTGGATGTGTTAGCTTTGAGTGAAACGAAGATGAAAGGGAAGGGGGAATCTATGTTTGGAAGTGTGAATGGAAGATTGTCAGGTGTTGATAGAGGAAGGGCAAGAGAAGGTGTGGCCTTGTTAGTGAGTCCGGAAGTACAGCAGTGTGTGATTGAATGGAAGGAGGTGTCATCAAGACTGATGTGGGTGAAAGCGAAATTTGAACGTGAGTTGTGGGTGTTTGTGAGTGCATATGGGCCTGGTAGTGAAAGGGATGAACAAGAGAGGGAGTCTTTCTGGAATGATGTTGATGAGTGTCTGCAGAGTTTTGGAGCGAATGTGAATGTGGTAATGATGGGAGATCTGAATGCTAGAGTGGGAAATGTAGCAGTTGAAGGCGTAGTTGGTATGCATGGTGTGCCTGGAAGAAATGAAAATGGGGAACGAATGATAGCGATGTGTGTTGAGCGAGAGATGGTGATTGGGAATACGCTGTTTGAGAAGAAAGATATTTATAAGTATACATGGGTGAGACAGGAGGGTGGAAGGGTTGTTGATAGAGCCTTGATGGACTATGTGGTTGTGTCTAGGAATGTAATAGGAAGATTGTTGGATGTGAGAGTTCTGAGAGGGGAGGGTGGAGGTATGTCTGACCACTACTTGGTGGAGGGAAAGTTAAGAGTAGGTAAGAGATGGGTGAGAGCTAGGAGGGTTAGGTGTGGCAGGGAGGTTTTGAAAGTGAGTGAGTTGGATAAGAGAGAGAAAAAGATAGAGTATCAGGAGAAATTGAAAGATAAGTGGAACGCAGTGAAAGATCGGGATAATGGCAGCGTGGAGGAGGAATGGCAGTTGTTTAAGAGTGCTGTGGTGGGGCATGCAGAAGAGGTGTGTGGTGTGAGACGTGTGGGTGGTGGTGTAAGAAAAGGAAGTGAATGGTGGTGCGAGGAAGTAAGTATGGCCGTGGCTGAGAAGAGACGTGCATATGAAGTGTGGCTGCAGAGGAAGGATGAGATGTCATATGAAAGGTATAAGGAAAAGAGGAATAGAGCGAGAAGGGCTGTGCGTGATGCTAAAGTGGCAGCAGATGAGAGGTGGGGTAGGCAGCTGACAGAGAATTTTCAACAGAATAAGAAAATGTTTTGGAAGGAGGTGAAAAGGGTGCGAAAGGGAGAGTCTGGGAAGGAAGAACGAGTAAAAGCAGAGGATGGAAGGATGTTAATTGAGATGGATGCAGTAAGGAAGAGATGGGCAGAGTATTTTGAAAGATTGTTAAATGTAGAGGAGGAAAGGGTGGCTGAGATTGTGGCAGATAGAAGGGTGCAAGGAATAAATGTGTTGGGAGAGTTGAATGATTCTTTGATCACGAAGGAGGAAGTGGAGAAGGCAGTAAAGGAGATGAAAACAGGGAAAGCTGCAGGTATGGATGGGTGTGCTGTGGAATGCCTGAAGGGTGGTGGAGTGACTATTGTTGACTGGTTAGTATGATTATTGAATGTGTGCTTTGAGAAAGGTATGGTGCCAATTGACTGGGCAAGTGCTTGTGTGGTCCCGTTGTATAAAGGCAAGGGTGATAAGTATGAATGTACTAGCTTTAGGGGTATAAGTCTGTTGAGTGTTGTAGGTAAAGTGTATGGTAGAGTGTTAATTATGAGAGTTAGAGAGGGTACAGAGGGAGTGATTAGTGATGAGCAGTGTGGCTTCAGGAGAGGGAGGGGATGCGTTGATCAGGTGTTTGCTGTGAGACAAGTGTGTGAAAAGTATTTAGCGAAGGGCAAGGATGTGTTTTGGGCATTTATGGATTTAGAGAAAGCGTATGATAGAATTGATAGGGAGGCTTTGTGGACTGTTTTAAGATTGTATGGACTTGATGGTAGATTGCTAAAAGGGGTGAAAAGTTTTTATGTAAATAGTAGAGCGTGTGTAAGAGTGGGAAATTCTGTGAGTGATTGGTTTCCCGTGAGAGTGGGGCTGCGACAGGGATGTGTGATGTCGCCTTGGTTGTTTAATATTTACATGGATGGTGTTGTAAGGGAGGTGAATGCAAGAGTTTTAGGTGGTCTGAGTCTGGTAAATGTTGATGGAGGAGAGTGGAATCTGAAGCAGCTGCTGTTTGCAGATGATACTGCACTGGTGACTGATTCAGAGGAGAGATTGAGACAGTTGGTAGAGGAGTTTGGAAGGGTGTGTGAAAGGAGGAAATTGAAAGTAAATGAGAATAAGAGTAAAGTGATGAAGTGTACGAGGTTGATAGATGGTAGGGGGATGAATATAGTTTTGAATGGTGAGATGCTTGAGGAGGTAGATTGTTTTAAATATCTAGGGTCACATGTTGCTGTGGATGGAAGAATAGATGCAGAAGTGAAGTTTAGAATAAATGAAGTAGGAAAGGTGCTGGGAGGAATGAAAAAAGTGTTTAAATGTCGTTCGCTTAGAATGGATGTAAAGAGAAGGCTGTATGAGGGTGTTGTGGTACCGACTGCGTTATATGGGGCTGAAACATGGAATATGGGTGTAGCAGAGAGGAAAAGTTTGAATGTAATGGAGATGAGATGTCTGAGGAGTATGTGTGGAGTGACGCGTATGGATCGAGTGCAAAATGATGAAGTGCGAAGGAGAACTGGAGTTGTTCGGGAGATGGCTGGTAGAGTTGAGCAGAGGGTGTTGCAATGGTTTGGGCATATGGAGAGAATGGATAATGAGCGATTGGTGAAAAAGATAACTAGATCTGATGTGAGAGGTGTAAGACTGAGAGGAAGACCACGAATAGGATGGATGGACAGTGTGAAGAGAGCGCTGGATGCGAGAGGGATGTCCGTTGAGCAAGGAAGAGTGGCTGTGCGTGACAGAAATAAATGGAGAGAAATTGTGAATGAATAAGTGATGACGCAGCCCTGAGGGGATATTCTCCCGCATTTGGTCTGATCAGCTAGTCAGGTCAGGTGCGGGTATGGGGATGGGTCTGTTATGATGTGGCAGGGGTAAACCAGTTCAGCTGTCGGGCCCTGCTGTGGATGTCACTGCTTGCATTGCGCAGTTGACCCTTGTGCGGTGTGATGCGGTGAGGATCTGTCCGTTCTCCCCTTTGGGGCTAAGATGCGAATGAATGTGTTTGAATGGATGAGTAAATGGAGAGTGAGTCGTCCTGTCTCGGCTACCTCCCTTTCCTTGGGGGAAGCAGCCTAGGTATATAGATAGATAGATAGAGATTTCTAAGTTGTGAAAAACCCACTAGTAGATTAATAGATCTCTATAAACGTCAGAGTTAACATTCAGCCTGTTTCCTACCCCCTTCTTTCATTTAGGCATGATGTGTCCTTAACCTTGGCTCGTGGAAAGTAAATTGAGCCCGTACCATGTAACTATCCACAATAACCATAAGACCAAAATCATGAATGGAATAGTTAAGATGTGATACATGTCTACTACCCACCACATCTCAATGAAGACTAGGACAGAATATGAAACATGTCTACTACCCACAGTTTATGAATGGCAATCCATAGTCGCCAACGAGTTAAAAGGTATGGCACAGATTGGTAAGTTGTCCTTACTTGGTCCTGTAGATTTTTTTTTTTTTACTCTGCATTGAGGCCTACACATAGCTTAATCATCACGATAATAATATCGCCATGGCTTGCAGCATGACCGCTTTATATATGGGACATTAATGTACAGCAGATTTTGCAAATCCATACGTCATGGTTTATTTGAATCATAAACTAAAGATAATTTTCTACAAGGATAAACCCTTCCCCATTGAAATATCCTCAACAAGTGGGTTGGTGGAGGATTAGTGCCCCTCCCCATAAAACAAATAACTCAAAGTCAAATGGCCACCCCTTACAGGATTATGGCGTCTGGCAATAGATAGATAGATAGTTTAGTTTATTAACAAACACAGGATTCATCAGTAATGTGTCCACCCTCCCTCCTTCTCTATAACCTCCCTTAATCTGTCAGGCATGCTGGTGACGAGGCGGCAAATGAGCCGTAGCCTACCTCGGAAAAGCTCCCACTGCTCCCTTGTGTGTGCCATCAGCTGTTCCGGAGTTCATTCTCTGTCGGGCTCCCAGCAGTTTACCACGTTGGCCCAAAGCTGTTCAATGGGATTACAGACACATCCCTTGCTTGGCACTCCAGAAGCTGCAGATTTTCTTGTTGGTTAAACCACTCCCTCGCTGCCCTGGCTGTATGTATCGGGCAGCGATCTTGCACAGAAAGCACTGGGCCGGGTGGAAATGAGAAATTCCTGTGTTGAAGGGAAGGAAGGAAGAAGTTCTGCAGGATATATATATATATATATATATATATATTTTTCTGCCGTAAATCTCCCCTCAATTCTCACAATGTCTCCCACTCCGTGAATGGACATGTAGCCCTACATGTTGCAGGTGACATGTCCGCTGCGTGCCTCTTCTTGAATGTGACGAGGTTCATATCTGCGGATGCAATCATGAAACATTAGTTTGGGACAGTAGGTGATGTAATAATTAGTTTTTAATGCGATAGCTTGATAACTTGAGATTAAAACTGTTTCGGTTATGAAACTAGAGGCACAAGAATGACGGACGTGCTGAAAATGAATTAGAATGATTACACAGAAAAATATACTACATGGGAAAATATACAGCAAAAATCTTCTGTAAATAAAATTCCTTAAATATACTAGACAGATTTGGCCCCAAATATCTGAGGGAATCCTGGGTTGTTTACGTAATCTGCAACCCCCCTGGAGGCACCACTGCATATTGGACACATTACCTAATGTTGTTTTCTCTCCACACATGAAAAACGTCCATGGTTTGTGGAACAAAACGTTTTCTCACCAGAGAAAACAACCCTTGACCAAAAATCGAGGTTTTTGTTAACATGTTGTTCAGCAAACGCCAGCCGACAAGCGCGATGTTGGTCAGCGAGCCTCTCTTTCAGGGCAGGAATTCTGTAATGAATTCCTGCCTGGTGAAGACGTCTCCGCACGGTATCCACAGACACCTGTAACTGCAACTGCTCCCGAATTGAACTGCATTTGTTAATGGTGTTTCTCTTCCCGCTTGTCTAATCATGCAGTCTTGTTGAGGAGTCGTCACTCGGGGACGAGGTCTCCTCTCTGTAATAATAAATAACGCTGTACTACTAATACTACACAATACAAGTAATAAGAAAGGATAGCGATTACTCTTAGGATTTGTACCGGTAGTAGCATAGTGGAAATGACAAACTCTTTCGTGCTAAGCTAATGCAAGTCACCCACGATTCAGCAGTCTAAACGGGTCCCACAGACAGGACCGAACACCAGTTTGTTTGACTTTAGGTTAACTTATACTGACATCTGAATCGCATACTAAAATATACGAAGCGATGTAAAACACCAGTTAAAGTAAATATATATAAGGTAATCAAAAAAACATCGATTACCTTAATATTTCGTATAAATTACCCACAGAAGGTAAAAATGTCCATCGAAACTTCAGGCACCGATTCGCACAATATATTTAGCATATGAATACCCCACATAGGTCGAAATAAGTAATATTTATAGATACAACAGCACATTTGAAGTATATCAGCTTTATTGGAAATAACTATTAGCCGACTTATATAATATATCTGCGGAACATAAATAATAACCACTTATAGACATTTAAATTCATACTTACCCAAGTCTCGAAGGTCTCCAGATTCATTTCACCTCTTGATTCATTTAGATACCGTTGTAGGAGAAAATTCTAAGCGACGAGCGATATCACGAATACTCAGGCCAGCGTCTCGTAGACCAATTATCTGCCCTCGCTGTGCAATTAGAGTCTACTGTCTGTTCATGGCTGAGGCTGAGGCAAGAGTGGATACAGATTCTTCACCAACGAAGTGAAGAAACCTGGGTTTAATCATGATTGGCTGTCCTATACTATCTTCTTGCCTGCGATTGGGTGCAGAACTAACAAGACGATTATGTTTGGATGGTTTCTATACCCAGCTAGCGTGCGGTCAGGAATAGTTAGCATATATTAGAAAACCGTAAAAAATATAAGCTTATCCCTTCTTCCAGTCAAAGTTAAAATGGATTTCATTTGATAAGCAAATAAATTCGACAGAAGGAACGAATCGGACCAATATAGCGACCGAAACACGGATATAGCCAAGACCTTCAGCCTCATCATGACACCTTTTACCATATAAAATTAAAAGCATCTTACTCAGTATTATTTATAAACTATGAATATATCGTCACTTTAATGCATAGTTCTATATGGACGTTATAAATTACCAGATACAAAGCTTGTCATGGAATGAGAGATGGTGGTGGTGATGGTGATGGGAACATGGTTCGACAATTTAGCCTAAACAATCTTAACAAGCTGAATCACACTATCAATTTGTGGCAAATAACAATATAGGCAAAGAGTGTATCTTTCACACACACGCACGCACAAATTATAATATATATATATATATATATATATAGATAGATAGATAGATAGACAGACAGATAGATAGATATAGGTATAATCACATTCATTTGGTGTATGAACCTCCTCCATTGGTTATTAAGCAATTAAACTTCATTATCAATTTTTGTCTCAGTGTAGGTGTTTCATGCTAGAATCACCATGTTATTTAGTCTTTTAGCCTAAGATATTATAATCATTATAAAGATAAGATTAACACTACTAGAGTGGGTTGATTTTGATCTCTGAAGACTCCCATTCACAAGTCTCAGTCTGGATGTGTCTTCCCAAGTCATGGGCATGGTATCACCCACAGTGTCTAGTTATACAGCATAATACATCCTCAATACATAAACAGTTTTCTCTTTTTATCGTGATTTATTCCTCACAAACCTATTTCATGAAGTTACTCGATATTTTACGATTTTTCAGTAGCCTATTGCTGAGTTTCCGTATTGAGATTAATGAAGCAGAAGTGATCTCGTATCACCATGTCACGTGTGAAGCTTACAGCACCCCCCCTCCCCCCGACACCATGTGTGGGATCCTCCCTCTTACCACAGGTAGGATTGGGGAACATCCTCTCTCTTCTCCCACCCTTCTTTACACGTTAGTTCACCTCAAAACTGCGGACAGTCATAATACGTCATATAAAGGCGATTAACATCCTTATGTAGAACAATGTAAATTATACCACTAATTCGGGATAAAATGTCAACCTTCCGAAATGGAGCTTACATACAACAAACACCTTTCCTTAACGAATCTGTATCGAGGTTACTCCGCTTCACTCACGTGGACTGTTTCGAAGTAAACAATCACAGTGGTGCCACATCTCTTCCAACCCTCGTGCCCCTGTAACACGCGGGAGTGCTGGCAGCTGTACATATCAAGATGTCAGGGCGCATTGCGTTTAAACGACTGGAGGCCATAATCAGGGGGAATTATTGAGAAAGACAGTCCCATGGTTGACTGTTGCATACATGAAAGACTGGGAACAATGGTTAACTTTTGCATCAGAGAGTTGGAAAGAAAAGGAGTGAAATTTTGGCTGCTACTCGAGTGCAACGAACCAGCCTTAATGAAAAGAGGGTTGCAAGCAGAAAGTTCAGAGAAGCAATAACCACTGAAATGGCTAGTAAAAAGAGTAGAAAGATACAACAGTTCGGAGAAGAGACAGAGGCTGAAGAGAGTAAGTAAGAAGAGGAGAGTTAATTAGACGGAAAGCCTTTGATTCCATCTTGTTGAGAAGAGCTGTATGTGGGGTGCCCCCCACATATGGGAGCTGTACTCTACACAGCTTGAATGTGATCGGCTGAGACAACCCAAAACTGACAGTCAACAGCAAGACACAAGTCATACGTCTTACTCATGCTAGGTGGAGTCATATGTCTTACTGATGGTAGGTGGAGGCATTCATCAATCTATGTACTATTGCATTCTGATGTCTCTTCACTGAGTGATAAGTCAAATATTTTCCTGTAATCCAGGAAGCTAAGTACTAATTTGGATGGTAACCATAAAACCATAGGATGCCTGGTGATCTAGCAGGTTAAGGTGTTCCAGCCATTAAGTTCCGGCTTGCGGCCAGACGAATTTTACGTTTTTGGTTAACATAGGATAAAAACTAATACTCTTGCTTCCAGTGTCCTACTTGACCACTCTTAGACAGCCTCTAGCTGCCATCATCAACGCGTTGTATCGTTATTGATGATTGAGACCAGTCTCTCTCTCTCTCTCTCTCTCTCTCTCTCTCTCTCTCTTTCAGAAAAAAGCCCCATCCTTTCATTACCCGTTGTGAAGTGTAAGGTTGCAAGGCTGCGCTACCTCAGTCCAGAAAATTTATTAATAGCCTCCCCACTCACTGTGACAACTTATTGCAGTGAACATCAACAATTAAATGACAGTTTGACAAAAGCACCTAATGGATATGAACTACTGGTATGGTACTTTCTGCAATAAAATTAGCTTCTGTATATATTTCAAATAACATTACACTCAAACAACTATAATGTTGAGTCTGAACCTGCCTCATACATTCAGAATTAATTTAGATTACATTTTCTACATAATACCTGACTCAAATTGACCAAAAGTAACCAAATATGAACTACTTACTGCATGCATTTAAATTTGCTTCATGGCAATTTTTCCTTAATATTGGTATCAAACTGTCAAGGGTTGTTTGATGTGAAATATCGTATGTCAGAAATTTTTATACACTCTTTCTCTGACGCGTGTTAGTCTAAGCACGACCAATAGTAAATTTACAGAAGTCTCATAGGAGATTAGTGTATAATTAATACTCTAACTCACCAGTAATTTTTCTCCTTATATCCTTGCTAGTTTCCCCCGATTTGGATAAATCATAAAGGGTACTTAGCTAGACAGAGTCGGAATAACAGATGCCGACGGGCCTGAGGTCTCAGTCGGTTTGCCTGGGGCATCCAAGCATCCTTAGGTGGGTATGATACAGCCTGAACAGGCTTTGCAAACAGAGTGCAAAATGACGAGTCTCTTCTTCCTCATAGGATTCAAGAGATGCCAACTATTTATTAATTACAATAGACTAAATACAGGTAAATTACTTCATGAGATATACAAGGTGAATCTAACTTAATCTAATCTTAGTTTTAATTAAACGAAAGCCAAATATTCCCTTTATCTATGTAAATCTGTAATAAACCCTGATCAGCTTTTCACGTGAGGGCACGTCCTTCCACCATGCAGGCGCAGTTAGGTCAATGGAAAATTCCTAAGTATTTACATGTATTTACTATGTAGTTGTCAACAAAGGTTAAACACAGTAGCATTTAATTTATGAATAATAAGAATTATTAAAGAGAACGAAATCTCTGGGTTATAAAACCGCTTGACTTACTCATTAACGCTCTCCAGGTTTTCCTCTGCTTTTAACATGGACAACTATTTTAAAAGGTATAGAGTGCAACCGCTCTGAGTGAAAATATTTCGCACAGTTTTGGGGCCAGGCAATAAATGATATGCCGTATCATGTTATGTGACCCTTAGGCAGGAGCTCTCTCCATAGGTCTCGAGAACCCTGTGCTGTGGCCCTTCTGGGTCGCGCATCTTGACCCAAGTGCTCTCCACCATCCACTGTCTCAAGGGTAGCCGTTAATTCAAGGGGCAGCAATGTGTTAATAGTTTTTATGTTGGTATGTCCCCTACATTTGATTTGTACAAGGCTCAACACCCCCTCCAAATGTGGATGTGTGGAGATCACCTCACCTAATGGCCACTGGAATCTTGGTTGTTCTGTTTTTACTAAGACCACATCTCCTATATTTATAACTGATTTGTTGCTGGCAGCCTGAGCCCCATAAAATCTTTCTCTTAGGCTCAAAAGATATTCTTCACTCCAATGTCTATTCCAGGTGTCCAATACCCTTTTCAGACATTGATATCCCTCACGCAGTTGTTGTCCTAATTCATTATTCTCTATTGTAGGATCATCTACTTCCTCCTGGATATCCATACAAGGCACCGGATGGAGCTTCCTGTCATACAACGTATGAGCCAGTGTCAGTGCCTCAATTGAAACACTAGTGTCATCCAGCTTAAAGGTCTATCATTAATCCTAGCCTCAGTTTCAGTTATCACTGTTTTCAGCTCCTCTCTGGTGATCTTAGTTCTGTGT
Source organism: Coenobita brevimanus (assembly GCF_032717465.1). Taxonomy (NCBI): domain Eukaryota; kingdom Metazoa; phylum Arthropoda; class Malacostraca; order Decapoda; family Coenobitidae; genus Coenobita; species Coenobita brevimanus. The sequence goes on from NC_137013.1 coordinate 13,088,293, forward strand.
AAGGTCCTCCTAAGGCAGTTCTTCACAATACCAATCATTCGTTTGGTAAATCCATTGTGCTATAGTGTTTTTGGAGCTATGAACTGCCATGTACAAATCTGGATTCCCAGCGCCAACTTAACCTGTAAACCAGGAAATCATTTACAACGCTGGATGGTAACCTTATAATCAACCGACATGTGTTCCCTACGTGACAGCAAGTGGGTTGGCGAAGGGTTAGTGCCCGTTCCCAGAAAACAACTAACAAAAAATACGAACATGAAGTCTCGAACCAGGACTGACCACAAGATGTCGACTAAGGACCGAACAAAGGACATTATACGGATCGCGACGTGGAATGTAAGGGGTGTAAATAATGAAATGAAAGAGAGAGAGAGAGATTGTCCATGTGCTTAATGGTGCAACAGTGGATGTATGTGGATTAACTGAAACTAAATGGCAAGGTGAGAGTGTGAGAGAATGGGAGTATGGATGGGGTACATGTGCAGGAGTAGGTGAGTATGAGAGGGCAAAGGAAGGAGTGTGTATTGTTGTGAGTAACAGATGGAAGAAGAATATAAGACAGTATGGATCAGTTGGTTCAAGGATTGTGTGGGTAAGACTGAAAGTTGGACTACAAATGTGGGCGATTGTGTGCATGTATGCGCCAATGCAAGATTGTGCAAGCAGGGTGAGCGAAGAGTTCTGGACAAATGTGGAAGTGTGCAGGGAAATGTTTGAAAGGAATGAGAGAGGGTTTTTGATTTGTGATATGAATGGTAAAGTAGGGAATGTGAAGGTGGATGGAGTAGTTGGTGAGTGGGGTGTGCCTGCTGAGATCGATGAGAATGGCAGTGCCTTAGTGGACATATGTGCCGGGAGGGGATTGGTGATAACCAATACCCTCTTCAGGCACAAAATGATCCACAGGTACACATGGCGAGTGATGAGAAGGGTGGATGGTGAACTGAATGAAAGGAAGGCAATGACTGATTATATGTGTGTGGATGAAAGGATGCGAAGATCTGTAATGGATGCAAGAGATATAGAGGTTGGGGGAGTGGAGTTCAGAATCAAGGTCCAAGTAAAATGGAGAAATAGAGAAGGACGGGAGGAAGGAGTATATGCAAGGAGAGCGGAAAGGTTACAAGAAGATGAGAAAATGGCAGAATATAAGAGAGAAGTGGAGGAACGATTGGGTAAATATGTATTGGAGCAGATGGGGAACGTGGAAGGTGTGTGCAAGATATTCACCAAAAAAATATGTGCAGCCTGTGAGGTGGTGTGTGGCGTGAAAAGAAGACGAAGGGGGGTGCAAGGAACAGCATGATGGAATGAAGAGGTGAGACAGGCTGTGGCACAAAAGAAAAAAGCATTTAATGAATGGATGAGAAATAGGGGCGGGGAAGAAGTTGAGAGACGGAAGAGATAGTTATATGTAGAAAGGAAGAGAGAGGTGAAAAGATTAGTAAGAGAGAGTAAGAAGAGAGTGAATGAGGAATTTGGAAGGAATTTGAGTGTCAAGTGGAGGGACTGTAAGAAAATGTTCTGGAAAGAGGTAAAGAGAGTCAGACAGTGTGGCAATGAAGTTAGTAGGAGAGTGAAAGATAAAAGTGGTAGATTACTAGTTGAGATGGGAGAAAAAGTGAGCAGATGGAGAGAACACTTTAGGGAATTGTTGAACATATAGAATGAAAGTAATGTGAGTATAAGAGACTGGGGAATTGCTGGGAGAAGGAGGGAAGTGAGATGACAGGAAAAAATCAGTAGGATGGAAGTTGTGGAAGCAATGAAGAAAGTCAAAATGGGGAGAGCCCCAGGAACTGATGAAGTGTGTGGTGAAATGCTGAAGCATGGGGCTGAGACAGTAGCAGAATGGATGTGGAAGATGTGCAGATTGGCCTGGGAGGAAGGCAGAGTCTCGAATGATTGTAAGTCAGGTATAATTATTCCCTTGTACAAAGGGAAAGGGGAAAAAGAAGTGTGTGGTAATCACAGGGGCATTTGTCTTAGTTTAATAGGAAAAGTATATGGTAGGATTCAAATTGACAGAGTTAGGGAAATAACAGAGGAATTAGTTGGAGAAGAACAGGGAGGCTTTAGGAATGGAAGAGGTTGAGTAGATCAGATATTCATTCTTAGATCTTTAGTGGAAAAGTTTCTAGAGAAAGGAAAGAAGTTGTATTCGGCCTTCATGGATTTGGAGAAAGCATATGACAGGGTGGATAGACGAGGATTGTGGAAAGTATTAAGAATATATGGAGTAGATGAGGAGTTGAATGCTGTGAAGAGTATGTATGAGGGTGCTAAGGCTGTAGTGTGTGTGTATAGTGAACTGAGTGAATGTTTCTATTTGAAGGTTGGGTTGAAACGGGGATGTGTCATGTCTCCATGGTTGTTCAATCTGTATATGGATGAGGTTATAAAAGGGATACAAGGTAGGACAGTGGATGTTGGAGTGGCCCTAATGAGAGACGGCAGTGTTTGGAAACTCCCTATACTGTTGTTTGCAGATGATACTGTGTTGTTAAGTGAAGACGAATGGGAGCTGCAAGGCTTGGTGGGTGAGTTTGGGAGAGTGTGTGAGAAACAGAATCTAAAGGTGAATGTAGGGAAGGATAAAGTTATGGTCTTCCAGGCAGGTGAAGTCTGAATGTACAGTGATGTTGGATGATGAGGAAATGGAAAATGTGAGTGCGTTTAAGTCCTTGAGTAGTTTGATGAGTAAGGATGGAGGTTTGGAGGGTGAGGTGCTTGAAAAGGTACAACAAGGAAGAAAGGTTGCTGGTTCCTTCAAGGCAATGGTAAGAAACAGGGAAGTGAGCATGGAAGTGAAAAAGTTATTACATGACAATATTGTGATACCAACTCTAATGTACGGAAATGAAGCTTGGACGTTGTTGGACAGACACAAGTCAAGAGTGAGAGCAGTGGAGATGAATCATTTGAGAGGAGTCTGTGGAGTCACATAGAGAGACAGACTGTCAAATGAGGATGTGAAGGAGCGTTGGGGTGTAGATGTGGATGTGATAGGAAGCATTAGGAGAAACACATTGAGGTGGTTTGGCCATGAGGAGAGGATGGAGAGTGAGAGACTGATGAGGAGAGTATATGTGAGTGAGGTGGAGGGGGAGAGAGGAAGGGGAAGACCAAGAATGAGATGGAGAGATGAGTGGAGAGGTATATGAGTGAGGGGGATGTGAATTGGGAGCCGGGCAGTGAAATGGCGGGGAACATGGTGACGTGGAGGCGATTTGTTTGTGGCCACCCCGTATAAGGGATTGAGGCATCTGGCAATAGATAGATAGACGGATAGACAGTACGAACTTCACTGATTCCTGTTAAGATACAATTAGGTAAGTATGGAAATGGCCTTTCAAAATGAAATTGATGAAATAAAGAAGCAGATGATCTCGCAAAAAGAAGAAATAGAAAAACTACGAAGGGAGGTCAACAAGAAAGACACAACCATCAGTGAACTAACAGTGGAAATGAGTACACTTAGGAGGAAAATGAGTAAAATGGCAAGTATAGTAGTCAATCACGAGAGTATTATGGAAGAGTTCACAAATGATAGAGACAATAAGGCAAGTAAGCAGTCTGATAGACCAGAGCAGTGATACTGAGGAGAAGATAACACAGGTGAATGAAGCTGTGCAAAGTTACAAAAATGATGTGGAAACCACGTATGCTGAAATGGTGAAAGTAAAGAAAGACTTAGAAACAAGGGTGGAAGAAAAAAGCATTAAAAAGGAAGTGACAAGAATAATCCAAAACAATCCAAAGTTAGTCAGAGATTCAGTAGATATCAACAAATCTATAGTAATCACTGGTATAGAAGAGGAAGAAGTAAAAAACAAGATCTCAAGAGACAAAAAGGAGATGGCAAATGTAATGAGTTTATTGAAAGAAGTATCAGAGGAAATCTGTAGTAAAGACATAGAGGAACACAAAAGGTTAGGGAAATACGAGAAAAGCAAGACAAGACCTCTAAAGGTAACTTTCCAGAGTGTAAACACCGTGGAGGAGATACTAAGAAATGCAAAGAATCTTATGGAAAAAGAGGAGTTCAAAAATGTATGGATAAAAAGATGTCTAACACAAGAGGAATTGGAATTGCTGAAAGAGAAGAGGGAGGAAGCAAAAACAAAAAATGAGGGAAGATCAGAAGAAGATAAGAACACATTTTTTTAATAGGATTGCAGGTACGAAATTGGTACATAAACAGGAGGGAATAAAAAGGAGGAAGGTAGTAGAACCATGTCATGACAAGTATATAAACAAGATGATTAAGTTGATGTACTCAAATGTGGATGGAATGGTATCTAAATTAGAGATGAATGATTATGTCAGAGAAAATGAACCACATATAATATGCCTAACTGAAACAAAATTAACACCAAGGATATTAAATGACATACTAAACTTAGAGGAATATAATATATGGAGAAGAGATAGAAACTTAAAAAAAGGAGGAGGAATTATAACACTAACCTGTCACCTCGCGAGCTGTTCCGCACCTCTGACACCCCCCAGTCCCGAGGTATTTTCAAATTTTTTTTCTTTTTGGCTAAAACCTCCACTTTTGGTGAGAAACATCAAAATTTCATAGAGAAATCGCTCTCCTGAGGTTTAAAATACTCGATCCAGGTACCAGGACCTCCTTACCTGACTGGGTTTTCTAACAGGCTGGCACCAAAGAAAACGAGTTCTATGGGAGGGTAACTATTTCACACCACTCATAAACAGTATTAATTTATTTACTTGGTACGAATTTATGTGTAGTACTAGAGTATATTGGTTTTCAAACAGTAATATAGGCATTATAAGCATTGTTTCACTCACTAACTCATCACCATACCTGACCTTCTTTTGCCACATTACCTGATCATTATTTCTGACTGTTTCTTCCTTTAATGCTATGTAAACTTTGTCCTCCACATTGTCATCGATTGGGGAAACACTCTGGCCCTGAATGTCTTTACTGGCCAGGTCACTGGTAACAGGTGAATTGCCGAGACAATGGCGTGCGGGGGGAAGGGGGAGGATATGCAGTGTAAGGCATTGTCCCTGTTTGGCATCTTGTAGAGGAATAGAGGAAGGTGTCCCGTCTATACATACAAAAAATCACGTGCGAAAATTTAAAATTGTGCACGTTAGGGACCTTGCAATTGCACGACATACCAGTACGTCGCCGGGACTGGCAAATGCAAAATATTGCAATGTACCCATACGTCGACGAGACGGGGCGGGTTAACTAAGAAAAATCTAAAAGTCAATGAAATAAAACTAGATATACCCTCACAAGTAGAACTGATTGCAGTAGAGATTAACACATCTGAAGGAAAAGAAATTGTAGCCAATTTGTACATGCCACCCAGATTAAACACATGGGAAAGAGATGAATATGAGGACCTGGCAGAGAGTACAATTCAGAGTTTAAGAGCATTTCTACATAAAATGGAAGAGAAATCAGAAAGAATTATACTAACTGGAGATTATAATACAAATATAAATTGGAATACTCTAGATATAATAAGCCAAGAAAGCTGTTGGGACCAAAAGCTTCTGGATCTCGTGCAAGAGTTTTTCCTAACGCAACATGTGAGGGAAACCACCAGAAAAAGAGGACTCAATGTACCTTCAGTGCTAGAGCTCATATTTACTAGGCAAGAAAATGATATTGACAGTTTACTATATCACCCTCCACTCGGCAAAAGCGACCATGCAGTACTAAATTGCAACTTCAGGATAGCATATGACATAGTTAACAGTAATGAAAGTTACAAAAAGAGTCTAAACTCTAAAAAGGGAAATTATCATGACCTAAAGAATTATTTCTTAGAAGTTGATTGGGAAAATGAGCTTAGAGGACAAGATTTAAATGCTGTATATAAAAAATTTATTGAATTTTATGAAATAGGAGTCCAGAAGTACATCCCACAGCACAAAGAAGCAGATAAGAAAATAAAGAAATGGTTCAATACAGAATGTAAGAAAGAAGAAATTTGTTGTGGAATAGATACAGAAGACACAGTAGTGAAAGGGCATATAATAATTAAAAACAGGCAAGAAACGATTATAGAAGAATAAGGAGGGAAGCCCAGAAACAGTTTGAGGAGGATATCATAAATACAAGTGGTGATCAACCGAAACTATTTTACAGCTACATCAGAAGCAAAACCAAAGTAAAAGATATAATACAATCCATTACGGACGAGGGAATCACCTGTACACAAGAGAAAGATATTTGTGAAGTACTAAATAAGAATTTCCAATTAGTTTTTACAAAAGAAAAAAATTTTGAGAGGGATTGTGGAACATGCATGCCCACACATACTACCAGATATAGAAATATCAGAAAAAGTAATACAGGAGGAGTTAAGTAAATTAGACAGGAAAAGCAAATGGTCCTGATGAAATTTCATGTTGGGTGCTACGAGAATGTGCAAAGGAGTTAAGTAAATCATTATTTTTAATTTTCAAGAAATCCTTGAGTCAAGGTAAACTACCTGATATTTGGAAGAAAGCAAATATTGTCCCCTTATTCAAGAAAGGGAATAGACAAAATCCACTCAACTACCGACCAGTATCACTGACCAGTGTTGTAAGCAAGGTATTAGAAATGCTTATAAGAAAAGCTCGGGTAAATCATCTAGAAGAACACAATATGATAACAGAAAGACAGTTTGGTTTCAGAAAAAGAAAATCATGTGTGAAACTGTACCATCAAGGAGGAATTCGAGGCAAACTATTCTGTTGGATGAAAGATTTTCTCACAAAAAGAGAAATGAGAACAGTACTAAGGGGAAACTACTCATCATGGAAAGAAGTGACTTGTGGAGTACCACAGGGCTCAGTGCTGGCACCAATCATGTTTTTAGTGTATATAAATGATATAGACAGTAACACTGGAATGAAAGCTATCTAAATATGTTTGCAGATGATGCAAAAATACAAAGGAGAATTACTAACACAGACTCTTGTAAAGAGCTACAAGAATTCAATAAACTTCATGAATGGAGTAATACATGGCAAATGGAATTCAATGTGGACAAGTGTCATGTAATCAAGTTTGGTAAAAGTGGAAAAAGACCTGACTGGGATTATAGGTTAGGAAATAAAACCCTACACACATCAGAAAGAGAGAAGGACCTAGGTGTGATTATCAGTAACAGACTATCTCCGGCTGACTACATCAGTGAGAAGGTACGGAACATGTATACACTGCTTGCAAATATGAGAATAGCATTCACATACATAAATGAAGACATGCTAAGAAGGATAATAACATCATTCATCAGACCAACCCTGGAGTATGCATCAGTAGTCTGAAGTCATCTCAAAAAACACATAGACAAGATAGAAAAAGTTCAAAGGGCCGCTGCAAGATGGATACGAGGCTTAAGGGATCTAAGCTACGAAGCAAGACTAAATAAACTGAATCTACGAACACTACAGGAGAAAAGGAGAAGAGGTGACATGATAATGCTATATAAATGCATATCAGGGAATGAGAAAATAGACATAAATGATTACTTAACTTATGGAGAAGCATCAGCAATAGGACACTGCAAAAAACTGCATAAGAAGAGAGGTGATAAGGACGTGAGGAAATTCAGTTTCCCAAACAGAGCAATTGATCAGTGGAATGCATTACCGAATGAAATAGTGTGTGCCAAAACAATTCACAAATTTAAGGATATGTACGATAAATATGGTTTAAGACACGGGACAGTACGAGCTTGACTCCTTCCTGTAAAGATACAATTAGGTAAGAACAATTAGGCAAGAACACACACACACACACAGAAATACAGTCGACGTGCTGTGTATTATACTTAGTCCTAAGGATATGAGAACTATGCTATTATTTCGAATTTTGGTCGTATTGATGTTGTATCTACCTGTGTATCTATTGCCAGATGCCTTAATCCCGTAAGCGGTGGCCACAAACAAATCGCCTTCATGTCGCCCTGACCCCGCCATTTCACTTCCCTGCTCCCAGCTCACACCCCCTCTCTCATATACCTCTCCACTCCATCCCCCCATCTCATCCTCGGCCTCCCGCTCCCTCTCCCCCTCCACCTCATTCACACACTCTCCTTGTCAGTCTCCCACTCTTGATGTCATTAACCCCCTTGTGCACCATAAGTTTCCAATAAGTTTCGGTTCCATGCACAGAATGAATACCTTGCTCAGGCTGGCTCCTCGTGCACTGCAAGGGAAAAATTTCTATGTCTCAATACCCCCGGAAAGTGCTTATATTGTTATAAATCGCCTCCCATAATCTTCGTTGATGTTTATAGTATAAGAAAAAAAAACATAAAACAGATGAATAAATGTACAGAAATGAAGCCAGAATAAACCTTATTTACATGAAAACTAGCTTCTCATAACCTCCCAACATCACCCTGAAAAATTTTTCCTGTGAGGCGCAGCTGCAAAGGACATGTCTACGTACAGAATATTACGGTCTTTCATCTGTGAAAGATTCAAGTTGATACTCCAATAGTTTTTTAGTAAATCAAAATAAAACTATGAAAATTGACTAAAACTTCTGATTTGTTTATTATTTCGTATGATGTTAGTGACACTATAACAAACATATATGTAAATTCTATCCAGTTTTGTAGCCCAAAGGTTAAGGAAACCCATGTTAAAATTCAGAGTGTTATAACCATTACTGTTATGGAGAAAATGAATTTTGAAAAGTTGCGATGGGTTGCACGCGGTTTGCGCTGTGACAGCACGTACGCTTAGGCCCATAGGCTGAGTATGTTCATCATTCGTAACTTTTCCCCATTTATTTTCACACATATGTTACTTTGCTTTACAAAAGTATGCATAGGAAATCATCAGCTTGATCAAGCTTTCTTCAGATTTTTGATGCGACCTATACTTTATGAGTAAAATGACAGAATAGCATTGAAATCCACCACATTTTCCCTATGAGAAATATATAGTAAACACAATTTATACCTTACAATACAATAGTGTAAAAACTAGACAAATAAACTGGTTACTCACGTCCTCTAGCAGTGTTGTAGTGTTTCTTGAGAGGAGATGGAGTTGCAGAGAGGAGGACAGGTACGATCACAGCCTGAGTGTGTGTGTGAGTATTTGTGATGTGTGTGTGTGTGTGTGTGTGTGTGTGTGTGTGTGTGTGTGTGTGTGTGTGTGTGTGTGTGTGTGTGTGTGTGTGTGTGTGTGTGTGTGTGCGTGTGTGTGTGTGTGTGTGTGTGTGTGTGTGTCTGTGTGTGCATGCATGTGTGTGTGAGTGTCTGTCTGTCTGTGTGTGTGTGTGCATACGTGTGTGTGTGTGTGTGTGTGTGTGTGTGTGTGTGTGTGTCTGTGTGTGCATGCATGTGTGTGTGAGTGTCTGTCTGTCTGTGTGTGTGTGTGCATACGTGTGTGTGTGTGTGTGTGTGTGTGTGTGTGTGTGTATGTGTGTGTGTGTGTCTGTGTGTGCATGTGTGTGTGTGTGCATGTGTGTGTGTGTGCATGTGTGTGTGTGTGTGTGTGTCTATCTGTCTGTGTGTGCATGCGTGTGTGTGTGTGTGTGTGTGTGTGTGTGTGTGTGTGTGTGTGTGTTTGCGATGTGATTTACTGCTGTATGCATTCATCAGTATGGTGGTCTCTGGAAAGGTGAAAAATGTCGTCTGAGTGATGGCAGTAGGAGTTGTGGTAGCATTAGTCATGGCAGTGGTGAAAAGAATTGACTGTGGGTTTGCCCTTATCACTCGTAGGGTATATTTCACCCTCACTCTCCTGCTTCTCACTCTCACCTCCTCAACATATTCACTTTCCATTTCACTTTCACTGCTTTCTTCACTCTCATTTCCACTGAATAAGTATTTCATGTAATCTTTCTCAGATAAGCCCTTGCGAGACATTTTTCAGGTTTAGTGTAATGTAACAATAGCAACGGAACAGTAAAATTCGGTTAGGCATTTTTAAATCTAGGTTTCACTGAAAATATATAAGAAATACTTATAAACATTTTTCACAAACACACTACACTATATACATCACAATATCACTATACACATCTAAGGTATGTACGGTGCCGTAGTAGCCAAATGTGGGTTTAAATGCACGGCTGCGCACTCGCACACCCTTGCAGCCTGACTGACGGGACAATACTGAGCTAAATATAGGCTGCTTACCCTTCCGACAAGCTCCTGGCTGTTGCCAGATATTATCCATGGACCTGGCAACCCTCAGCTTTGACTCAACCAAATTTGACGCAAATCCATCCACAGGAAAAGTTTCTGCGACCATTTATAGAGAAGTTGTGTCATCGCATACTCTTCAGATTGCAAGGATTATGACTTACATTGCATCATCTTGCTTGAAGGGGTTAAGCTATATAATGAACCCTTTGAGAGCGATGGGCCTCATTTAGGACTTATCAGAGTCGAAAGCGATAGGCCAGATTGCAAGGCTTATGACTCTCGGTGCGTCATCTTGCATGAGGGGGTTAATTATTATCATTATTATTATTATTATTATTATTATTATTATTATTATCATCCTTATGTGTTGTTCTTTGTTAGTATAATCATCATGGTTATTATTATCATTTTTATTTTCATTTATATTATTATTATTATTATTATTATCAGGTTAATATGACTCTTGTTAGCATTTTCAGTTTATTGCTGTAGTAGTAGTAGTAGTAGTTGTTCCCTAGGCAGTCTGGCCGAACAGCCCCGAGTCCCTTAGGAAGGCCATGACTGAGACTGGGCTTTCCCACAGAGCTCTCAAAAAGTGTATGTTGTGTTGTTGGTGTAGGTGATTGTGTGCAATGCAGTCTTCCATAATGTGCTTAATAGTATGGGGTGCTGTGTTGCATTCTGGACAGGCATCAGTGACGGTGTCATCCAGCCTCTTCTGGTAGCTTAAGGGGGCTGGGTGGTGCCCACATCTCAGCCTGGCCAGGTGGACCCTGTCCTCACGAGGAAGATAGGATTCAGAAGGGTGGATGTCAGGAGGCCGTGCATGCAGCTGTGTGTTGTCTTTAAGTGACTGAATGGAGCGGCGAGCGACCTGAGTGTGGATATGCTTCTGGAAGCTGGTCTGAAGTGGGTGAGGGGGAAGAAATGACAGTATTTGTGTGTGGTATCGTGTGCTGGGTGTTGTTTTGATGTTCCTTGGTGTGGGTGGATGTGCTGCCATGTACTGTAGTGGATGTTGTGGGTTTGTGAAGGCTGCAGCAAAAAACTGGGTGCCTCTCATGTCTAGGTGATCCTTGACTTTGAGGACTTTGGTTTCTTGATGTAGGTGGTCTGTGGGTGTAGTAGCTGTGCAGCCTGTGATTATTTTTAAGGCCTTGTTCTGTATGGTCTGTAGAGTGTTGTAGTGTGTTTTGGTGAGGTTAGAAGCCCAGGCAGGGCTTGCATAATTCATCACTGAACGTATGTATTGTTTGTATACTGTGGTGGTGGTTTCTTTGTTGTGTCTGAGTGTTGTATGGGCAAGTGACCTCAAAGCATTGAGTCTTGGTGTTATTTTATTTTTAATGTTTGTGATGTGTTACTTAAATGACATTGATGTATTGTATGTTACACCAAGGATTTTGTATGTGTGTGTGTGTGTGTGTGTGTGTGTGTGTGTGTGTGTGTGGTAGGGGAGTGTTGTTTATGGTGAGGTGTGGGATGTGACTGTGTTCTGCTGCCCAGTTTGTGAGAAGAGTCACTGTAGATTTGGCTGGGGCTATTTTGAGTCTGTTTGTGGTGAACCATTCGTGTAGTGTGTTGAGGTAAGGTTGAATGATGTGTGCAGCTGTGTTTGCGTTTTGGTGCGTACAAGTAAGTGTTATATCATCTGCATAGGAAGCTATGTGTATCTGTGGTGTTTGGGGTTTGGGTACGTCATGCATGTATAGGTTAAAGTGAGTAGGGGACAAAACAGATCCTTGGGGGATGCCGTTTGTGAAGTTTCTGATGTTAGAACACTGACCAGCAAAGTTATTGCTGTTGTTATTTTTGTCAGCATTAGTACAATATGGGTTGCGGTTTGCGTGTCTATACATATGTACGGTATGTATGTTGCCATACAACATGTGTATTTCTGTAGGTATACATGCATATATACACTGCAGTATATACATTATCATCAACATCATCATCAGCCGTTTGAGTAGCCAGTGAAGGACCGGCCTATCCCGACCAAAGTCGGGATGATACAGGCAATGTATCTCTACCAAGTGGCTCAGGCTGTCTGATAGAGATTGTACGTAGGGTGACAAGTGCTTGTAAGTGTAAATATAGTGTTGCAGTGGCTTTGGATGTGTATGTAATCTGTGAACCAAGTGTAATCATCCCACGCAAGCTGACCAGGTGCAAGCATACTTTATAATAAGCGACACTGGTTCAACCACAGGACCCCTTATGTCCATCAAAGTAGTATGTGGCCGGGTGAACACTCTTCAGAGTTTATTACCCTTGCGGGGTGCGAACCCTGGTTCACCTGTGTACGAAAACGCACACTATACCACTGTGCCACAGAGACTACACATTATATATATATATATATATATATATATATATATATATATATATATATATATTGTTACGGAACAGAGAGAGATAATGAACACTTCAAGTGAGAATACTAAAATCACTACTGTCCCGCAAAGTTCCAGGTTCAAAACAAAAGACTTAGGTAAAATTACAAGTTAAAGTTTAATACTCAAACTAACATCTAAACATTCAGGACTCATAAGGATAATGTAATGGCAAAACAGGTTACATATATGGTTAACTGCAATAGCCTCTATTAACACGAATTTAGCAGGAACAAGTTTATGTAAGTCAGCCCTGATAAAATGAGAAAACCGGATAATGCTCAGTTAAAGCAAGATATAATATTATTACAGATACAAAATATTACTAATACTGGCTGACAGTATGGAACCAACATGAATCATAAAAAGCTCACCAGGCTCACGAATTAACGCCTTAGACTGTACAGTACAAGAAAAATGGTAATAACACTTATACTCAAATTATACAGCAGCTAGATGGCTGGAGACTTCCTAAGCACTCACAAAAATAATAATATACGGTACAAGGGAAGACAGAGATGTGAACAGAATGAGGAGTAGATCTAAGTGGCAACTAATGCAGAGACTGAGCTCATTATATAGGGGCCGGCAGAGCTTGATTCAACTTGTAAGAAGGACGCGGAAATGAAGAGGGGAGGAAGAGTTGACAGTCTTGCTCTGAACAACAGAAAGAACGACTTACTCTACTATAAGAGGGAGAAGGGGAGAGTGAGGTAGAACACGCAAGCCTGGTCACTATGGAAGCCACATGGCGAATCGTGAACAAACATGCAGCATACTTTACATTAAGATCATACAAAGGATGATGCAATTATGAACAAAACGGTATCATAAGTTAGAATTATACAAGGGATGATGAAATCATAGGCTATGTAACACCTCGCCACAAAGATAAAGAAATTTACGAGGGAAATTTCTTATTACTCTAAAACAATCTGTCTAAAGTTTAGATAAGCAATCTGCAATAACATTTTCTTTCCCCTTTACATGTTGTATGTCTAATGAATATTCCTGAAGTAGACTCCATCTTGTCAATCTCTGATTTTTATCTTTAAAACTTAATAAAGAATTTCAGTGGGTTATGATCGGTATAAATGACTATGGGGTCAAAACCAGAACACAAATAAAATGAAAAATGCTGTAAACCCAAAATCAAGGCCAAAAGTTCTTTCTCAATAGTTGAGTAGTTCTTTTGAGGTGGAGTGAACTTCTTACTGTAATAAGATACAGGGTGTTCAGTACCCTGATCATCCTCTTGCAGCAAAACAGCCCCAGCTCCTGTATCACTTGCGTCAACAGCCATCTTAAAAGGCTTAGAAAAATTTGGAGTAGCGAGCAATGGCTGACTTAATAGGATAGCTTTAAGTTTACTGAAAGAGGATTCACAGTTATCGGTCCAGACAAATTTAACTATCTTTTTCAGTAGGTCTAAAAGTGGTGATACAAGAATTCAAAAGTTAAGAACAAATCTCCTGTAATAACCTACTATTCCTAAAAATCTTTGTAGCTCTTTCCTACTTTTAGGTCTGGGAAGATCACTTATAACCTGAACCTTAGCTTCTGGTGGTGCAACGTGTCCATCACCAATTACATACCCAAGGTACTGAACTTTAGCTTGACCAAACTCACACTTTGATAAATTAGCTACAAGATTAGCCTGAACCAAACGCTCAAGAAATTTACTGACATGGCATAGGTGATCTTTCCAGTTGTCACTGAAAATTAATACATCATCAATATAAACAAGACACCCTGCCAAACCCTCTGTTACAACATTCATGAGCTTCTGAAAAGTGGCTGGTGCATTCTTCATACCACATGGCATTACAGAACATGCAAAAGTCTTTCCTAGTGTTACAAAACATGAGATCTCCCTAGCACGTTCAGTCATAGGTACTTGCCAGTATCCCTTTAACAAATCAAACTTACTTATGTACCTAGCCTTTCCAATCTTGTCTATGCAATCTTCCACGCGAGGGAGAGGGTAAGTGTCTGTTTTGGTTATCTGATTAACACGTCTGTAGTCGATGCAAAGTCGCTGTGACCCACCTGGCTTAGGGACTAGAGTGACGGGAGAACTCCACTCGCTCTGACAGGGCTCAGTCATCTTGTGGTCCAACAGGTAGCCTAGCTCCTTCTGGATGAGAGGAACTTTCACTGGGTTCACATGGTAAGGAGGCAGTTTAATTGGCTTTGCGTCTCCAACATCGACATCATGCATCAACACAGTGGTTCTTCCTGGAGTGTCACGGAACACTTGCGGGTACTCCTGCAGTAATGCCGAAAACTCCTGCCTTTCCTCGGGAGCTAGATGAGAAAGCTTAGTCTAGAGATCATTCATGATATCAGGATTCTTCCCCAAACTATCACTCAGGCTCATACTGCATGGGAGAGCTTCACTTGCAGACTCGGGTGGAACAGCTACAGTGCAGACTGGGTTATTTTCGTCCCGCCTGTGATATAACTTTAGCATGTTTATGTGACAAAGTTGCTTGTTCTTTCTACGATCTGGTGTGGCAATGACATAGTTGACATTACTGAGTTTCTTCTCCACGAAATAAGGACCACTAATCTTGGCTTGAAGAGGTTGCCCATGCACCGGTAGCAGAATCAAAACCTGATCTCCTGGCTGAAAGTGGCATAACCTGGACTTCTTATCATACCAAGTCTTCATCTTCTCCTGAGCAGCTCCTAAATTCTCTCTCACCAGCTGTAAAGCAGTGGACAGCCGTTCTTTGAACTTCATCACATACTCCAGCAGGTTGACGTCATCTTCCTCCGACAGCCAGCATTCCTTGAGGGGTCCTCTTACTTCATGGCCAAACAGTAGTGCAAAGGGTGAGAAGCCCAGTGATTCATTTGGAGATTCTCTTGCGGCAAATACAGCGAATGGAAGACCTTTATCCCAATCTTTCTGATGTTCCAAACAGTATTTCCTGAGCATCGATTTCAGTGTTTGATGATATCTCTCCAACGCTCCTTAGGTCTGGGGATGGTAAGCTGAAGACATGATCTGGGTGATGCCCAACTCTTTCAGAGACTGCTTGAATACATTTGACATGAAATTACTTCCCCGGTCTGACTGTACCTCCTCGGGCAGACCAAACTTGGTTAAGAACCCTAGCATTTCCTTAACCACGTTCTTGGCTGAGATATTTCTAAGTGGAATGGCTTCAGGATAATGAGTAGCTATATCAATCAGGGTCAACACATAAGAAAATCCTGAAGAAGTCTTAGGAAGAGGGCCCACAATATCCACCAACACACGGGTGAATGGCGCCTCAAAAGGAGGAATGGGAACTAGAGGTGCAACCTTTTCGGTCTGATTACACTTCCCCACAACTAGAAAGATGTGACAAGACTTACAATGGCAGGAAACATCTTTGAAGATACCTGGCCAGTAGAAGTGTTTCAAAATGCGTGCCACAGTCTTCCTCACTCCAAGGTGTCCTGCCAAACTGGAATCATGAGCCACTCTAATGATATCCTGCCTACAAACACGAGGGATGACAACTTGATGTACAACCTCCCATTCACAGTCGGCTGATGCTGTTGGGGTCTTCACTTTCTCATAGGTACTCCTGACTTTATATAATAACAAGTAGAAGCACCAGCTGACTCTTCCTCACTGCAAGCAGAGTTAACTAGACCTTTCAACTCAGGGTCAGGAACCTGCAACTCAACCAACTCTTGACGAGACAAATTATCAACACTACAGGGTACTGCTTCATCTGGTGAGTGGTCCAAATTAGCAAGAGGGTACTGCTTCATCTGGTGAGTGGTCCAAATTAGCAAGAAAAGTGTCAGCTAGGATAACATCATCATCATCATCATTATCCTCTAAGTCACCAGTAACTTTAGACTTAGCCCTAGTGACAGCACATGCAGAGAACACATCAGGGACATCACAATCCTGGGTCGCAGTCACTGGTTCACTAGACAACTGAGGAGCTGGACACACTTGACTTCCACATATATCATTTCCAAGTAAGAAAGTTACACCTGACATTGGGAGTGTCTCAACCAACCCAACCATAAAAGAACCATTAACAAAACCAGACTTTAAATTCACTCTGCACAGAGGGACAGAGAAGTAATTATTCCCTACACCTTGTAAAAGATTACAGTTTCATCAGAGGAATTAACATTAGAGCCTAGAACACTGGTCAGCATAAGGGATTGGCAAGCACCTGTATCACCATATATTTTAACTGATTTCCCGTCATTATTGTCCAGAGGACTGACAAAACCATCAGACAGGAAATTAGCACATGAACTCTTGAGAGTGTCACCCACGTTACTGCTCAAAAGAGGAGCTTCATCATGAGAATTTAATTTACCCCTCAAAGCAGGTTCAGTTAACTCGGTTAAAGAATTCTGGGAATTCTCAAGGGTGGACACTAGACCAATTGACTGAATATTTAAAGACTCCTTTTTGTTCACATCACGCTGTCTCCTGAAACATTTCTCCGTAGTATGATCAAGCTTACTACAATAAGTACATTTACTTTTCTGAAATCTAGGGGTGGAGCTGGTATTTACTTCTTGGGAAACATCATCTTTATTCTCTGTCCTGTTACCTGTACTCTGAGTAGAGGCAACGTACTTACTCTCAGCTTTCTTTTTTTCTTTAGAATATCTCTTGTGAGTGAGAACATATTCATCAGCTAAAACTGCAGCATCAGACAAATTATCTATTCTTTTCTGATGAAGATATAGGCTTACATCTTTATTAATACATCTTATGAAGTCCTCCAGCAAAATCATCTGCTTAAATTTATCAAAATCAGAATTTACATTCTTAGAATTTAACCACTGCTCTAACAGATCTTCTTTGTTTTTTGCATACGCAACATGGGATTGCTTATCTTGCTTATAAGTTGTCCTAAATTTTACTCTATAGGCTTCAGGAACAAGCTCATAGGCCTTAAGAATCAAGCTCTTAACTACATCATAATTATCAGATTGATCCTGAGGCAAAGATGCATAAGTTACTTGAGCTTTACCAGTGAGAACACTGAAGGAGTACTGGCCAATACTTTTTGGGCCAATTAAAACCTGTAGCTACCCTCTCAAACAACTGAAAATACTTTGTTAAATCAGATTCATTAAAAGGAGGGACAAGTTTAACATTTTTAGCCACATCAAAATCATCAGAGCTAGATGATCCAGTTCCACCGTGTTTCATGCGATACTCATGGTCTGCCTGAATCCCAGCCAGTTCAGTTTGTGCCTGAGCCTGTGCCTGTGCCTCCAGAATATGAGCCTGAGACTCAGCCTCCTTAGCACGTTCCTGAAACTCAGCCTCCTTAGCATGAGCCTGAAACTCAGCCTCCTTAGCACGAGCCTGAAACTCAGCCTCCTTAGTACGAGCCTCTTGCATGGCTAGCTGTAACTTAGCTATTTCAATCTGCGTTTGCTCATCTGGAGGAGTTACATTAAACAAGCTTTTATTAATCATGCCAACAATTTGATCTTTAGAATGATGAGAGTGAACAGCAATTCCCAATTGTTGAGCAACAAGCTTAAATTCATTCTTTGTTCTGTTTTCTGCATCACACACTGTTTGCACATTTGACAAAAAATCTTTGGCTTCATGAAGAGTAATAATAGTAGACATCATGAATAAATCACAGTCACAAAATATCAAGCAATATCCTTATGATAATATCCTGAATATACTGGCGAGGTCGCAAATTGATGTTACGGAACAGAGAGAGATAATGAATTCTTCAAGTGAGAATACTAAAATCACTACTGTCCTGCAAAGTTCCAGGTTCAAAACAAAAGACTTAGGTAAAATTACAAGTTAAAGTTTAATGCTCAAACTAACAACTAAACATTCAGGACTCATAAGGATAATGTAATGGCAAAACAGGTTACATATATGGTTAACTGCAATAGCCTCTATTAAAACGAATTTAGCAAGAACAAATTTATGTAAGTCAGCCCTGATAAAATGAGAAGACCGGATAATGCTCAGTTAAAGCAAGATATGATATTATTACAGATACAAAATATTACTAATACTGGCTGACAGTATGGAACCCACATGAATCATAAAAAGCTCACCAGGCTCATGAATTAACGCCTTAGGTTATACAGTTCAAGAAAAATGGTAATAACACTTATACGCAAATTATACAGCAGCTAAATGGCTGGAGACTTCCTGAGCACTCACAAAAATATTAATATACTGTACAGGGGAGGACAGAGATGTGAACAGAATGAGGAGTAGATCTAAGTGGCAACTAATGCAGAGACTGAGCTCATTATATAGGGGCCAGCAGAGCTTGATTCAACTTGTAAGAAGGACGAGGAAATGAAGGCCAAGGGAGGAAGAGTTGACAGTCCTGCTCTGAACAACAGAAAGAACGACTTACTCTACTATATGGGGGAGAAGGGGGGAGTGAGGTAGAACACGCAAGCCTGGTCACTATGGAAGCCACGTGGCGAATCGTGAACAAACATGCAGCATTCTGTACATTAAGATCATACAAAGGATGATGCAATCATGAACAAAACTGTATCATAAGTCAGAATTATACAAGGGATGATGAAATCATAGGCTATGTAACAATATATATATATATATATATATATATATATATATATATATATATATATATATATATATATATACAGTGGGGCACCAATTTTCGCGCCTAATTGGGTCCAAAAATAATGCGCGAAATTGGAATTAGCGAAAGTTGGGGCATTGTCTTTATGGCAAAAAGGCTAATTGGTTCCCGGTTATCCTAAAGTAACATCAGATTTTCATTTTCACTTGCAATACAGTACATCAAATCACTATTGTACATTGCATTGTGAGATACAAACAATAAAAACTGTACAGTACACATTATATGAGGAGAAACATACCACAGAGACCAGGTTGAGGTGTTTAATGGATGCTGGGGGTAAGTACAGTATCCGAGGCGCGTGGTGGGCTGATTTAGCCACGCCAGACGTATTGGCGCCACCTCTTGCTGCCTCGCTACCACTCTCTCTCTCTGCCTCCTCAGATGCACTTGAATGTCCCGGCCACTTTTTATCACCACCACTGCCTCCCGGCCCTCCCCCCACACCACCAGGCTCTCCCCCCACACCACCAGGCCCTTTCCCCACACTACGAGGTATAGTAGAGGCCATTGAACCGTGAGAATCCAACACAATGGAGCTAGCACGCTCGTACACAATGGCGGGAATGGGTGGACAGAGTGTTGACATGACGTCATTCAAGATGGCGGTGGGTTGTGGGCGGGCGGTGCAGGAAATTCAAAGTTCAAAATATTGTCCCAAACCCAAAATTTGTGCGCGAAAATCGATTTTTTTCAAGCGAAAGTGGAAGTTAGGGAATATTTGGTGCATGCCGCGAAAGTGGATTCCGCGAATCCTGCTGTAGCGAAAGTTGGTGCCCCACTGTATATATATATATATATATATATATATATATATATATATAATTTATACATATATATATTATATATATATTGTGGTAGGTGGCAGCGCTCACCATCCACTCACTCGATGTAGTGCTGCTCTCGGGTGTCTGCCCTTTCCTCTCCATTCTTCCTTCCTTCCATTCTCTTCTGTTTTTCTTTCCTTCATTCTTTCCTTTTCCTTCTGCCTACGGGTGACTTTACACTCCCTCGTCTGTCTTTCTTTCCTTCATTCGTTCCACTTCCTTCAGCCTGTAGGTGACTCTACACTGAGTGACGAGCCAAATTATTTCCTGTACACCAAGAAACCATTTACTATGCTGGGTGGTAACCATATAACCACATTTTGGCACCTGGTGGTTTAGTGGGTAATTATTGCACTCCAATTGGATTGAGCCGGTGAAGGTTTATATCCAAGGGGTGGTTGGGGTTGATTGCTCATGTAATGCCACTCATGGATGAGTGAGGCTGGTCACTCTCATCTTAAATGTCGGAACCAACTGCCTAGCCCCGGGCTTCTACACTCCTGATGGGGCAATGTAGGATTGGATGATGGATGGATATATATATATATATATATATATATATATATATATATATATATATATATATATATATATATATATATATATATATATATGCATTGTACATATATGGAGCCTCTGTGGTACAGTGGTAAAGTGTGCGTGTTCATACACTGAAGAACGAGGGTTCTCGACCCGCCAATGTAATAAACTTTGGGAGCGTTCTTCTGGCCACGTACTGCATTGGCGGCGACACAAGGGGTGCTGTGGTTGAACCAGTGTCGCATACTGTAAAGTATGTTTGTACCCAGTCAGCTTGTGCGGGCCTATTACACTTGGTTTACAGAGTACACACACATCGAAAGCCACTCCAACACTACAATGACACTTAGAAGCACTTGTCACCCTTCATACAATCTCTACTAGTCAGCCTTAGCCACTTGGTAGAGGTACATTGGTTGCATCGTCCCCATTTCGACAGGGATAGGCCGGTCCTGCAGTGGACACTCAAACGGCTGATGATATATATATATATATATATATATATATATATATATATATATATATATATATATATGTGTGTGTGTGTGTGTGTGTATTTTTATATAGGTATATGTGTATGTATATGTATGTGGGTATGTGGGTATGTATTCATATATTTGAGGGTGTCTTCCATGCACTTGAACCCAAACATTCCCTCACGGGACCTCACTATGTATTATTCTAATAATCCGCCATTGGTCCTGATTTGTCCAGGTACTCCTTTAATGTGAGGATATGTTGCCCACATCTTAAGCCCCTCACCACCAAAAGTAGGATATGTAAGGTATCCACTTGGAATATTGTTCATTGACATGAAAAAGCTTGTATAAAGCAGTACGTTGTCAACTTAACCCTTTCGATACGTAGGGTAGGGGTGCAAAAGTAATGCACTCAAGACTGGATGACGACGGCTGCATCGAACCTAATCTCACCCACTCGTTACTAGACGTTGCAAGCTGCGTCAAACAAAATCGCCCCTTATTTTCTTTGCTTTAGAATTTTGTTGCCTTCCATTCCTGGATGCACCAAGGTGCATGCTGTATCTCAGTGTATTGTCCCACGTGCCGCACCCATGCACATAGAGGCATAAATAAAGGCAGGGGAAAAAATAATTTAACAACAACTTTGGTCATGCGAAACAGCTCCCACACTGCAGTGTGATCATAAGAGAACTTCCTTTCGCAGTACGTAAAGCACCCAAATTATCCTTCAGTAAATATTTATATACGAAAATGTAGCTAATGAAATTTCCTAAAACTCTTTTTCAGTAACAATTACAGTATTGTTGAGTGAAGATGAATGGGAGTTGCAAGGTTTGGTGAATGATTTTGGGACAGTGTGTAGGAGGAGGAAGCTGAAAGTTAATGTAAACAAAAGTAAAGTTATGGTGTTTGAGAGGAATGAAGTCACAGAGTGTGCAGTGAGGTTGGATGGTGAGGATATGGAGAATGTGAGTGCATTCAAGTACTTGGGTAGTGTGATGAGTAAGGATGGAACTTTGGGGGATGAAGTACGTGAAAGGGTACAGCAGGGAAGGAAGGTTGTTGGTACACTGAAAGCAGTGATGAGAAATAGGGAGGTGAGTATGGAAGTTAAGAAGTCACTGCATGATAGTATTGTGATCCCTACCCTGACGTATGGAAGCAAGGCGTGGACCTTGCAAGAGGGGAACAAGTCAAGAGTGAGAGCAGTGGAAATGAGTTACTTGAGAGGAGCATGTGGAGTGACGTGGAGGAACAGGTTGACGAATGAAGAAGTGAAGGAACGTTGTGGGGTAGATGTGGATGTAGTTGAGAAGATTAGGAGAAATACACTGAGGTGGTTTGGACATGTGGAGAGAATGGAGAATGAAAGACTGACTAAGAGGGTGTATGTAGGTGAGGTGGAGGGAGGGAGAGGGAGGGGTAGACCGAGGATGAGGTGGAGGGATGGAGTTGAGAGGTATATGAGGGAGGGGGGGGTGAGTTGGGGGGAGGGTAGTCGAATGGTGGGTGACAGAGTGACTTGGAGGCGTTTTGTCTGCGGCCACCCTTTGCGGGATTAGGGCGTCGGGCTATAGATAGATAGATAGATAAATAGAAAACACGAAGGAAAGATAAAAAAAAACATTGTAAATTAGTGCATACTATATATTCGCCAAACGTTTTTATCAACACCATAAACAAGTACAACTGTTCAACATTACGAGGAGTAAAAAATCATGGAGATAGAAGCAAAACTAAGGGGTTGAGAATACAAGAAGTACCACGAGCATGGAAACAAGGGGGGTTCTCCAAGCACTTGGCCAAGGCTGAGCCAGCCCACATCCTGAGTACTTGCCAGAAGTTGGACGCAGACTGCATCCTCCATTAACGAGAGGGTTAATAAAGGTTTGCCTTCAATATGGTGTTTATATTGTATTCTCCATTATTGCCTGCATATTTGTCCTCTCAAATAATACCGACAACTGTTTACTATGCTTATCAAAATATTTACGAAATCGGAGGCACTATTGAGAGGTAAGTTACCAGGGCATGATAAGGAAAACATGACTCCTGCACCTCGACAACAGGAACGAAGACCAAGCGTGAAACTTTACAAACATAAACCGCAATGCTACACCACTTAAAGAAAAAAAGAAAAGAAAAACTTCCACAGTCATCCTGTATTGTGTGTTTTTGTTAGAGAGAATTGAATTTACCATTACAATTATGTGTTTGAGCTGTGATTGCAACGGACAATAAGAAGAATATTTGTTGACCAAGTATTGAGGCCTTGATTACTGGGAAACAATAGAGTGAGCTAACTATGCCCCAAATTAACTATGAACCCACACGTAGTTCGTATTCATCAACTTTGACAAGCATACTTAGTTCTCTCATAAAATACGTCTGAAGTAGCTGGATTGATAAGGATGATTAAACGAAATGAAAGTAGTAGTTCATTTGCAATACTTTTCAGCAGCCTGTACCTTGCAGCCTCTCTGAATGAACATGTAGTTCAGATTAAACAACTTACATGACACTTCTAATCATACTGTCATAAAGATTATGGGCGTGGTTGGTGGGGAACTATAGAGAGCTGAAGATGGAAAGAGTGTAGTCAGTAGCTCCTGTTGGACAACGCTTTTTAGGGGGCAATTTGTACTCTAAAACATGAAAACATCGTTTAGATCCACCAATTTATTACATTCGGACTTGATTCAACTGTAAAGCTTATTCTTAAACACCTATGAAATGATATGGTGGTCTTGTTTCCGCTAGTACTGTATAAAAAGTAAGCTGAAGTAACTGAATGCATATGTAGTTCAACCTAGTAACTTTTTATCGCAGACTTACTTAGCTACATCTGTAAAATTTGTCCTGAGTTAGCTTTGGGAAATTCAAGATGTAAAGAACAAAAGCAGTAGATCAAAATCAAGAACTTAATTTTGGAGGGACAATCTATATTCCGAAACAACTATAATTATATACTGTAGCTCAGAGCTAGCAGTTTTACTATAACGTTTATATTAATACAGCCAAAGGGTAACTGAAGACGGAAATAGTTCATGTTATTTTTTTTAATTTGTCTTCGGATATAACAGAGTTCGCTTATAGGCCAGGTTAAAAAATTCATGACAATTTTAATCATTCTGAGAAAGTTAATTTACCATGTTTTGACGCCATGACTGCATGGTAACAACAGGAAACTGAAAATAGAAAGAATTTATCTAGCAAGGTGCAACAGCTTTTAGAAGTCTGTATCCTAAAGCAATTGTGAATGCATAACGTAGTTCAGAGTCAGCAGGTTTTGAAGTATTTCATTCGTGTTTATAAAATGTGTTCTGAAATAAACTCAGTGATCAAAATAGTTGCTTTTTATGACAATATGACGTAGTTCTGTTACAAAGTTCGTTCAGAAGTAGATTTAAGTGCAGAGGAGGTGACACTTAAGATTCAACATCTCCGTGTATGTCCATAAAAAAAAAAAAAAAAAAAAGGGAGAGAAAGAAAAAAAATTTACTGTGTCATTGAAGCATTACAACATTTTGGTCTGACGCCTGGTGCTCCAGTGGGTAATGGTGCTCGAGCCAGATGGACCCCGTTAGTGTTTGTAGCCGAGGGAAGGTTGTGGTTTATTGCTCTTATAATGCCACTCAGCGATGAGCGAGGCTGATTACCCTAGCCTTAAATACCGGTACTGAACAGCGTATTCCTGTCCCCCTACGATCCGATTGTGAAAAAAAAAAAAAAAAAAGAATGATAGATCGATAGATATAATTTGCTCTGAATCATTTCTGAATGTGGATGGAAAGTTATATGCAACATCTCTTTTTGCCAATCCGATTCTAGTGTAACATAAAAATGTTTCCTAATTCAGTTCTTAAAGCAAATGATTGATGTTATTGCTTAACCCTAATCTGCCTGGCCGAGCAGTCCTGTCAACCATTGGTAAGCAACTGCCCCTATGGAGTCGTCCGATTAGTTCTTTAAACTGTTATTGTGTCTGTTCTAGTTTGGCATGTGATGTGCAGTGTTCGATTATGTGTGTTCTACTGCGTGGGCCCATCCTACAAGTGGGGTACCAGTCATATGTGATTTTACACCCAACCCAAATCTAAGCTGGAAACTAAGGAGAGCTGGATGACATCCTGCTCTAAATCTAACAAGGTGAACTCAATCTGCTTTATTTAAGGATATCTGTGGTGGATGAACGTCGGGAAAGTGGGCTTGTAGTGTAGACATTTTCTGATCGAGATGTTGTATTGCCCTGTGCGTGAAGAGAGCATATAGGTGTTTCTTCATTGTAGTGTTGGAATGTCTGCAGGTGAGATGTTGTTGAAGAGGGTCTAGTAGTCGTTGTGTGTTGAAAGTCCAGTTGTGTTGTGTGGCTGTCAGGTAATGACAAGGGTGTTGTGCGTTGACACCTGCAGCCATGTAGAATTGTGTGCCTCTCATATCAATATATTCTTTACAGGGATGCCTGTAGTTTTAAAGTGTAAATGAGCTGTGAGAGAGGTATGAACTTCCAAGCTGTACATCTAACCCTATCTACTCATACGCTGATGACTCCACCCTTCACCTTTCCATTCGGTTCCGGCAACGTCCATCTCAGCAGTTACTTCAACTAACAAGGGATGAGCCTATGGATCACCTAATGTCTGACTTGGGTCGTATCTCTGACTGGGATAAAAATAATCTTGTTGTTTTTAATGCATCAAAGACTCAGTTCTTACACCTATCAACCCAGCAAAATCTTCCACAGGTGTACCCACTAATGTTTAATAATATTCAGCTTAGTCCTTCATCATCCTTGAACATGCTTGGGGTTCCATTTACTCGGGACTTGTCTTGGAAAGATCGTATTACATCTCTTGTAAAATCTGCTTCTAAGAGATTAGGTGTGCTAAGCCGACTCCATTCCTTCTTTGCCCCTGCACAATTGGTGACTTTATACGCGGGTTTTATATGCTCCTGTGTGGAGTACACCTCTCATGTGTGGCGAGGATCCCCATATACAGCTCTTCTCAATAGGGTGGAGTCAAAGACTTTTCGTCTCATTAACTCTCCTCCTCTTACTGACTCCCTTCAACCTCTGTCTCTTCGCAGCACTGTTGCATCTTTTTCTCTTTTCTATCGTTACTTCAATGGTCAATGCTCCTCTGAACTGTCTGCATGTAGTCCTCCACCTCTACGACGGGCGCGTAACACCCGTCTAGCAGCAAACTCTCATCCCTTTTCTGTCCAACTCTCTAATGAAAGAGTTAACCGTTAATCCCAGTCCTTCATTTATGCATCAGGTCAACTCTGGAACTGTCTCCCTCTGTCTGTAGTTCCTGCTTCGTCTCATCTCCAGTCTTTCAAACGCAGTATGTCCAGGCATCTAGAAATGATCGGATCTTGAATTTGGCTCTCTCTTGTATTTTGTTTTTCTCTTGGAAGGAACAGTTATTCCGGGCCCGTGGCCTTTGGTTCCTTCTTCCTCACATAAAAAAAAAGAAAGTTTTGTGATGATAATTCCATGTTTTCCAATGCTGGAAATGGTACAATGTGCAGATGAGCTGTTGCTGATGTCTGTGAGGGCCAGGTGTGGGCTGCTGATACACTCTAGCCCAATGTTTGTCTGGTCTGGAGAGTTGGAGATTGTGTTGTGGTCAAGCAAAAGGAACTGTTTTGAGAAGCTTGTTTTCTGGCTCAGTATGTGTTGGTGTAAGATGACATGCATAAAAAGAGGTTTACAAGTATGTCTGCATATTCCATATAAGGAGAGATGTTATGGGTGTTGGTAATGTTAGCAGTGTTGGTATTGAAAGTGCTTGTCTGTGATCTAGAAATTATCATATGTTTGTTGTTAAAGTCAAGAGGAGCCTGTGTTGTGGTTGAGCGATGGTACAAAAGATTTCCTTTTTTTGTCCTGTTTCGTTGATTAATTGCTGATTCAGTGTGATGATCGTCTTGTATGTGTGTGAGAGGAAAAGTTGTGTTAAGCCAATTTGCACTGCTTTAGGAGGCGAGGAATCTTCGGTGTAAAGCTTGGGTAGTAATCTCTTTTGTTACTGCGTAGAATTTGGTGCTTGTCTGCAAAAAGTATGAACTTGATGAATTTTATTATGTGCATACTGTGCTGGTGATGAGTGTGTTGTTTAATTTGCTGAGGTGACGTTCTGTTTCATTAGTGAAATTTCTTCAGTCTGCTTTCTCATAGTTTGTGTAAGTGATGTGTTAGCACTCTGGTTTGTGGTGATGATGACAGGAAGGTGATATGAATGAGTTTATTTTTTGTACGCCAGTTGGTGGTGTGTCAATGTGTAAGTGAACAGAATGTGATGACTGGGGCGGAGGGAGAGTGATGTGCTTGGTGTGAGATGTTACATAAGTGTATTGCAAGATGTCATTGAAAATGTACATGCTGGAATGTGTAGCAGTGCTGAGGCCTCATCTGTTTAGAGGGTTGGAGATGAGGGTGGTATTGCACTGTTAGCGCGTACTGGTTCGTATCAAAATATTTTTTTATGGAGATCTGACTCAGGTCTATCATAAAATTTGTTCTGACGTAATTTGGGGAAATTGTTGATGGAGAGAGTGAAAACAGTCGCACGTGACAACAAATCTGCCCTGAAGCCATTCAAACTGCAACATAAGTACTTTTCACTCAGTCTGTTTCCATGCAGTCTGTTTCAGGTGTTCTCTAAAACTGGCCCAGAAGCAAGTGAATGCATTTGATTCTTCAGATCAAACAACTTTTCAGCAAATTATGTGTTATGTATAACTTGCCCCGAAGCTACTCAATCCGCCTGCTTTATAAGAGGACACAACGTTCTGGGAATTAAGGCAACTATTAATGCACATGGTAGTTCGAATCCAGCCACTTGTGGTAAACCATGTCAAGAGTAATTTAAAAACGAATCCATGGAGCAACTCTGCAATGCACCAAATACTTTTGAACTTAGCAACATTTTATAGTGATTTTGATTTAGTTGTATGATGACGCTAGTTCTTAAGTAGCTTTGAATGCTGACGATATTTCACATCCAGGAACCCTTGACAGTTTGTTACAAATATTAAGTAAAAATTGCCTTGAAGCAAATTTAAATGCGTGCAGTAAGTAGTTCATATTTGGTTACTTTTGGTCAATTTGAGTCAGGTATTATGTAGAAAATGTAATCTAAACTTATTTTGAATGTATGAGGCAGGTTCAGACCCAACTTTATAGATGTTTGTGTCTAATGTTATTTGAAATATATACAGAAGCAAATTTTATTGCAGAAAGTACCATACCAGTAGTTCATATCCATTAGGTGCTTTTGTCAAACTGTCATTTAATTGTTGATGTTCACTGCAATAAGTTGTCACAGTGAGTGGGAAGGCTGTTAATAAATGTTCTGGACTGAGGTAGCGCAGCCTTGCAACCTTACACTTCACAACGGGTAATGAAAGGATGGGGCTTTTTTCTGAGAGAAAGAGAGAGAGAGAGAGAGAGAGAGAGAGAGACTGGTCTCAACCATCAATAACGATACAACGCGTTGATGATGGCAGCTAGAGGCTGTCTAAGAGTGGTCAAGTAGGACACTGGAAGCAAGGGTATTAGTTTTTATCCTATGTTAACCAAAAACGTAAAATTCGTCTGGCCGCAAGCCGGAACTTACTGGCTGGAACACCTTAACCTGCTAGATCACCAGGCATCCTATGGTGTTATAGTTATCATCCAAATTAGTACATAGCTTCCTGGATTACAGGAAAATATTTGACTTATCACTCAGTGAAGAGACATCAGAATGCAATAGTACATCGATTGATGAGTGCCTCCACCTACCATGAGTAAGACATATGACTCCACCTAGCATGAGTAAGACGTATGACTTGTGTCTTGCTGTTGACTGTCAGTTTTGGGTTGTCTCAGCCAATCACATTCAAGCTGTGTAGAGTACAGCTGTCATATATGGGGGGCTCCCAACTTCCAGCTCTTCTCGACAGGGTTGGTCAAAGACTTTCCATCTAATCACCTCTCCGCCTC
This sequence comes from Coenobita brevimanus, assembly GCF_032717465.1. Classification (NCBI taxonomy): domain Eukaryota; kingdom Metazoa; phylum Arthropoda; class Malacostraca; order Decapoda; family Coenobitidae; genus Coenobita; species Coenobita brevimanus. Next base: position 13,117,326 of record NC_137013.1, read on the forward strand.
TTACTCAGTCTCTTTAGCCTCTGTCTCATCACCGAACTGTTGCATCTTTCTATTCTTTTTTATAGCTATTTCAGTGGTTATTGCTCCTCTGAACTTTCTGCTTACAACCCTCTTTTCATTAAGGCAGGTGCGTTGCACTCGAGTAGCAGCAAAACTTTCACTCCTTTTCTTTCCAACTCTCTGATGCAAAAGTTAACCATTGTTCCCAGTCCTTCATGTATGCAACAGACAATCATGGGGCTGTCGTTCTCACAAATTCCCCCTGACTATGACCTCCAGTCTTTTAAACGCAATGTGTCCAGACATCTTGATATGAACGGATCTTGAATTTGACTGTTTCTTTCAAAGATGGAATAACCTTGTAGGATTTAGTTTTTGATTCCTTTTTTTTTTTTTTTTTTTGCATTAAAAAAGACAAAAGAAAAAAAACTGCAAGGAAAGGAGCGTAGCCAATTGTAATTTCTTGATGGAACGTTCTGCAGCAGTGTATTTCATTCCAGCAATTAGTACAGTATATACAATTTAGCACAGAATTAAGAACAATGTACTCCAGATAAAGCCAAGCGATTTTACTGAGTTTCGAGAGACACACTAGAACCACAGATCTAATTTGAAGCCAGACTTACGATCTTTCTTATTTACTTTGACAGAACTGGAACATTCCTACAACTTGAGCACTGCTTTGTTCTGTGAACTTTGACGGGGTTGTGGGGTTGGAATGAGTCTCTTGGTTACTAGTTAAATCAACCCTCCTATGAGACCATGTATGGCCATCAACTGAGCTGGTAGGGACAGGGATCTTTGTCAGGTTAGAGGTAATGCATCCTCCAACAGGAAAAGTCTCTCCAAAATGCATAAAACTCTCTCCAAAATGTATGAAAGTCTCTCCAAAATTGCATAAAACTCTCCAAACCTCCATAAAAGTCACTCCAAACCTGCATAAAAGTCTCTCCAAACCTGCATAAAAGTCACTCCAAACCTGCATAAAAGTCTCTTCAAATTTGCATAAGATTCTCTGCCAATATGCGTAAAATCATATTGTGGCGGCAATAATATAATATGAGTAACGTTTTCACTCGGAAGGGGTCCAAATGCAAGCGTTATTGTGTAGTTGACTTTTTTTTTTTTTTTTTTTTTTTTAATGAAAGTCTGTGACCTTTCCGTGTTTTTAAGGACTACTTAACGCAAGAAAGAATGAACCAAAGACTAGAAGCCCGCAAAACTGTTTCCTACGAGAGAGAGAGAGAGAGAGAGAGAGAGAGAGAGAGAGAGAGAGAGAGAGAGAGAGAGAGAGATCTATATATTTCAAGATGTCTAGACACAATACGCTTAAAGGACTGCAGGTCATAGGCAGAAGGGAATACAGACAGAAAAAGACTGTTCCAGAGTTGACCTGTTGCATAAATGAAAGACAGCAAGCATTGATTAACTCTTGCACAAAAAATTATGGAGGGAAGGTAGTGAAAGTTTGCAGCCAGACGGGTGCAGGGAAGAACGGATACAAGCGGACAGTTGGGTGGGGCAGCGTAATGCGGGATGCAGACTAAACGGGATGCACTGCCACATGCCCCTATAGCAGTGAGAATACAGCATATATATATATATATATTTTATATATATATATATATATATATATATATATATATATATATATACACACAGTATATGTAGAATGGAAAATAAATCAGTTAAGGAATAGATATTACTGAGCCTCGTATGACACCTAGACCAGTATTCTCGGCTGTTAACGGAGCTCCCTAGCACGTCTGCCTTAGCGATTTATTTTTTTTATATGGGTGGGTAATATCCCTTTGTACGTTATCTGCGCATAGTAGGGCGATAACAGAATGATTTGTGTAATACGGAGATGGGCAGTAAGGTCTAATAGACAATAAGTTGCTTAGGAAAAGGCGTTAGGGAGCTTCCATAGCCGAAAATAAATCGCAAAAGAACATGTGCTTAGAAACTTCTTATCACACCAAATATTCGGGCATTACAGTGTACTAAAAATATAAATCACTCAGGAAAAAGTGCTACGAACTCTTCTACATGACTTTAAAAAACGTGGCCCCTGTTTATAACACGATAGACAATGCAAGGTGCTGGGTGGAAAATAAATCTCTGAGGAAGAGGTATTAGGACAACTTCAAGGACAGTTAAATACGGCCTTCAGCATGTTGTAGGCAAAATACGGCCCTCGACATGTTGAAGCCAAAATACGGCAGTCAGCATGCTGGAGACAAAACACGGCCCCCAGAGTGTTGTAGGCAAAACACGGCCCCCAGAGTGTTGTAGGCAAAATACGGCCCCCAGAGTGTTGTAGGCAAAATACGGCCCCCAGAGTGTTGTAGGCAAAACACGGCCCCCAGAGTGTTGTAGGCAAAATGCGGCCCCCAGAGTGTTGTAGGCAAAATACGGCCCCCAGAGTGTTGTAGGCAAAATACGGCCCCCAGAGTGTTGTAGGCAAAACACGGCCCCCAGAGTGTTGTAGGCAAAATACGGCCCCCAGAGTGTTGTAGGCAAAATACGAGAGTGTTGTAGGCAAAATACGGCCCCCAGTATGTTGTAGGCAAACTAAATCGCTTAAGAAGAAGCGTTACGATGCGTCCATCTCATACAATACGGCCCTTAGTAGAAGATGTAGAAATAAAATGGGAGGGAAGAATTCTACGTAGCCTCCTATCACACACACACACACACACACACACACACACACACACACACACTCGCTGGTGCAGTGGTAACGTTCCCGCTTGCCAACTGGTGGACGGGAGTTCGCGCCTCGCTCAGGTTGCGAAAAGTTTCACTGACGAAGTGGGTGGTTAGTGTCCCCCTTGAGCAAGGGGACGGGTGTGTGTGTGTGTGAAGGTCACAGCCTTGCCCTTAGATCGGACTATATGAGCTCTCAGCATCCTTCCGGGAGGGTAAAAGCTGACCATCACGACCATCAAGTGATCCTGACCTACCCGGTGAATTACACACACACACACACACACACACACACACACACACCGAAAGAATAAGAAGGCAAAATAATGTGGATAGAGATCTATTGTGGGAAAGGTAATGGACGGCCAGGAAAACATTAGTATGAGTTAGGTAAGAATAGATGCTTAGATGTTGTTGAAGGAAATTTTGTTTAAAAAGAAGAACAGATATTTTAAACAGTTTGGAAGAGGAGGTGGTGCGACCCAGGAATATCGTTGATTTGACTGGGTAATTGTAAATGTGGTGTTATGCAAATATGAAGATGGGACTGCTCGAGCCTTGTTCAAATCCTGTAGACATCCAATATGTAAGTACAGCTACACTTCGTTGACTTCAGCTAGGCTAAAACTAGACATAAGTCATTCATAAAATCCTCAACGGTAACAATCCATTGACACTTGATTATGATGCTAATCACAAAAAAGGCCTAAGGAAACGCTGTACAGCCGTGGTTTTCTCTGATTCTGCCATTGAGCTGCATGAAATTAACAAGCAAAGGACCAACGACTCGGTCAAATTATACTGAATCAGCCACAGACAAATACTTTAAGGGAAAGGGACTGAGCAGGGACAAGGCTCCAGATTGCGACACACAGAAAATGCATCAGGCAAAAGGACTGAACAGGGACAAGGCTCCAGATTGCGACACAGAAAATGCATCAGGGCAAAAGGACTGAGCAGGGACAAGGCTCCAGATTCCGGCACACAGGAAATTCATCAGGACAAAGGGACTGAGCAGGGACAAGGCTCAAGATTGTTACACACAGAAAACTCATCAGGACAAAGAGACTGAGCAGGGACAAGGCTCAAGATTGTTACACACAGAAAACTCATCAGGACAAAGAGACTGAGCAGGGACAAGGCTCAAGATCGCCACACACAGAAAACTACCATCGCGTAAACGGACTTATGTACTGTATACTATCGTGGTTAGTGGTCTCTAAACGTTACGTATAGGCTATTATTATTATTATTATTATTATTATTCATCCATCCATCCATGATCCAGTCCTACATTGCCCCATGAGGAGCATAGGAGCCCGGGGCTAGGCACTTAGTCTCGACATTTAAGATGAGTGACCAGCCTCACTCATCCCTGAGTGGCATTACATGAGCAATCAACCCCAACCAACCCTTGGATATAAACCTTCACCGGCTCAATCCGATTGGAGCGCAATAATTACCCACTAATCCACCATGTCCCAAAATTTGGTTAATTGGTTACCACCCAGCTTAGTAAATGGTTTCCTGGTGCACAGGAAACCATTTTGCTTGTCACTCAGTCACCCACAGGCTGAAGGAAGTGGAAAGAATGAAGGAAAGAAAGACAGACGAGGGAGTGTAAAGTCACCCGTAGGCAGAAGGACAAGGAAAGAATGAAGGAAAGAAAAACAGAAGAGAATGGAAGGAAAGAAGGATGGAGAGGAAAGGGCAGACACCCGAGAGCAGCACTACATCGAGTGAGTGGATGGTGAGCGCCCCCACCTACCACAAGATGATTATTATCATTATTATTATTATTATTATTATTATTATTATTATGCCTTCTAAGCAGGATGGTATCGATTTTGGCAACACTCCCCTGTACCGTTACCCGAGATTCAGCCTGTGTGTGTGTGTGTGTGTGTGTGTGTGTGTGTGTGTGTGTGTGTGTGTGCTTTAACCCGTCACGTCCCGAGCTATTTCGCATCTCTGACACCCCCCAATTCCGAGGTATTTTCGATTTTTTTTTTTTGCTAAAACCTCTGCTTTTGGTGAGAAACATCGAAATTTCATAGAGAAATCGCTCACCTGATGTTTAAAATACTCGATCCAGATAGCAGTACCTCCTTACCTGACTGGGTTTTCTAACAGGCTGGCACCAAAGAAAACGAGTTCTATGGGAGGGTAACTATTTCACACCACTCATAAACGGTATTTATTTATTTACTTGGTACGAATTTATATGTAGTACGTGAGTATATTGGTTTTCAAACAGTAATATGGGCATTATAAGCATTGTTTCACTCACTAACTCTCACCATACCTGACCTTCTTTTGCCACATTTCCTGATCATCATTTCTGACTGTTTCTTCCTCAAATGCTATGTAAACTTTGTCCTCCACATTGTCATCGATTGGGGAATCACTCTGGCACTGAATGTCTTTATTGGCCAGGTCCCTGGTAACAGGTGAATTGTCGAGACAATGGCGTGCAGGGGGAGGGTGAAGGTTATGAGGTGTAAGGCATTGTCCCTGCTTGGCATCTTGTAGAGGAATAGAGGAAGGTGTCCCGTGTATACGTATGAAAAATCACGGGACCTTGCAATTGCTCAACGTACCAGTATGACGTCGGGACTGGGAAATGTAAAATGTTGCAATGTACCCATACGTCGACGGGATGGAGTGGGTTAACTCCCTGGGACTGTTTGATGGATCTGAATTAAACTTCCCAGGTTTGTCAGTTTCCTAGGAAAGTGTACAAGTAGGTCCAATTTTCTAAGCACAATTTTTTGGGGGATCTAGCCCCCTAGCCAAACTGGAAGTATTCGTAAGTAGTGCAATAGCACAGATATGAGTGTGATGTTTTAGTACATATTGTGCAATGGACTCTCATCGCTAATGCGATATCTGAGGAGTGTAATCCCCCCCCCCCCAATGAATTTGGGGTATCAGCCCCCATCCCAAATATAAAAAAGATCATAAACAGAAGATTATGAACAGATATCTTCCAACGAAACATCTCAGGTCAGTTCGTCTGGTTCTATAATGTCCTTCACTACATAAAAATTATCACCATTGTCTTTAGCACTGGCAGCCCCGTCTCCAAAACTTATAAATGATACAAAATAGGGGAAGGAGGACAGATATGGCTTTTATATCCTAGTAAATGTTGTACAATGGATTGTCATCCGTCAAGCGGTCTTTTGGGAGGGTGATCCAACCCTTAAAGATTGCTGGGGGAACCAGGTCCCCCTTGCAAAAACAGAATTGGCTAGAAAAAAGGGAAATATTGAAATGCAGCATACTAGATGAGATCGTCTGGTTAATCGAAAGGTCTTCCATTTTACACAAGCTTCCAACCATCTCTTATCGAGTATTTAGCTCCCCCTCACCTGATGGGAATTCTCAGGAATTGTGAAAGGAGGGCAGATATGGCTTTGATATCTTAGTACGTGTTGTACAATGGACTCTCATCTGCATTCCGAAATTTGGGGACCGTGAACTCCCTGATGATTTTTATGGGGGACAGTCTCCGCTCCCCAAAATAATAATGATCAGCAATAAAGGCATAACGAATTACATTTCCTATGTTAATCGTTTGGTTACTGGGAAATTATTCTACTATTATACAGTTTGCGACAATTATTTTTAGGGGGTCAACTCATTTTGCATATTAAAAATTCTCAGTAATAATGAAAGGAGGGCAGATATGGCTTTGATATCGTAGTACATGTCGTGCAATGGACTCTCATTTGTAAAGCCATCCCAGTCATTCAAAGAGGGGTCAGTGTCCCTCCAAAAAATAAAAATAATCTTAAGCAGGGGATAGATTTCAGTGACATTTCCGAGTTGAGTTCGTTTGGCTACTGGGAAGGTCTTCCACTATATGTAGTTTTCCAACCATGACTTTTGGGGAATCAGCCCTCTTCAGCAAATTAAAAATTAGTAAAGAGGGCAGATAAAGCTTTGATATCTTAGTACATGGTGTGCAATGGACTATCTTCCATAGTGTGATATTTGGAAAGAGTAACCCCCCCCCCCCAGTGATTCTTGAAGAGGTCTGGTCCCCTCCCAGAAATATAAAAAAAAAAAGTCCTAAATAGGAGAAAGTGAAGACATTCATTTCAGCGAAATCTGTACACACATCGGAGGATTGGGAATGCACTTCCATATATTCTCTGAATGCACAGGAAGAAACGGCACATTTACGTTATTATCACTATTATCATCATATTCATTATGATGATGATAATGATGATGATGATGATGATGGATTATTATTATTATTTTTATTATTATTTCATCTACTACTGCTACGACTACTACTACTAACTATCCATCCATCCATCAATCCTACACTGCCCCATGAGGAGCGTAGGAGCCCTGGGCTAGGCAGTTGGTCGTAAATGTCGGGATCAACTGCCTAGCCCAGGGCTCCTACGCTCCTCATGGGGCAGTGTAGGATTGGATGATGGATGGATGGATGATTAGTAGCAGTAGTCGTAGCAGTAGTAGATGTAGTAGTAGTAAATTGTAATCTTGTTGTTAGCTTCCATCAAACTTTTCATTTTCTCGACAGACACGAATGGTACCTCTCTCTCTCTCTCTCTCTCTCTCTCTCTCTCTCTCTCTCTCTCTCTCTCTCTCTCTCTCTCTCTCTCTCTCTCTCTCTCTCTCTTTCGCAGCATATGTATTATGATGATGTTTGAAAGGAGTGGCTTTTGATGATAGTGATGATGTTAATAGCAGATATCATTCAGATCCTTCACTCCCCATTGCTGCTTGCTTTTGACAGTAATCAGATACACACAGTGAGACTTGTGACTCCTCGCAAAGCCCTCATTAGAATGCTGTGGATGTGATACTGTACCTTACATCACTAGATAAATCTACGTATATACCTAGGCTGCTTCCCCCAAAGAAAGGGGGGGTAGCTGAGACAGGACGACACAGTCCCAGTTTACTCATCCAAACACACACATTTATTCGTATCTTAGCCCCGAGGGAAGAAGGGACAGATTCTCACCGCACCACACTGCAGGATGGATAACTGCCCAGTGCAATCGGCGATATCCGCAGCAGGGCCCAACAGCAGAGCTGGTTTTCCCCTGCCACATCATAATGGACCCATCCCCTAAACTGCATCTGATGTTATCAGTTGATCAGATCAAATGCGGGAGAATATCACCTCGGGGCCGTGTCATCATTTATTCGTTCACAATTTCTCTCCAATCATTCCTATCACACGCAACCACTGTTTCTTGCTCAACAGACATCCCTCTCGCATCCAAAGCTCTCGTCACACTGTCCATTATCCCATTCGTGATCTTCCTCTCAGCCTTATACCTCTCACATCAGATCCAGTTCTCTTTTTCACCAATCACTCATCATCCATTCTCTCCATACGCCCAAACCATCACAACACTCTCTGCTGAACGAAATCAGCCATCTCCCTCACAACTCCAGTTCTCCTTCGCACTTCATTATTTCTCACTCGATCCGTACACGTCACTCCACATATACTCCTCAGACACCTCATCTCCATAACAATCAAACTCTTCCTCTCGGCTACACCCATACTCCATGTTTCAGCCTTATATAATGCGGTCGGTACCGCTACACCCTATACAACCTTCTCTTTTCATCCATTGTAAGCGATCGACATCTAAACACTTTTTTCATTCCTCCCATAACCTTCCCTACTTCATTCATTCTAATCCTCACTTCTACATCTATTCTTCCATCCACAGCAACATGTGACCATAAATACTTAAAACACTCTACCTCCTCAAGCAACTCACCATTCAAAACCATATTCATCCTCCTACCAGCTACCAACCTCGTTCACTTCATCACTTTACCGTATTCTCTTTTACTTTCAATTTCCTCCTTTCACGCACCCATCCAAACTTCTACTAACTGTCTCAGTTTCTTCTCGGAATCAGCTACTATTGGAGTATCAGCCACAAACAACAGCTGATTCAGATTCCACTCTACCATTAGCTTTCACTAGACTCAAACCTCCACCTAACACTCTCGCATTCACCTCCCTTACAACACCATCCATATAAACATTGAACAACCAAGGCGACATCACACATCCCTGCCACAGCCCCACTCTCACGGGAAACCAATCACTCACAGTATTTCCCATTCTTACACGTGCTGTACTATTTACATAAAAACTTTTCACCCGTTTTCGCAACCTACCATCAAGTCCATACAATCTCAAAACAGTCTACAAAACTCTCTATCAGTTCTGTCATACACTTTCTCTAAATCCATGAACGCCCAAAACACATCCTTACATTTCACTAAATACATTTCACACACCTTTCTCACAGCAAACACCTGATTCACGCATCCCCTCCCTCTCCTAAAGCCACATTGCTCATCACCAATCACTCCCTCTGTACCCTCTCTAACACTCTTAACACCCTACCATACACCTTACCTACAACACTCAACAGGCGTATACCCCTAAAGCGAGTACACTCATACTTTTCACTCTTACCTTTATATAACGGAACCACACAGGCATTTGCTCAGTTAGTTGGCACCATACCTCTCACAAAGCACATATTCAACAGTCTTACTAACCAGTCAACGGTAGTCAGTCCACCACCTTTCAGGCGTTCCACACCATACCCATCCATACATGCAGCTTTCCCTGTTTTCATCCCTTTACTGCCTCCTGCACTTCCTCCATCTAGATCAAAGAATCATGCAACTCTCCCAACACATTTATTCCTTGCATCCTTCCATCTCCCACAATCTCAGCCACCCTTTCCTCCTCTACATTTAACAGTCTTTCAAAATACTCTGCCCATCTCTTCCTTACTGCATCCATCTCAGTTAACATCCTTCCATCGTCTGCTTTTTCTCACTCTTCCTACTCAGACTCTCCTTTTCGCACCCTTTTCACCTTCATCCAAAACATGTTCTTATTCTGTTGAAAATTCTCAGTCAACCACCTACCCCACCTCTTATCTGCTGCCACTTTAGCATCACACACAGTCTTTCTCACCATTCCTCTCTTCCTTGTACCTTTCATATGACACCTCATCCTTCCTCTGCACCCACGCTTCATATGCTCGTCTTTTCTCAGCCACAGCCATACTTACTTCCTCACACCACCATTCACTTTCCTTCCTTACACCACCACCCACTCGTCTCACACCACACACCTTTTCCGCATGCCCCACCACAGCACTCTTAAACAACTGCCATTCCTCCTCCACACTGCCATTTTCCTGATCTTTCACTGCGTTCCACTCATCTTTCAATTTCTCCTGATCTATCTATCTATCTATCTATTGCCAGACGCCTCAATCCCGTTAGGGGTGGCCACAAACAAATCGCCTCCAAGTCGCCCTGTCCCCCGCCATTTCACTGCCCTGCTCCCAACTCACACCCCCCTCTCTCATATACCTCTCCACCCCATCCCTCCATCTCATCTTCGGCCTCCCCCTCCCTCTTCCCCCCTCCACCTCACTCACATACACTCTCTTCGTCAGTCTTTCACCCTCCATCCTCTCCACATGGCCAAACCACCTCAGTGTGTTCCTCATAACGCTTCCTATCACATCCACATCCACACCACAACGCTCCTTTATATCCTCATTCGTCAGCCTGTCTCTCCATGTGACTCCACAGGCTCCTCTTAAATAACTCATTTCCACTGCTCTCACTCTTGACTTGTGTCCTTCCAACAATGTCCAAGCTTCACTTCCGTACGTTAGAGTTGGTATCACAATACTGTCATGTAGTAACTTTTTCACTTCCATGCTCACTTCCCTGTATCTTATCACTGCTTTCAAGGAACCAGCAACCTTTCTTCCCTGCTGTACCCTTTCAAGCACTTCACCCTCCAAACCTCCATCCTTACTCATCACACTACCCAAGTACTTAAACCTACTCACATTTTCCAATTCCTCACCATCCAACCTCGCTGTACATTCACTGACTTCACCTCTCTCAAAGACCATCACTTTACTCTTCCCTACATTTACCTTTAGATTCCGTTTCTTACACACTCTCTCAAACTCATCCACTCTATCATTTTCTCCTGATACTCTATCATTTTCTCTCTTTTATCCAACTCACACACTTTCAAAACCTTCCTGCCACACCGAACTCTTCTATCTCTCACCCATCTTTTACTTACTCTAAACTTTCCCTCCATCAGATAGTGGTCAGACATACCTCCACCTCCCCTCTCGAAACTCTCACATCCAACAATCTTCCTATTACATTCCTGGACACAACCACATAGTCCATCAAAGCTCTATCAACAACCCTTCCATCCTCCTGTCTCACCCATGTATACTTATAAATATCTTTCTTCTCAAACAAGATATTTCCAATCACCAACGCTCGCTTAACACACATCCCTCTCATTCGTTGCCCATCTTCGTTTCTTCCAGGCACACCATGCATTTTTTTTTTTTTTATGTGAGGTAGAAGGAACCAAAGGCAACAAGCCCGCAAAACTATTCCTTCCAAGAGAAAAACAAAATACAAGAGACAGCCAAATTCAAGATCCGAACATTTCGAGATCCCTGGACACACTGAGTTTGAAAGACTGGAGATCATAGGAAGCAGGAAATACTGACAGAGGGAGACAGTTCCAGAGTTGTCCTGTTTCATAAATGAAGGACTGGGAGTAACGGTTAACTCTTGCATTAGAGAGCTGGACAGAAAGGGATGAGAGTTTGCTGCTACGCGGGTGCTGCGCGCCCGTTGTAAAGGTGGAGGAATGCATGCAGACAGTTCAGAGAAGCAGTGACCATTGAAGAAGAGATAGAAAAGAGATAAAGATGCAACAGTGCAGCGAAAAGACAGAGGTTGAAGGGAGTCAGTTAGAGGATGAGAGTTAATGAGGCGAAAAGCCTTTGACTCCACCCTATTGAGAAGAGCTGTATGTGGGGAGCCTCCTCACACGTGAGAGTTGTACTCCACGCTGGGTCGGATAAAACTCCTGTATAGAGTCAACAATTGTGCAGGGTAAGGAAGGAATGGAGTCGGCTTAGCACACCCAATCTCTTAGAAGCAGATTTTACAAGAGATGTAATATGATCTTTCCAAGATAAGTTCCGAGTAAATGAAACCCCAAGCATGTTCAAGGATGATGCAAGATTAAGCTGAATATTATTAAACATTAGTTGGTATACCTGTGGAAGATTTTGACGGGTTGATAGGTGCAAAAACTGAGTTTTTGATGCATTAAAAACAACCAGATTATTTTTACCCCAGTTAGAGATACGAGCCAAGTCAGATATTAGGTGTGCCATAGCCTCATCCCTTGTTTGTTGAAGTAACTGCTGAGATGGACGTTGCGGGAATCGAGTAGAAAGGTGAAGGGTGGAGTCATCAGCATATGAGTGGATAGGGTTAGATGTACAGCTCAGGTCATTGATGAATAAAAGGAAGAGAGTTGGTGATAGGACAGAGCCCTGAGGAACACCACTGTTGATAGATCTAGGAGAAGAACGATGGCCGTCTACAACAGCGGCTATAGAACGACCAGAAAGGAAGCTAGAGATGAAGGCACAGTTAGAAGGATAGAATCTGTATGAGGGCAGTTTGGAAATTAAAGATTTATGCCAGACTCGATCGAAAGCCTTTGAGACGTCAAGTGCAATGGCAAAGCTTTCGCCAAAATCCCGAAAGGAGGATGACCAGGAGTCTGAAAGGTAGGTGAGAAGATCGCGTGTGGAGCATCCCTGACGGAACTCATACTGACGATCAGAAAGAAGGTTGTGATAGGAAAGATGCTTTAAAATTTTTCTATTAAGAACAGACTCGAGAACATTTGAGATACAGGATGTTAAAGCAATTGGACGATAGTTAGAGGGATGGGAATGGTCACCCTTCTTTGGGACTGGCTGATTGAGAGCAAACTTCCAGGAAGAAGGAAAGGTACAAGTTGAATACCAACTACACCTTCAACTGCTACATTTCCCACTCTAGCATTCAGATTTCCCATCATTAGCACATTCACATTAGCTCCAAAACTCTGCAGACACTCATCAACATCATTCCAGAAAGACTCTATCACTTCTGCATCCCTTTCGTTACCAGGCCCATATGCACTCACAAATGCCCACAACTCATGTTCAAATTTCGCTTTCACCCTCATCAGTCTCAATGATGCCTCCTTCCATTTAATCACACACTGCTGCACTTCTGGGCTCACTAACAAGGCCACATCTTCTCTCGCCCTTTCTCTATCAACACCTGACATCCATCCATTCACACTTCCAAACTTAGACTCACCTTTCCCTTTCAGCATTGTTTCACTCAAAGCTAACACATCCAACTTTCTTCTCACAAACATTCTCTTAATCTCCTCTCTTTTAGCCTCAACTGTACTACATCCACGCACATTCATAGACCAAAACTTCAGGGTACGAGTATAACTCAATCCCCCATCCGTTTCTATTCTCTGTCTCATTGTAGGAACTAAAAAACAGAGAAGGTCCATAGTCCCCTCTCCCCACCGCTTTTAGTAACCTTTAACGACATGCAGGAAATACGGTGGCAGAATTCTTCCTACCACAACCTGGCCACAGAATGGTAGTACTGCCCCATTGTGCAACATATTGTGTCAGTTACACATAACCTAGCTATTAACCAGTTCTGTGCTGCCATTATTGTTAGTCGCGTGTTCTTTGTTTCTTGTATTGGCCAGCTACATGCTGCCGTTATTGTTCGTTACGTTTTCTTTCTTGAATTCATGTTTAATTTTGGCAGGCACTTCTATCCTTCAGAATCAACCAAGTCCAACCAAACCTGGAAACAATGACCAGCCTATTACCTAGTTGTGTTCACAAGGTTTTGCTTGCTAGGCAACAAGGTTTTGCTTGCTAGGCAACTACTTGTTGCCTAGCAACGGCCGGAATCCCATTATTTTCGTATTTTTTCACATTTTTAGCTACAGACGCATTACTAACAGATAAAGAAAGCTCTGACTTCTTTAGGCGTAATTTAGCGGTCATTTCCTATCAGCAGTGTGCCATCCATTTTTTCCCCTCACCCCTTTAGTATTCGAGTGGCAACCCTGCGAAGACTTGCTTCAGCATCCCTAGCAACTAGTACCAGTTTTCAAAAATGCCCCTCTCGTCCCCAGTGGGTAGATGGAATTGAAAGAAAGTTTGCATGCTTATAGACATTGACTGGTACTACAACTTTCTATTGTACATCTGTGTGCTACACTGGCCAGATTTGGGGTCAACGGTCATATGCAAAAATCGTGAAAATAGCTAAAATCATGATTATGCTTGTGCGAAATGCTAAGGCTCAGATGATTATTAAGCCAGGACAATGTTTCTTGGGTAGAAAGTTGAACTGGAGTACCTCCATACAAAAATGACATTATAGTGTCGAAATTCACATCCAGTCGCCAGCAGTGCCACCTTGATGTTGTACCACTGGTGAGCCATTCCATGAATTTCAAATTTCCTAGCTCTGCAGTGGGTGGATGGAATCCAATGAAACTTTGCATGCTTATAGACGTTAATGAGTACTGCAAGTATGCTCCGTACATGCATGGCCTACACCCACCAGGTCAGGGGTCAAAGGTCATCAAGTGCAGAAATTAAAAAATACCAAAATTACAACCTTGCTTGCGTGAAATGCTAAGGCTCAGAAGATTATCAAACCGGGGCCATGATTCTTGAGTGGAATGTTGCACTGGAGTAACTCCATGCAGAAATGACTTTTACTCTTGAAAATCACTTCCTGTCACTGACAAAGCTTGGTCCACTTAAAGCTCATCATCATTGCCTGCCAGCTTGTCTATCTATCTATAACCAGATGCCACAATCCCTTAAGGGGTGGCCACTTGTCTTTTAGTTGTTTTATGTCTATAGTGATGAATCTGTTGGTGAATCTCGCTGGTGCAATCGTCAGCCTGTTGCCTTCTTCCCTTGCCTGAAATATATTGAAGTAATCTTGTTGTAGTGATCTGGCTGTGTCTGTGGTGTAGTGTGTAGTTGTTTTCGTAATATCATTTACATGTGTGTGCAGTTGTTGTGTGGGAATATCATGGATGTATTGCACGAAAAGTGTAAAGGAGCGAATAGAGCCCTGGAGAACTCCATAGGGGAAATTTCGTATTCGTGATGACTTGCTCTGGAATGCAATGTGTGGTTGTATGCTTGACAGATAGTTGGCAAGCCAGTGTTTTGTGTTAGCCTTCAGTGTGTATGTTGTAATGATGGTAGTTAGTACCAATCGGGGGATTGCGTCAAAGGCTTTACTGGAGTTGTAAGAAGCGTACATTGTGCAAAGCTTGTGAGATTTAATGCCGTCAGATGCATGTCTTGTGAGGTTGAATAGTAAAGTGTTAGGGGAGTGTAGTGCACACAAGCCATACTGTGAGGGAGTAAAGGGGATGTGAGGCATGACTGTTAAGAATCGGGTGCTCAGGTTTCTTGGATGCTGTGCTGAAGCAGGGTGTGGTGGGGTTTTTATGTCTGGGATGCCACAGTGTGTCTACAAGTAGTTGCTAATGTCTGTGAGGGCCTGGATGCCAGGTAGTCCTAAATGTTTCAGGTGTATCTTCCTAAGGTTATGTGGCCCTGTGTTTGTAGATTTCTTTGTTTTCTTTATAATGTTGAAGATCCATTAATTTCGCGTTGTAGTGTCTTCTGTTACCTCGTGGACTGTGGTACTTGTCTGTGTTAATTATGACATTGTTATATTTCTTAAGGCGACGGTCAGTGTTCATCATAGGTATGTTGCTTAGAGTGGCAATGTGTTGCTCCATTTCTCCGGTGAATTTTGTCCAGTCTGCTTTCTTTTAGTTTATGAAAATGATGTGTGATCGCCCTAGTTTACAGTGCATTCTATGTTGCAATGTTGCATCATCATCATTTGTTTTGTTTGTCATGGAATCAGTCTATGTTTTTGGTGTTGAAGTACCCTGCAGTGATAATGATAGGTGTCTGTGTTAGGAGAAAGGGCTGAGAGTGGCACTGTACTGGTGCTGCATGGCAGGTCCCGGGGAAGAAAGTACTTGTAAAAAATGTTGGTTTCTTGCTTGTGACCAGAATTTAAACTGAGTGACTGCATTTCTAGTGTGGTATCAATCTGGAAAATGATTGAGTTGTCTGTGTTGTGTCTTTCTAGAGGACAGATGTCTTAATGTACACTCGGTAAAAAAAGTATCGGGGCACAACATTGACGAAACATTTTGGATCATGATACGAAGGTCTCTGAAATATTTGTGTCCGACGTGTTGGGAGGTGTTGGGAGGTGTCATATAACGTCATCTGAGGTATCCCCTCGCTAAAATATAAATAAACATTCTGAACCTGCTACAGCCAGGCATAACAAATTACCAACCCTCCCACACAGCCAGCACGTGAGTGAATATTTTCGGAAGACATCAAACCTCCTATGCACCGATACTTTTTTTTGCCGAGTGTACGTGGTGATGCCTTCTCCATGGCCATGTGTTCTGTCTGTGGGGATGCCTGAACCTTTCTTAATGTCTAGAGTCATATGTGTGCGTGTGAGCTGTTTCCTGTAGGAGTGCTATGTCTGTCTATGGTTGATAAGAACGTCTTTCAATTCTTTTTCAGAAATGAGGCCATCAACGTATAGCTGTAATATCATCAGCCAGCTTGTTCGAGACAGAATGCGTCCAGCGTGGGTCTGTGTTGCTACCAGCAACCGAGTGAAGTTTATTGTTGATGGGGTATGGGCGAAAAGTTACAGTGAGCCACCCGCCCCGGCCCAGCCCCGACCATGACGCTTTTCAGAGGCTAATAACTCTTATAAAATCTAATTAAACTTAGAATGGATGTAAAGAAAAGGATGTAAGAGGAAGTAGTGGTACCGACTGCATTAAATCGGACTGCAACATACATTGTTTGAGTAGCAGAAAAAGAGATTGATTGTAATGGAGATGAAGTGTCTGAGGAGTATGTGTAGAGTGACATGTATGAATCGAGTGAGAAATGATGAAGTGCAAAGGAGAACTGGAGTTATGCAGGAAATGGCTGATCGAGTTGAGCAAAGAGTGTTGAGGTGGTTTGGGCATATGAAGAGAATGGATGTAGAGCGATTGGTGAACAAGACAACTGGATCTGATGTGAGAGGTGTAACGCTAAGAGGAAGTCCATGAATAGGAAGGATGGATAGTGGGAAGAGAGCATCAGTGTGAGAGGGATGTCTGTACAGCAAGAAAGAGTGGCTGCTTGTGATAGAGATGAATTTAGAGAAATTGTGGATGCATAAATGGTGATGCGGCTCCGATGGGATGTTCTCTCCCATATGGTCCTATCAGCTGATTAGGTGAGGTGCAGGTAAGGGGATGGGTCCATTATGATGTGGCAGGGGTAAACCAGCTCTGCCGTTTGGCCCTGCTGCAGATGTCGCTGGATTCCACTGTGCAGTTAACCCTCATGTGGTGTTGTGCGGTCCTGTCTCCCCTTAGAAGTTAATATACGAGTAAATATGTGTGTATGTGTGGATGAGTTTTTTGGTGAGTGTGTTGTCCTGCCATGGCTACCACCATTAGAAGGGAAACAACCTAGGTGTATAGATAGAGACAGGGATAGAATTAAGCTAGAGCAGAGATTTTTGCTCTAGATTCTAGGCCAGTCATATTAGTTTTGTATTTTATGATTCTCAAAACAATAATCGTACACACATGCAGTTTGCAATAATAATTTTGTTTTCAAAAAATTTTCCAAGAAATTATTTTTAGAAGTTTTTGTTGGGCGTTTTTCAGTGGTTAAAATTAGTCATACCGTTATAAAACCAATGTCATGAAACGTAGCAAAGGCTGAATTTTAACCGGGATGCCTCAGAAATAAGATGGACTTGATTTACCTTAATTTGTCTGAACTTGGGGGAAGAATCAAGATAATTGTAAAACAATACCTGAACCTGTTTTGATTTGTTTCCAGAATTCAAAATTTCACACGCATTCAAGCCATTTGATAAACTTCGTAAGGCCCCGTTTCGAAAATAATCTGTGGAGATAAATATATAAATATCTGACTTGGGTAATCTTATCGTCGAACCGTTATTGTAACCCTTGAAATAAACATAATTCATAATGTGTCGTTCTTAATGATTTCGCGCGGACAACCAATAAGGTGCCAGCTTTCAAAACCTTTAGGTTCGTCTTCTCAGATGAGATCGAATAAGCTATAGCAGTTGTGCTTGTGTGCCGGGGCAGAGTAGTGGTAACGGGGTTATCGGGGAGAGTGAGGGAAGTTATGTCTGGCATGACACAACTGTTTGTGGATGTGTTGCTTCTTCATATACCAATGTTGTCTAGCATTTGTAACTGTAGTGCATCTGGTGTAACTCCAATCATTGCAAGAAATACATTGAATAGAAGTATTTGTTCTGCTTGTGATTCGTAGGGAGCCGATTGGTCAGATTTACTGTATTTGGGACCCAGCATTGCTTTTGATATGCTCGGCAAGTGTAAGGAGGGAGGGATGGCTGGTGAGTCACTTGCCCCCATCTATAAAAAAAAAAAAAAAAAAAAAAAAAAGGCATTGGACGCAGCTGTTCCTACTCGGTGACGATGCGCCACCAGACTGGTCGATACAGTAAAAATAGTCTCTGTGCTCCCGGCACTGACACTGGCACAGGTGCTTTGTCACTGACAAATGTTGTACATGTATTTTTTTTTTTTTTTTTCTTTTTTCTGAGCAATGCATTCTTTTTCCTTTTCCTGCACCATTGGCTTATGATTCTGCTTTTTCTCTCAGGCTCCTATGTTCCACTCTCAGCTGCACAAGATAGTTTGGTGTTTATCCTTTCTATTGTAATTCTGGACATGTGTCTGAGTGTGTAGCACAACTGAAACTAGAAAAAAATATATCCATGAACCTTGGCAGGATGGTTGCAGTTTGGCCATAGACGGGCCTTTTTAAATTTCATGTTGACTGAAATTTTCTAAAAAACAAGGCGTTTTAGCCCCTACTTCTCCCCACTGGTTTTACTTTACACAGAAGACGTCGGGGATTTGCATGGATTTTCCTGCGTCGACCCATAAATCGATGGTTGCGAGGCAAGTGAAGTGCCATCCAGAAATGGCTTTCATTTGGGCAAGAGCTGAGCAGCACGATAGGACAGCAAATCACTCGTCTACTTTACTATGATTCTAGACATGTGTCTGTCTGTCTGTCTGTCTAGCTTAGCCGAAACTGGAAAAAAAAAAGAGATTGCAATGAAAGTTGGCAGAATGGTTGCAGTTTGGCTACAGATCGGCCCATTTCAATTTCATGCCGATTGATATATTCCAGTTGGGTGTTTTGGACCTAATAATTGTCCCCATTGGCTTGATTGGCAGTCATCAACACCCAGTTACGAGCAATGAAATAAATTATAACAATTTGGCAGCGTTAGCACTGGGGCTATGTTGTGAACTGGGCTGTGTAAACAGATTCCCCATTCCTTCACTCATTGCTATAATTGCAAGTTGGATGAAAACCAACCCGTGTAAAAAAAAAAAAAAACGTCAGCCCAAATCTATCTTTTCTTTCAACCGACGCCATGAAACGACTGAAATTCCAGGGCGAAATCCAAGATCCATACTCAGGAGTAGGTGTGCAACTGCCCGAAAGGGCCGTCCAGCACTTATCATTCTGTTATATTTTGTCAGCTGTATTTCTCTCAGGCTGCCATGACTAACTTTTAGCTAAACAAAATAATCGGTTGTTTTATGATTCTGCGATGCTTTGTCCACTAACGTGTCACAGACTCCTATGACTCACTCTTAGCCAAATAAAATAATCCGGCGTTTGGCGGAATGTAATTCTCGAGCAGTTCAGACCTTGAGAATTTTAATAATACTATTGTCAGTGCTCTCAGGCTCCTATAGTATATAAAATCGAGTACTAGAGTTGACCTGACCATAAAAGGTTAGTCGTAGAAGCTTACCTGCATTAAACCCTTCAAGCAGACTTTTGTTGCTACTGTACTCGCAGACGATTATATTTAGCTTAAGACTGACTTTCTGAACAGGAGAACTTTGATAAAATCTCCAATAATCCGTTCAACTCTTGAGACGTCTCCCATAAACAGACCTAATTCGTCTGAATTAGCAAGAATAAAATTGACACGTTCTAACTGATATGGTTAAGTAGAGAACTGAGCAGAACTTCAAAAGTCAGAGACAAATTTTTAAAACCCTTCTACAGTATTTGAAATGTCTTGTACTTATTTACAGGCTATAAACAAACAAGAATAAAGGTCAATCAGAATGTTAATCGGTAACAAGGATTAAGCGTTTGTACATCGTGCTGTCTCATGGTCTTGAAGTCCAAAAGGGTCATTATAATGATTTGGAAATCAAGGTTATTATACCTGCTGTTGTTATTTCGTTCAGTGAGCTGGATATTTTTGTTTTCTTTATAAATGGAACTCTGTCAAGGACCGAGAAGCATTTGAAACGATAGCAGATGTTGGGGTATGACTGCCATCTTATTCCCGTGTAATGACAGAGCCATATTTGTAGTCTTTATAGGTATAGTTGTGTTAACTTTTTATAGGCTAATGAGTTGAACACAAGGAAACGGACACATTTACTTAAGTGTTGTTGGGGTTGTGTCAGGTCCTTTCCTTGAGACTGAAATCAAGATACCTTTGACGTGTTTACACTTGGTGTTGCGTTAACGTTTTCTAATTAGGTGGGTGTTTATAGTCAGACAATTTAGTTAAGGGTGTATGACGCCTCGAATTCCTGTGATGAAGTGGAGATCAAGGCGTATTTCAAGCATTTATTGTAGTTGTTGTGTCAGTACCTCATGATAAAGTAGAACTGAAATGTGGGACTGAACCATATCTGAAGTGTTTTTAATTTTTTTCAGTCCCAGCAATGAAAGTGAAGGCAAGAGAACGAGCACTTCTGAAAGACTTGTATTTGGTGTTGTTGTTGGCAGGGTGAGTCATGTGTCCCTTGGAGAGGCTGGCGCAGAAGCTGAAGGTGCCGTAGTGGCGATGGTGTGCTGGCCCAGGCCGAACACAGCGTGATCCACTATAGAGTTCTTACCACCTGTCCCGGGGTAAGAAAACAACAAGGACTACCGTTACAGGTGATAGATGGGATTGCCCATCATCCAATCACTCGATGTAGTGCAGCCTTTAGTTGATTCTACATTGAATGGTATGCCAAGTGCTGGTCTGTAACACAAGAAACCATTTACTGTGCTGGATGGTAACCAAATAACCAAGTGACTGGTGGATTAAGGTGCTCCACCTAGAAGGGACCCGCAAGGGTTTACATCCAAGAGAGGGTTGGGATTATTGCTCACATAATGCCACTCGGGTAAATGACGCTGGTCATCCTTGCCATTGTTTTCGGGAGTGAGTAGCCTAGCCTCGGGCCCCACAACTCCTAATGGTGCAGAAAAGAACTGGATGATAGATGCATGGATTACGTTAATGCTCGTCGACTGCAGATGCAGCAATAATAGTTCGGAAGCTTTCCCAGTGGCAGATATAATCGCCTGGTGTTGAGCATCACGGCTGCTGTTTCGATGGTAAGATCGATTGAGTGGCTGGTGGGCGGCCCTGCCTACCACAGTCTGCAAAGTCTGAGAAGAGTTTTGAAGAATGACCACATGAGACCACTTAGGATTTCACCAAGTGTGGCTTGTTGCTGTGCCTAAGATATTCAGCTACGTTAACTCGACGAGTTGTCTTTGGGTCTAAGCCTCTAGGGAAACCGTTACCAGCATCTGTCTGGGAGCCTGAGTACTCGTAGTTCCTGTATGACTATTAATTCGTGGAATAATCACTCCACACTCTCATGGGGAATAGTGTCAGTCTCATTGCAGCAGAGTAGAATATTAATATATATATATATTTTTTATGTGTCCGACTCTGGGCAAAGGCTTCAGGGCCTATTTCTCAGGGACAGTTGCCTATCGCAAGGCCCAGTAGTCCTCCTACACCTCCACATGTCACCACTTCGGCGCTAACACCCACCGTCCATACTGAATACATGCTAGGGCTGTCTCATACAGAACTGGTGTACTGGTATTAGTGGGTGTACTTTTACGACATGTCGGCGGGTCTTCTGGTAGATCAGGAAAGTCTGCTTTTATGACATTCAAATCCTTAAACTGTTCCCTGCCCCAGTCGGGATTCGAACCTGGGTCCACTGGGACTGCAGGCCGCCTCTCTACCGATTCAGCCACCGCCATAACAAAGTTTAAAGTTGCCATTTGCTCTAAACAAGATTAATAGATTAACTATACTCTTCATCAGTTTTTATCACTTACTTAGTTATATAAATACAAGTACTGCAAAGAAATGTCATGTAAATGATATATGGTATCCTTATGCCAGCAGGTCTACCAACCTGTGATAGATTCAGGACACAGTTTGCAATAACCATCATCTGAGGTGACAAATCGTTTTTCATGAAATTTGAACCAATTCTTTTTTTTTATCAAGTGTACAGTTGTGAGCCATAGTTTATGCTCAGCCTCTACCTAGCCCTGTGCCTGAATAGAAGGAACTCCATCCGGGATATCGCACCAATTGCAAACTTGTTCTTATGGTTCTTTCACTTTTGACATAGATGTTCGTCTTTTTGCAACTTATTCCACGTAGCTCACAGGCAGTAAATAGACAGTACTACTGCTCTACATCCTTTCCATAGAACTTTCTCATTAATGCCACCGCATTCTAGTACTTATCCATTGTAACAACACTGCAGTCGACATGGAAAGATGGCAATTATAGGTTACGTTAGACTAAAAAAACTGTATTAGTTCAAAGCTTTACTATAGAGCACCAGTAGCAGTGTCGTCACGAACTGTTCCTCGTGTAGTGTAACAGACTTGGAACTGTCACCTTAACACTGGACAAAAGGTTTTATTTCACGGCAAAACCCTGGCTACGACTTCCTCCAGCCAGGAGTGAGAGTAGTGGTAGTACCAACAGTAGGGTAACCGCAGTCTTCTGGCCGAACAGACGCGTTAATTGCTGGCAAGCAATTCCCCCTGCAGGGTGATCTAGTGCGGTTAGCCAGTGTTTGCTTTCAGCAGACGACGCCTGAAACAGCGAGGCATGGTGGAGAGTGTGGAGGTTTGAATCTTGGATGGACGCCGCACTTGCCTCTCCACCTAATTAACGGGGGCACCATAGTAGACTTCGCATCATCCCGATATTTTGCTATATGGTTACCACCCAGCGTTGTAAATGGTTTCCTGGATGAGACGAGAGTGTGCATTACTATGGCTCACAACTGTATGTACTAACCTGCCAATACCACATCAGGATCCTGCAGTACTTCCTTACACCAAGCCATGTCATCACTCACCACAACAAACACAGGCTGCAGTACCCTGTTGACATGATAAGGGCCCTCGTGTAACACTATCATGTAATACCTCATAATATTTAACATCACACCACACCACATCACACAGGTGTTAGGAATATGTCTTTGTGTGTGTGTGTAATTCACTGGGTCGGTCAGGATCACTTGATGGTCGTGATCGTCAGCTTTTACCCTCCTGGAAGGGAGCTGAGAGCTCATATAGTCCGATCTAAGGGCAAGGCTGTGACCTTCACACACACACACACCCGTTCCCTTGCTCAAGGGGGACAGTAACCACCCACTTCGTCAGTGAAACTTTTCGCAACCTGAGCGAGGCGCGAACTCCCGTCCACCAGTGTGTGTGTGTGTGTGTGTGCGTGTGTGTGTGTGTGTGTGTGTGTGTGTGTGTATTCGTGTGTGTGCGTGTGTGTGTGTGAGTGCTTCTGCGTGTGCGTGTGTGCATGAGTGTTCATGCGTGTGTGTATGTGCGTGCGTGCGTACCTGTGTGCGTGCTGCATTGCGAATGTGACTCAGACAGACGAACAGACAGACAGTCAGATAGACAGAAGGGAAATGGGTATATGTACAATGTTTCCAAGCTACAAATACATACAGGAAAGCAGCTGTCACACAGGTGTATGGAAAATCTCTTGCACCTGCACTCTTTCCTATCCAGTCTGCATTCAACCAGCGTTGGATCCACCCATCGACTCCAGCCTATTCTCCCCATATGAGTTACGTATTTTTCCTCGGTTAGACTTTGAGAATTGGAAACTATTACTACTGTAATTTTCCTCATTTGTTGTAGCTGCAATATCGGCCAACGGCCGCTCATGTGATAGTTATATCGACTCTTGATTATTCTCTCCACATTACTTACCTCAAGTTTCTGTTGTGTTCGGTTGGACTCTGAGACTCGGTGTCCAGAATCTGACACGTAGCGTTAGTAAGTGTATTCTATTCAGTCTGAATTCGGCCAGCGCTGGAATACACCTTGGTTTTTTATCGTTCTCTTCCTATAAGAGTTGTAAACTTTCGCGTATTTTATCTCTGTTAGATTTTGAGACTCCTTCATGTACGCGTTATAGTACATTAGCTGCCGTCCCTGACGGTTTTTCTGAAGTATATCAGCTGTTTCTAATTTATCTCGGGTTTTCTTGAAGTTTATAGGTTCATGATTATCTCTCTCTCTCTCTCCTCACGAATTACCTGAAGTTTCTCATCGTCTTGATCTATCGGACTTTGGAACCCGGTTTTTAGGGTTTCGCATGTACTAAGTGTATTTTGTCCAGCCTGAATTCGTCTTGCATTGACACCAGTCCTTGGATTTGATCAGTCACTCCTCATATGAATTACGCAATGTTTGTCACTGTTATCGATTGAACTTTATTTTTCGATTTCGTGAATTCGCTTACTCTAAATTATTCTCCCCAGTTCGAATTCGCTTAGCATTAAAACTTTTTTTTTTTTTACGGCTTTTGATAACTCTCTCCCCGTAAGAGTTATGCAATGTTTCACATATGTTTCCTCAGTTACAGTGTGAGAATTACACATGCACAAGTTTCAAAAGCATGCTGTAGGTGAAATCCACATCAGTTTCCTTGAAATTTATCGACTTTTTCAAATAAATTAATTGTTCTTGAAGTGTATCATCTAATCATTCTCTCTCCTATAAGGGGTAACGATTTCTTATTATTGAGCTGGACTTTATTTTTATCTATTATCTTTCATTTGACCCCCTGTGAGACTATGCTATTCAGTGTGAAGTCGGTCACTACTGAAAGCTCTCCTAAACTCCTGATAATTCATTCTCACTAAGGTACAGCAGCGTTCATAGGCAGGGGTACACATCTGCTCATATTATCTACTGTAGAGTCTACTATTGGTGAGATGTGTAACCTTTTCACTTCCTGCCTGGTTCACTGATCACCAATGCGCCAATATGTGAGAGAATTAGTTCAGATCTGATCTGCAATGGATACCATAGTACACTAAACTAGTTCATGTGTGTCGTTTCTCCTGAATTCGAGTGTACATGATCATATATTATTCATCGTTTGAACTGGTCACAGTTCACATCTACTTGGTTGTTCTTAGTATATGGTTTCTGTTTTAAGCGTTTCAGTTGTTCCTAAAATGTACTGTCTCACTGTCTTGCTGTCCTCAAAAGAGTTATACACACACTTACATCTGAAGAACATTAATTCACATCATAATTCTTGACGCTTATCAATTGTTCTTGATATATACATTGGCTGTTATTAATATATGCCTGTTGTTCATGAAGTGTGTCGCCTTTTCTTAATCTGTAATGAGCGGTCCCAAATTACATCGATTGTACTAGCGATACAGGGTTCTCACTACAGTATATACCGCTCTGTTTCCTCTCCACCGGTTGATTTCTCGTGTTTTGCAGGGACGGCTCAGTCAGTGTTATCCGTATCTACCCTGCATCAGTTATCCATTTGCAACTCCCACAGCAACACCCACACCCACATTAGCTTTCCTGCCACACATGGGATTCAGCCTCGTTAGATTCTAGTGGTGCACTATTTATGGTCTCCAGAAGTCTAACCATAGGGGGGCAATTGAGATATTGAGGGGGGCAGGTTATTAGGAGGCAGTCAATAATATAGAGCAAAAATTCAGTCCTACCTATGTTAATGCATGGGACCATAGTTGCCATGGCAATAGTTACGATATAATCAAAACCAACATTCCTTTCTCTCTATCTCTCTCTCTCTCTCACACACACACACAGTCACACACACAGGAAGACATGGAAAAAAATTAGGGTTGCATTTATTGACGATTTTCAGGTCTCTACAAACAAAAGTCCAAGTAATATTAACATTGGTTTCTGCTTTAGATAAGAACTCATAAGATTTGATTGTTATGAAAATTAATGAAATTTCACATAAATTTACAGTGTGTTGGTAATTTCATCACTTCAAATGAACTAAACTTTGAAGTAATAATTATATGTCTAAACAACATAGCTCATCATTTTAATAAAGGAAAGGAGAAAGGAAAATGTCTTAGACTTCAAATCTGCTGCTGCTCTTAATACAATTGGATCTTCCTGCTTCTTGCATCAAATGTATGGAGAAATTCATCCATATTAATTTTCTGAGTGTATTCTGCGAGAAATGAGAGTAGTACAAGGTTGCTTTTTCTTTTATGGGTCATAGATCGTCTGTAAGGTGTTAGTACACGTGAGAGTGTTGAAAAGGATTTTTCACATACAGCATTACTAGAGCCAAATGTGAGAGCAGCTGCATACAATTGGTAGACTTCACTAAATCCTTTTCTATAAGGATGAAGAAGCAAGCACAAGTCGTTTAGAGTTTTATGTACTTTGTAATCAAACTCTCTTCCAATAAAGGTCCTTGCCGCTTGATATTCACTTTGGAGCAGAGATGAGTCAGTATTAAGACCTATGAGAGAAGCTAATGGGGCAATTTTTTTAGGATCTAAGAAACTCACACTGGGTTCTGGCCAAAGGCATGAGATTGCAGCAGTCACTGCACTACTGCATTCACCAAATGTAGCATCAAGCTCCCCAAGGCAGTTATCTACAGTGCTGCAATAAATCTGTCTGAAAAGTGTTGCTTCACTTTCTGCATTGCTAGGATCTTCTGAATGTCCTACACTGGCCTCAACAACTGAATCTTTTGACAAATGTGCAGGCAGTTTTCAGCTCCGCTTTGGAACCTTATGTACATATTCAGGTTCAGAGAGATTATGATCTGCAAGTTTTGTAATGATTCCCTCAAAAATTTGTACATCATTTCTCATGTCTTTTACATTGCAGACCACAGATTCAATTAGTCTAGTTCCAGTCATCAAATCACAATCACTTGATTGTAGGAGCTTATCAGCAGGTTTAATTAAACTCAAGACTGTCTGAACACAATATGCAATGAACATATACTTCCTACTTCTGATCTGCTTCAATAAACCTGTTGCCTCAATACAAATTACAACATTAAATCCATTTTCTTCACAAGATTCAGGTGCATTCACTATCCTTTCATGGTTTTCTAAGATAGTAGACACAGTATCTAAATGACCTGACCATCTCTGTTCCAAAAGTCGTTTAAGTTTTGTTCCATCATAAATCCTGTCTAGCTTTGGACGGTGTAGAAAGTTGTACAGCCTATTGCAAATGGAAAAAGACAATTTTACATCATTCTGCATTTCAATTGCATGTACCGCAACCAAGGGGTCTGGTTAGTACTTGGATGAGTGATCGCCTGGGAACACCAGATGCTGTTGGCATAACTTTCTCCCTACGTGTCAAGTGGGGTTGGTGGAGGATTAGTGCCCCTCCCTGTAAAACAATTAACTCTAAGCCCTTGGCCACCCCGTTTGGGATACATGGCGTCTGGCAATGAATGAATGAACAACCAAGTGCAGTTGGTGATTGAAACAATGTACATACGGGATTTCCTTCTGAAGTTTTTCTTGTAGCTTTTTTTTTGAACACCTCCATGCTGACCTGACATCACAGATGCTCCATCATAACACTGAGATAATATATTACTGCAATCAAGTCCACATTCATTTAGTGTTTTAAGCATTAATGAGGCCAGGCTTTCTGCATCAAAATCATCTGTTGTTGGCATACCAATTAGACTCTCATTTACTTTACCACCCTTTACATATCTTACAACTACAGATATATTTTCTGTGTTGGTAGGGTCACGAGTTCCATCAGACTTAATGCTAAAAAATGGTATGTCAGCCTCCTTGATATCCTTAACAACATTCTCTATGACAGTGTCTTTCATAATGTCTATTATCTCATTCTGAATCCTAGCAGAAGTATAGGAGGCATTCTTAGGAATCATTTGAATAATCTCTGAGAGCTTCTTATCTTTAGACAGTGTATACTGAAATAACTTCATAAAAAGACCAGATGGCTCAGCTTGAGACTCACTACTTGTATCAAGACACCCTGCTCCACTCTTACCATCTCCACGCATAGGTAGCTCATTCACACATAAAAACTGAATTACCTCTACCACTGATTTAATATAGTACCTGTTTTTCTCCAACTGCTTTTCATTTACCATTGTACTGACACTCTGGTTTTTCTCTATGCGTATTTTTCTCTCCTGCCATATAACCATAGCTTCTACATGAGTTTGAGAATTTTCGTGTTTTTGGAAACCTTTGTGTTTGTCTAATGCATGGCGCCAGTTTGAGTAACCCCCCTTAGTAAATGTACAGTCTTTAGAAGAACTTTTAAAATGTCTACAGGGAAAACAAAATGCTGCCCCCTTTTCTACTGAATACTCAAGCCATGTGCGTTTATTACACCAGGATGCTGAGAAGTCTCTCTTACTATTACCATACTGCTTTGGATTAAAAGAAGCAATCTTAGGCTGCACTGGTTCATGATCAGCCTCCCCTAAATCTGAAGGAATTTTGATTTCACTTGGTCCTGATCCATCTCTACCAGTCTTGTTTTTCTCTGGTTCTTTTTCTTTCTTATCAGAAGATGAATTTGGTTCCGGTTGCTTCCCATGTGAACCAACAGGCTTGAAGTATGAAGTAATAGACATAGCTGATAATTTTCTGAAGATTCTTCACATAAATCTATCCACATGGTCACAATGCTCCTGACCTGTGGGTGAGTGACACCAAGCTCTTGGTAAAATCATATTATGGTATGTGGTAAAAAAATGTGAGTGTGTGCACAGTGGCAGAATGGCAGGTAAATTTTTCATTCATTGCCAGACGCCATGTATCCCAAACGAGGTGACCAAGGGCTTAGAGTTAATTGTTTTTACAGGGAGGGGCACTAATCCTCCACCAACCCCACTTAACACGTAGGGAGAACGTTATGCCAACAGCATCTGGTGTTCCCAGGCGGTCACCCATCCAAGTACTAACCAGACCCAACGTTGCTTAACTTCGCTGATTGGACGGGAAGCGGTGTACTCAACGTGGTATAGCCGTTGGCCATTTGGCTGATTTTGAAAAATGAACAGAACTGGAATAGGCTAGGCCAATGTCCTTGGCTAGACAGGCTATAATAAAAAAAAAAAAAAAAAAAAAAGGATAAATTACCCTTTAGCACAGAATAGGAATTACCGAAAAATAAATAATAGATAATAAGTAAATATACAAAAACCTTGTAAAAGTATAGGGTATGATAGTACAAAGTAAAATATTACCAATGACATAAAATAAGAATTCTGAAAGTCTGCCAAAATCCTTTGGCCTACCCTTAATAAAAACAGGACAAACCTTAATGTTATGGTTATTATTAACTTTATGTATCAATTTACTTGAATACAAGCTGCATGCCTATACTGTATCTAGGCCTAAAAAAACTAGGCTAGGCCTAAAAATAATGAAAAAAATAGCCTAGACCTATCCTAGCCCGACCTGACCTCATAACACTGGTTAAGAAATCTTGATAAAACTTATGAAAATCATTTACCTACTTCACTTTGTACATGTATAAATTAAAGGCCAAGGATTCAAACAAGGAATGACAGCCTAAACAGAAGGCATAAATTTCTCTTTTGTAATTTTTTCCCATAAATTATCTGAGTAAAAGAGAACTCAGGTCTTTCCTGAATGATATGATAGTATGATACGTTGCACATTATAACTAAAAGAGAAAGAGCAGTTACATACTCAAGTGTTCATCTAGCCACGTACCTCTTTGCCCCTTCCCGTCCATTACTTGCTTGTCAACAATCAACATTGAACATTCGAGTAAATGGTGTTCGGAAATGTTTCAAAATACTTATCATAAAAATGCTAGCAGCTAGAATCAAACAAAAATATGTTTTCCCACGTCACATGCATTACTGTGCATACATAAATGTAGACCTATTCTAAAGTCGAAAACAATAAATCTAACCTTGTAATTCCCATCTACCGCAAGTTCTGCTCAGGACCACGGTCCATGCCACACTACACCGGCACCAGGCTCCACCAAGCATCAGCTGACCGGCAGCTGATTTTAGAAACGTTTTTCTTTACCCCGGTTTCAGTCTCATTTTCTTTAGCTTTAGGATATACTATTTTAAAGTACCGTACCTGCAACTGTTGAATTACTGAATGACGAATGCCCTGCAGTCATTTACAACAGTTGGCCTACAGTAATCTCATAATTCTCATTAATGTCAGAATTTAAGTTGGGGGGGGGGGCAGAGAACCTGATAGGGTGGGCAGTGCCACCCCTTCCCCCCCCCCTATGGACGGGCCTGTGGACCATCCAATATTTCGGTTGTTCTTTAAATATATGAGAATTAGATAAAGCAAGGGTGAAATAGCCCAAATCTAGAAAGTGAGGTTTTAACTTTTATGCACAGCAAGCTGAAGAGTTTTGGGCCAATTGATTCAGTGCAGATTCCTAGTTAACCCTTTAATGGCTGACGCGTGATAAAATGATCCAGATTCCTTCTATTTTGGAGTGTTAGCTCATATTAATAGTCTTTATAGATTTCATGCAGAGTTTACGGGAAACGAATTGAATTATATATATTTTCCCCCCAGACTGGGAACATTGGCAGTTTTATGCTCCAAGCCTTTACCCCAAATGGACTACAGAAACACTCTTCATCCTGTTTCAATATATTTTTTATATAGGGTTGGAAGTTAACTATGCTGTCATGATAACATTAGTCAAATTTATTTCACTATATTCTGTATACTGAACACTGAACACTCTTGAAATACGAAAATTACAACTCACCACATTCCTTGTTGCCACATATTTTATTACGCATTTTATTTTTGGTGGCAAGGCTCCCTGCACCTTACAAGAAGTCTCTTCTCACAATTCGTGCACTTCAGCCGTGTGCTATTCATGCATATAGTGCATGTGCTTTGAGAACATGAACATGTCACTAGAAAGTGACTGACTCTGTCATATATCACTGCTTTGTCTAGGGGTGCCGATGGCTCTCAAAGCATCTTCCTCATCTCTTCAACCCTTATCATGCCTCGTTCAATTTCTCTCCTGATCTGAAGGTGTGTTGTAGCTACAGATGAATCAATACGTTTGTGGAATCTAAAAGCAGCTACTACTGCCATGCTCAATATGTTTGAAAAAATATTCCACCACAACTTCTTTGAACGCGGTCATGGTCTGTAGGATGCCAACATTCAGTCACAGACATCAACACCTCCCATTCCTTTACTGTGCAGCTGGATGAAATACAGCTGAGAGACTAGCTTCACACGCCTTTCTGCTGTCTGAAGTGGATTCACACCATAACAGGTACTAGTAAAAGTCACAGCAGAGGTGTCTGTCCACTTTACACACACTTCAATATCATATGACTTATCGTCAAAATATCCTTGCTCACACTTTTCAGCTTCATTCTTCGTTGGGAGGGGACAGTGTCCTGTTCTGTTTTCACGAATGGTTCCACAGGCTAGAATGCTTGGGAAAACATTATCAAAGAACACAGCATGTTGGTTAGCCCTCTCAACTGACTACAACATTTCATTGACAAAACGGGATCCCAGCGGTTAGTCGCTGTATGGATAGTCATTTGCACTACACAGCATCCACATTTTGAATCTAAATCTTACTAGCTTGTTCTTTTTTAATTGTTTTGCACTGTCATGACCGTGATAGGGATTCATAGCTTCATCAATACTCAGTATCTTGTGGAATACACCCAACTGCTGACAATTCTTTTTGAACATTTCAATCAAAGGAAACACTTTGGCCATCTCTGTGGCAGCCAAATCAGTGTTATCAGCAAGGTGCAGATATCCCTTGATGTTTTGGAATCGTCCCTGCTCATTGTTTTGCCAAATACTGGAGCTTCTCTGTCTTCACTTGTGGACCAGTAATCATTTTCAGATGGCAGATTGTGGTATCCACTTGTAAGCAACAGTCCCAAGAATTTATGCATCTTTTCCTCAGTAATATGGAAATTTGAATTGCTTTTGTCTCTAACTGCATACAAATTAGTGTGTTCAGTCAGGTGTTTTATATTTTCTGGTCCAAATAATATTCAATTATTTCATATGGATCTTTGCCACACTGCTCCTCACGCACCTTTGATGGAGCAGAATGGAACTGTAGAGACAGTATTTCATTCTTTCTGTGTTGCTGGGCTTCTCCTTTATCACTCTTGTTTGCAGTATCTTCCTCATCTACATCTTCGTGAACTTCTAATTCACCACTCACTTAATCTGGCATCCAGTCCTTGTCGAGAATGTCATCATCACTCTCCTCATCAGTGCCAATAGGCTGATCTCCTGCAGCAAGAAGCACACTCACCACGTCCACTTTTTAATTCTTGCTTCTCTCAGCAGCATCTTTGGCTATTTGAAGATTTCTGAATCGTGACGCCGCTCTTCCAGAACGGAAAAAAAAAAAAAAAAGCATATCAATATGAATAAATTATGAAGTTGGTGAATAGGGCCACTGACACAATGTGTGAGTTAAAATAATATGAGAAATGTCACTGCTAGTAATCACACACAGTAAAAATTAAATGGAGTACTGAAGAGAACGAGCTTTTTTTTTTCATTCTTCAAAACACTACGAGGTAAATATACATCAGTCAAGTTAAACAATTACCCAAATAATCAGATATGTAGCTATCACTGTCATCATATAATGAATGACAGAAAACAAAGTGAACCAACCTGCAAATCTGTGATGTTTCCATTGCCAACAGACTCTTGGGATCTGGGTCTGAGGACGTGAATATGTAGCACTACCCAAGGCCGGGACAGGGAGCTTATATATCTTGGGGATGTCCAATTGCAGCAAGTATCAGCTTGTTTCAACCTGTAAGGCTGCTGTGTAGGAGTAGACTTGAAACCTGCTTATTCTTTATGAACATGGGTAAATTTTATTTGACAATATTCGAACGTTCCCATTTTGGGAACATTGAGAAAATGTTACTCATTCTTTACGAAATTATGCTCTTTTAGTCTATTGATGATTTAAAGTCGATTAAAATTTTCTAATGAAATACTCAATAGATAATTGCTGAATAGAGACTAAAGGTTTCAGCAACAAATAATTGAAGAACAAAAATACCTAGAGTGGTAAAAAAAAAATCGTGAAAAGTAGAAGAGCAAACAGAGGTATCAGAGTTGATAAAAATAATCACGTCATTATATATGATTAACTAAACACCAGTGAAGTTATTTTTGCACTCAGGGTAAAAAAAAAAAATCAACAGTAAACTGATTTTGTATTAATATTTGTTATTGTTCCCAAAATGGGACCTTTGGCGCTTTTAAATTAAGAAAATAGAAACTAACCAAATATTTTCTTGCCATGAAATAAAGAAGGAGTAATAAGAAAGAGTGATAAAATTTCCGGTTCTTCGGTGAGTTCACCCTTGCTTTTCTCAACGCCTCATATCCGCTGTTCTTGAAACACACTGGCTGTTCTCATTCTATATCAGCTGTTCTAAATATATATCAGTCCTTAATTTACATCAGATATGTTATATATCAATAAAGTATATCAATTGAATGTATCGGCAGTTCTTAATTTACATTAGTTATTCTTATGTATATCAGTTGTTTGTTAATTTTCTTATTTCTTGAAGTACAACGATTTTTAAAAATACAGTACGTTCAGTAAATGCACAGTACTTTCACTGAAAGTACAATGAGGTTGGATGAGGAGGAAATGTGTGCGCGTTTAAGTGCTTGGGTAGTGTGATCAGTAAGGATAGAAGTTTAGAGGGTGAAGTGCTTGAAAGGGTACAACAAAGAAGAAATGTTGCTGGTTCTTTGAAAGCGGTGATAAGAAACAGGGAGGTGAGCATGGAAGTGAAAAAATTACTGCATAACAGTATTGTGATACCAACTCTAACGTATGGAAGTGAAAATCGAACCTTGTTGGAGGGACACAAGTCAAGAGTGAGAGCAGTGGGAATGAGTTATCTGAGAGGAGCATGTGGAGTGACATGGAGAGACAGACTGACAAATGCGGAAGTGAAGGAGCGTTGTGGAGTGGATGTGGATGTGATAGGAAGCGGTAGGAGAATCACACTAAGGTGGTTTGGCCACGTGGAGAGGATGGAGAGAGAGAGAGACTGACGAGGAGAGTGAATGTGAGTGAGATGGAGGGGGGGAGAGGAAGGGGGAGGCCAAGGATGAGATGGAGGGATGGAATGGAGAGGTATATGGGAGAGGGGTGTGTGAGTTGGGAGCTGGGCAGTGAAATGACGGGAGACAGGGCGACATGGAGGCGATATGTTTGTGACCACCCCTTACGGGCGTCTGGCAATAGACAGACAGACAGACGTTCAGTATGTTATTCTCACCCTTAGCCCTGTCACAGTGCTACCGCTCCAAATCATTTCCTTAGCACTTCAATGTGATTAGGATCATTCAAGAGTTAAATTGTTACAGTCCAGCGATCAAGATGGAGATATGGCAATTACAGGACAAGTTACAGTAAAATGAGTATGGTATTCAGTTCCACCTAACACCATACGATTTTATTCAGGTGAGTCGTTAGAGCCTGTGTGTTAATGCCCCACACCATTTATACAATACTACCACCATCAATATTCTCACCATTAATTCTCTTATGGTATGAAAATCTCCATCATTCTATTCCACTTAACCCCAGACGATTGTATCCTGCCAAGAGAGAGTCATACGAGCACCAGACGATTGTATCCTGCCAAGAGTGAGTCACAGGAGCATCAGGTGATTGTGTCCTGCCAAGAGTATGTTATATGAGCGTGCTAGCGTGAAGATACTGAATATGACGAGTCCGAAGAAGACGCTATCAATCCTGTGCCTGGTTGCCGTGACTACAGTCGTATATATCTACACATACAGCATCAACTTGCAAACCATCTCCTTCACCAAATGGACTAAGTTTACACGGCAAGGTTGCACTGCTGAAGAACTTGCCAGGACACCCTCACCACTCAGTAGAACAAGCCAAGAACACCGTAAGAACAGCGGAACAACTCCAGAACACCGTGAGGGCAGAACAGCACACTATCAGAACACCACCACCACTACAGCCACACCATCTTTGTTATACTCGATGGAACTGGGCCCTCTTCCAAAGGATCATTTTTCAATGACCTGCCTACCTTCACCTCCCTTCTCCCCTCCACCACCCGTCCCACTGCAGGGTAGGTATGAACTGGTATTAGGGGTATTATTGGCGTTACCGGTGTTACTGGTATTAACTGGTATTATGGGTATTGTTGGCGTTACCGGTATTACCGGCATTAGCTGGTATTATGGGTATTATTGGCGTTACCGGTGTTACTGGTATTAACTGGTATTATGGGTATTATTGGCGTTACCGGTGTTACTGGTATTAACTGGTATTATGGGTATTTTTGGCGTTACCGGTATTACCGGCATTAGCTGGTATTATGGGTATTATTGGCGTTACCGGTATTGCTGGTATTAAGTGGTATTTTGGGTATTACTGACGTTATTAGTATTGACGTTGCTGGTACTATTGGTATTAAATCTTATTGGTATTATTGGTGTTATGAATATTGATGTTATCGGTACTATTGGTATTAACTGGCATTATGAGTATTATTTGCTTTATGAGCATTGTCGTTGTTGGTACTACTTTTATGAGTATTGGTGGTATTGGTACGGCTGGTATTAACTGATATTTTCGGTATTATTGGCGTTATGAGTAATGATGTTATTGGTACTACTGGGATTAACTGGTATCATGGGTATTATTGGCATTATAAGTGGTATTGGCGTTATTGGTACAACTCTTATTAACTGATATTATGCGTATTATCGGCCTTATAAGTATTAGCGTTATTGGTACTACTGATATAAACTGGTATTATGGGTATTATTGGCGTTATGAGCACTGGCGTTATTGGTATTACTGGTACTAACTGGTATTATGGGTGTTGTTGGCGTTATGATTGGTATTTGCATTCTTGGTATTACTGGTATTGTTAGTGTTATGGGTATTGGTGTTATAGTATTATTGGCATTTCAGTTTTGGAGTTACTGGTATTTGTGTTGTTGACCTTATGTGTATTGGCGGTAACAGTATAATGTGTAGCATTGATATCAATGGGACTGTGAGCATTTTTGGTAAACTGGTGTTAATAGCATTATTGGTACTGAGTGGTATTGGTATAATTGGCGTTATGAGCATTAGAGTCACTGGTATTGGGGATATTTTTAACACTATTAGAATGATGGGTATTATTGGCGCTAAAGATATTTCCGTAACTGGTATTATTGATACTCGCTATTAGTATTATAGGTATTATTGACTCTAGGATATTTCCATATTTCGTATTATTGATACGCGCTTAGGGGCCTCCTTCGGCGGCCTACGCTTGATGTCAAAAGGCCAGAAATTAGTCATAACTCGGGAAACGGTAGCCCGATTGGACGGGAAATTGTTTTACTCTTCAAGCACTTTCTCGGTACCTTACTCTAACAAAAATTGTCATATGCTGCACCGTTTTTATTGCGTCATGGCAACAAACAAACAAGCTATAATACTGATTCTAAATATTATTGGTGTTAATGGTATTGGTATTGTTGGTATCACTGATACTGGTACTGGTATTGGTGGTATCACTGATATTGGTAGAGGTATTAATGGCGTTATTGGTATATGAATTATTGGTAACACTGATATTGGTACTGGTATTAATGGCGTTATTGGTATTGGTATTATTGGTATCACTGATATTGGCACAGGTACTACTGGTGTTATTGGTATTGGTATTATTGGATATCACTGATATTGGCACTGGTGTTATTGGTATTGAAATTCTTGGTATCACTTATATTGATGCTGATATTACTGGCACTGCTGGTATTACTGGTATCTTTGATATTGGTGCTGGTATTACTGGTGTTATTGATATTGGTATCACTGACATTGGTACTTGTATTATTGGCGTTATTGGTATAGGTATTTTTGGTATCACTGATATTGGTAATGGTATTACTGTTGTTATTGG
Source organism: Coenobita brevimanus (assembly GCF_032717465.1). NCBI lineage: Eukaryota > Metazoa > Arthropoda > Malacostraca > Decapoda > Coenobitidae > Coenobita > Coenobita brevimanus. Next base: position 13,154,268 of record NC_137013.1, read on the forward strand.
TATTATTGGTATCACTGATGATGGAACTGATAGTACTAGCTTTATGGAAACTGGTATTTTTGATATCATTGGTATTGGTACTGGTATTGCTGGTGTTATTGGTATTGGTATTATTGGTATCACTGATATTGGTACTGGTGTTACTGGTATTGGTATTACTGGTGTCACTGATATTGGTAATGGTATTATTGGCGTTTTTTGTTATTGATATTGTTGGTATCACTGATATTGGTACTGGTATTGCTGTGTTTTTGGTATTGGTATTATTTGTATTACTGATATTGGTACTCGTATTACTGGCTTTATTGGCATTGGTACTATTGGTATCTCTGATTTTGGTATTGGTATTACTTGCGTTATTGGTATTGGTATTTCTGGTGTCACCGATATTGGTACTGGTGTTACTGGCATTATTAGCCCTGGTATTATTGATATCGCTGATACTGATACTTGTGTTACTGGCGTTATTGGTATTGGTATTATTGGTATCACTGTTACTGGTCGCCTACTAGTGTTACTGGCGCTATGGGAGTCGTGGGCTATAATCTTAAACTCTTCTTCTTCATCTTGTTCTTCTTTATCGTCTTGTTTGTCATCTTCATCTTGTTCTTCATCGTCTTGTTCTTCTTCTGTCTCCATTCGTACCAGTGGGAGTCCAAACAGGGCCTAAACTGTTGTATTTTCTCATTTTACAACAATATTCTGCTTGGAAATAATATGCTTCAAGGACTTTGTTATGCCACCCTACACTGTGATTTTCCCTGGAATGATTATTACGTCCATGACCGAGAGCCATCTGAGTCTGTCTCATGCATTATGGAGGTTATTCTCTTGAACACTGAAGCATACATTCCTCTCTCTTATCCTGTGACTAATGCAAAACAATCATGGTTTAATCATGCTTGTACTAATGCTCTCTACAACAAGGAAAGGGCCTACAAGAGGTACCGGAGCCAACTCACCCCTGAATTTAACCTCTTTTGTGATTCTGCCCGGATTCGTGATAGGTCTGTTCTTCGCTCGGCTAAAAATAATTTTATCCATTCTAAAAGCTCTGAGCTCACCAACTGAAATTCTGCTCGCTCCTGCTGGCACCACTCCAAAAACTTCCCTCCTCTTTTCCACTCTGATGGCTTTCTAGCCATTTCTTCTACTGATAAAGCAGAATTCTTCACTCAGACTTCCTCCTTCAACTCCACCTTAGATGATTCAGGTGTTGTTCCTCCATCACTTCCTCTTTCTGGCTTCCTAATGGCTGACATTAAAATGTCTTCAATTGATGTATTTTCTGACATCACTGACCTTAATACTACCAAGGCATATCGGTCTGATCGAGTCCCTCCTGTTCTCCTTTAAAACTGTGTTTTTGTGCTTACACCTTGCTTTGGGAAACTGTTTTGCCTTTGTCTGTCAGCTTGTACCTTTCCCTCTTGCTGGAAGTTTGCTCTCATTCAGTCTGTCCCAAAGATGGGTGACTATTCCCAGTCCTCTCCATCACCCAACTGCTTTAACATCCTTCATTTCAAAATTTTCAAAATGTATTTTTAAATAACTAATTTAAAGCATCTCTCCTACACACAGTATGGGTTCTGCCAGGGACGCTCCACTGGGGATCTTCTCAGCTACCTTTCAGACTCCTGAACATCCTCCTTTCGGGACTTTGGCGAAATGTTTGCCATTGGATTTGACATCCGAAAGGTTATCGATCGGGTCTGGCATAAATCTTTAATTTCCAAACTGCCCTCTTATGGTTTCTATCTCTTTATCTGTCCCTTCATCTCTAGCTTCCTTTCTGGTTGTTCTATAAGCTCTGTTGTAGACAGCCACCTTTTTCTCCTAGAGCTCTCAATGGTGGTGTTCCTCAGGGCTCTGTCCTATCACCTACATTCCTCCTATTCATCAATGACCTTCCAAACTGTACATCCAACCCTGTCCACTCATACATTGATGACTCAACCCTTCACCTTCCCATTCGCTTCCTGCAACATCCATCTCAGCAGCAACTTCAACAAACAAGTGATAGGGTAATGACACACCTAATGTCTGACTTGGCTTATATCTCTGACTGTGTAAAAGTTAACGTCTTGTTTTTATGCATCAAAAACTTAGTTCTTACATCTTTCAACACATCAAAATCTTCCACAGGAGTATCCAACTTAATCCTGCATCATCTTTAAACATACTTGGGGTTTCATTCTCTGGGGATTTAACTTGGAAAGATCATATTACCTCACTTATAAAATCTGCTTCCAAGAGATTAGGTGTTCGAAGCTGACTCCATGCCATCTTTGTATATATATATATATATATATATATATATATATATATATATATATATATATATATATATATATATATATATATATATATATATATATATATATATATATATATATATATATTTACAACAGTACGCTGTTGCAACCCTTCATCTGGGCAAACACATACCCCGCACCACCCTGTACACCTAACTCAAGATTGAGAGACCTTCAGGTTAGCTCACTTCGCACCTAAAACGCGACCACTCATGCACATGACGTCACGGAGCCCCCTCCGCCCGCGTGAAGTGGACAAATTAAGGTGGAAAATTCATCGTCACTCTAGTAAACATTTGATCTGATCTCCACTGGGAACAGTTACAGTGAAGTATGCCAAGTAATTGTGCAGTGTTTGGCTGTAACTGCAGTTACAAAAAAAAAAAAAAAAAAAATCCATTACTTTCCACCATTTCCCAAAAATTAATGATATAAGAAGCAACTGGGTTCATCTCCGCAAGAGAGGTGACAGAACTGATCCAAGCACGGCACGGATATGCAGTCTACACTTCGAAGATTCTGCATTTTAGGAAAATCTTCAGTATGAGCTGCTCGGCCTTCCACCATGAGAAGGCCGTGTAAGGTTAAAGGATGATGCAGTTCCAACCCTTCTGCTAACACTGTCAGATCACGGTAAGCCTGCTTGATGTCCCTGAATTTTTTTTTTTTTTTTTGTTAGCCTACCGATATATTTGTCTACAGGTATTTTAGGTAGCCTAACAGTATATTAGCTAGCCTACCAGTGCAAAGTTCATAAAAGTATATTGTGGTATGAAGACAATATTGGTGGAAAAAATGTTGAAGTAAGGTGCTGTTGATGGGCAGTGCAGTGGCATCTTGTTTAAAAGTTAACCTGGGTACGGCCAAATTGTTCTCCTTAGCTTGGCAAAGCTCTGGTCTTAATGAAGGAGTTACTGAAGACTGTAAGTAATCCCTCAAGTTTGAAAAGTCTCTCATGTGAACAACTACAAAAATCTAATAGAAGATATGCTACCGTAGTGAAGGGGTTAAAGGAGAAGCAATGTATTCATCATAAGAGAGGGAGAAGTGAGCTGTGTGAATGGTGATACTGTACCTGTAGCCTATAACTGACATTGGTTTACTGTTTAGCAAAATCAGTCTGCATATTAATACTGATATGTATGTTTTGTATGTCATTAACACTCCCGATCTGACCCTGTTGCAGGCAGCAATACCATCATTGCCCTGGCTGTACTCTGCTGCTGCAGCCGGGCACTAGAATTATTTGTATTCCCGATCATATTTTACCACGAAATAGTTGGATTTTTTAATTTGTTTTTCTACTGTTAGAAAACTGAGACTTTGTAGAACACGATGAAAGGTAAATGAAAGTGATATTCCATAAAATGGAATAAATCTGACGAGTAAGAATTGAAAGAGCACATAAGTGCACTTGAGTCTTACTTTCCTGATCATTTTTCACCATGAAATATTTGTATCTTCAGAGTTGTTCTTATGCCATTATAAAGGAGAGACTTTGTAGAATATTATAAAAGAAAAGAGAAAGTGATATTGCATAAAATAAAAGAGTTTCGGCAATTATAATTTGAAAGAGGGCTTAAGATCCATTCTCACCCACGATTTGTTTCCTTTCTTTTCATTTTTTACCCACGAAATAATTGTATTTTCGGATTTTTTTTATACCATGAGAATGCTGAGACTTTGTAGAACACAAAGCAAGAAACACGAAAGTCATATCGCATAAAATAAAATAGGTCTTATTAAGAGGCGGTGGCAGAATTGGTAGAGAGGCGGCCTGCAGTCCTAATGGACCCAGGTTCGAATCCCGGCTGGGGCAGGAAACAGTTAAAGGATTTGAATTTCATTAAAAGCAGACCTTTCTGATCTACCAGATGACCCGCCGACATGTCATAAAACTACCCCCGCTAATACCAGTACACCAGTCCTCTATGAGACAGCCCTAGCATGTATATATTCAATATGGATGGTGGGTGTTAGGGCCGAAGTGGTGACATTTGGAGATGTAGGAGGACTACTGGGCCCCAAGGAGGACTACTGGGAATTGGGAATAGGCCCTGAAGCCTTTGCCCAGAGTCGGACACGTAAAAAAAGAAAAAAAAAAACAAAATATAAACTCAGCGGACCGGCGGAGGTGAGGGGGCTCTGTGACGTCATCACAGGCCAGCTGGATGGCGGGAGTTAACCTGTAGGTCTCTCAGTCCTGAACTAACCAAGCGCATAACGCCCCCCCCCCCCACGTGTATAACACAGGCATTAAAACTTGAAAAGATGACAGAGGAAATCATCATTATCATCATCATCATCATCTCAGCTATCACCACCGCAATTATGGTCATCATCATCATGAACATCTCAATAAACCACCTTCATCATCATCTCCACTACCACCACCATCACCATCATCATATCATCTCCACTACCACCGCCATCGTCATCATCATATCATCTCCACTACCACCGCCATCGTCATCATCATATCATCTCCACTACCACCGCCATCGTCATCATCATATCATCTCCACTACCACTGCCATCGTCATCATCATATCATCTCCACTACCACCGCCATCGTCATCATCATATCATCTCCACTACCACCGCCATCGTCATCATCATATCATGTCGACTACCACCACCATATATCATCATCTCAACGAACACTACCACTTCCATCATCATCATCTCAATTGTCACTACCACAATCATCATGATCATCTACCACCATCACAATTATCATCAAAATCAACATCATCACTACCACCACGACCACCACTAACATCATGATCATAATCACTATCGTCATCATCTCAACAACCACCATCATCATCATCATCTTCATGGTTGCAACCCTCCACCTGACCAAGCATATACTGCTCTGGAAACGAAATTTCTATGCCATGCCAGCGGCCCAGCTGACCAGCTCCACCGACGGACACCAGTAGATAACAATACCCTCCTCTTACTTTGTCAGGTGGAGGGTAAAAATATCTATCCATCTACGTACAGTATGCATGTATGCATGTTTATATGACTATCCATCCATCCATTCACTTAACTCTGTATCTACAAAATATTTTTATGCCCACAGACTGCAACGCTCCCTACGTATTAATGAATGATGGAGGACGATTTGGTAACAAGATTTCTCAATACGTTAGCCTCTATCTCCTTCGACATTTATTCGGCGTCAGGGTAAGGATTTCTCTCTCTCTCTCTCTCTCTCTCTCTCTCTCTCTCTCTCTCTCTCTCTCTCTCTCTCTCTCTCTCTCTCATCACTACTATATCACATCTCTTCTAGCATCACAACCAGGTTCACTGAAACAAAAGAGGTAGTAGGTGGTGGTGACACTGTCATCCACTCACTTGATGTAATGATGTTTACCTCCTCCGGCGCCTTCATTACTCTATTTCTATTTGTACCAATGTCTCTTACTGCTTCTCCCTTTACTTCCTATCAGTTTTTGTTACACTTTTCCATTTATGGTGGCTGTACACTGAAAAACAAGTCTCGTGGTTTCTTTTATTCCAGGAAGTTATTTACAATGCTGGATGCTAATCATATAACAAGATCAAGAGGTCAAATGGAGCCTACTATGGTGCCCCTGTTAACTAGGTGGTGACGGAAATGCTACGTCCACTCAGGAACGAAACCTCCACACTTTTCCCCACACCTCATAGTGGTGAAGCACTGTTCCCTGCACAGGACGGACCTGCAGGAGTAGTTGCTTGCCTGTTGCTGACCTGTCTGCTCGCCCAGAAAAACTGGGCTTGATTAACAACAATAACAACTGAGTAAAAGATCAAATAATTACCCAGCAGTAATAGCGTATGTAATTTATTAGTTGCGGAAATTGATTTAATGCTAGTCTTAAATTTATAACGTTTTGAATAGGTGAGGTAAGAGAAGTGATCAAAGGATTGTCCAATAAGTACAGTATTTAATTTACAAGCGTTTGCCGATTAACACGTCTGCAAAATTCTATGCACCCAACCACCCATATTTCACTTAAGAAGTCCTCACAGGAAGCGGTCAAAACACTAACTCAGAGGACATCAATCAGAACAGTCTCAGAGTGGCAGCTGCTAGACCTCAAGTGGCTGTATGTGTTAAGTTCGTTAAAAACATTTGGTGTTTTATATTTACCGTACATACTGTACCCTCTCCTCCAGTTCCACCTTTAATGATTCTTGTGCTGTTCTTCCTTCTACCCTCTCGGATTTTCTCATGACTTATATCAAAATGCTGCATATGATGTATCACTGCTGCCAGGTATTCCTTCCAATCTTCCTTTCTCTTACCTGTAAATATGGCACCATTGTTTATGATCTCGGAGCAAAATACTTTTTTTTTTATTTTTAATAACAGAACAGAAGAAGGAAAAACAAATGAATAAAATCATAATCCATACACCATATTACAGGTGTTTTCATCCATTCATGAAAAATCTGTAACAGTTGGATTTGAACAGCTGTAAGTCGAAGTTTGAGGGGAAAACAACTCTGCGGAAGCAAGTTTCAAGGAGATGCAGTTCAGGGAATAAAAGATTTCTGATAGGCGGCGGTTTTGCAATATTGATGTGTGACATTCCAATCATGAATGCTGCCAGATGGCCTGTAGCACAGGGGAAGGTAGGGAGAGGTGGCAAGATGGATGCAACGTCGTCTGAGCGTTTACCATATAAGTACAGTATCTGTAAAATAATGCAAGGGAGGCAACAGTCCTTTTTACCTGTAGGGAAGGTACTTTATTTGTAATAGGAGGGTTGTTAATAATTCTAACAGCTTTGTTCCGAATATTGTCTAGTTGTCTTGGTGCAACCTCTCCACATTCATTCTACGAGGGTGAGCAATATTCCAGTTGAGAGCGCACATGACTCATAAACGACAGCTAACTGCTCGTCAGCGAAGAAGCTACGAACTCTGTACAATAATCCAAGTTTCTTTGAGGCGGTTTTAGTAAGTGATCTTACATGACAGGTCCAGCTGAGGGCATTATTAAGTGAAACACCGGGAATTTCAGTACGTTTGTTGATAGGAATATTAGTAGCAATAAGGTAATATAGGAATCTGGTAATTTCTGTCTATTTGTCAATTGTATGGTGTTTGAGAGGAATGAAGTCACAGAGGGTGCAGTGATGTTGGATGGTGAGGTTATGGAGAGTGTGAGTGCATTCAAGTACTTGGGTAGTGTGATGAGTAAGGATGGAAATTTCGGGGATGAAGTGCGTGAAAGGGTACAGCATGGAAGGAAGGTTGTTGGTACACTGAAAGCAGTGATGAGAAATAGGGAGGTGAGTATGGAAGTTAAGAAGCCACCTCATGATAGTATTGTGATCCCTACCCTGACGTATGGAAGGCATGGACCTTGCAAGAGGGGAACAAGTCAAGATTGAGAGCAGTGGAAATGAGTTACTTGAGAGGAGCATGTGGAGTGACGTGGAGGGACAGGTTGACGAATGAAGAAGTGAAGGAACGCTGTGGGGTGGATGTGGATGTGGTTGAGAAGATTAGGAGAAATACACTGAGGTGGTTTGGACATGTGAAGAGAATGGAGAATGAAAGACTGACTAAGAGGGTGTATGTAGGTGAGGTGCAGGGAGGGAGAGGGAGAGGTAGACCGAGGATGAAGTGAAGGGATGGAGTTGATTGGTATATGAGGGAGGGGGGGTGAGTTGGGGGGAGGGTAGTCAAATGGTGGGTGACATAGCGACTTGGAGGCGTTTTGTCTGCGGCCACCCTTTGCGGAATTAGGGCGTCGGGCTATAGATAGATAGATAGATAGATGTTTTTGGTTTTACTAGCATTAAATGAGACAGGGATATTTTGTCCCCATTCAGCGATCCTAGATAAGTGTTGATTTATGGAGATGGTTGTACTCAGTTATGAGTGAGAAATATTAAATTTTGTGAATGGTTGTTTAAATGTGAATGAACTGTGAAGTGTTGAGTCATTTGCATATGAATGGATGAGATTATGGGTGACAGATAAGAGATCATTAATATGAATTAGGAATAGGGCTGGAGCCAAAATTAATCCCTATGGCATGCCAATTAACTGAGTGGAAATTCTAATATGCATCATTTATTATTATATGCATTATTTTTCTGTTGCTGAGATTAGAAGAAATAGGAGGAACAGAAGACATTAATCCATAGCAATGGAGTCTGGATAGCAGGGATGGGTGCCACACAATGTCAAAAATTTTAGAAATATCAAGGGCTACTGCATGAGTTTCTCCATGTTGGTCAGTTGATTGATGGTGTAAGCCCGGAGATTGAGTACATCAATGGTGGATCTTTCGTGACGAAAATCATACTGTCTATCACTTATTAAGTTGTTGAATTCAAGATGTTTATCTATGTACTTATTCATTACAATTTCAAATACTTTAACAAGAGAAGTGATAGCTATTGGTCTGTAATCAGTGGGGTCAGAGGAACTTCCTTTCTTCGGAATTTTGTGGATATTAGCTGCTTTCCAAGAATTAGGGAATGAAGAAGTACGTATGCATAGTCTGAATAATTTAGCTAGAATAGAAACAGGTTCTGGAGAGCACTATTTCAAAACAGTTGGAGGAATTCCATCTGGGCCTCGTGCTTTATTGGTTGGTAAATTATCTAGTGTGGATTTTACGTATATAGTCTGTATTGTAAGTGGAGCAGTTTCGGGAGCGTCAAGTTCTAGTAATGGAACGTTCTGGCTGGCTTCCTCTAAAGCAAGAATTTCTGGCAAATGTACTGGCAAGGATATTCGGTTTATCACTCGGGTCATTTGTAATGTTACCGTCTGATGATTTTAGCGGGAAAATGGACAATGACTTGTTAGAGGTATTACTGTAAGAACTGAGAGTCGACCAGAATATTCTATTGTTATTAGGACTGTTTACTAGTTTCGATGCTTGGTTGTGAAGAAGGTTTGATTTAGCGAGACTTGTTACTGCTTTTGCATGGTTTCTAGATATTTTAAATTGACTGTGTGATTCAGATTTTTTTAATTTTAAGTAAGAGTTATTTGCTAATGATCACTGGGCCGTTGCTCTGCCATAGTTCCTATCAAATCATTTTGGGGAGTCCGACCTTTTAGTGACCTGTTGACTTAGTATGAACAATTCCATTCCAGCTTGTATTAAATCATTAATGTGGGACTGGGTAGAACTGATATCACAGCAAGATAATTTCTGAATCCATTCCGACTACTCATTAAGTGCCAGCGGCCTGGTTTAGGTATAATTAAAAAAAACATGTAAGATGGTGCCACGTATAGAGGCTAGAGATATACGGCTGTGAAAAAATGCCTACCTGTAACTGCATGTCTGCCCTCACTGGCCTTAGTACCAACAAGGTGCATGGGCGTCATTGGGTCTAAGAACTGCTACTGTGCTGACATCTTGCCTAGGTAAACTCTTTCACCTTTTTGTTTTGACATGTACCTATCCTTCATGCTGGAAGTTTGCTCTCATTCAGCCTGTTCCAAAGACAGGTGACCGTTCTCTGCAAAATAACTCTCAACAAGTTAATTTAATATCCTGTATTTCCGAAGTTATGGACTCTCTTGATAGCAAATAAAATTAACACCATTCCTATCATAAACTATGATCGTCAATATGGGTTCAGTCAAAGACTCTCCGCTGGCGATCTTATCACCTTCTTTTCTGACTCCTGGGGGCGTCTTCTATTTGGAACTGTGGGGAAAGCTTTACCACTGCGATTGACATCTTAAAGTCTTTGAGTCTGGCATAAATCTGTGATATCCAAACTGTACCCTCATTGTTTCAATCCTATCTTTATCTTCATCTCTATCTTACTTTCAGGTCATTGTATAGCTGATGTGATACTCGTAGACGGCCACAGCCGTAGAGTTTTCAACAGTGATGTTCTTCAGGGTTCTTTCCCGTCCAACTGTATTCCTACTTTTTACCAGTGATCGGAGTTTTACATCTGACCCATTTCACACACACGCTGGTGACCACCCATCACCTCTTTATCTCCTTTTCACAGTGTTCATTACGGCAGTAACTTCAGGAATCACGGGACGAGGTGATTGTACACAAAATTTTCAGTGTGGCTAAACATTTCTCACTAGGGGAAAAAGAAACCTATTTGATTTTAAAACATCAAAAATTCAGTTTCTACATCTTTCGACTCGTCAAAATACCACTCAGCAAAATCCTTTAATATTCAGCAATATATAGCTCAGTCATTGACCTCTGCATAATGTCTTTGGGGTTTCATTCACTCAGGATCTGTCATGGAGAGATCACATTACCCCCTCGGAAACATTTGCATCTAACTGATTCGGTGTGCTAAGTCGACTCCGTATCCTCTTTATCCACGCACAAGTGTTGACTTTGAACAGGGGTCTTATTTGCTACTGCATGGATTACAACTTCCGTGTGAGAAGGGAGGCTTCACACATGAAGCTTCCCAAAACAAAGTGGAGCTAAAGGATTTTAATTTCATCTCGCTTCCTCCCATTAACTCTCTTTAACTTCCTTATCTGCAGCCCGTCTCCATTACAGTTGATGCGGAGTACCCGTCGGGCAGCATACACTCACCTCTATTCTGTCCAACCCTCTAATACAAGAATTAGCCGATATTTTCAGTTACCTATGTGTGGAACAGTCCAAGTCTGAAACTATCTTCTTTAGTCTGTATTTCCTTCTCCAAAGACCTCAAGTCTTTTTAATGCATTGTGTACAAACAACTTGAAATCAGATAATGGTTTTATTTATTTTTTTTGTTTATGAGGGAAAAACTTTGCTTGTTTCCAGGCTTTGGTTCCTTCTATAAACACACACACACACACACACACACACACACACACGCACGTCTTGATGTAGTGCTGCTCTCAGGAGTCTGCCCTTTCCTCTCCTCCATCCATTTTTCATTCCATCCTCTTCTGTCTTCCTTTCCTTCAGTCGTTCCTCGTCCTTCTGCCTACGAGTGACCTTACACTCCCTCTTCTTTCCTTCCTTCATTCTTTCCTCTTCCTTCTGGCTGTGGGTGACTCTACACTGAGTGAGAAGCCAAATGGTTTCCCGTACACCAGGAAACCATTTAATACGCTGAGTGGTAACCATATAACCAAATTTTGGCGCCTGTTGGTTTAGTGGGTAATTATTGCACTCCAGTCGGATTGAGCCGGCCAAGGTTTTTTCCAAGGATTGGTTGGCGTTTATTGCTGACGTAATGCCACTCAGGGATGAGTGAGGCTGGTAACTCTCATCTTAAATGTCAGGGCCAACTGCCTAGCGCCTGGCTACTACGTTCCTCATCGGGTAATATAAGAATCGATGATGGATGGATGGGTGGATGTATATATATATATATATATATATATATATATATATATATATATATATATATATATATATATATATATATATATATATATATATATATATATATGTATATATATATATATATATATATATATATATATATATATATATATATATATATATATATATATATATGTATATGTATATATATATATATATATATATATATATTCCCACCCTAGGGCAGGGTGAGGAGAACCAACGTCTAGACGGCCCAAGAGTGCCCAGTCCAATGGGCCTTGCATCCATTCACTCATCATTCAAGCTCCCGGAATCCTGGCTCTATCTGATACGCCAAAATACTTTCACGACATTCTAAAGCTTCACAGGAACGTATCGGATAGAATCAATCCGAACTCTGTCATGTTTAAAAGGGGTGCCAAATCTTCTCACAACATTCATGCAGCCAGATCTAGCTCTTGCCAGTTTCCTAGCCTCACAAACTTCCATATCTCTCTTCCTCACACACTCATCGAAGATATCCCTCCACCTTCTCCTTGGCCTGCCTCGCCTCCTCCCTCCTTAAAATTCCTTCAGGTATCTCTTTCACTAATCTATTGTTATCCATTCTTTCCACATGACCATATCATCTCACCACACCTTCTTCGATTCTGGTGTCCACAGACCTCCTGACTCCACATCTTCCACGAATCACATTATTTCATATCATATCCACTCTCTGTACTCCACACACATTTCTCAGCAGTCCCATCTCCCCTGCTGTCACTCCTGACTTTTCATTTTCATGCCACACCGTGTTAACCTGGTATTAACAGTCCTTCATATAAGCCTCACGCAGCTGCAATATTCAAGCCTCTGTTTCTTTTCAAGGCCTCCATAGCACCTGCTACTTTCCTTTCTTGTGTCACTCTACTTTCCACTTCTTTTGCACATTTTCCTTTCATTTCTATCGCTGCACCCAAGTATATGAACTCTCTCACCAATGCAAGTCTCTCTCCATTCACTGTAACATCACACTGGGAGTCACCTTCTCTCTCGATTACCATCACTTTACTTTTTTCTACATTTACTCTAAAGACACGACGCTCACAGACATCAGCAAATTTCTGCACTAGTCTACCATGTTCTTGTCCGCTACTGCACCATCAGGATACAACAAATTTGAGATATTCCATCCAGTTCTTCAGCCCTTCATAAATATATATATATATATATATATATATATATATATTCGCAAAGAACGAGACAAAGGCCGGAGGCATGCAAACTGCTCCTTCCAAGAAAAAAAAAAATAAAGAGAAAGAGTGAGACAAATTCAATATCCATTCTTTTCGAGATGCTTGAACTCACAGCGTTTGAAAGACTTGAGACTGATGTCAGAAGGAAGAACAGACAGAGGGAGACAGTTTCACAGTTGACCTGCTGCATACATGAAGGACTGGGGATAGCAGTTAATTCTTGCATTAGAGAGCTGGATAGGAATGAGATGGGAGTTTGATGCTAAACAGATGCAACGCGCCCGATGTAGTGGTGGAGGGATCCAAGCAAACAGTTCAGAGGAGCAGTGACCATTGATGTGGCGACAGAAGAGAAATAAAAATGTAACAGTGCTGTGAAGAGACAAAAGTTGAAGGGAGCCAATAAGAGGAGGAGTTAATGAGACGAAAAGCCATTGACTCCACCCTGTTGAGAAGAGCTGTGTGTGCGGAGCCTCCTCACACATAAGAGTCGTACTATACACAGGGAAGATTATAACCCGTGTATAAAGTCAACAACTGTGCAGGGGTAAAGAAGGTATAGAGTCAGCTTAGAACACCCAATCTCTTGGAAACAGATTTTACAAGAGAGGTCATAATTATGCTCTTTCCAAGATAAATCCCAAGAGAATGAAACCCCAAGTATGTTTAAAGATGATGCAGGACTGAGCTGTATATATATATATATATACATATATATATATATATATATATATATATATATATACATATATATATATATATATATATATATATACACACAGTATGTCCTCGTATTTGGATGCATTTTACTTCGACACCTAGTTTTTCGTGCACAAAAAAAAATGTCCGTGTTTCCCACAATTTGCGAATTTCCCCACAATTTGATGCTCCCAGCCGGCAGCTGACGACTCGTGCCATTGCTCATTTGTTGGCGGCCATCTTGCGACCACCCTGTGCATCATAAACGACATGGCAACCACCTTCAATGCATACACCAGGACTATTCCTGAGGCTACCAACATCCTATCGACCTTGAGTGATCTGAAGTCTCAAGTGATGGCCGTCTACAACAGAAACATAAAGGAGCAGAGACAAGCCCGGATCATATGATATTTTCATGAGGAAAGTGGCTGCTATTCTTTAACCCGCCCCGTCCCTACCGCTTTTTCACCACTGGTATCCCCCAATCCCGAACATTTTTGGACCCAAATTTTTTTTGCTAAAACTTTCGCTTTTGGTCAGAAACAATGGTCAATCTTGAAGAAAGTGTTCACCGGGGTCCATAAGTGGCCTAAACAGGTATATCTGGGTCACACCTGGTACTGTGTTCTGTGTAGGTGGTCTGAGGCTCTCACGTTTTCTATGGTATTATAAGTCTGGGAAACCAATGAAAGTAAGTAGATATGTATTTATTACAAACATAAAAACATGCGATACAAGAGTAAATTGGATTTTATACAAAAATAGAGGTGAAATAAGCATTGTATCATCGGGCGAACCGAGCGAAATCAGCCAAACTGTTCACGATGAATCGCTAACTTTGCTGAATCATGATACATATAATTTTTTCTACTTACATAATACTTCTACAATAACATTATACCATTTTACATTTTATTGAACTGTTTTTACGTATTCACAGGCCTTTTGATAACATTTAGCGTAATGTTAGCGCTTCTTTATGTAGTGAGTGAACTCGCTGTGACTGTTGTTTCAACTCGTATTGTGTTTTTTCAACTTACATAATACTTTCTTAATAACATTATACACTTTTCCACTTTAGAGAACTGTTTTAAGATAGTTTCAGGCCTTTCGATAATATTTAGTGTAATAATAGTGCATAATGACACAGAGGGTGAAGTCGCTATGACTATTATTTCAACTTACAACCTATTTTTGTACTTATATAATACTTCTCCACTAACATTACACATGTTTCCGCTGTATATCATTGCCATCACATAATTGGAGATCTTACTATTCTACTGATCATCATATTATCGCATATTTACACAGTGAGTGTTATCGCGATATCATTTATTTCATCTTACACTAGTTTTCAACTTATAAATTACTTTCCTACTAACATTACACACTTTTCCACGTAATATCATTCCTATCACATACTTACAGACCAGAATGTTCTAATGAGCATAATATTTTCGCAGATTTACACAGTGGGTGTACTCGTGACATCAATTGTTACAACTTACACTATTTTTCAACTTATACGTTACTTTCCTGCTAACATTACACCCGTTTCCACTTTATATTCTTGCTATCACACATTTACTGACCAGAGTGTTATACTGAACGTCATATTTTCGCAAATTTACACAGTGGGTGTAGTTTTGATATCACTTCTTTCAACTTACACTATTTCTCAACTTATACATTACTTTCCTGTAAACATTACACCCATTTCAACTTTATATAAGACTTAGCACATACTGACTGGCCTTACCATTATACTGAGCGTCATATCGCCATCCCACACAGTTTCAGTAGTGTAGGAAGTTATGGTACTCTTTGAAACAGGGCTGAAGGCACAACACAACATTGCACTCTGCACACTCGTACCTTGTGTCTTTTCTCTGAGTGGCTGGTCTGACTGTCGAGTGCTTGCATACATGGCAGCGGCACTGGGGTTTACGACGGTTTGGTTGGGAAGGGATTGTGCTAGGGTAGTGGCGTCCTGCGAGGCGCAGGGGAGTCTGGGCAGCCATGGGGGTGCGTGTGCGGTGTGTGGGCCTGTCCTGGGCATGCCTGACGATTATTTCACGTGCCAGCTCCCTCACAAACCCCTCAAAGGTCTCTGATATTCCTGTTGTCATGGAGTGCAGGTAGTGTGCGTTGAGGACCGTGATGTCGAGCAAGTGGAAAAAGAGCTTTTTGTACCACTTCATCGTGGTCCTGGCATAGTCCACACTGGAAATCATCGAGTCTGACTGATCCACTTGCCTCATGTTCAGATTATAGTCAAGTACAGACTCGGGTTTCCAGACGTTGCGCCTCCTCTCGCTACGGTGATCAGCGGAGTCTGTGCGGTGCATCAGGAGGCTGTGTACAGTCGATAGTAGGCAAACTTCCCTGTTGTGGTTCCACAGGGTGGCAAGGATGTTATTTGCTTGGAAGAAAACCACCTCGTTCTTGTCAAGTTTCCTCTCTATCTTGACCATATGGTGACGGTTTCTCTTTACTGTACCACAGACTCCGGTGTTGTGTTGGTGGAGGAACTGAGCTAGAAGAGGGCTAGTGTACCAGTTGTCCAGGTACAACACATGACCACGATGAAGGTACTCCTCTATCATTGTCTTCACCACGGCCCCTGAGAGTCCTATACTACGATCTTCTGTTATATCTGTCTGTGCACCCGTGTACAAGACTATGTCTTGCACATAACCAGTCTTACAGTCACACATAACAAAGATCTTGAACCCGAAATGGTGTCTCTTGCTGGGTATGTACTGGGGAAAGGAAATATTGCCTCTCCACAACACAAGACTCTCGTCTATGACGAGGTCTCTGTAAGGATAAAATGAGGAGCGGAACATTTCCCGTAAATGATCAAATACAAACCTAATTCTCCTCATTTTATCAGTGTTTTTAGCATTAGCTGCATCTTCTGCATCAAAAAAGTGGAGGCGGCTGAGAATCTACTGAAATCTATTACGACTCATAACCTTTCCAAAGAAAGGTGTGATGGTCATTGGGTCAGTGGTCCAGTATGCCGGTATTTGATTTTTTCTGACAACACCCATCAAGAGAACCAGGGCAAATAATAAAAACATCTCAGAAATTGTCACAGGATAGTCATATTGCTGGGAATGCCTGCTCATTGTACCCAGACGTTCAATTTCACGGCGCTGTGTTCATGAAAATAGGTTTGTCTGCTCCACTATGCACCCCACAAACGCCTCCACAAAGAACAGGTGGAAGAAATACACCCTAGTGGAACCCGCATGCACACCTGGAGCCGTGCAACCAGACCGTCGCTCCTCAGTGAAAGGGTGAATGATGGGAGTAAAATTACTCCCATCTTCCCAGTTCCACGAGACACTACCGTCTCCAGCCTCGTCCCATCGTCGCCTTCGTCAAGGTGGGGAGGTGAGGGTGGTGGGGGAGGTTGGGGAGGTGGAGAGCGGCGTCTTTCATCACTCGCACTTCTCTTCCCTCTCCCTTTTCCTTTACCCTTTCCTTCCTTTCCCCACATCCTGGGACTGTGGGGAGGAAGTTTGGGAATATTGTGGGGCGAAAGATGTGCTGGGGAGTGGCTCCACCTCCTCTCCCCTATGCCTACGTGCACCACGTGCTCGTGCTGCCTCCCTCACACCACTTTCCCTTTCACCCCGCACTCCCGCCACATCACTTTCTCTTTCACCCTGCACTCCCACCACACCACTTTCGCCTTCCCCAGACAAAACACTAGGACCATACCTTATTTGCCTTCTCACCCCACCTTCTGATCCTCGGGGTGAGATTTTTTCCTTCCCCAACCACGAGGCAACATTACGTCCTAAGCTGCCGTCCTCGTCCTCGTCCTCATCCTCATTCTCATCAGAATCTCTCTCTAGGGGATGGAGAGAGGTCCATGCAGGTGTTTTGGGTGCAGGCTGGCCTTCTCTTGCCTTACGATACGTGACATACCGCTTTTTCCGGGGCGAAGGGACCTCCTCATCACTGCTTGTTATTTCCTCCTCAGGCTGCACATAATCTCGATCCACCACATCGTCATCAAGTGGAGACTCACTAACTCCAGTGAAGGCATCCAGGGCGGATTGTATCTCATCGTCTGAGAGACCTTTACGCGCCATGTCTGACCTGGGTCACTGCTAATAGGTGAGTGACCGAGACAAGGGCGCGCGTGGGTCACTGCTAATAGGTGAGTGACCGAGACAAGGGCGCGCGTGGGTCACGAGGGGTCTGGGACGCTGCCTGCCTGGTGGCAGGTAGGGGAGGCTTGGGTAGGTGGGCGAATCGAAAATCTCTCGCTAATTTTGAAAATTGTGGAAATTATGGACCTTGCAATTGCAGTGCGTTAAAGTACGTCGACGGGATTGGCAGTGACAAACCGTGAGGATGTGGAAGAACGTCGTCGGGACGCCACGGGTTAACCCACGGCATCCCATCAACGTTCTTTAATGTCCACACGTTTTGTCACTGCCAATCCCGTCGACGTACATAAACGCGAATCAATTGCAAGGTCCCTAATTTGCACAATTTTCAATTTTTGCGAGTTATTTTTGGTACGTATACATGTGACACCTTCCTTTACAAGATGCCAGGCAGGGACAATGCCTTACCCAGCATGACCTCCTCCCCCCCCCTGCACACCATTATCTCAGCAATTCACCTGTTATCAGTGACCTGGCCAGTAAACCCATGTCATGCCACAGTACGAAATTCAGGGCCAGAGTGATTCCCCGATCAATGACAATGTGGAGGACAAACTTTACATAGCATTAGAGGAAGAAACAGTCAGAAATGATGATCAGGTAATGTGGCAAAAAAAGGTCAGGTATGGTGATGAGTTAGTGAAACAATGCTTATAATGCCTATATTACTGTTTGAAAACCAATATACTCTCGTACTACATATAAATTCGTACCAAGTAAATAAATAAATACTGTTTATGAGTGGTGTGAAATAGTTATCCTCCCATAGAACTCGTTTTCTTTGGTGCCAGCCTGTTAGAAAACCCAGTAAGGTAAGGAGGTACTCCTACATGTATCGAGTATTTTAAACCTCAGGTGAGCGATTTCCCTATGAATTTTCGATGTTTCTCACCAAAAGCGGAGGTTTGAGCCAAAAAAAAATTCTTCCAAAAATGGTCGGGATTGAGGGGAGTCAGTGGTGGAAAAGCGGTAGGGATGGGGCGGGTTAAGACTTCGATGTGCCAGCAGGGGTGGATGAAGGAGAAGTCGACAGAGAGGAAGTGGTGGTGCTGGAGCCTAAGTTCAACTTTGAAGGCTTCGGCATGGGTGATGGGGCTTCCCCAAAGAGGCTCATGTCACTTAGTAACTAGCCAACCTACCCTCAACACACCATCACCTGCCACTCAAGCCAGTCTTCACTTTACTTCTGGTAAGGATTTTTAGTGCTGCATCTCTTTTAACAGCTGTAATGTCTTTTCAGGTATGTGTTTATTGTGTTCTGCTGTTTTAGCACTAGTAAACACTCTTCATTAAATTTTGGGTAGGGCCTGTTTGGTGTTATAGTACTTTATGATAGGGTAGGCACATGTCCCATTGGAACGCTTCTCTATTTTTCCCATTGATTCTAAACTTCACATTTCGATGTTTCGCGTTTTGCGTGTTTTGGGGGGAACATCCGTGGCGCGAAAACGATGATTTACTGTATATATATATTATTTGTCCGACTCTGGGCAAAGGCTTCAGGGCGTATTTCTTGGGGGCAGCGACCTATCCCAAGGCCCAGTAGTCCTCCTACACCTCCACATGTCACCACTCCAGTGCTAACACCCATCATCCATATTGAATACATGCTAGGGCTGTCTCATACAGGACTGGCATATTGGTATTAGCGGGGATATTTTTACAACATGTCGGCGGGTCATCTGGTAGATCAGGAAACTCTGCTTTTTAGGAAATTCAAATCCTTAAACTGTTCCCTGCCCCAGTCGGGATTCGATCGTGGGTCCATTAGGACTGCAGGTCGCCTCTCTACCGATTCAGCCACCACCTCCCCCCAAAAAACAAAGGTCATCTGAGAAACCACCACACTAATTCCCGGTATAGCAGAACCCAGGGTTCTTTTTATGGGAGGGGGAGTGCAGGGAACTGCTGTGGAATGTGTATGATAGGTAATGACAAGACTGACGTTTTATGGCAAGAGGATAGCTGGTTTAAGGCAATATGATGTAATGCGGATGTATGTGTTGTGTAAGAAGGGTAGCCTAATGCCCTTTGATGTGTGAGGGAGAAAGATGTGAAACCAGCTACCAAGGCCTAGGAGAGAAAATGGAATCCAGGCTATTCCTTGAGTTTCCCATTACCTTGGCAGTAGTACTTCCCTGGGCAGGGCTGTCTACCCCTATTACTACCAGTACATATATATATATATATATATATATATATATATATATATATATATATATATATATATATATATAGAGTATTCACTCAATTATCAGGATGCTCCATATCTGGACATGCACCATATATGGATCTTAGTCCTTGGATCTATTGTTCCTGTGTCTGGATTTATTTGTCTGCATCCAAACATAAAGGTTCTGACACTGGCGGCCGACAAGTTAAGAAAACCAGTTGGGTGGCTCGCCGGCCACTCTCTTCATATGGGGGCAACAGAATGTAACCCACAAGTTGAGCTAAAATGGCTGTCCAGATTCCTACCAAGTGGTCAAAGTCCCCCGGCCAACTGGTTCACTCAGATGCTACTGGCTTCTTGAGGGTAATGGACTGAAACCCATAGGGTGAGCCAAAATGGCTGTCTGGATCCCTACCTTAGGTCAAAGTCCCTCTGCCACCCAGATCACTTGGATGCCAATGGACGTGCACAAGTAATACAGAGTAACACAAGCTGCAACCCAGAACTGACTGAAAACCCCAATTTGGTTCCTCACCAAATGGTCAAAATCCCCTGATAGGCCGGATCAATGGGAACGTACTGGTATTGCGCAAGTAACACAGAGCCAAACCCACCAGCAGAGCAAAAGTGCCCATAAGTCTCCTTACTGAAAGGTCAAAGTCCTCTAGCAGCTCTCATTTCTCCCCTCCCCCCACCCCTCTCAGTCCCCTCCAATGCTCACTGCTGCTAGGCTTATCTCCCTCCTCGTCCCTTCAGTCCTTCCCCACCCTAGCATTGCTTGCCTGGCCTCCCACTCTCCCTGCATTGCCACCAGTGAGTTTTTTTTAGGTTTTTGACGATTTACTTGAATACTACTGGTTGTATCGAAATTCCGAAAACACTGCGAGAAAGTTCACGAAATTCTGTATCTAGACATGTGCTTAGCTCCTGCACGGTGTGGACAAAATTTTGCAATAGGATGTTTGGAAGTTATTTGAAAGAATTTTTTTGCTTCTGTGCAAGTTTATTCTCACTGCATTTCTGTACTTTTACTCATCAGTTTTGTATGTTTTTGTTAGCTTATAGTATAAACACCAGTGTGGGTGATGGTATGCAACTTATACCAATATAGCCAATTGCCGAGGGCATATTTGACAGTGGGAACGTTTTTCTTTGTGCCGTGGAAGCAGTCATCATTCTGTTTTTGACCTAGAAACTTTCTGAAAACTAATGGCTCCTGAGAGGATTAAAAATACTTATTGCAACTGCCATCTCCATATATTTTTTTGTGGACTTCTGTCGTTTATGCATTGTCTCCTTGGTGTCTAGGATTATATTAAATATCCCCATGTGTGTTTTGATGTTGAACTACAACTGAAAGACCGGAGAACTCTGCCAAAATTAGGTGATACACTGGACATATAGGTAGAATATTTGTGGATTTTTGTTTATGCATTGTTTTCTTAGTGTTTAGCATTACACTGGGTATTCTAATGTGTTCTGATGTCTTAATACTGCTGAAAGACCGAAGAACACTGCCAAATTTGGGAGATGTACATTATAGGTAGAATATTTGTGGATTTTTGTTGTTAATGCATTATTTTCTTAGTGTCTAGCATTACACTGCATATTCCTGTGTGTGTTTTAATGTCTAAATACAGCTGAAAGACCAGAGATCACTGCCAAAATTAGTAGGGGTACTGTATATATAGGTTGGGTATGGGTAGTTGGTTGGGAATAGGCTGGCTATGGGTACAGTAGAGGACGTTGCTCCATATCCGGATTTTGTCCATACCCGGACATGCCTTTGGCTTTATTATGTTGGATCATATATCTCATCTCATCTCATCAACCATTAGAGTGTCCACTGCAGGACCGGCTTATCTCTACTGAAGTGGGGACGATACAGCTAATGTATCTCTACCAAGTGGCTTAGGCTGTCTAGTAGAGATTGTATGTAGGGTGAGAAGTGCTTGTAAGGGTAATTGTTGTGTTGGAGTGGCTTTGGATGTGTGTGTAGTCTGTGAACCAAGTGTAATCGGCCCGCACAAGCCGACTGGGTGCAAGCATACTTTATAATATGCGACACTGGTTCAGCCACAGCACCCCTTGTGTCTGCCAATGCAGCATGTGGCCAGAGTTTTTTTTTTTTTTCTGGCCTATCGACCATTGGGGCTAAAGCCCCAGGTCATTAAAGCTGTATATATATATATATATATAAAAATATATATATATATATATATATATATATATATATTGTTACGGTAGCACCAGCCCGGGGCTTTTGCAAAAAGACAACAAGGTAGTTTTAGATGATCAGCCTCCACTGCGTTGTGAAAATAATGCAAACCCCGGCACTCACACTCCGTAAACTAGAGAAAAACTGCGCAACGAAAGAATTATCACTTAAGTACGCAACACTCTGTCCTTTGATAGTAACAAACGGAACAGCCTACCTATGGATCTAGCCTACTATCATCACTACCGGAAATAATACCGCCCGAGACAGTCTACAGGAACACCTCCCACTTATTTCCGGTGGTGACGAATTTCTACTTAACCTGTGTCCAATGGGGAACGCAGTTGATAGCTCACGATAGTTCTCACTAGCCTTGTGCAAGGAGATGGGATTGAACTGTGTAGGGGTTAGGGGTGTGTGTGTATGTGCGTGTGTTGGGGAACGTTAATAAAGGCAGCGAGAGGACCACGGTGAGCCAGACTGGCCCTCCAAAGACAACACGGTCACAAAATCAAATAAAATAGCTACTTCCCTCAGTCAGCAAACAAAAGAAAAAAATAAACTTAAATGAAAACGCCAGCTCGGCACAAAAATGACTGGGGAGAGAGAGAGTGTACACACACACGATACTGAAGGTGGTTGGGAAGACACTGGCCTGATGCTAGGCTCGTGTGCAGCCAAGCGTGAATGCATGAATCTGATTAATTACTAAGGAATTTAAATTCGTGCCCCTCTCTCTCTACAATGAATTGGTACTTCTAATGCAAGCAAAACATCAAATATACTGGTAGCTCACATAAGACAATCAAAATAATCAAATGCATTCTCAGCATGGTATTAAATAAAATTGCCCTCAGTGGCAGGAACGAAAGAAACAAAAGAACTTGTAACACTCGCTAATTTAAACTCCGCGAATGACACGGATACTGCATAATCCCCTAGCCCAGCTGTAATGGCTGCAACCGTGGGAACGGACAGGCGGACAGTGTAACACGCCCTTCCCCAAGGGAAAATTTTGAGCCCTGGAACAAAATTTTCGAATCAAGACCCTGACCCCTCCTTGGATAAACAATCAGCAATTACATTATCAATCCCTTTAATATGCCTAACTTCTAAATTGTACTCTTGCAAAAGCAAACTCCAGCGGGTCAAACGCTGGTTCTTAAATTTAAACTTGTTCAAAAACTGCAGGGGATGATGGTCTGAATAAATCTTGATCACAGGGCCAAAAGGGGGCAGGTAGACAGCAAAGTGTTGCAGGGCCAGGATAATCGCTAATAACTCCTGCTCTATGACGGAATAGTTCTTCTGGACTCTATTAAACTTCTTTGAGAAGTATGATATGGGATGTTCAACCTGGCCCTCATCCGGCTGCATCAAAAACTGCTCCTACCCCTACTCGGCTAGCATCAACTGCCAGCACAAAAGATTTGTCAAAATCTGGTGCACGCAATATAGGGTGGTGGCACAGCAGAGACTTAACAGTAGTAAAAGCTTGCTCACACTCGGCTGTCCACTGCCACTTCTTATCCTTGCACAATAAGTCAGTAAGAGGGGCAAGCACTGTGGAGTAATTTCCAATAAATCTTCTGTAATAGCCGATCATGGCCAAAAATCGCTGGAGGGCGCGGCGACACTGGGGTGCTGCAAAGTTGGAAATGGCATCCACCTTAGCCCGAGGTGGAGCCACTTGCCCATGTCCTACAACAAATCCAAGGTACTGGACCTTAGCACGTACGAACTCGCACTTGTCCAAGTTGACTACTAAGCCAGCTTCCTCCAACCGCTTAATGAGCATTTCCACATGATCAAGGTGCTCCTCCCACTTGGTGTCATACACAATGACATCATCGATGTAAACGACACAATTAGGTATGCCATCCACCACTTTATCCATAAGCCTCTGGAAAGTGGCTGGAGCATTCTTCAGTCCATAAGGCATCACCTGGCACTGATATACTGCACCACTGACAACAAAGCTAGCCACTTGTTTAGCCCGTTCCGTCAGTGGGACCTGCCAGTATCCTTTTACTAAGTCAAGTTTGGTGATATAAGTGGCATTTCCCACCTTGTCCACAGAGTCATCGACCCGAGGCAAGGGATAAGCATCGGTCTTAGACAGTGAGTTAACCTTCCGGAAGTCCACACACAACCTAACCTTCCCATCTGGCTTCGGCTGCAAGGTAACTGGTGAACTCCACTCACTGAAACTCCTCTTGATCAATCCATGGTCCAACATATACTTGATCTCATTATCGAGAGCTTTCTGTCTGATAGGGTTGATGCGGTAGGGAGCTAATTTTACAGGCTTACTATCCCCAACGTCAATGTCATGAGTAGCCCAAGTTGTCAATCCCGGTGACTCTCCAAAAACTTTCGGATGTTTCCATAATCTGTTGCACAGCTCTTCTCGCTTTACTGGATCTAGGTGTCGCAATTTCTCCACCAGAGCTGCATATCCATTGCCCTCCCATAGGTCAGCTGGTAACATCTCACCACGACTAAGCACTTCCTCCTGCTCCTCCAACTCACTACCAACCGCCAAAACTACAGGAGCGCTCTTATCCCTGGTTCCCTCAACGTCCACTCCGAAGTCACCTTCCAGGGACTGTGGCTGTAACCCTGGTCCACTACTCACATCACCGGCACCAACAGCTCCCTCCACAGCACGTTCCTTTGATGCCACGTCCTCCCTTCCCCGTCCTTCACATCCCAGGTGAGAGACATCAGCAGTCATCCCACAATGAGAATCAACTGGGCGGTAGTATGGCTTCAACATATTAATGTGGCACAACTGAGTACTCTTCCGCCTATCTGGGGTAACAATTAGATAGTCAAGTTCCCCAACTCTCTTCTTCACAATATAAGGACCACTGAATCTAGCCGCCAGAGGTTTTCCTTGCATGGGCAGCAGTGCCAAAACTTCATCTCCTTGCTTAAACTCACGACTTCTGACCTTCTTATCGTAATGAGCCTTCATTTGCTTGAGCCCTGATTAGATGGTCACGGGCAAGCTCTAAAGCGCAATGCAGTCTACGGTCTGACTGCAACTCCTTGGGCAGGCCAAAATGAGTAAAGAACAGGATAAGTTGCTTGACTACTGACTTTGCCTGCATGCTTCTGATTGGTATAGCCTCTGGGTATCGCGTTGTAACATCCATTATGGTTAACAAATACTTGTTTCCGGCAGAAGTAGGAGGTAAAGGGCCCATGATATCAATGACTACCCGGGTAAACTGAGGTTCAACTGCAGGAATGGTGGTCAAAGGGGCCACAGGAAGAACTTGATTCGCAGCAACTTGTCCCAGCATACTTGGCCACCAAAAGTTATATCTTAAGCGCTGCACTGTCTTTCTATTTCCCAGGTGACCTGCTAAAGGTCCCTCATGTGCTAACTGTATTAACGGCACCCTATACTGCACAGGCACCACCACCTGCACTAACTCACCCACTCCTCCATCCACCGTGGCGCCAGTGGGCGTCCATCGGCGATGTAAAACATTGTCTTTAATCAGGAACTCCTCCTTACCACACTCCATACTTCTTTCTTCCCCTACTCGAGCAAACAAGGGCTTTAATGTTACATCCTCCTGTTGCTTCACCCTCAATTCTGCTGGCCCAACACCCACCAGCTCTACTGAGGACTGAGATAAGGGACTGGTCGGGACACTGGATTGCGAAGGACGATCAATCTCAGCGCCACCTCTAGTACACTCGACAGGGGGAGGAATGTCAGATTCCACACCTCTACCCTCAACAGTGACACTCTGTTCCTCAGGCGCATTTGACGGTGGTCCTGCATCCCTGCAGTCAACCCCAGCGTCCTGAAATTCTTCTAATTCAGTCGGTGGGCTGGGTTCAGTCTCCACACAGACACACTCAGCACCACCTCTAGTGTCCTGAGTGGGAAGTGGGGCGGCGCCCATGCACGCATTCCCACTCTCCTCACCCACCACAGCAACACTCTGCTTACTAGGTTCCTCCATCGGTGGCCCGGCCTCATCACAGTCGACCCCAAGAACCTGTGACTTCGCCAGTTCTTCCTCCCAGGCTGCAACCTGTGCCATAGATCTTGTAATTGCACAGACTGGGAACATGGCTTCCACTTCTGCGTCAACTAACAGCGACTTGAGCTGCAGCCTGAACAATGGGGCAATTTGCAAAAGTAACAAAGTAACTTCGAATTCGATACGGGGCTCTTTCTCCCTGAATTCCTTTTCTCCTCTGTACTTCCCTTGGACTGATTCACGGGAGATTTATCCCAGGCCGGACCACTCACATTTCTCTCCCTGGAATGCTGAAAATTAGCATACTTGACCCCCATACTCCGCAAGGCCAACACCCAGTCATCAGCCCACGTCGCTGCTTCCTTCAAGGTCTTAAATCTCTTCTCCCTAATTTTAACACCAATTTCTTTGTCAGCCATGTTGGTAAAATGTTCCATCAAAAGCAGTTCACGCACCTCGTTATATGAAGTGGCGCTCTCACTCAGCAACCACTCGTCTAACGTCTCCTCCAGATACCTGGCGTAGGCCATATAGGTGTCAGCAGGTCTTTTCCGAGCACCGCGGAACAACAACCGATAAGCCTTTGGTCTAAGTTCATATGCCTTAAGAATGGCTGCTTTAAATTCATCATAATCATCTACATCCTCAGGGCTCATCCTATTATACGCTTCCAAAGCTTTTCCCTTCAGCACATTAGATACAAAACCCACCCAGCGCTACCTGGGCCACCTCCCTAGCCTTCTTTTCAGACCTGACAAACCATTCTGTCACCTTCAACTCATCAAATGCTGGCACTAATTTCAGACTCCTTGAGAGCCAACTCTCCCTATCATCTGCACGGCCTGAGGTTTGGGTATCTGAAGTAGACCTTTTAGCAGTCACCTCCAAGCGAGTCTTCTCCAGCTCAAATCGCATTTTTTCACGCTGCATCTCCATCTCCATCTCATCTTTCTCTCTTGCACGCTGCATCTCCATCTCCATCTTCTTCAACTCCAACTGCAACTGAGCCTCCGGTGACAAGACTCCAGGGTATATGGGAGTGGAATGAACAACTCCAGGGAAAGCACTAGACATACCTGGGGGAACTGCTCTAAACTGGCTCGGCGGCATCATAGATGGTAATGGTAGGGTAGCGAAACGAGGCAGCTCAGCACCATAGTTAAACTCAGGGCTCACACGGGGAGTACCTTTGCTATGTGCCTCTCGTTGTTCCATATTTTCCTTATCCACAGGTGACTCAGCACGTACGCCTTCTGGTGTAGACACGCGTGACTCCATGGCGACAATTCAATGGCAGTACTGAATAATGAAATAACTAATGCTGACTGAGAAACTTCACACTCATCAACTTCACCTCAAAGCACAGCGAACGCCAAGGTAATGATATCCTAGCAAGAAGGCACTGGTAGGATATCCTGATGCGAGGTCGCCACTGTTACGGTAGCGCCAGCTCGGAGCTTTTACAAAAATACAACAAGGTAGTTTTAGATGATCGGCCTCCACTGCGTTGTGAAAATAACGCAAACCCCGGCACTCACACTCCGTAAACTAGAGAAAACTGCACAACGGAAGAATTATCACTTAAGTACGCAACACTCTGTACTTTGATAGTAACAAACGGAACAGCCTACCTATGGATCTAGCCTACTATCGTCACTACCGGAAATAATACCGCCCGAGACAGTCTACAGGAACACCTCCCACTTATTTCCGGTGGTGACGAATTTCTACTTAACCCGTGTCCAAGGGGGAACGCAGTTGATAGCTCACGATAGTTCTCACTAGCCTTGTGCAAGGAGATGGGATTGAACTGTGTAGGGGTTAGGGGTGTGTGTGTATGTACGTGTGTTGGGGAACGTTAATAAAGGCAGCGAGAGGACCATGGTGAGCCAGACTGGCCCTCCAAAGACAACACGGTCACAAAATCAAATAAAATAGCTACTTCCCTCAGTCAGCAAACAAAAGAATAAAATAACTTAAATGAAAATGCCAGCTCGGCACAAAAATGACTGGGGAGAGAGAGAGTGTACACACACACGATACTGAAGCTGGTTGGGAAGTCACTGGCCTGATGCTAGGCTCATGTGCAGCCAAGCGTGAATGCATGAATCTGATTAATTACTAAGGAACTTAAATTCGTGCCCCTCTCTCTCTACAATGAATTGGTGCTTCTAATGCAAGCAAAACATCAAATATACTGGTAGCTCACATAAGACAATCAAAATAATCAAATGCATTCTCAGCATGGTATTAAATAAAATTGCCCTCAGTGGCAGGAACGAAAGAAACAAAAGAACTTGTTACACTCACTAATTTAAACTCCGCGAATGACACGGATACTGCATAGTCCCCTAGCCCAGCTGTAACGGCTGCACCCGTGGGAACGGACAGGCGGACAGCGTAACAATATATATATATATATATATATATATATATATATATATATATATATACACACACAAACACACACACACACTTCCATGCATATATTCAAACACACTTCCATGCACACGTACATATATATATAATAATTTTTATTTTATTAGTTTTTTTTGTATTTTTATTTTTATGACTTTTTTATTTTTTTTATTTTTTGCCTTTACATTATTCATAAACATAAATACCTAATCTAAAGACCGTAAAACTAATCACCTAACAGACAAATCGCTAACCTATAGTAAATCCTATATAGGCAAATAGTTAGACCTACACTAATGGTAAAAATACCTCGACTAACAGAACACCATCAACTGCAGATATGTAATGCCTTTCTACATTACTTACCTGCACTCATCACCTGGTGACTGTCAGTCGAGGCACAACCTAATATAGGGGACATCAATATATGAAAAGGAACCAGACGAGTCAGGAACATTTCCATATACGTCAGCTGTCGGCCCTAATTACAACAACTAAAACAAGGTGGTATAAGGTATTTACATAACATGTACAGAAAGTGAAGGACCTCACCCAACAGACCACCATCGACTGCAACTGCCCAATACCTTTCTATATTGCACACTTACGCTCATCAGCTGTTGACTGTCAGTCGAGGAACGGGGTTTAATGTAGGAGACATCAATAACAGAAATAGATCAGTGGGAAGGAGGAACAATTTCAAATATGTCAACTGTCAACCCAAATTAATAGTACAATATATACATAATTACAGTCAATAAAAACAAAACCATATTGTAAAAAAGTCACATCACTCTGATCAGTCCGGTCTCTCTCAAGAAAGCCATCAATTTATCAGTCATAACAATGCCCCCATCACCCAGGATGGTGGAATGGGTGAAGGGGACGTCTGCTGCGCCGCAGTAATTTATAAGTGAAGCACGTTCACGAATAAATCGCCGACAGCGCAGGATGATAATTATGACTGATATATAACACCGCATCACAGATGTCACAGTGTGGTGGGAATCACTTTTCCATGTAAGATTTCATGTGCGTGAGCATTGTGACTTTAAGCCATAGTCGCGCCAACACTTTTTCTTCCAGGCGACTGGGACGGTTGGCAGAGGCCCAGTCACCCAGGTACAGCTTACACGTTTGAATATTTAGTCTGGTCCACTGACCTTGCCACAGAAGATTTATTGATTTCTTTCCGAGAGAGAGACTTGACCGTAGATCACGAGGAACGTCCCAAGTCTCCTCGAGCTCTACAGCCAACTTTGCAAGTAAGTCAGCCTGCTCATTGCTGTAGATGCGACAATGACCAGGCACCCAGATCAGCGTGAATGACTTGTTTCATGAATGCAACTTATTAACAATGCGGCCCTGGATTTCGTTCGAGTCCGTAGTACAAGATGCAATTGCCTGAAGGGCTGACTTCGAGTCTGAAAATATGACAAATGAGTCATGCTGAGAATTTGGAGCATAGTCTATGGCCTTGTCAATAGCAAAAATTTCGGAGGTAAACACAGATGTATGAGTCAGCAACCGATACCTGAGGGCACATTCAGTCGACCATACACTAGCACCCACACATGCACTCGGCTTGGAGCCATCGGTGTACAATTGGTGGGACCCCAAGTGATGAACGATGATGTTGCGAAACAAGTGGTGGACTTCCACCTCCGGTGCCTGGGCCTTTGGTGCTGGGAGCCATGATACATCAACAGTAAAGCCGGGTGGCTCCCAAGGCGCTATATTTTTAAACACCAACTTGTCACAGTCACTGAGGTCCACACGAAGCTCCTGAGTTAGTAAGTGGAGGCGAACGGCAAGTGGCCAACACACCCCCTGCAGAAGGTGGTGGTATTGACGCAGGGGGGTACAGGCCACATTGCCGATATTACTTTTCCTCGATGGTCTGAGGCCATAGGACCAAGCCAGGTGGTCATGGCAAATACGGAGGGGAGGCACATTCGTCTCCACTTCCATACGAGCTACACGGGTACACCGGACGGCTCCAAGACACATTCGCAAACATTTATTCTGCAACACATCCAATCCTTTCAATGTGGCATCAGATGCCGAGCCATACACCTGTGCACCATAGTCTTGCTTCGATTGAATAAGGGACTTATACACCATTAATAAAGATTTTCTGTCGGCACCCCATGTAGTACCCGCTAGGTACTTGAGGACATTTACCGATTTATCACAATGAGCAAGCAAATTATTAACATGAATTTTGAAGTTCAAACGACAATCAAAATGTATTCCCAAAAACTTTACAGAATTTTGAAAAGGTACCGCCTGATTATCCAAAGTTAAGGACAAATTAGGTATGTTACGATTAGTGAAGACAACAATGGCACACTTAGGGACGGAAAACTTAAATCCCCACTGCAAGGCCTATTGGTGGACAGAATCAAGGGCTGCTTGAATCTGCCCAG
This sequence comes from Coenobita brevimanus, assembly GCF_032717465.1. Classification (NCBI taxonomy): domain Eukaryota; kingdom Metazoa; phylum Arthropoda; class Malacostraca; order Decapoda; family Coenobitidae; genus Coenobita; species Coenobita brevimanus. The sequence goes on from NC_137013.1 coordinate 13,185,265, forward strand.
CCGAAAATTGTGCATTATGGGAAGAGTGCCATATTGCACAATCGTCAGAGCAGAGCGAGTATTTAAGATTCCTCGGGATGGGAGCTGATGAGAGAATATCATTGATCATAATACTAAATAAGGTTGAACTAAGAACACTTCCCTGCGGCACTCCGTTTTCCTGGATAAATATATCCGATGTTATGTTACGGGGCAATTTGACACAGAAAGTTCTGTCTCTTAGAAATTTGAAATAAAAATAGGCAAATTACCTCTTAAACCATAAGCATAGAGCTTCATTAGTATACCGTGTCGCCATGTCATGTCATAGGCTTTATGGATGTCCAAGAACACCCCTATCATGAATTCTTTATTGGAAAATGCCTCTACAATACAATGCTCCAAATTCATTAAATGATCTAGTGAACTTCTGTATTTACGGAAGCCACATTGTTGATCATTTAACAAATTCTTTGACTCTAAAAGAATAAGAAGCCTATTATTAACCATGTGTTCCATGACCTTACATAGACAAGAAGTCAACACAATAGGACGAAATGAAGTGGGGTTCATAAGACGACCAGCCTCTTTGGGTATCAGTATGATGTGCGCAAAGTGCCATGAGTTTGGGAACGTTTGAGACGCCCAAATCTCATTGTACAATGCTAACATCTTAATCAGGTTGTCCTGATTAAGATGCTGGATCATACCGTACGTGATGGTGTCTGGTCCAGGGCTGGTGTCTTTACAGGATTTAAGGGCAAGGAGCAGTTCATCTAGCATAAACTCTTGGTATTATGGGGGGTCAACGTCTTCTGTGGCAAAGTCTATTGATTGTAGCTCAGCTGTGCGTTTATGATGCTGGAAATGCTGGTCATAATTGGCTGAGCTACTTACATGGGAAAAACTCCTGGCGAGGATGTTAGCAACGTCCACGGGCTCGTCATAGATGGTGTTATTCACCTGCAGGGTGGTGATAGGGAAGTATGGGCCTTTATTATTTAATATTCTTATGGTGGAACAGACTTTACTTAATGATGTTGTACGAGTCACCGTGGACACAAAGGACCTCCAGGAGTCACGTTTGGCCCTTCTTATTATTCTCCTTGCTTCAGCCCGTGCCTGTTTGTATGCAATAAAATTTTCCTCAGTGGGCTGACTTTCAAAAATCCTGTATCTCCTATTGTGTCTTCTTAATGCTTGACAGCAATCCGGCGTCCACCAATGTGCTCTATGATTCGCATGGACTGTAGAAGTCTTGGGAATAGCTGCCTCAGCTGTGTGTAACATGGAAGTAGTTACATTTTCGACCTTAACATCTATGGTCTCCCCAGATATATCTAAATTGGCGATCCTTGAGAAGGATCCCCAATCTGCTTTCTTATAGTTAAATTTTGGAGGTGGAGGGTCCGAAACAATGCCGCGTGTATAAGAAAGACAGATGGGTAAATGATCACTTCCTAAGGAGTCGTCATAAGGGTCCCATGAGAAATCTTGATGTATACCAGGGGAGGCCAAAGATAAGTCAATGGCCGAAAAGTTACCAGTACAATCATCTACACGAGTCACTCTACCATCATTCAGAAGACAGAGGTTGGATTGTAGTATTAGGTTGGCTACTTGCTCCCCATGACCATCAATCCTCAAGCTACCCCATTGATAGTGATGGGCATTGAAGCCGCCTAACACTAACTAATTTCCAGGCAGATGTTCAAATAGTGAATTTAAAGCATCACTATCAATGAGGCCATGTGAAAGGCAGTACAGAGAGCAAATAGACAGGTTACTGTTATTAAATTTTACTCTGTATGCAACAGCTTCCAGGGCAGAATTTTGAATCATTTCCGTTTGTGGGCGTGAGTTGTGTGTGTATATGGCAACTCCGTGATCTTTATATCTTCTATACAAATGGTAGTGTTTGAACTGTGGAGGATCAGGATGATCCTCCAGGCGCTCTCCTGTAAACAAACAACATCTGGCCTGTGTATTGAAAGCAAGATTGCTATATTTTGTAACTTATTCCCAACACCTCTACAATTCCACTGTAATATAGTGAATGTGGAGGTTTAAGATTTACGAGGGTGGCCAGTGCTCTTAGTCTTTTTTTGTCACCTGCCAGCAGGCGAGCGACTACTGGGGGACCTATCCCGGTCCTTGGACGCGGAAACCTCCATTTTGTCATCAATAACGAGGGTCCCAGATTCCACCGAGGAAGAGCTACCTTTTCTCTCCCTCGCTGGGCCAGGAGCAGGTAAGACATGAGGTCATGACTTGGTAAGGGTGGTCATATTACTCTTACTAGAGTTGTCAGGCTTCTGTTTAGGCTTGACTGACTGAGAGGCAGCAGCAGCCTGAGAGTAAGAAGTTGCAGTGGGGATGTCAGTCTGAGAGGTGGATTGAACAGGAGGCTGAGATGGAGAGGTAGAGTGTGTGGCAAGAGGAACCGGTTCAGGTTCAGTCTGTGTTTCAACAGAGCACATCACGGGAAGGGACATCACCGCCAAAGCATAGGACCTATTCGGTGTGGGAGTTGCATGCAACTCCCTCACCTTTTTCCTTGCTTCATAGTAGCAGATACCTTCTGTCGCCTTCACCGCGCAGACCTCTTTCTCCTCCTTCCACTTGGGACAATCCATAGAGGAAGTGGAGTGAGCACCCTTGCAATGTAAGCAACATTTAGTCTCGGATGTGCAGTGTTCAACTTCGTGACCCTGTGTTGCACATTTGCTACACACTGGTTGCAAAGCCCGACAAGTCATATCTGTGTGTCCATAGAGCTGACAATTCAAACATCTAAGAGGGTTAGGCATTTAAGGTCTTACATTAAGTGTTTCATAACCAACTGTAATCCGTGAAGGGAGTACAACCTTGCCAAAAGTCAGTACAATTGTTCCAGTCTTCTTCCTTACGCCTTCCGTGAATCTGGTGATAAACCGTGCATCAGTGACATCTTGCGTAGCTAGTCCACGTATGATGTCGTTCTCCTCCATAACCATGAGATCCCTGCAAGTGATAACTCCCTTGCAGGAATTAATGGAAACCGGGATCTTCGACTCGACGTCATGACAATGAAACTTGCACAGCTTTAACAAGTCCTTTACCTGAGAGGAGTTGAAAGTTTTTAACAAGGAGGTCTCCATTTCCAAGTTTTTTTACTTGTTCCACCTCTCCTGCACAGTGGCCAATCACCTTCTTGACAATGAAGGGATTGAGTCTGGACAGGGGAGTGGAACCTAGAGCATGAATCAATACGTAGGTCGGATTTCCTATACGAACTTCAAGTGGGACTCGAGTCTGGCGTCCGTCAGTCTGGGGGAGGTCAGTCACGTCAAACCTACTGTCGGCAGGACCACCTCCCCCCCGGAAAGGGGGGGAGGCAGCAGGGGCGTCCGCCATAGTAACCACTTCCCCGTGAGGGGGAAGTGGGAAGAGAGAGAAAAACGAGCACGGGACAAAGCACCCAGGGAAGACACACCTAGTCTGAGATTCCCCTCTCAAACCACTCTCGGGAGGACGTGCCTGTGTTTAGCTCACACCCCAGAGCGATCATTGGGGGGTACACTCCAGAGGTGAGTAAGCAATCTCAGTAAGTAAATATAGACACCTACTATATCTGTTAAGGACAGGGAGGAATATTAGAACTAGCTAACCTAACTTTTATTTCGCTAATTACAAAATTAATGCCAGTGAGGCAGCCCTGAAAGCTAGAGGAGAGCCAGCAAAACTCGTCCGTACTCCCAACGACCATGCATCAAAAGTCCGTGGCCAGAAGAACGCTCCCAAAGTTTATTACCCTGGCAGGGTGCGAACCCTCGTTCTTCAGTGTATGAAAATGCACACTTTACCACAGAGGCTCATATATATATATATATATATATATATATATATATATATATACCCGGTAAATAGTTCATGCATGTATACAAACTCAGTATTAACCACAGAGTTGATAATAGATTTCAAACGCTTGTCTAACATTGACGGTGTTGGCAAGAGGTAAGGAGAAATTAAACACCAACCTTTTGACTAGCAATTACATTGCTAGCCATACTTAAGGAAAGGATTTTGACCAACGTCTGTCTAATGTTATTCTATGATACCGTATATTAGACAACAAACTTTGCCTAATAAAGCATAGCAGTTGACCTATTGCTTGTCTACTTTGTTGCAGGAAAGTCCAGAAATTTTCCTATTATTTCAAGTTTAACAACTCACAACAAGTTTGCGATCAAACATTTGTCCAATACTTTATATTTCATTCATTTAGATGTCCGACTCTGGGCAAAAGCTTCATAGCCCGCTCCCAAGGCACTGTTGTCCTCCTGCATACTTTACACCACTTCCACATGTCACCATTTCGGCACAACACCCACTGTCAGTACTAAATACATGCTAGAACTGTCTCAAGCAGGACTAGTGTATTCTAATTGGCCTTCCTTTTTCTTTTTTTCCTTACAAGTCGGCGTGTGTTCTGGTACAGTATGTAAGTAAAGTCTGCTTAAATGAAATTCAGATTCTTAAACTGTTCTCTGCCCCAACCGGGATTCGAGCCAGGGTCCATTAGGACTGCAGGCCACCTCTCTACTGAGTGCTAAGTGTAGAGCGTTTTTTTTTACTTTATGTGTGCGGAGGTATATGCGGAGGGGTTGTATACAAACAAATGTGTTTGCAGATGACTAGGCCTATTAGTTGAAGCCAGGAATCCAGGGTTTGAATATGTGAACAACTGTGTAGTGCATTTCACTTAACCAGCCGTTAATAGTGTTCCCACCTTCCTGCTATCTCATTCCTTGCAGTGTTATTATATCCAACATAATTTTATTCTTTTTGCATAACTTGAGCCAAATTTCCAAGGGTAGTATAGTACCTAGCATACCAAGTAATTTTGCGTAATTACAGCATAATTATGGCACATTTACCATAAATCTGTAATAATTTAAAAAGGAAGAAGTAACTGGATACTGTGAATAAGACCCCTATGTGCTGGCTGAAGTGTATAGCTGTCACAATTCAGGGTGCGGAGCACCACAGGCAGATGGGATATGCAGCACTTTCCCGCCACCCTTTGAACTCGCGACCATTTTCTATGACACCCATAGGGTAGGTAGACCCCAGGGACCCCACGGATCCGCGGCTCAGTGTGTACACGACACTGGTAGAGTGAGGAGTCAAGTCTTCATCATCGTCGTCGTCTGATTCCATCCCACTGCACGCAGGGCTGATTGCATCATTGACCCCCACGAAAGTTCTGCCCTTAGTGCTGGGGAAAGGGCTAAGTGACAGTGCCATCGGTCGTGCTTTGGACGACACCGTGTCCTCACTGACATTTAGTGAGAGCATGTCCTCGGAGGAGAGAAGGAGTTACCATGAAGAAAGTGATCTCTCTTGCCCTCTGACTCCTCCCTGCTCTCAGACACCTGAAAAGGCTCTCAAACTCCTGCAGGAGGAGGGCAGAGCCTTCGGGAGTGACGAGTTCCCTGAGGAGGAGGACGTAGACGACCCAACACACCGGGCAGCTGAGCGTGGAGTTTGCGGTCATCTGTGCATGTGAAATAAACGCTGATGAGCCATTTCACCGCCACTCTCACCGCCTGCTCATCATCGTCTTGCCCTCGAACATCCACCTTCACCTCAACTGAGTAATTCAAGGGCAGAATCACCACAACCGGGCCCTTCAGGAGTGGCATTTTCCACACAGACTCAACATGGTGTTACTTAGCAGCAAGAGTCTCCCCAGGGAAGGCCTGTATCAGGTGAGTCATCACCCCTTTACTCCCCCACCTCCCACATTTCTCCCTCTCCTGCTTCACCCCCTGCCCATGGACGTGCACGTGAGCGTGCACGCAGGCGTGCATACATGCGGAAAAAACGTCCTGCACATGGCAAAAGGCCCCCTTTACCAGGTGTGGGTGGAGTGGATACCTTTGTGTGTGAGGATGGAGCAGGATTTGAGCCAACTGTGCCAGTGTTTGATGATGAAGGAACAGGTGTTCAGGAGGATGAGCTTCCCCCCAGGCCCTGGACTATTAGTATTATTTTCAGGGTGATATTCATGACTGCAGTTATGCAATACCTAGTGGAAGAAAGAAATTTCCTCCAGGCTATGTGTGTGTGGTGGTTGGACATGGCTGTCAGTGAAAACACGCACTTGAGGGACTGGCAACCAGTGGAGGTGGGGGAGTTGTTTGTGTGGCTAGCCCTTACCACATTGATGACGCTCGTAAGAAAACATGTTCCATGACTATTGGTCGGTAGATGAACTCGTAGGCACACCTGTCTTTGGTAAGTATATGACCTGTGAGAGGTACACCCTGGGAAAGTTCCGCCTTATACACCTGCCTGCCAGTTCGGACCTTTATGTGTGAGACAACGACTAGTAAAGCAATAGCCAGACACTCAAATGTCTGGTACCAGTGTGTGGGAGGGGAGAGGTTAAGGGAGGAGGAAAACATGGGGGAGCTGATAGTTCCTACCGCTCCCTCTTCCATCCCCATCCTTCTCAAACATTTACCAGATACATGAATGTTGGCTACTGCTTCGCTTAACACTTGTCTCACATTTACTATTTCGAAGTGGTCAGCAAGTTTATATTGCAGAACTTTCCCCTGCCGTACAGTTGCCGACATATGAAACGAGGACACCTAGCCCAGAAACGTGGTGATAGGGTGCTCGCCGGACTTGGTAACAATGTCGTGCAGACATAAATCTTTATCAAGGGGCTCACTCGTCAGACGGATCGAAACAAATCTCGAGATTTGTCAAGATAGAGTGCTTATATGCTTACAATGCCATGTTACGTGTATGCTTGCCTACTGAAATGCTATAAAGTGAATATATGTCATAATATGGTATGGACAATGGTTACATGAAATTACAAATACCTGATATGTCTTTCAGTTGTTGATTCTATTCTTATTGTAAAAAGTAGTACCATTCAGTTCATTCTGTTCTTATTGTAAAAAGTAGTACTATTCAGGAGTGCATTGTTGATGTGCTGCACATGACAGTAAGACATTGTCACAGGACTTTATAAATGGCTTTCTAGCACCATTTTTTTTTTTTTTATAGATGTTATGCCATGGATAGGTGATTTCTTATGGAGAGAGAGAGAGAGAGAGAGAGAGAGAGAGAGAGAGAGAGAGAGAGAGCTTGGGGAGGTGAAAAGATGAGCACTGTAACTCAGAATCGTGTTGGGTACGACAATGGATTAGAATCATGGTGAATGTTATTTACAATTTGAGAATGCAATTCGGTACGGTATTAGTTTATTGTTAAAAACAGTCCAAACCTTGACCACTGAAAGCGTGTGCAGTGACAGTTTAGCCATGTTTACAGGACATGAGAACATTTGTGGTTAATCACTAACTGGCAGCTGGAGGAGGAGGATGGGGGAGCTGCGGGCCGAAGATGGGGTAGACTTGATCCTGATCCCCCCTTCCCTCTGTCCAGGGTAGAGAGGGGAAAGTAGGAATAACCCCTGAGCACAAATTAGTACGCGTGTGTTCATATTTGATTTCAATGCACTTATATGTTAATGTGCATTTTAATTTTGTTCAGATATACATTTTCTGTATTACACTGCGAGGATAAGCATACACCATGTCACGAGAAGTTCTCATTAAACAACACTTTAATTATTTACAAATACAATGTTGCAAATGATACATTTTCAGCAAGGCACTCCAAAAAATATCCTTTTTCAAATTCACCCACACTGTACTAAATGTAATTTGTTAACAAGAAATGTATGTAAAGAATCCTTACTTTAAATGGATAACATAATACAGAAACAAAATGTGGTTAATCTTTACGGCGTATACAGAAAGTTTCCAACCCTGGATCAGCAACCGTGCCCAACTAACGCTATTAGCAACCACCGGCCACATGTGGCCAGATTTGGGAATTAAAAAAAAAACATACTTACATGCATTGCATTTTTATGAAAATTTTATCACATGTAGAGTAAAGACTAATGTAAATCTTGGCACACACAAAAAGAAAAAGTATGGAATTTTTTTTATAGTAATTTTTTTTTTTTCTAAAGGCACTAAAAACCTGTCAAAATTACACTTATTGTTACATATTTGGCTATAACTTTGGTTGCAACCTTCTCAAGGATTTCCGACAAGGCATACGTTGATTCCAGACATCCCCCTTGATGGTCCTGTTAATGCCTAGAAAAAAATACCAAAACATTAAAACATACCATTAAAAACACCATATCACCGTTGTTTGCAACCATGGCCACATGTGGCCTTTTTCACTATAATAGAGAAATAAAAAACACGAGCAACGCAGACGCACCTTGAATCGAAAGTACAACGCAAGAGGAGAGGCAACCCAGATGGTGAGCTGAATTCTCAAAATGGGGCCATGGCACCAAGCTTTTAAACTTTGTCTGGCCAGATGTGGCTAATGGTTGCTGATCCGGGGTTTACAAGCCACAGGCCTAAATCCAATCTGTGTATCAGTAACCACTCCAACCCTCTGGATTGTCAATAACAGCCTGCAGTCGTTCAGACATAATCGCTACATGCCTGTGGACTAAGCGAGGATTGCCCCAAAACAAGCACCACTGTTCCATGGTGTGCTATGCCAGTTGTTCGGACGTCCTTTCCTTTCCTGGCTCCCATGAGTTCACCATATTAGCCCATAGGTTTTCAATTGCATTCACATCACAGTCCTTACTGGGCCATTACAGCAACTCCAGGTTGGGCTGGTTCACAAACCACTGCTGGATGACACGGGCTGTGTGTATTGGACACCTATTGTGAACAAAGAGAATGAGACCAGTGAAAGGGTAGTTCTTTTCTTGGAGGAAAGGCAGAAGGTGTTCCCCTAATATTACAATGTATTTAGCTGCAGTGAATTGTCCTTCGATGTGGATGGGGACACCTGCATCATGGAGGCGGATCCAGGCCCACACGCTCCGTTCCTCTTCATATATATGTTCCCGAGAATACCTGGAAATATGTAATATGGTTATGGACTGTTCTGCACTATAAGAATTGATAATTCTTATATTAGCTTTCCTGGTGACATGACAAACTCTATCTAATAACGTGATAACCAAGCAGTTGTGGGCCTAGCACCACTATTAGTATCGTTGATAAGTAGGGAACCTACGTTCATAACCCCTTTAGAGGGCAAACGGCCAAATATGGCGAAGGAAGGGATGTGAAAGTTTCGAACCAATGAGCATGCGATTCTGTAGTAGGTTGCGTGTGTGGAAGTGGGCTTATCACATGTGTGTGTGTGTGTGTGTGTGTGTGTGTGTGTGTATGTGTGTGTGTGTGTGTGTTCTTACCTAATTATTCTTACCTAATTGTATCTTTACAGGAATGAGTCAAGCTCGTACTGTCCCGTGTCTTAAACCATATTTATCGTACATATCCTTAAATTTGTGAAATGTTTTGTTACAATATTTCATTCGGTAGAGCATTCCATTCATCAATTGCTCTGTTTGGGAAACTGAATTTCCTTACGTCTTTATCACCTCTCTTCTTATGCAGTTTTTTGCAGTGTCCTCTTGCTGATGCTTCTCCATATGTTAAGTAATCATTTATGTCTATTTTCTCCTTCCCTGATATGCACTTATATAGCATTATCATGTCACCTCTTTTCCTTCTCTCCTGTAGTGTTGGTAGATTCAGTTTATTTAGTCTTTCTTCGTAGCTTAGGTCCCTTAAGCTTGGTATCCAGCTTATAGCGGCCCTTTGAACTTTTTCAATCTTGTCTATGTGCTTTTTGAGATGAGGAGTCCAGACTACTGATGCATATTCCAGGGTTGGTCTAATGAATGATGTTATTATCCTTCTTAGCATGTCTTCATTTATGTATGTGAATGCTATTCTCATATTTGCAAGCAGTGTATACATGTTCCGTACCTTCTCACTGATGTGGTCAGCCGGAGATAGTCTGTTATTGATAATCACACCTAGGTCTCTCTCTCTTTCTGATGTGTATATGGTTTTATTTCCTAACTTGTAATCCCAATCAGGTCTTTTTCCACTTTTACCAAACTTGAATACATGACACTTGTCCACATTGAATTCCATTTGCCATGTATTACTCCATTCATGAAGTTTATTTAATTCTTCTTGTAGCTCATTACAAGAGTCTGTGTTAGTAATTCTCCTTTGTATTTTTGCATCATCTGCAAACATATTCAGATAGCTCTCATTTCCAGTGTTACTATTTATATCATTTATATACCCTAAAAACATGATTGGTGCCAGCACTGAACCCTGTGGTACTCCACTAGTCACTTCTTTCCATGATGAGTAGTTTCCTCTTAGTACTGTTCTCATTTCTCTTTTTATGAGAAAGTCTTGCATCCAACAAAACAGTTTGCCTCGAATTCCTCCTTGATGGTACAGTTTCCATAGAAGTCTTTGGTGTGGTACTGTGTCAAAAGCTTTCTTGAAATCTAAATAGATACTGTCCACCCATCCTTCCCTTTCCTGTATTATGTTTGTTACTCTGTCATAATAGCTCAACAGATTAGTAACACATGATTTTCCTTTTCTGAAACCAAACTGTCTTTCTGTTATCATATTGTGTTCTTCTAGATGATTTACCCAAGCTTTTCTTATAAGCTTTTCTAATACCTTGCTTACAACACTGGTCAGTGATACTGGTCGGTAGTTGAGTGCATTTTGTCTATTTCCTTTCTTGAATAAGGGGACAGTATTTGCATTTTTCCAAATATCAGGTAGTTTACCTTGACTCAAGGATTTCTTGAAAATTAAAAATAATGGTTTACTTAACTCCTTTGCACATTCTCATAATACCCAACATGAAATTTCATCAGGACCACTTGCTTTTCCTCTGTCTAATCTACTTAACTCCTCCTGTATTACTTTTTCTGCTATTTGTATATCTGGTAGTATGTGTGGACATGCATGTTCCACATAGTCCTTTTCAAAATTTTTTTCTTCTGTGAAAACTAATTGGAAATTCTTTTTTACTGCTTCACAAATATCTTTCTCTTGTGTATAAGTGATTCCCTCGTCCGTAATGGATTGTATTATATCTTTTACTTTGGTTTTCCTTCTGATATAGCTGTAAAACAGCTTTGGTTGATCACTACTTTTATTTATTTTATCCTCCTCAAACTGTTTTTGGGCTTCCCTCCTTATTCTTGTATAATTGTTTCTTGCCTGTTTGTAATTATTATACGCCCTTTCACTATTGTGTCTTCTGCATCTGTTCCACAACAAATCTCTTCTTTCTTTTGATTTTTTACATTCTGTATTGAACCATTTCTGTATTTTCTTATCTGCTTCTTTGTGCTGTGGGATGTACTTCTGGACTCCTATTTCATAAAATTCACAGAATTTTTTATATACAGCATTTAAAACTTGTCCTCTAAGCTCATTTTCCCAATCAACTTCTAAGAAATACTTCATTAGGTTTTGATAATTTCCCTTTTTATAGTTTAGGCTCTTTTTGTAACTGTCATTGCTGTTTACTATGTCATATGCTATCCTGAAGTTATAATTTAATACTGCATGATCGCTTTTGCCGAGTGGAGGGTGATAATTATATTAAACTGTCAATATCATTTTCTTGCCTAGTAAATATTAGATCTAGCACTGAAGGTACATCGTCCTTTTTTTCTGGTGGTTTCCCTCACATGTTGCGTTAGGAAAAACTCTTGCACGAGATCCAGGAGCTTTTGGTCCCAACAGCTTTCTTGGCTAATTATATCTAGAGTTTTCCAATTTATATTTGTACTGAAATCCCCAGTTAGTATAATTCTTTCCGATTTCTCTTCCATTTTATGTGGTAATGATCTTAAACTCTGTATTGTACTCTCTGCCAGGTCCTCATATTCGTCTCTTTGCCGTGTGTTTGATCTGGGTGGCATGTACAAATTGGCTACAATTACTATACCTTCAGATGTGTTGATCTCTACTGCAATCAGTTCTACTTGTGATGGTATATCTAGTTTTATTTCATTGACTTTTAGATTTTTCTTAGTTAATATTATAATTCCTCCTCCTTTTTTTAAATTTCTGTCTCTTCTCAATATATTGTATTCCTCTAAGTTTAGTATGTCATTGGATATCCTTGGTGTTAATTTTGTTTCAGTTAGGCATATTATTTGTGGTTCATTTTCTCTGACATAATCATTCATCTCTAGTAATTTAGATACCATTCCATCAACATTTGAGTACATCAACTTTATCATCTTGTTTATATACTTGTCATGACATGGTTCTACTACCTTACTCCTTTTTATTCCATCCTGTTTGTGTACCACTTTCGTACCTGCAATCTATTACTTTGTAAAAAAATTTCTTCTCTTCTGATCTTCCCTCATTTTTTGTTTTTGTGTCCTCCCTCTTCTCTTTCAGTAATTCCAGCTCCTCTTGTGTTAGGCATCTTTTTATCCATGCATTTTTGAACTCCTCTTTTTCCATCAGATTCTTTGCATTTTTTAGTATCTCTTCCACAGTGTTTACACTCTGGAAAGTCACCTTTGGAGGTCTTGTCTTGCTTTTCTTGTATTTCCCTAACCTTTTGTGTTCCTCTATGTCTTTACTACAGATTTCCTCTGATACTTCTTTCAGTAAGCTCATTACATTTGCCATCTCCTTTTTGTCTCTTGTGATCTTGTTTTTTACTTCTTCCTCTTCTATACCAGTGATTACTATAGATTTGTTTATATCTACTGAATCTCTAACTAACTTTGGATTGTTTTGGCTTATTCTTTTCACTTCCTTTTTAATGCTTTTTTCCTCCACCCTTGTTTCTAAGTCTTTCTTTACTTTCACCATTTCAGCATACGTGGTTTCCACATCATTTTTGTAGCTTTGCACAGCTTCATTCACCTGTGTTATCTTCTCCTCAATATCACTGCTCTGGTCTATAAGACTGCTTACTTGCCTAATTGTCTCTGTGTCATTTTTTAACTCTTCCATAACACTCTCGTGATTGACTACTGTACTTGCCATTTCACTCATTTTCTTCCTAAGTGTACTCAGTTCCACTGTTAGTTCACTGATGGTTGTGTCTTTATTATTGGCCTCCCTTCCTAGTTTTTCTTTCTTCCTTTTGCAAGTGCATCTGCTTCTTTATTTCATCAATTTCATTTTTGAAAGCCATTTCTAGTTTGTGTACACATTCAACCAGTCTATTGTGTGTGTGTGTGTGCGTGTGTGTGTGTGTGTGTGTGTGTTGTTGTTGTTGTTGTTGTTGTAGCATGGCTGAGACAGACGACAAATGAGAAACTATGATGAAGAGCAGATACTGACGATGGAGTGCTCAAGCAAGTGATTTACAGGTAAGACTCCAAGAATGAAAATATGCTGAAACCATGATTATGAGGCAATTAATATAAGCCACTTATCGTGCGTAGCTAAGAACTTTCCATTTCCATAATTACAGTGGATCATTTTATATTGAACAGTGTTCATTGTTTTTAATAATCTATTTTCATTGACAACTATAAAATATTGTTTTATATCATATGGAAATAGTCCTAACGATGCTGCCCCAATTTGTTATTCGCATTCCATTAATTGTTATCACCACAGTTCGATAAGATAGTATTTTTCTTACCTGGTGTTATTTCTCCTCCAACAATGAATCTTGCCACGAGAAGTTGATCGGAAGGTCTTCCCATCCGTGAAGACCACCCATCCCCAGAAATCAAGGTCTTTATCCACATGCTTTTGGGCATGGTGCTGCTCTGTCAGGAGTTGCTTTCCGGCAGGTGTACAGTGGTGAATCCCTTGGTCAAGAGGGCGTCGTTGAACAATGCGGGCTGACACGTCTAAATGTGGCTCTTTCTGTACAGTGACTGCATTGGTGAAAGGATTGTGAAGGACAGCTTGTTGTATTCTATGGTATTCTTTGGGTGTAGTTTTGCGACCTGGTGTTCCACGTGCACGGTTTCGGTGACCACCACTTTCTGCCCATCTTTCCACTGTTGATTTTGATATTCCCAGTTGGTGAGCTATATCTCATGTGGATAATCTACCTTCTCGTAAACCTACAATACTTCCTCAGGGACCTATATGTTCTTGTTGCCTGTTCATGGTGGCTCGTGGGGGTAACTATGCCTACACCTGAGAGTGTACCTCAGACATGGCATCAACTTGGAAAGTTTGGTAACACAGCACAGAAAGCATATGAGCACTCTTATCTCGATAAATCTCGAGATTTCTTTCGATCCATCAGAAGAGTTCACCACAGCAGAATACATTGAAATATTAGAAGAACACTTTCTGCCGTCCCTCCAAGAAAAGAACTACCTTTTCACTGGTCCCATTCTCTTTGTCCACGATAGATGTCCAATATATACAGCCCGTGTCGTCCAGCAGTGGTTTGCGAACCAGCTCAACCTGGATTTGCTGTAATGGCTCAGTAAGGACTATGAAGTAAATCCAATTGAAAACCCATGGGCTAATATGGTGAACTTATGGGAACCAGGAAAGGAAAGGACGTCCGAACAACTGGTGCAACACACCATGGAACAGTGGCGCTTGTTTCAGGGCAATCCTCGCTTAGTCTACAGGCATGTAGCGAATATGTCTGAACGATTGCAGGCTGTTATCGACAATGCAGGGGGTTGGAGTGGTTACTGATACACAGATTGGATTTAGGCCTGTGGTCTCTAATTAACGGAAACTTTCTGTATACACTGTAAAGATTAACCACATTTTGTTTGTGTATTATGTTATCCATTAAAAGTAATGATTCTTTACATACATTCCATGTTAATAAATTACATTTAATACAGTGTGGATGTATTTGAAAAAGGATATTTTTTGGAGTGCCTTGCTGAAAATGTATCATTTGCAACACTGTATTTGTAAATAATTAAAGGGTTGTTTAATGAGAACTTCTCATCACATGGTGTATGCTTATCTCGCAGTGTAATACAGATAATGTATAACTGAACATAATTGAAATGCACATTAACATATAAGTCCATTTAAAGCAAATTTGAACACACGCGTACTAATTTGTGCTCAGGGGTTACTCCTACCTTCCCCTCTCTACCCTGGACAGAGGGAAGGGGGGATCAGGATCAAGTCTACCCCACCTTCGGCCCCCAACTCCTCCACACTCCTCCTCTAGCTGCCAGTTAGTGATTAACCACAAATGTTCTCATGTCCTGTAAACATGACTAAACTGTCACTGCACACGCTCTCAGCGGTCAAGGTTTGGACTGTATTTAACCATAAACTAATACCGTACCGAACTGCATTCTCAAATTGTAAATAGCATTCACCATGATTCTAATCCACTGTCGTGCCCAACACGTTCTGGGTTGCAGCGCTCATCTTTTCACCTCCCCCAGCTCTCTCTCTCTCTCTCTCTGTAATAAATCAACTATCAATGGCATAACGTCTGTCATAAAAAAATAGGTGCTAGAATGCCATTAATAAAGTCCTGTGACAATGTCTTACCGCCATGTGCACCACGTCAACAATCCACTCCTGAATAGTACTACTTTTCACAGTATGAATAGAATCAACAACTTAAAGACATATCAGGTATTTGTAATTTCATGCTACCATTTTCCATACCACATTATGACATATATTCACTTTTTATCATTTCAGTAGGCAAGCATACACAACTGGATTGGTAACACGGCATAGTAAGCATATAAGCACTCTTGACAAATCTCGAGATTTGTTTCGATCCATCTGACGAGTGAGCCCCTTGATAAAGATTCATGTCTGCACGACATTGTTACTAAGTGCGGCGAGCACCCTACCACCACGTTTCTGGGCTAGGTGTCCTCGTTTCATACGTCGGCAACTGTACCTGGCCATCCAAAGGTTCCACCATTCCAGTAGAAATTATGGGCTTGCACCAAACGACAGGTTGCAGAAAATTAGACCCATTCTAACAGTGCTCAAGGAGTCATTTGCCAGGGTTTGTCATCCGTTTCAGAAAGTGATAACTGACGAGTCGCTAGTGTTATTCAGCGACAGGTTGGCATTTATTCAGTATCTACTATCCAAGCATCACTGCCTTGGGCTGAAATTTTCTGTCCTTTGCAACTGCAAAACTGGATATGTGCTCAATGTGATATTTTATTCGGCAACAGATGTTGATACACCTAGTGACAGTCCTCACGGTTTCTCAGCATCAGTCGTGAAAGTGCTGATGGAAAGGTATTTCAGCAGGCACTCTGTACACCGATATTTATTACATGGCCCCGGTATTGACTACGTATTTGCTTGAACACGATACTGGGTCCTATGGAACTGTTCAGACAAACAGAGAGAATTTCCCTGTATTCCCAGCAAATACTGAGAAAAGAACCTTTCCTACCAAGAAATGTGGGAACATGTTAAAACCCTTCTCTGGCACGACAAGAGGCGGGTTAACATGTTGCCAACAGTATGTAAGGGTGTGTGTAAGGAAACGGGAAAAACAGACTACAGGACCAGGGAACCTGTGTTGATGCCAGATACTGTCAACGATTATAAAATCGACATGTGGCTTGTTGATGAATTGGACATGGAAATTGGTGAGGTTGATTGCCTATGTAAGTTCTAAAGGTGGTAAAAGAAGGCGTTTTTACACCTTCTTGATATTGCCGTCCTGAACACTTTCATACTATTCAAGGAGCTCGTCAGGAAATGAGAGGTTGAGAGAGAGTTTGCACGCGAACTCCTTGAAAAGCATTCAACTGCACAGGTGCCAAATGCTAGGCGGGGGACAGTGCCTGCAGGGGACAGGCTAAGCTGTGCTGAGTATTTCCAGCAGCACAGGCTGGTAGAGACTGACCGTACCAAAGAAGGACGTCAGGCACACAGGCAGTGCCACATCTGTCACACGACCAAATGTTGTCCCCCAGCATGAAAAGAGACAGCCTACCAATGTGCAGAGTGCAAGGTTCCCCTATGCCCTAAATGTTGTTGTATCACTCTGAGCGTGATTACCAAGCAGGTGTTTGGAAAGTGCAAATAGTATACAGTTATGCACAAGTGATTTTTTTTTTTTGAACAACTGAAATATTAGATATTATAAGTGATTTCTAGTAAGTGCTATGATATAAGTTTTCTAATAGTTTTACAAGTGCAATGCAATAAATGTTACTGTTTATTGGTTACAGATGAAAAAAATATTGGAAATACCTTGAGTTAGCCTACCTGTTACATGAATGAAAGCCACTTATGAACAGGCCAGAAAGAAAATAACCTCGTTGGCTAAAACTAAATTTTTTCCTTCAATTCTCAGGAAAATAGTGCTGAATATATGAGCATAAGCGTACTTGTGATGTGAAGTACAAATAATGTATGTTGTGTATAACATTTGTAAGATTTTCACGATGCCTCTGATTAATTATTACAAATCAGTATGAATTATAGTACAAGTAATTACTTCATACTCAACCATACTGTGTGAAACAGCCACAGAAAAATAAAGAGCTATTTTTTTTTCCACTTAACTACGGGACATTGTGGCACTATGAAACGGATGGAAAACCCTTTGTGGAGCAGCATGGACAGGGTGATGACTCACCCTTATGACGGTGATTAAGGAAAAGTCGAGGATCGAGAGGAATATTACACAATCTGTCGAAGGACGCCAGCACAGTGTTACAATCACCACTCTGATCAGTGCTGCTAATGCTAACCGGCGAGTCCAAGGTCACAGCCA
>NC_137013.1:13207880-13227880 GCF_032717465.1 Coenobita brevimanus
CTGCCATACGCACCTCGCACGAGCTGATTAGCAGGAAGGGAAGGAAGTTCATTTCACCCACGAAAGCATCACGTGAACACAGAAGACTATCCTGTTATGCTTGTAAAAGGCAAAGAATATGTAAAATGATTCAAAACAGTGTAACAAACCTGAGCAAATAGGTAAAGATACCAAACAAAAATGAATTTTTCTTTTACTTTCATGTCTTTTTTGTTTATGCCTGTGTTCATTTATAATCGTAAACAGGGTGGTTGTGTGTGTTTTGCAAGAGAGGAAAAAGATGATATTTTCTGTCTGGATCGAGGTGATGGGTGTAACTATGTGTGTTTAGGTATGGCCACGAGTGAAAAAATCGTACATCCTCTCACCATAGCAGCAAGTGGCAAAGTGACAGTGAGAGATGAGGTGTGAGAGCGAGAAGGTCACTCTCATGTCCCAGGTGTTCGTTCACTTCCCGAAAGTTTTCATAGTTTTCTACAAGTTGCACTGCATCTAATGATCCAAACCAGCACAACAAACCTGAGCAAATAGGTAATAATACCAAGACCAAAATGTGTTTTACACTTATTATCATGTCTTTTTAGTTTGTGCCTGTATTAATTCATAATCATAAACAGGTAGTTGTCTGTGTTTTGCAAGAGAGGACAATGATGATATTTTCTGCCAGGCCCGAGATAATGGGTGTTGCTGTGTTTGTTTAGGCATGGCCAGGAGCAAAAAAATCGAAAAACCACTCATCACAGCAGCAGGCTCTGAACTGCTTAATGAGGTGTATGGGACTGTAGTGTAGGTCAGTCTGAAGACATTCAGAACATTCGTTCACTTCCCCAAAATTTTTACAGTTTTTTATAGGCTGCAGTCAAACGATGCCTGCGGCCATTTATCGGCTTAACGTCATTTCATGCCAGCGGCCATTGAGGGGTTAAGGTACCCAGACCCTACCTAGTCCCAACTTCCACCCTATACCTAATCTAGTTGTCCAGCACCTTTACTTTCTTTGTAGCGTTTTCCGGTTATTCAGGCATATTTAGACATCAAAACACACATAGGAATTTTGAAAATATTTTTTAACACCAAGAAAACCATGCAAAAAAATAAAAATAAACTTTCAAAACCAAAAAACACCCTAGCAATACACGAGTGTATGTACAGTACCCCTTCTAATGTTGGTAGTGTTTTCGGATCATTCTGCCATATTTAGACGTCAAAACACATAAACGGGTATCCAAAATTATTTTAATCACCAGGAAAACCATGGAAAAAAAAATACTGACAGCCAAAAAAATACCCTACCTATACAATACTGTTTGTACATTACCCCTCCTAATTTTGGCACTGGTTTCAGATCAGTCTGCCACATTTAGGCATCAAAAGACACATAAGAATATCCAAAGTAATCTAAACACCAAGAAAACAATGCCAAAAAAAAAAAAACTACCTATATGTACAGTACTCTTCCATTTTATTGCAGTGTTTTCCGGTCGCTCAGCCATATTGGGACATCAAGACACACATAGGAATATCCATATTAATGCTAAACACTAAAAGAACAATGTATAAACAACAAAAATCCACAAGAAAATGGAAGATGGTTGGAAAATCAGTTATCTTTGTGACACGATTGATAACTGTTCCCTGGACACACAGACACAAAAATCTATGGCCAAATATGCCACTGGATATTGGTCACATTGGTACAAATGGTATTCTTTCATCATCGCTGGTGTTTATACTATAAGATAGTCTAATAAAAACACAGAAAACTGATGAGTAAAATACCAAAACTGCAGTGAGAATAAATGGTGTTTAAGAGTAAAACTTACCATCATATAACTTCCCACCATCCTAGTGCAAAATTTTGCCCACATCTTACGAGAGTTAAGCATATAGATACAAAGTTTCATAAGCTTTCTCGTAGATTTCACAGCATTTTAATATGACAAATAGTATTTGAATAAATCGCCAAAAAAAAAAAAAAATCACTGGTCAGTGCTTTCAGAACGCTGGAGGGGAGGAATTGAGGGAGTGAGGGAGGAGCCAGGAGGCCTGGCTAGCAAGGTGGGGAGCATGGGAAGGTTTGGAGGAGGGACAGAAATGGGGGGGGGGGAGAAGCAAGGCTGTGGGCAGGATTTTCACCCTTCTGTCACAAGGCAAATGGGCACTTCCACCTGACTTGTGGCTTGTGGTCTGTCTTACATATGCCTTGGCCATTGGGAAATACAACTCCTGGTGACTGGGCAACTTTTGACATTCGTTGCAGAGGAGACTTGGCTTCACCTGACTTGTGGCTTGTGGTCTCTGTTAGATATGCAGTGATAGTTAGGAAAGACTATTCCTGGTTACCACACAACTGTGGACATTCCGTTATGGAGCATACAGACTTTTTGACACCACTTGTGAGTTATAGTCGGTATTACTCGGGTGCTGGAGGTTCGTAGGGAGTTATTGGACCAGCATGCAACTTTGACCAATCTGTAGACCAATCTGACATGGGTGGATGGATATTTTAGCTCACGTTGTGGATTATGGCCTATTTCCAGCGCACGGCTAGAGCCCAGCCATGATACGGTATCGAATATTTGAAAATGTCAACTGGCCAGCCAAAGTTCTTCGGGACTTTTACATCCGGAAAATAGCAAGCAAATTTGGTTAATGGTTTAATAGAGCCAAGGTCCAGTATCCTAATAATGAACAGGTCTGCATACTTCACATCTGGATAAATGAGGATTACTGTATTTAGCCTTCTCTTGGTTCAACTAAAATTGGTTGAAATAACAGCATGATCAGTTACTTTGAGTGACATTCAAAGGATAATTACTCATAAATTCTTGCATGATGTTTATAGTCCAGCAGCAGCCCTACATCATTATAAACCATATTTTGAAAGGGAATACGTCACCATTACTAAAATGTGTTATAATAATAGGCTAGAAGTATCTAAAAAGCAGTGTCTGGAATGAAAAAAAAAGTCATTTAACTTAAAGGAAAAATCGAAGTGGAACAGGCTATCTATGTTTCTGACAGATGAACTGATATATGGAGAAGTCATGAGGACAGCAGGTGACTATTGCTATCCAGCCATCACATAATGTGATGAACGCAATGGGCAAAGAAATATAATGATAACAAATGACAAATAACATGAAATGACCAGTTTTGTTTATGTGCAGTTATCTGTATCCAGTTTATAATGGTTATCAATGCCGATTTTTACACCTAAATTATTGTGTTTTTTAAATGCAGTAAAATGTCGTAGTATGTACTATTGTAGTGGTAATTATGATAATGTATAGTGAATTAGTTTATTTCACAATCCACATACTTTAATTCTGATTGGGAAAATAGACTTATGTTTTGCGTGAAGATGGCATACTTTGATCACTCCTTGAGCCAAATTTTGTTCAATTTACCATAGTTTCAGGTAGCTTACAGTATAGCACAATTCTTGATATGATATCTCGTAACACTCCTTGTTTCTGGGATGAAACTAACCCTATCGTTAGATGGAAAAAGGTGTTGCTGGTGATGAAGGCAATTTTGATGGAAAGGAGATCGAGGAGGGTGATTAGCTATGATGGAGACCACATTTCCTGCTTCCGCCTGCTACTCGTTGAGTTGAGAAAACAACCGACAACAGTCTGCTGTGGCCCAGATGAAGATCAGGAGAACTGTGGTTTGTTTTAATGTCAGGGCTGGGTACGTCTTCATCAAGCCCCAGGATACTGGCATTGATGTTTCCGTGCATCGCCAGGCTGTCACTAAACCAAACCCATGGCACCTCCAACACTCCCTTGAGGATGGCGAGACAGTAGAGTTTAGTCTCTCTGCGACTCTTAAGGGTCCTGAGGCAGGAGATGTCACTGGGCTGGGGGGCATAGACGTGCAGGGATTTGCCCATGCACGGTGGCATCTCGTGACCTGAGGTAACCAAGCTAAGGGTCTTGGGAGTCCTGGGGAGATAAGCACCATCATGGAAATGTGTATCGTGATGGCGAGGGCTTTTTGCGGGAATGGTAAGGGGGCTTTGTGCATTGGGTTGCCTCACCTTGTCATCCCCGAGTGCTTCACCCACTATGTACATTCTGCCCCTTGCTGCCGGGAGCATCAGGTCAGACAGCCACGACCTGCTGCCCCCCACACAACACTGCGGAAGTGGCCAAGGCTTGAGGCTTTCCTTCATAGAAAGACTGCCACACTGATCACCAACTTGTATCCGGACCTGATCAAGATTCAGATTGTTGCTGAAGTACACCATAGTCCTGTATCTGACTATAGTTCTGTAGGAAAGTTTGAGTAGTTAGAATTTTTGTTCATAAATGTTTAGTATGTGTCTTAGTAAGGATTTGTGACTTGGGTGGACATCCGTCATCAAGTAGGTTTACCGGCTATGACGTCATCAGTAATGGCGGCTGCTCGATCACGAAACCTGTCTTATCTCTGTTAATATTTTTACTATTTGCTTCATTTTTTTTTTATTTCCACAAAGTTAACCTTTGGGAAGTTAAAAGGAGATGTATAAGTGATGATCTTTACAAATACATCTTAAATAAATTTATTTAAGCGTATTAATTCTAATATTTTCATATTAGAGTTTAGAGATGAAAGTCAACACAATGGTCAGATATGTCTTGCAAAAAGGTAACCCATTTGATATGATTCCTAATCCATTGCACAATCTTATCACAAAAGAACTAGTTTCACAAGAGACTAAGAAACAGATTTTGAATGCTTTTCACACTGGAGGTGATTTGTATTCTACACAGCGCAAAGCAAGGTATGAAGATAAAACAACAAGGCTCTCAAGTACAATCCACAAAGACATGCTACCAGCATTTGATAGCAACAAAACACGACGTACAGGTCTCAAACAGACATCTGTGAAACAGAAGTCAACAACTTCAGCTCACCGTATGATACAACTAGCTCAAGCTCGTGGATATGACATGCAGGAGCTGTTCCGATTTGATCTATCTCATAGCTGCACACTATTTGATGAACAAGGGCTACATAAAAAGACACAAAAAAGTGCATTGTTAAATGAGCTGGAAACCTCTTATTGCAGCACCAACAGTGATCAATTGTTCCAGTCTGATGAGGAGACTTGCTACGTTGTGGATGTCATGAATTCCTTACGAAAAGTTATGACAAGTGAAAAGAAAACCTTTGGTGGAGCAGCTTCTGCTTTCTCTTCATATGTTCAAGGCATCACAAAGGACTGTGGCAGAGTCGATTATGTTTTTGACAGTTATCACAAGCTGTCACCAAAACAATCTGAGAGAGTATAAAGGCAGAGTACAGGAATTGTTATTGATATCAGTCACATTTCTGAAGAGGTGCCATTGCCTATCCAACTTAACAGTTTTGGGGGATCATCGAGAAACAAGCTGATGCTACAAGAGTTCACTGCCAATACACTAATATCTTCTTTGACTCAGACACCATGTGCTACTAACCACACATTTAGTGCTTTTTCCAATAATGAAGAACAGGAAATAACATTTAACTGTATATCAGTGCAAAATGGTAGGCAAGTAAAGCATCCAGAGATAAACTGTTTGTCAGTTGAGGAAGCTGACTTTAGAATGATGATTCATGCAAAACATGCATCCCAACATGGCTTTACAAAAATTGTTTTTGTTAGTGCTGATACTGATGTAATGGTATTAGCTTTGTTTCACTGGTCTTCTCTTCATCAACTTGGTGTACGAGAAATGTGGGTGCATACTGGAGTTGGCGATTCCACAAGGCTTTTGCCAGTTCATGTTATTCATAAAAACATGGGTCGAGCCTTATGCTCTCTGCTTCCCGCCATCCATGCATTATCTAGATCAGATTACACAAGTAAGGTTGGGACCAAGAAAGCAACTCTTAATATTGCAACAAGAACATATTTGGAAAATTTTGGAGCGTCTCATGATCCAGAAGATGTAGCCAAAAGCCTCCAGTCTGCAGAAGAATACTTAGTACAGTTATTACGAAAAGGATCACCTTGCAAATCTTTAGATGAACTCAGATTGTGGCTGTACCATCATGGAAATGACACAGGCATTGAAGACTTGCCACCCACAAGCAGAAGTGCCAAGGGACACTTGCTGAGGTCATACTTTTATACATATCTTCAACATCACTGCATTGGAAACATGTTTGCTCACTTAGATCCTTGTGAATTCGGTTTTGAAGTAGAAGAAAATGGCTTGGTACCACAAACCAATTTACAGAAATATCCCAGTGACTTTATTGGGGCATGTGGCTGTGTAAAATGTGCCAAATGCTCCTGTATTTGCAGGGAAAATGACGTTACCTGTTGCTCCTTTTGCAAGTGTAGGAGTGTAAAAGGATCTGATACAACTTGCAAAAACCCTTTTTGATAGCATATGCACATGCCTGTAAAACTATCACTATTTTGTAAATATCATTTTTTGTATAATTGTAAAGGGGTCTGAGACCACTTGCAAAAACCTTTTTTGATAACATATACACATGTCTGTAAAACAATCACTATTTGTAATATTATTTTTTGTATAATTAAAAAGAGGTCTGATACAACTTGGAAAACCCTTTTTGATAACATATACGCACATGTCTGTAAAACAATCACTATTTGTAGATATTATTTTTGTATAATCATATGATATCACTTTATGTACAATATTGAGAAGAACTGATGCATTACATATATATAAAAATAAAAAAAAATGTTCAAGACAGCAAGAGTTATAAATGCATTCTTATTTACCTTCTACATACTAATAACAACACACTGACCCAATTTCCAAGCAAATATTAAAAATATTAACAGAGATAAGACAGATTTCGTGATCGAGCAGCCGCCATTATTGATGACGTCATAGCCGGTAAACCTACTTGATGACGGATGTCCACCCAAGTCACAAATCCTTACTAAGACACATACTAAACATTTATGAACAAAAATTCTCACTACTCAAACTTTCCTACAGAACCATAGTCAGATCCTGGATTACCAGCCTCCGTCAGTGACTGAGGAGGGGCGGGACTCTTCTGACTCTGTCTCCATGGCTGAGGATGCGTCGACTGGCTCTTCGGCTGTGGAGGAGGTAAATGAGTCCTCCCCTCCCCAGGCAGAGGAGGACAGCCCATCTCATCTTCCTAACGTGTACACAAAGGATCAGCTAGATCTGACCTCCTACCGTCACCTCCTGAAACTTGACACCCACATCCAGTCGTACCAGCTTGGAGCCACGACTTTCTCCACCATGCATGATTTACAGTGGACGGCCAACCTGGATGAGGGGATTCCACTCAGTCTGATTGCCAGTGGGGAAGAGGTCCATCTAGTTGGTCTATGAGCATTTCATTTTATGCTGCCTACACGATTGACCACCTAGATTGGCCGTCTCGTGCCCGGCGAGTGAGCTGCTTCTGTGTTTGTCTATTAATCCTATTTGGTCTAATGCCCTACATACTGGCTTATGGCCATAAAGCCATTATTAAAAAATAAATAAAAAAAAGGATTTTGATGGTGATGGTATTAATAGGTGATTTGAATGGAGTCTGATTATTTTCCCGTTAAAGAGTATGTAGCCTGTTTTGATGTGTAGGGGGCCCAACAATAGGTCTTTGCTAGCCCTGGTTAGGACTTCCACCAGGAGGCGGGATGAAGGTGGAGGAGAAACTAGTTCACCACCTTAGTAGTAATATTGTCGTAGTAGTACAGCGTTAGTATATTAGTACTAGTACAGTAGTAGTATAGTACTAGTGTAGTAATAGTAGTATATTTATAGTATATTAACACTGTAGTAGTAGTATGGCGGTAGCTTAGTACTAATATAGCACCAGTAGTATATTTGTTGTATATCAGTAGTAGTACAGCAGTAGTATAGTAGGGGTACATCAGTAGTATAGGACTAGTATAGTAATAGTAGTAATAGAAGTTGCAATCCCAGGCTCATCTGAACGTTAACCCGGCAGACTGCAGGCCGAAGTTGTGGTTCTCCTGTAGTCTGTCATCCTTACATCTAGTGATAGTGATGGTTGTTAGTACTGTATAACATGACAGTAGAAATGATCCGGGTTAATAAGTGCCATCTCGACAAGGCATCCCAGCACCACTTTAAAAAATACCGTCACTCTTTCAGCATGATAAAATTTGACACACCGGACGAGAATTCTGAAAATGAACTGAGTTTATGTGCCTGGTTGGTGTCTCTGATCTGCTGAGCCATAGGTCCACATTCATAGTGGCACTGGAGGCTTCGTAACACCACTTACTAAGCAACTTGCTTTGCCTATTAATTATCACCGTGACGTTGCTTAGAGAGTTTGGTTATCATTATAGTTTCCATAAAAGTTATAAACGATGACTGAAGTGTAACACTGAGAAAAAAATCGCCATCTAATAAATGTTACGAAAGAATTCGAAGCCACTTGAATATGGTCCCCAGGTGCGAGTACTCCGTAGGCGTAGTGGGTAACTGGCAGCACTGCCATTTTGGCGTGGAAATCACAGTTTCTAGCACACTGAAACATCATTTGGCATAGTTCGCACATATATGAAGCTCTGCTAACTCTTTATATTGCGTTATTATTTAAACTAATGTGTGATTTTTAGCGGGCTGAATGCTTACTGAAACGAGACTGCTATACTGCATGCCATTTTCTTGAAACTGAATTAGATACTACGGGTCTGAGGATGTTTTTTAATGTAACAGTTTCAACCTACGGACAGACATAACAAACTATGAAACTTTTCTGAAGGGAAAATGCAATGAGCTCGTATCTACAGTTGAAATTCATTTCATGTAGCGGAATTTTTTTTTTTTTTTTTTTTAGGTTATTTCCATTACCTTATTGGCATTATTAAGACAATACAATACCTCACCATATTTTCCACAACATTTCATTGTGATTAGTACGTTAGTGTAGTGGTGTCTTTTTTTTTTTTTGTCATAGCTTCACATTAATGGTTGAGACATTTTCCCTGTTTACAGTATTGAAGTAGTATAAGTGAATAATAAAAACCTACGGCAACAATAGGCTGTGAAGCAGGATCATCGGTTTGAATGAAGGTAAAAGCCAGACCCTATGAAAAGCTTGGCTCCAGTTACAGGAGATTTCTGATAAAAATACAGTACTATATATAGTATAAAACGGCAGAACATTAAAAGAAAATGGTTGATAAGAGAACAAATACTAAAGATTGGTAGTAACGAGGGAATGATACACATTAGAATATCTACAAGGGAGGGATGTAGATGCAATAAAGAACATGATGCAACTCAGAGATATAATACTATAGTATAGTTCTTGGAAGTGGGCGTGTTTAGTTAGTTTTCAGTCAGTCCATTCTTAAAATGCTAATGGTGGTTGTCATTCTGTCAGAATGTGTAGGAAAATCCTAAGGTGTTAATATCGGATACGATGGATGCCAAGTAGACAAATAGCACTTTGATCCCGATATTATGTAGTGCATAATGCTTTGTTGTTTTGGGATCTTCTTTTAAGGATCATGTCCATTGCTATGATTTATTCGTTATACACGACATGAACCCAAGGGAGTTATACAATGGTATCTTTCTCAGTGTGTGTGTGTGTGTGTGTGTGTGTGTGTGTGTGTGTGTGTGTGTGTGTGTGTGTGTGTGTTGGATCAGCTGGTTGGATGGGTGGGTTAAATGAGGTTGAATTGGTGGGTTAGATAGTTCAGTGCATTGCCAGGGTGGGTTGGAAGGATGGTTAGTAAAGATGGAGGTGGGGAGGTTTGTTGGGATGGCTGTATGGAGTGGCTTGGGGTGGGTTGTAGGGGCTGATGGGTTAGTGAGTGGATGAGTGAAATGGGCTGGGCGGGTGAGCGGCTGGGCAGGTGGGTGGTCGTGAATGGATCGGTAAGATGGGTTTGGATGGGATGAGTCAGGTGGATGAGTGGGGTTCGGACAGGATAGGGGGAAGAAGTGGTTGGTTGGGCATGTGGATGGGCGGGTGGGTAGGTGGGAGGAGTGGGTGAATAGGATGGGTGGGTTCCAAGAGCTGGGTGTGTGAGCAGGTTGGGTCAGTTTTCAGAGAGAGGTGGTTGGGTATGATGGGAAGGTTGTGTTGATGGATGCAGTGTATGGCATTGTTGGGTGAGCCGGGTGGGTGGAATTCGTGGGTGGGAAGAGTGAGTAGCAGGGGTCGGAGGGTATGATACCTCGTCAGAATGTGTGGCCAGAGTTGGTCGCAAGGATGGGTGGGCCGTTTAGGTCGCCAGGTTGGCTGAAAAGATTGTGTGGCCTGGGTGCCCTGGGTGGGTGGTTGGTTGGTGGTTGGTTGGATAGGTGGCTGGGTTGGTGGGTTAGGTGTCTGGCTGGGTTCAGGGTGGGAAGGTGTGTATGTCAGTGTGTCAGCTGGCAATGTTAGGTGAGCTTGGTGGGTGGCATTCTTGGGTGAGCAGTGTGGATGGCTAGAATAGGTGGGCTTGGTGGGTTGCCCAGGTGGTTAGGCTTGGTGAATGGCAGGGGTTAGGTCGGTGGGTTGTTTTGGATGGGTTGAGTGGGTAGGTAGATGGCTAGTTGGGTGGATATGTGCCTCTGCAGATAACAAGGCAGGAGAGGGATTTTTGTGTCTAATAATCATATAATTTGTCCTAATTACTTGAGTTTTAGTATACCATTTAGAAGACGTTGGATAAATATTTGGATATCAAACTCTACCTATTAGTGTCATCCTATTGAAATCTGCTAATACTTCGACATAATTACTTCTCATTAAGGTGAAGGTGGATCTATGCATGTAATAATACACATAACTGTAGGTTAAATGAAAGTAACACTACATGCAGGAAGACATGAGAAAGCGAAATTTCATATATCTGATCCATGCGCCCAAGAGATAAGTTGTTTGGTGGGGGTAAACAGGGGGAGTTGGGGGGGTGGTAGTGCACGATTAACCTGCCCTCTTTTTGCAAATTACACTGTTCCCTTATTAGTGTTTATGACTGTACCAATACCTTCTTTGCACAAAATTATCCATAGGTATACGTGGCAAGTGACGAGAATGGTGGGTGGTGAACTGAATGGTGAACTGAATGAATGGAAGGCAATGATTGATTATGTGTGTGTCGATGAAAGGATGCGAAGATGTGTAATGGATGCAAGAGCATATAGAGGTTGGGGGAGTGGACTTTCTGACCATCACTTGGTGGTGGTGAGAATCAGTGTCCAAGTGAAATGGAGAAATAGAAGAAGGGAAGGACAGGAGGAAGTAGTACATGCAAGGAGGGTGGAAAGGTTGCAAGAGGATGAGAAAAAGGCAGAATATAAGAGAGAAGTGGAGGAGCGTCTGGGTAAATATAGACTGGAGCATATGAGGGACATGGAAGGTGTGTGCAAGATATTCACAGAAAAAATCTGTGCAGCATGTGAGGTGGTGCGTGGGGTGAAGAAAAGACGAAAGGGGATGCAAGGAAGAGCATAGTGGAATGATGAGGCAAGACAGGCTGTGACACAAAAGAAGAAAGCATATAGTGAGTGGATGAGACACAGGGGTGTGGAAGAAGTTGAGAGATACTGTAGTGTTGTCTCTTATTTGCTTAACTTACGATGGTAGTAGAAATATTAAAGTCGGATGTGAGGCAGGGGGAATTATATTACTAGTTAAATTGTACAATGATAATAATTCAGAGATAATACAGGGACAAACCTGCTATTATTTCCGTAGTGTGGCGAGAGTGACACACTAATACGTCAGGTGCTAGTGTGTGAGCGAGGGAGTGTGAGTTAGCGTGACCGTGCATGAATGTGTGAGTGCTTGAGTGTGACGTGGCAGCTCTATGGGATGCAAGTGTGTGTGTGTGTGTGTGTGTGTCAGAGTCTGGAGCTATAGAGTATCCCGAGCAGGCCGTTTTTACGACAGGAAGTAGCAGGGCACGCCAGTGTTAGCGTCCCTAGAAGGCTCGATGATTGGCTAAGGTGAGGCATGCGGCAGCTCATTGGTCAGGTGGGGTCATGAGGTCAGGGACTGCTACTTCATTGGTCAGCGCAGCAGCTGAGTCATGGTGGGATGCGGTACCACCTGGTGCGTGATTGGCCGCGCACCTGTGATCTTCCCACATGGATTACAGGCGGGCGACAAGGTGGCGTCCCTGACCACGTATATACTGCTGGCCACATGGTGCATGTAATATGATGCAGGGATACATGTGTGATGCATAGTGCAGGGATAGGTGTGTGGTATGTATGAATTATGGAGGTGGATTATTACACCTCAGTACTCCCCCCTCCCCTCAAAAATAAATAATTGAATAAATAAAATAATAATAATAATAATAATATAACAATAAAAAAAAATAATACTAACATGTACAGTAATTCAAGTTATTACAAAAATTTTAGTATGAATTTACATAGTCAGCTTATAAACTATTTACAAACATACAACATAGAGGTACATTATATGGCAGTGTAATTGAGGGCGATCTGTGCTGGGCATTGGAAATACTTGGGCAGTCTGATGAGTCGGTCAGCTCAAGTGTAAGTGTAGGAGGTTGTGGTGTTAGTCTGAGTGGAATGTGGCCATGTTGCAGTTGCAGCCCTGACTGGTAAGGTCTGTGATGTGGAAGTAGGCGGTGTCATGTTGGAAAGGAGGGATGAGATGCGTGTGACTGTGGGAATGAGGTTGGAAGACGACGGTGAGGGGGTGAGAGGAGGGTGGCGGGGAGGAAGTGGTGGTGGAAGCCAGTGGACTAGAGGATCTGGATAATGGTGAAAGAGGGGGGTAGCAATTAACAAAGGGGAATCTGGGGTGGGCGACAAGTCATGGTGGGGATGTGGTGGAGGAAGTCAGCTGAGTAGAGGGTGTGGGTAATGGTGGTAAAGGAGGGTAGCAATTAACAAAGGGAATCTAGAGTGGGGGTCAAGTCGTGGTGGGTGGGGAGGGTCGGGATGTGGTGGACGGGGAGAATGTTGTAGTGGGTGTGCTGGTAGCAGTGTGTGGTGTTGAGGGCATGTTAGCTGGTTTGATTCTGTCGGCCAACATCATGTACTGTTTGCCCTCCCTGTCTACAGTAACTAATTTGTCTGTTCTGGCGGTGACTGGGTAGGGGCCTTCATAAGGTGTTTTAAGGGGTGACTGATGCTGGCCTCGCTTGATGAGGACATGCCCAGCAGTTTGCCACTGCTGAGGCGCGTGAGTGGGCTGCTGGGGGTGCGGGCATGGAGGGGTGGGTTGCAATACCTGCATAGCTTGTTGAAGTGCTGGGAGGAATGTTAGTGCTGGCATTGCATCCTGCTGCGGGGCAAACTGGCCCGGAAGCTGCAAGTCCTCCCCATAAGTCAGCTCAGCTGGAGAAATCCCAATATCCTCCTTTTCTGTGGTTCTGAGGTTGAGGAGCATTGTGGGAAGAGTGGGCACCCAGACGACAGGATGCAGAAGAGCTTGCAGTCCCTCCTTTAAGTGGTGGTGGAACCGTTCCACCATCCCATTGGACTGCGGGTAGCAGGCTGACGTATGGTGGCATGTAGTACCCAGAAAGGAAAGCAGGTCCTGCTAGGCCTTTGACTCGAACTGGACGCTTTGGTCAGTGATTATAGTGTGGGGGGCACCGAAATGAACCACCCTGGATGACAGGAAGTGGTACGCCACCCTCTCAGCCATAGCATCCATCATCAGTGTTGCTTCCACCCACCTTGTAGCCCTGTCAATACAGGTGAGAATGAACCTGTTTCCCCTGGACTCTGGGAAAGGGCCAACGATGTCAAGGTGAACCGTGTGGAAACGAGTGGTGGGAGGGGGTAAGCTCGCCAATGGGGTCTTAATCTGACGGTGCACCTTGGCAGATTGACAGCATGCACACGTCTTTACCCACTGCATTACATCTCTACCCAGGTCAGGCCACACCACGCGGCAGCTAAGGAGGCTATGTGTGCCACATATGCCTGGGTGTGACATGTCATGGCAATTTCGGAAAATCTGATGTCAACATGCATTGGGTATAAAAGGGAGAGCTACTCCGAAGGATATGTCGCACCACAGCATGGCTGAGTGGGGGGGGAGATGGGGCCACCATCGCCACTCCCCGGCAAAGAGCATCAGCCACCGTTTTCTGTTCACCTTTGATGTGTTGTATGTGCGTGGTGAACTCAGAGATAAAAGCCAGCTGCCTTGCCACCCGTGGGGACCAGTACTCACCTCTCTGGGCCATGGTGAATGTAAGTGGTTTGTGATCAGTAAGGACCCTGAATTCCATGCCCTCCAGGACGTGCCTGAAATGTCTGATCGCTTCATATAGTGCCAGTAGCTCCCTGTCAAGTGTGCTGTATTTGCACTGCACTGGAGTGAGATGCTGGCTGAAGAATGCGATGGGTGCAGTAAATCCCTCAGCTTTCTCCTGGAGAACAGCGCCCACCGTGTCTTAGGAGGCTTCTGTGACAAGGGGCATGGTAGCATGGTGGGCAGGGTAGGCGAGACAGGGGGCACTAGCGATGTTGTCTTTCAGGGTGGCGAAGGCTTGGATCACCTGTGGAGTCCAATCGAGTGGTTTAGATGAGTTTTATTTTGTGCCCTTTAGGAGATCATTGAGTGGAGCTAAAGTGGAGGCCGCTTGGTTGAGGAAGTGTTGGTGATAGTTGACCATCTCAAGGAATTCCCGGAGTTTGCGTGGTGAAGCTGGACATGGGAAATCCTGGATGGCTTGCACTTTCTGAGGAAGGGGCATGATGACAGTGGCTGAGACTCTGTGCCCGAGAAAGTCCAGTTGCTCCACACCTAGGATGCATTTCACCGGATGGATGCAAAGGCCGTATTCCTGCAGGCGGCCAAAAAGATCTAGACGATGATGCTCATGCTCATTGTGCGACGGGGAGGCAATGATGTTGTCGTTGATGTAGACGAGGACGTTGTCTAGGCCCCTAACCACCTGGTCCATATACCTTTGGAATGTTTGTACTGCATTCCGTAACACGAAGTTCATTTTGGCATATTCAGACAGTCCAAACGGGGTGGTGACAGCCGTTATAGGGACAGTCATCCCGTGCAGTTTGTGGTGGAAGTCCTGGATGTGGGGAATGGGGTAGCAATCAGGGGTGGTCATTGCTTAACCCGTTGGCTGCGGTATTAGTTGAAAGGGACACTTTGCCTGTATGGCTATCTCGCCAAAACTCTGCTCTCGCAAAACAACATGAAATATATGTCAGTGTACTCACCATATGTCTATTCTCTGGTAAACATTTTTTTTTTGTTTCTAAAGTGCCATGGTAATGGCGAAGTTGTAAACAGAAGTTGGTGACATAAAGCATCCTACATTTACCGAGTGTGAGGGAAAATAGAGAATCAGAGCAGACCCTAAAAAAAACTGAATACACCGATACAAATGTAAACCACCTCGGGAAATGGGTGTACTGGTAAAGTATGTGGCTGATGTGGACGTGGAATATAAGAACAATATGTGGATATGGATATGGCATGGATAAGAGTGATAGGGTGATGTTCT
Source organism: Coenobita brevimanus (assembly GCF_032717465.1). Taxonomy (NCBI): domain Eukaryota; kingdom Metazoa; phylum Arthropoda; class Malacostraca; order Decapoda; family Coenobitidae; genus Coenobita; species Coenobita brevimanus. The sequence goes on from NC_137013.1 coordinate 13,223,320, forward strand.
AGTCACACCGACACATCGACATAACTGTACACCTGATAATAGCTCGCTAAAATGCCCTGGTATGTTCACAAGTTAGCTAGTTAATGACACTAAAAATTTGTCTTGTGTGTGTGTGTGTGTGTGTGTGTGTGTGTGTGTGTGTGTGTGTGTGTGTGTGTCCTGACCAGCCTCTAAAGTGTGTAAGTCGGTGCAAAGACAAACCATTGGAGGAAAGGGGAGAGTGCTGATGAAAAAGCTCATGTGTACTGTGAAAAACAAGAAAAAAGACCACTGGCTACACCATCCCCTCATGCAAGATGCCCGTGCTCTGACACACACACACACACACACACACACACACACACACACACACACACACACACACACACACACACACACACACACACACACACACACACACAAGAAAAATACGTGGATATGGCTATGGAAACAAATCATAGGGGGAAGAAAGGGGTGTACTGATGAAGAGAGAGAGAGAGAGAGAGAGAGAGAGAGAGAGAGAGAACAACGGTGGGAGATAGGAGAAAAGACGGGGCTCGCTCAGGTCACCATAGGGCAGGTGAGGGTAAAGGATAAGCGGACGAAGGGGGGGCTGCCGGAAATCAAATGTGCAGAGTGAATTGCACCTATTTCCTGTGTGTAATAAATCTATTTCCATAATCATGAGATGTGATTATAGAAGATGACTATCAATCTGTGGTCGGATGAGGTCGAGGAAGCCTAATGTTCAAATATTGTGGGTGATGTATCGGGGTTGTCACTTTCGCGGGGTGAAGTTTTAGATTTCCTGCATTCCTCGCATTCCTTTGACATTGTATAGTACGGAAGACATGGATATGGATGAAAGAGTTATGTTCAAGTCACATAAGCACACATACATATAGATGGGATAACAGCTGGCTAAAATGCTGTCATTATTATACTGTGGTGGCTTATATAAGGGTGGTTTCAATAAAGCGGGGTCAAGGTTCAGGCAAATTATCCTGCCTTCCTCACATTCATTTGTAACTGTACAGTACTGAATGTAGTAAGCATGGATATGGATTACAGAGTTATGGTCAAGTCATATAAAGACGTAACTGTACATGGCATAATAGCTAGCTGTAAATTGCAAAATGGTTGAAGAGTCTCATTGTACTTTTTTTTTTGGTTTACTGAAAGGCATTTTGGAAACTATGGTTTGAATGTCTTTCATTTCCAAGGGCCGTGGTAGCTCAGTGGCAAACGACTGAATGATGACAAAGAGAGGTGGTTGGCTATGGAGTGCATTGAGGGTTTTTTATATTTTGTTTTATGATATATATATATATATATATATATATATATATATATATATATATATATATATATATATATATATATATATATATATATATGTTACAAACTCGTGTTATTTACCTGAGGAAAATGACACGAGTTAATTTTCCTTGGAAAAATTACACGAGTTTTAAGAACCTGAAATGTTTTTTTTTTTTCTTTTAATTTCTTAGTTTTTATTTATTTATTTTTCATACACTCGGACTCTCCTACCCATAAAAATATAACATAGAACATAGCATCTATTGCAACAGTATGGTTGCAGGTAGAATACTCCCGTCACTGCTCGCTACATCCACCCTCCATCGTGACTGGTAGGTGACTGACCAGGGAGACGGTGAGAAGGGGTTGACAGGTGTCGCTGTGACCTACAATCTGTTCCACTTTGGGAAGTACTGTAGATCCGGGCCAAATGTGGGTGTATCGCACACACTCAGGAATGTCCAGATATGGGTGTTTCGAACCTAAGGGTTAAGGGCCCTGTACTTCTCACATGCTCTCCACTCACCCTCCTGTGCCTTCAGAACCATGTGCAGTGGTGAGGCCCAGGAACTGGATGACAGCCTTATTATGCCCTCCTGCAGTATGGTCTGAAACTCCTTCTCTGCTGCCCATCTTCTTTCAGGAGGCAAGTGGCACAGGCGGGCGAAACATGGTGGTCCTGAGGTAACTATACAGTGCTGCACACCTCGGTCAGTCCACCCGCGTTGAGGAGTCAGTGAGGTTAGGAGGGGAAACTGCCACAGAATGGTGACATAGGAAGAATCACTTCAGAGGTTGGTGATGAGGACAGGGCTGGCTGCACACTTTGAGGCTTGAATAAAAGAGTTAGATGGCCTGTGATACAGCTGGCGGTGCTTGGTGTCCACCATCAAATCGCATGCCTCCAGGAAGTCGACTTCGAGGATGGGTTGCTCAACGTTTGCTATCACGAAGGGCCATGTGAATGAGAGGGTGTGGGAGAAAACCACCTGCCGGGGCTCAGTACCATATGTGGCGACAGGTGAACCATTGGCCGCCACAAGGTCAAAGGCGGGTTGATGGTGGCGTATGTGATTGGGGCTTAGAGGAATGATACTAAATGCAGCCCCTGTGTCTATTAGGAACCTTGTGGCAGTGGCGGCATCCTTAACCCAGAGCAAGTCCAGAGTGCCTGGCAGTTTGTGGGAGGAATGTGAAGCATGGTTGGCCTGTTCGTGATTCACTTTGGTGGGAGATGTTACTGCTTTGGTCTCCCTCTGGCAGCATTTCCCGAAAAGATGCACAAAGGAGTGCAGCAACGGGCTGCCTGACCGAACCCTTTATTAAACATACAGAGGGTGCATTCCTGTTGCATAGGTTGTATAGTGTTCGGTTTAGTATATGACACTACAGGGGCACTGGTGGAATTGTGTGTGAGGGGGGAAAGGGAATCACTAGGGAACTCTGTTGATGGCACACTGGGGAGATTGTTATTGGGTGGACACACTGGTGGAGGAGTGGATGCACTGGGGAAGTTGTTATTGGGTAAACACACTGGTGGAAGGATTGATGCACTGGGGGGGTTGTTATTCAGGACAAGTATGGATTGTTCTATCTGGACAACTTTATCTGTAAATTTACTGAGCAGAGCACAAGTATCCGAGAATTGCTTGTCTCTGTTAGACACACTATTAACACTGGGGGGTTGCACTAGGGTTGATCATTACGTTGTTGGGCATGGGATTGTTCATAGGAATTGCACTTACTTTGTTACTGAAGAAGTGCTATTGCGTTTCATAAAGCTTGTCTGCTTTTATGAGGAAGTCTTGAAGGGTAGCATCAGCGCCGAGAGAAGCCAGGTGCAGGCGGAATTCTGGCAGCATGAGCTGCAGAAGGTGGTGCCGCAGGGGATCGTCAGATAGTGTCAACCCTGCAGCTGTTAGTGTGGCTTGGATCTGGGCGCACAGTGCTGAGGGGCGCTGGTCTGTTGGCTGAATATTGTCCAGGTCCATAAGCATGGCCTGTTTTGATTTCCCCAACGCCCTCAGGAGACTGTTTCTCAGTGCTGTGTACTTCCCTGTGGTTGGGGGTGACAATAGCACATCCCGCACGAGAGCTGCCACTTGAGTAGGTAGTGCTTTAACAATTGTAGTGTATTTTGTGTCATCGATAGTGTCTTTGGGCCATGTGGCATCAATGTGTGTAAACCACGTGTTTATGTCGTAAGAAAATGTGGGGAGACTTTGCCGGATTATGTATTCCATCGTAAGCTCACTCCAGGGGTCACCAGTGCTTAACTTACGATGGTAGGAGGAATATTAAAGTCGGATGTGAGGCAGAGGGGAATTATATTACTAGTTAAATAGTACAATGATAACAATTCAGTGATAATACAGGGACAAACTTGCTATTATTTTCGTACTGTGGTGAGCGTGACACACTAATACTTGAAGTGCTCGTATGTGAGCGAGGGAGTGTGAGTTAGCGTGATCACACATGAATATGTGAGTGCTTGAGTGTGACGTGGCAGCACTATGGGATGAAGGTGTGTGTGTGTGTGTGTGTCAGAGTCTGGAGCTAGAGAGAAGGCCAAGGGACCCGTGCGGGTGGCTTTTATGACAGGCTGCAGCAGGGCACTCCGGTGTTAGCGTCCCTAGAAGGCCCGGTGATTGGCTAAGGTGAGGCACGCAGCAGCTCATTGGTCAGGTGGGGTCACGAGGTCAGGGACTGCTACTTCATAGGTCAGCGCAGCAGCTGAGTCATGGTGGGATGCAGTACCACCTGGTGGGTGATTGGCTGCGCACCTGTGATCTTCCCGCATCAGCTACAGGCAGGCAACAAGGCAGCATCTCTGACCACGTGTATACTGCTGGCCACGTGCTGGATGTAATATGATGCAGGGATACATGTGCGATGCAGACAATAGTGCAGGGATAGCTGTGTGGTATGTATGAATTGTGGAGGTGGATTATTATGCCACAATATATAGACAAGAAGAGAGAGGTGAAAAGATTAGTAAGAGAGATTAAGAAGAGAGTGGATGAAGAATTTGGAAGGAATTTGAGTGTAACATGGAGCGAATGTAAGAAAATGTTCTGGAGAGAGGTAAAGAGAGTTTGATAGGGTGGCAAAGAAGTTGGTCGGGGAGTGAAAGATAAAAATATTATATTACTAATGGAGAAGGGAGAAAAATGAGCTGTTGGAGAGAACACTTTAAGGAATTGTTGAACATAGAGAATGAAAGTAATGCGAGTATAAGTGGATGGAGAATGGCTGGGAGACG
>NC_137013.1:13232880-13425380 GCF_032717465.1 Coenobita brevimanus
AACTGGAGGCGAACGGCAAGTGGCCGACGCACCCCCCACATGAGATGGTGGTATTGACGCAGGGGGGTACAGGCCACATTGCTAATATTACTTTCCCTTGATGTTCTTAACCCATATGATAATGCCAGGTGGTCACGGCAAATAAGGAGGGGAGGCACATTCGCCTCCACTTCCATACGAGCTACATGGGTACACCGGATGGCGCCAAGACACATTCACAAACATTTATTCTGCAACACATCCAATCCTTTCAGGTGGCATCGGATGCCGAGCCATACACCTGTGCGCCATAGTCTAGCTTCTATCGAATAAGGGACTTATACACTATTAACCCACCACGTGCCAGTGTCATTTTAAAGAAGTCTGACATAATTCCGTGGCCAGTGCCAGTGCCGTTTTAAAACGGTTTAAAATAAAATGGCTTCATTGTGACCGTATTTTTCAATACTTGCGGGTAAAAATTGGCAGGCATGTAAGGTAACTGTTCCTCTACCATCCCCCAGGCTGTCAAGGCCATACACTCACTCGCTCCCCCCCTCACACTCGCTCTGCCTCACTCTGCCTGTTCTGTACATAGTGAAGGCATTTTGTAAATATTTCCATGTAAGTGTATGTTGTAAATATTTTCTTGTAAGTGTAAGGACTATATAGTGAAGTCAAGTTGTAAATACCTTCTTGTAAGTGCCAGGACTGTATGTAGCGAAGTCAGGTTGTACCTATCTTCAAGTAAGTATAAGATAATGCATTCACAGTGAGAAAGACATGCAAATTGTGATAGATGCTGAAGTAATAAGTGATCAGAAAAGTGTACTGAACGTTGCAGTACCTTCCCAGCATTAATACCTGAGTATACCTTACATAGAAAACAGCTTTCTCTCATGTATGTGGTGAGCATGAGAGAGCAGCTATACCTGTACGTGAGTATGCAGGACCCTCGGTGAGGATTTTAATGGCGAAAATTGTTGTTTCCACATCAAATTCTTACATTTTTGCCAAAAAAAAAAAAAAAAAAAATTCAAGAAAAGGCCGGCACTGGGGTGACCCAGAGGGCTAATAATAGCTGGCATGCAGCGGGTTAATGTAAACTATTTTTATTGCTTCCTCGATTGTTCTTAATACATAATATCATCACCAACAATGTCTTCACAATTCTTACGGGAACTACATTTCTCCATGCTTAGCTAAGGTTGAGCTGCTGCTTTTCCTCTTTGCTCATTGTACTTTCATGCCAATGCCACCGTGAACATAAAGCATCATTTTTGTCCGATTCACATCATTTTTAAAATCGTTTAACCCGTACAGCGTCGGCCGATTTGGCTTATATGTACACGCCCAGCGTCGGGACTATGGAAAAAATTTTTATTGGCTAGATGGGTCAGAAATGCTGAAAAAACATGAGTTTCATTCATGAAAACGTTCGTTTTCAACTCGAAGATTGTTTTTTTTTCCCATGTCGGGCATTGCCGAAAATTACGTTTTTCCCCCCCATAGAGTTTTACAGCCCTTACGTAATTCGGTCGCGGCTAGTCAACAACGATTTTCGTAAGCCTTATCCATTTACTACACATGTCTAAGATACCAAAATACTTACAATAGACTAAACTATTCACAAAATATACATATCTTGATATATTATATATTGTAGGCATAAAAATGTAACATAAATTGCAGATGAAAGGTATAGAAATTAGAGAAAAGTTACTGTAACAGAAAAGTAAGGTATTTGGAAAAAAGGAATACTAATAAATAGGTAAAAAAAAAAAAAACATGAGTTTCACAGATCAAGTCACTCAAATACACAAGGAAATACTTTTTTTTTTTCGTATATAAGAATGCTTACTTTTCATTCCCATCCCGTAGACTTCAGAGATTTTACGTATATTTGGTGGGGGAAAATAAAAATGCAGTTATGACAATTCTAGGCTTACATTTTCGTATTCAATGCTTACATAAACAACCCCTGTTACTGTTGGTAAAGTTATTTCACCTTTCATCAGTTCTACTCGTTTGCCAGTACCACTAGATTCTGATGTTTCACTTTCGTTATTAGGAGGTAAATACTCATCCTCACTATCACTATCCACTAATGATGCATCGCTATCAGCATATACCACACTTTCACTCATCTTAGACGATACAGTATCGTCTAGAGCTTTGTCTATTTCTTCTTGGGAGAGACCGGAACGACGAGCTTGAGACATCTTGACAGCGTAAAAGCTCAGCTCAGAGTGATGGCCTAGGTAGGCCAAGGAGGGGGTAAGGGAGGCCTGGAGGGGTCAGGTTGTACGGTGAGACAGTGGAATGAAACAATGGTGTTCATAGAAGGTCGCGTTCACACTGTCACGACATGTAAAGACTTACTACAAGTGCGCGAATATGAGGTGGTATATATACCACCGCGACGCTCTAGTCACTGGGAGCTCAGGTGGTATATATACCACTGCGACGCTGTACGGGTTAAGGTAGTATCTCGCTGTGCGATGAACATTTGACGATAGCGGTGACTAGCGGTTCATCACTTTTTCTGATGAATTTTTGGCGAGTCAGTGAGAGTCCAAATGCGAATAGTTGATGAATGCTTAGGATCATGTTAGCGATATTTTGATGAATATTTGGCAAAAAATTGAAGAAAAGTTGAAGAAGAGTTGACAAATAGTTGACGAATTCTGCGAACAGTCAGTGACATTTTGCCAAATGTGACGAATGTAGCGACTGTTTGACAACTGTTTGGAGAACAGTTGACAACAAATTGAACAATAGTTTGTGAACAGTCTGTGAATAGTCTGTGAATAGTCGGCGAATCCACCTCACACCCCCCTCCAGTGGAGCCTACCCTATAAAAAGGGTGGGTTCATCCTGTCCAGTATCATTTTCCTCTGCATCCTCGAAGAAATCAGTGCTCAGAAGTATCAAGATATTTAGAGGCCCTAGGTAGCCTCTCCTCGGTGTCATTGGCCTGGTGGCCTTCTACTTCGCGTTGCACTGTCTGGCCGGTCTACTGGCCGGTCTGCTCGGCGGTCTGCTGGGCATCAGGGGCATCAGGGCTATCCTGGACATCTTGGACAACTTCCTGTCCCTTCTGACCAGCCTTCCTTCTAGGCATGATTGCCAAAAATTGATAAAAATCGCAAACGACGTGCACTGTTCGCCAACCGTTCTGATAATGATTGCCAAACTTTAGGCGTGCCCGCCTTATATAACTTCACAGTCACATGAACACAGATAATCGCCAACCATGAGCAGAGTTCAACAACTGTTCGTCAACTGTTCATGAACTTTTCATCAACTATGCATCAACTATTCGGTAATTTTTGTGTTCGTCAACTGTTCGTCAACTGGTAGCCATATATTCATCAACTATTCGCGATTTATTCATCAACTGTTCTTTAACTATTCACCAACTTTTCTTCAACCAGTCGTCAAAAGGGGTGTTGTGTTAATGTTTGCAAAAAATTCTCAAAAAGATTATGGCGGCTACACAATTCGTCAATTACTCTGTAACTACTCTGCAACTATTCTCCAACCATTCGGTGTATTCGCCAACTGTTCTGTAATTATTCTTCAACTATTCGTCACATTCTGGAGGGGAGTGAATAGTTGAAGAATAGTTGACGATCAAAAAGAACGTTTGTAGACCAGTTGAAGAATAGTTGATGACTGTGGCGCATATTTTTTTTTTTTTTTATGCGAGGAAGAAGGAACCAAAGGCCATGAGCCCGCAATAACAGTTCCCTCCAAGAGAAAAACAAAATACAATAGAGAGCCAAATTCAAGATCCGATCATTTTGAGATGCCTGGACACACTGCGTTTGAAAGACTGGAGATCATAGGCAGCAGGAAATACAGATAGAGGGAGACAGTTCCAGAGCTGACCTGTTGCATAAATGAAAGACTGGGAGTAACGGTTAACTCTTGCATTAGAGAGTTGGACAGAAAAGGGATGAGAGTTTGCTGCCAGACGGGTGCTACGCGCACGTCGTAGAGGTGGAGGAATGCAAGCAGACAGTTCAGAGGAGCAGTGACCATTAAAGTAGCGATAGAAAAGAGATAAAGATGCAACAGTGCGGCGAAGAGACAGAGGTTGAAGGGAGTCAGTAAGAGGAGGAGAGTTAATGAGACGAAAAGCCTTTGACTCCACCCTATTGAGAAGAGCTGTATGTGGGGAGCGTCCCCACACATGAGAGTTGTACTCCACACAGGGGCGGATAAAACCCCTGTATAGAGACAACAATTGTGCAGGGATAAAGAAAGAGCGGAGTCGGCTTAGCACACCCAATCTCTTGGAAGCAGATTTTACAAGAGATGTAATATGATCTTTCCAAGATAAGTCCCGAGTAAATGAAACCCCAAGCATGTTCAAGGATGATGCAGGATTAAGCTGAATATTATTAAACATTAATGGGTATACCTGTGGAAGATTTTGTCGGGTTGATAGGTGTAAGAACTGAGTCTTAGATGCATTAAAGACAACCATATTATTTTTACCCCAGTCAGAGATACGAGCCAAGTCAGACATTAGGTGTGCCATAGCCTCATCCCTTGTTTCTTGAAGTAACTGTTGAGATGGGCGTTGCGGGAACCGAATGGAAAGGTGAAGGGTGGAGTCATCAGCGTATGAGTGGATAGGCTATAGAACGACCAGAAAGGAAGCTAGCGATGAAGGCACAGATAGAAGGATAGAAACCGTAGGAGGGCAGTTTGGAAATTAAAGATTTATGCCAGACTCGATCGAAAGCCTTTGAGATGTCAAGTGCAATGGCAAAGCTTTCGCCAAAGTCCCGAAAGGAGGATGACCAGGAGTCTGAAAGGTAGGTGAGAAGATCGCCAGTGGAGCGTCCCTGACGGAACCCATACTGACGATCGGAAAGAAGGTTGTGATAGGAAAGATGCCTTAAAATTTTTCTATTAAGAATTGACTCGAAAACTTTTGAAATACAGGACGTTAAAGCAATTGGACGATAGTTGGAGGGTTGGGAGTGGTCACCCTTCTTTGGGACTGGCTGAATGAGAGCAAACTTCCAGCAAGAAGGAAAGGTACAAGTTGACAGACAAAGGCGAAAGAGTTTGCCTAGGCAGGGTGTAAGCACAGAAGCACAGTTCTTGAGAACAACAGGAGGGACCCCATCAGGCCCATATGCCTTGTTAGTACTGAGGCCAGTGATGGCAGAAAATACATCAACTGAAGAAATTTTAATGTCAGCCATGAGGAAGTCAGAGGGGAGAAGTGATGGAGGAATCGTCTAAGGTGGAATTGGAGGAGAAAGTCTGTGCGAAGAGATCTGCTTTATCAGTAGAAGAAATAGCTACAGAACCATCAGAGTAGAAAAGAGGAGGGAAGGATGATGAGGTAAAGTTGTTAGAAAGATTTTTGGCAAGGTGCCAGAAGGAGCGGGAAGAATTCGAGTTGGAGAGTTGAGAGCATTTAGTATGGATGAAATTATTTTTAGTAGAGCGAAGAACAGACTTAGCACGATTCCGGGCAGAAACGTAAAGATGATGTGATTCAGGGGTGGGTTGGCTCCGGTACCTTTTGTAGGCCCTCTCCTTGTTGCGGACAGCATTAGAACAAGCGTGATTAAACCAAGGCTTTCTTGCGTTAGTCAAAGGATATGAGAAAGGAATGTATGCTTCCATGTCCGAGAGAATAACCTCCGTAATGCGCAAGGCACACTCAGATGGCTCACGGCCATGGAAGCAATAATCATTCCAGGGAAAATCAAAGAAGTACTGCCTGAGGGCCTCCCAGTTCGCGGCTCCAAAATGCCACAGACGACGTTTCCCTGGAGGGTCCACAGGCCGTACCGGAGTGATAGGACAGGTTAAGGTAATAAGGTTGTGATCGGAGGAGCCCAACTGAGAGAAAAGATTAACAGAGTAAGCAGAAGGATTAGTTGTGAGGAAGAGGTCAAGTATGTTAGAGCTCTCTCCAAGGCGGTCAGGGATACGGGTAGGGTGCTGTACAAGCTGCTCTAGGTCATTAAGGATAGAAAAGATGTAGGCTTGTTCACCAGGTGGATCCGTGAAAGGAGAGGAGAGCCAAAGGTGGTGGTGAACATTGAAATCTCCAAGAATGGAGATTTCAGAGAAAGGAGAAATGGACAGAATGTGTTCCATCGTAGAAGTAAGATAGTCGAAGAATTTTTGATAGTCAGTAGAATTAGGGGATAAGTAAACAGCACAGATATATTTAGTCAGAGAATGACAGGAAAGCCGAAGCCAGAGTGTGGAGAATTCAGAAGAATCAAGTTCAGGAACACGAGAGCAAGATAAGTCGTTACGTATGTATACACAACAGCCACCTTTGGCTTTGAAATGAGTATAGAGAAAGTAGGAGGATACAGAAAAGGGTTTGCTGTCGGTTGCCTCAGACAGCTGAGTCTCCGTCAGAAAAGAAGGTGAGGTTTAGAGGAGGAGAGGTGGTGCTCAACAGAGCGAAAGTTAGATGAAAGGCCGCGAATGTTGCAGAAATGAAGAAGAAGAGAGTCAGACAGTGGTTCCAGGCACCTCGAGTCGTCACCGGGAGAGGGGCAGATGCTGGGGGCATTTATGGTCCCCCCCCCTGGGGACTCCGAGGCTTGATTAATCGACGCCATTTTTGTGAATTTTGAATAGGAAGTGTAGTGTGTACTGTGCATGTAGTTTGGTGAAGATAGTTAGAGAAATTTGTACTGGAGAGCATGCTGGCCTACTCTCTGTGTAACTGAGACACTGAAAAAGTTCAGCAAAGGGGGATGGTCAGGAACTAGTCCTGAGGGCTGATGAAACGGGAGCTCCAGCACTCCCTGTCATCAGCTTTCCATCCACCTCGGGAGTACTTCCCTGCTCGACTGGTGCTACAGTCTACTCCACACAGACCATTTTGCGAAAAGTCATGTTCGCCAAAGCTTCTTGAAAATTTTGAACATGTTCAAAATTTCCTTGGAAGGTCGGCGAACGTTTGGTGAACATGGCGAACACTTGAAGAATATCTACAGAATTTTTAAAGAATGATTGACGATTCTAGTGAATGTCTGAAAAGGCCTATTCGCCGTTTTCGCCAACTGTTCGCAACCCCAGTGAGATACCCACTTTAGTAATAATCGACTGGACATTGTAAGCCACATGGGATTATGAATTTGCCCTGCCACATGTATTTCATTAGAACCACTGTTCTCATATTCTGGCGAATCAGGAAAGATGTGTGTGTGTGTGTGTGTGTGCTTTCGGTTTAGAGAGGAGAATCACTTAAGACTATAAATTCTACAATACTGAGCCATCACTACCGGGTATACGGTAACTACTGACAGTTTTAGTAATTCGATATCGCAGTTTTCAATCGTCCATTTTCTTTCTTTTTTTTTCTTTTTTACTGGCGAAGGTCTGCTCTTGGGAGGAACAGTGACCGTTGAGATCGAGTGTTGTGGTGGAAACTGGGAGAGTGGTGATGGTGGTGATGATGATAGTGGTGGTACTGGAGACGATGGTGGTGGTGGTGATGATGATAGTGGTGGTACTGGAGACGATGGTGATGGTGGTGGTGATGATGATAGTGGTGGTACTGGACACGATGGTGGTGGTGGTGATGATGATAGTGGTGGTAATGGACACGATGGTGGTGGTGGAGGTGATGGAGACAATGGTGGTGCTGAAGGTGATGGTGGAAGTTACAGTGGTGATGGTTGTACTGCTGATGGTGGTGGTGGTGTTAGTGATAATGATGGTGTTGGGGATGATGTATGATGGTATAGGTGGCGATGGTGTACATGGTCGTTGTGTTGGTTGTATGATGTCAGTAGTGGTCATGGTGCTAATAGTGTTGGTGGTAAAGCTGTGGTAGTGGTGATGGCTGCAATGGTGATAGATCTCTGGTGGTAGTGCTGGTGTTGGTGGTGTTGGTGTAAATGTGAGCTGGTGGCGGTGGTGTCATTTCTGTGGTAGTAGTGATGGTTGTGGTGGAAAAGCTGTGGCAGTAGTGGTAGTAGTGGTACAGTTGTGGCATTAGTGGGGACGGTTAAGCTATGGCTGTGGTAGTGGTGGTGATGGTGGTAGTGCTATGGTAGTGATGGCGGTGGAGCTGTGGTAATAGTAGTGGTAAAGGTGCTGGTGGTGGTAGAGCTTTGGTAGTAGTAGTGGTGAAGGTGCTGGTGGTGGTAGAGCTGTGATAGTAGTAGTGGTGAAGGTGCTGGTGGTGGTAGAGCTGTGGTAGTAGTAGTGGTGAAGGTGCTGGTGGTGGTAGAGCTGTGGTAGTAGTAGTGGTGAAGGTGCTGGTGGTGGTAGAGCTGTGGTAGAAGTAGTGGTGCAGGTGCTGGTGGTGGTAGAGCTGTAGAAGTAGTAATAGTGCTAGTAGTGCTGGTGGTGGTAGAGCTGTGGTAATAGCAGTGGTGAAGGTGTTAGTGATGGTAGAGCTGTAGAAGTAGTAATAGTGCTAGTAGTGCTGGTGGTGGTAGAGCTGTAGAAGTAGTAGTGCTAGTAGTGCTGGTGGTGGTAAAACTGTGGTGGTGGAAAAGATTCGACTGCGGCAGCGTTGATAATTTAGTGGAAGGTCTATGGTAGCGATGGTTGTGGAGGTAGTGGTGGTGATGGTAGAGCTGTGGTAGTACTGGTGGTGGTGGTCGAGCTGAGGTAGCACTGGTGGTTGTGGTAGAGCTGTCTTAGTACTGGTGGTGGTGGTAGAGTTGTGACAGTGGCAACAGTGGTGGTGGTAGCGGTGGTGTTTATAGTGTTGATACTGGTTGTATGGTAGTAACTGTGGCGCTGATGAGATGAGAAATAGTGCTGGTGGTGGTGGAGGTGGTGATGATGGTAATAAGGATGAAGGTGACGGCTTTTGTAATGAAAGAAAAGCATTCGGGAGCCGAATGCTAATAGCCCTCCAGCATAGGCTGTTGGGCACGTTACCAGCCACTTACAAACCAAAGGTGAAGAAAATTTGCAAAACTTTATGGAATCCATTCACCGCGTTTCAGGAAAAGCCAATTCATATTGAAAAAAAAAAAAAAAATGGTTGGCCTTTGGCAGCAATTTTGGTGACCTTGACCTTCACCCTGAATGCCAGTTTTAGAAATCGTCCAAGATCTTGGCCATATCTTGATACCCTGAAGGTTTCATGTTAGCTCAAGCCGTTCATGAGATATAATGTTAACAGTTACACAGACAATGGTAACAGATACTCACACACAGGCACCGACAGACAGGCACACAAACGCGGGGAAAAACATTATCGCTCCGCCTTGCTTAAAGCGGGCGATAATGATGGAGAAAACTGTAGTATTGGTGGGGGGTGGAGGTGACGGTGGTGATGGTGAGGACTATGGTACCGGTGGTAATGTGATATCTATGATGATAGAGTTGTGCCAGGTACAACGTCCGTTAGATTTCATCTGTTTATATTCACTTCTCTTTGATCCCATCAGGGTGTTAATTCTTAGGTTTATCCTACTTGACCCTAACATATATGAGAAGGATGGACTGTTGTTACCCGTATGTGGCAATATATGAGCAATAATCCTCAGTTATATCCAACTGATTATATGAGATCCACCCAACCTAGTAAAAAATTACTGGTTTACATAGAACAACTGACTTGCTACTCAATGTAGTCACCTGAAGGTAGCACCACGACCACGTCGAGTGAGTGACTGTTGGGCACACCCCCTTCCCTCCCCAGAACCAAACCACACCGTAGCCACTGACTGCTATTGCCCAATATAAATTGTCTTCGAGACTACATTTTATCCTTATCTATATTCATTCCTCAGATATTACTGCTGGTAAGTATTCACACAGCAACGAATCAATCTACTCATCTCTCATGTGTTGTTGGCAAGCAGCAAACTGTGAAATGCAGACAAATTCGATGTACAGAGTACAGAAAACACCATTTTTATTCTTTGTGTGTGTGTGTGTGTGTGATAGTGCCGACATAATGTTATCTCTCTCTCTCGTATATATATATATATATATATATATATATATATATATATATATATATATATATATATATATATATATATACCAGCAGTAATATCTGAGGAATGAATATAGATAAGGATAAAATGTAGTCTCGAAGACAATTTATATTGGGCAATAGCAGTCAGTGGCTACGGTGTGGTTTGGTTCTGGGGAGGGAAGGGGGCATTCCATCGATTGAATAACATTGTTGTTGGTGGGTGTGCCCAACAGTCACTCACTCGACGTGGTCGTGGTGCTACCTTCAGGTGACTACATTGAGTAGCAAATCAGTTGTTCTATGTAACCCAGTAATTTTTTACTAGGTTGGGTGGATCTCATATAATCAGTTGGATGTAATTGAGGATTATTGCTCATATATTGCCACATACGGGTAACAACAGTCCATCCTTCTCATATATGTTAGGGTCAAGTAGGATAAACCTAAGAATTAACACCCTGATGGGATCAAAGAGAAGTGAATATAAACAGAAGAAATCTAACGGACGTTGTACCTGGCACAACTCTATCATCATAGATATCACATTACCACCGGTACCATAGTCCTCACCATCACCACCGTCACCTCCACCCCCCACCAATACTACAGTTTTCTCCATCATTATCGCCCGCTTTAAACAAGGCGAAGCGATAATGTTTTTCCCCGCGTTTGTGTGCCTGTCTGTCGGTGCCTGTGTGTGAGTATCTGTTACCATTGTCTGTGTAACTGTTACCATTATATCTCATGAACGGCTTGAGCTGTCAACATGAAATCTTCAGGGTATCAAGATATGGCCAAGATCTTGGACGATTTCTAAAACTGGCATTCAGGGTGAAGGTCAAGGTCACCAAAATTGCTGCCAAAGGCCAACCATTTTTTTTTTTTTTTTCAATATGAATTGGCTGTTTCTGAAACGCGGTGAATGGATTCCATAAAGTTTTGCAAATTTTCTTCACCTTTGGTTTATAAATGGCTTGTAACGTGGCCAACAGCCTATGTTGGAGGGCTATTAGCATATATATATATATATATATATATATATATATATATATATATATCATCTCATCAGCAGTTTGAGTGTCCACTGCAGGACCGGCCTATCCCTTCCGAAGTGAGGACGATACAGCCATTGTATCTCTACCAAGTGGCTGAGGCTGTCCACTAGAGATTGTATGTAGGGTGAGAAGTTCTTGTAAATGTAAATATTATATTTGAGTGGCTTTGGATATGTGTGTAGTCTGTGAACCAAGTGTAATCGGCCCGCACAAGTCGACTGGGTACAAGCATACTTTATTGTATGCAACACTGGTTCAACCACAGCACCCCTTGTGTCCGCCAATGCAGTACGTGGCCAGAAGAACGCTCCCAAAGTTTTTTACCCTAGCGGGGCGCGAGCCCTCGTTCTTCAGTGTACGAAAATGCACACTTTACCACTGAGGCTCCATATATATATATATATATATATATATATATATATATATATATATATATATATATATATATATATATATATATATATATATATATATATATATATATATATTGTTACGCAACAGAGAAAGATAATGAACACTTCAAGCGAGAATACTAAAAATCACTACTGTCCCGCAAAGTTCCAGGTTCAAAACAAAAGAGTTAGGTAAAATTACAAGTTAAAGTTTAATGCTCAAACTAACAACAAAACATTCAGGACTCATAAGGATAATGCAATGGCAAAAAACAGGTTAAATATATGGTTAACTGCAATAGCCTCTATTAACACGAAATTAGCAAGAGTAAATTTATCTAAGTCAGCCCTGATAGAATGAGAAAACCGGATAATGCTCAATTAATGCAATATATATTATTACAGATACAAAATATTATTACTACTGGCTGACAGTAAAACTTTACATTAATCACAAAAACCTCACCAGGCCTACGAATTAACAACTTATGCTATACAGTACAGGAAAAAAATGTAATAACACTTATACTCAAATTACACAGCAGCTAGATGGTTGGAGACTTCCTGAGCACTCACAAAAATAATAATAACTGTACAGGGGAGGACAGAGATGTGAACAAAATGAGGAATAGATCTAAGTGGCAATTAATGCAGAGACTGAGCTCATTATATAGGGGCCGGCAGAGCTTGATACAACTTGTAAGAAGGATGCGCAAATGAAGCCATAGGGGACAAAGAGTTGACACTCATGCTCTGAACAACAGAAAGAACGACTTACTCTACTATAAGGGAGGAGGGGGGGAGTTAGGTAGAACACGCACTATGGAAACCACGAGGCGAATCGTGATCAAACATGCAGCATACTGTACGTTAGAATTATACAAAGGATGATGAAATCATAGGCTATGTAACACCTCCCCACAAAGAAAAAGAAGTTTACAAAGGAAATTTCTTATTACTCTAAAAACAATCTGTCTAAAGTCTAGACAACCAATCTGCAATAATATTTTCTTTCCCCTTGATATGTTGTATGTCTAATGAATACTCCTGAAGAAGTAGACTCCATCTTGTCAATCTCTGATTTTTATCTTTAAACTTACTAAGGAATTTCAGTGGGTTATGATCGGTATAAATGACTATGGGGTCAAAACCAGAACACAAATAAAATGAAAAATGCTGTAAACCCAAAATCAAGGCCAAAAGCTCTTTCTCAATAGTTGAGTAGTTCTTTTGAGGTGGAGTGAACTTCTTACTGTAATAAGATACAGGGTGTTGAATACCCTGATCATCCTCTTGCAGCAAAACAGCCCCAGCTCCTGTATCACTTGCGTCAACAGCCATCTTAAAAGGCTTAGCAAAATTTGGAGTAGCAAGCACTGGCTGACTTAATATGATAGCTTTAAGTTTGCTGAAAGAGGATTCACAGTTATCTGTCCAGACAAATTTAACTCCCTTTTTCAGTAGATCTGTAAGTGGTGATACAAGAATTGAAAGTTAAGAACAAATCTCCTGTAATAACCTACCATTCTCAAAAATCTTTGTAGCTCTTTCCTACTTTTAGGTCTGGGAAGATCACTTACAACCTTAGCTCCTGGTGGTGCAACATGTCCATCACCAATTACGTACCCAAGGTACTGAACTTTAGCTTGACCAAACTCACACTTTGATAAATTAGCTATAAGATTAGCCTGAACCAAACGCTCAAGAAATTTACTGACATGGCATAGGTGATCTTTCCAGTTGTCACTGAAGATTAATACATCAATATAAACAACACACCCTGCCAAACCCTCTGTTACAACATTTATGAGCTTCTGAAATGTGGCTGGTGCATTCTTCATACCATATGGCATTACAGAACATGCAAAAGTCTTTCCTAGTGTTACAAAACATGAGATCTTCCTAGCACGTTCAGTCATAGGTACTTGCCAGTATCCCTTTAACAAATCAAACTTACTTATGTACCTAGCCTTTCCGATCTTGTCTATGCAATCTTCCACGCGAGGGAGAGGGTAAGTGTCTGTTTTGGTTATCTGATTAACACGTCTGTAGTCGATGCAAAGCCGCTGTGACCCACCTGGCTTAGGGACTAGAGTGACAGGAGAACTCCACTCGCTCTGACAGGGCTCAATCATCTTGTGGTTCAACAGGTAGCCAAGCTCCTTCTGGATGAGAGGAACTTTCACTGGGTTCACACGGTAAGGAGGCAGTTTAATTGGCTTTGCGTCTCCAACATCGACATCATGCATCAACACAGTGGTTCTTCCTGGAGTAGCACGGAACACTTGCGGGTACTCCTACAATAATGCCAAAAACTCCTGCCTTTCCTCTGGAGCTAGATGAGAAAGCTTAGTCTGGAGATCATTCATGATATCAGGATTCTTCCACAAACTATCACTCAGGCTCGTGCTGCATGGGAGAACTTCACTTTCAGACTCGGGTGGAACAGCTACAGTGCAGACTGGGTTATTTTCGTCCCGCCTGTGATATAACTTTAGCATGTTGATGTGACAAAGTTGTTTGTTCTTTCTATGATCTGGTGTGGCGATGACATAGTTGACATTACTGAGTTTCTTCTCCACGAAATAAGGACCACTAAACTTGGCTTGAAGAGGTTGCCCATGCACCGGTAGCAGAATCAAAACCTGATCTCCTGGCTGAAAGTGGCGTAACCTGGACTTCTTATCATACCAGGTCTTCATCTTCTCCTGAGCAGCTCCTAAATTTTCTCTCGCCAGCTGTAAAGCAGTGGACAGCCGTTCTTTAAACTTCATCACATACTCCAGCAGGTTGACGTCATCTTCCTCCGACAGCCAGCATTCCTTGAGTAGCTTAAGGGGTCCTCTTACTTCAGGCCAAACAGTAGTTCAAAGGGTGAGAAGCCCAGTGATTCATTTGGAGATTCTCTTGCGGCAAATACAACGAATGGAAGACCTTTATCCCAGTCTTTCTGATGTTCCAAACAGTATTTCCTGAGCATCGATTTGAGTGTTTGATGATATCTCTCCAACGCTCCTTGGGTCTGGGGATGGTAAGCTGAAGACGTGATCTGGGTGATGCCCAACTCTTTCAGAGACTGCTTGAAAACATTTGACATGAAATTACTTCCTCAGTCTGACTGTACCTCCTTGGGCAGACCAAACTTTGTGAAGAACCCTAGCATTTCCTTAACCACGTTCTTTGCTGAGATATTTCTAAATGGAATGGCTTCAGGATAACGAGTAGCCATATCAATCAGGGTCAACACATAAGAAAATCCTGAAGAAGTCTTAGGAAGAGGGCCCACAATATCCACCAACACACGGGTGAATGGCGCCTCAAAAGGAGGAATGGGAACTAGTGGTGCAACCTTTTCGGTCTGATTACACTTTCCCACAACTTGACAGGTGTGACAAGACTTACAATGGCAGGAAACATCTCTGAAGATACCTGGCCAGTAGAAGTGTTTCAAAATGCGTGCCACAGTCTTCCTCACTCCAAGGTGTCCTGCCAAACTGGAATCATGAGCCACTCTAATGATATCCTGCCTACAAACACGAGGGATGACAACTTGATGTACAACCTCCCATTCACAGTCGGCTGATGCTGTTGGGGGTCTCCACTTCCTCATAAGTACTCCTGACTTTATATAATAACAAGTAGAAGCACCAACTGACTCTTCCTCACTGCAAGCAGAGTTAGCTAGACCTTTCAACTCAGGGTCAGCAACCTGCAACTCAACCAACTCTTGACGAGACAAATTATCAACACTACAGGGTACTGCCTCATCTGGTGAGTGGTCCAAATTAGCAAGAAAAGTGTCAGCTAGGATAACATCATCATCATCATTATCCTCTAAGTCACCAGTAACTTTAGACTTAGCCCTAGTGACAGCACATGCAGAGAACACATCAGGGACATCACAATCCTGGGTCGCAGCCACTGGCTCACTAGACAACTGAGGAGCTGGACACACTTGACTTCCACCAATATCATTTCCAAGTAAGAAAGTTACACCTGACATTGGGAGTGTCTCAACCAACCCAACCATAACGGAACCATTAACAAAACCAGACTCTAAATTCACACTGCACAAAGGGACAGAGAAGTAATTATTCCCTACACCTTGTAAGATTACAGTTTCATCGGAGGAATTTACATTTGAGCCTAGAACACTGGTCAGCATAAGGGATTGGCAAGCACCTGTATCACGATATATTTTAACTGATTTCCTGTCATTACTGTCCAGAGGACTGACAAAACCATCAGACAGGAAATTAGCACATGAACTCTTTAGAGTGTCACCCACGTTACTGCTCAAAAGAGGAGCTTCATCATGAGAATTAAATTTACCCCTCAAAGCAGGTTCAGTTAACTCGGTTAAAGAATTCTGGGAACTCTCAAGGGTGGACACTAGACCAATTGACTGAATATTTAAAGACTCCTTTTTGTTCACATCACGCTGTCTCCTGAAACATTTCTCCGTAGTATGACCAAGCTTACTACAATAAGTACATTTACTTTTCTGAAATCTACAGGTGAAGCTGGTATTTACTTCCTGAGAAACATCATCTTTATTCTCTTTCCTGTTACCTGTACTCTGAGTAGAGGTAACATACTTACTCTCAGCTTTCCTTTTTTCTTTAGAATATCTCTTGTGAGTGAGAACATATTCATCAGCTAAAACTGCAGCATCAGACAAATTATCTATTCTTTTCTCATCAAGATATAGGCTTACATCTTTATTGATACACCTTTTGAAGTCCTCCAGCAAAATCATCTGCTTAAATTTACCAAAATCAGAATCCACATTCTTAGAATTTAACCACTGCTCTAACAGATCTTCTTTGATTTTTGCATACTCAACATGGGATTGCTTATCTTGCTTATAAGTTGTCCTAAATTTTACTCTATAGGCTTCAGGAACAAGCTCATAGGCCTTAAGAATCAAGCTCTTAACTACATCATAATTATCAGATTGATCCTGAGGCAAAGATGCATAAGTTACTTAAGCTTTACCGGTAAGAACACTCTGTAGGAGTACTGGCCAATACTTTTTGTGCCAATTAAAACCTGTAGCTACCCTCTCAAACAACTGAAAATACTTTGTTAAATCAGATTCATTAAAAGGAGGGACAAGTTTAACATTTTTAGCCACATCAAAATCATCAGAGCTAGATGATCCAGTTCTACATTGTTTCATGCGATACTCATGGTCTGCCTGAATCCTAGCAAATTCAACTTGTGCGTGAAACTCAGCCTCCTTTGCACGAGCCTCCTGCAGGGCTAGCTGTAACTTAGCTAATTCGGTCTGCGTTTGCTCATCTGGAGGAGTTACATTAAACAAGCTTTTATTAATTATGTCAACAATTTGATCTTTAGAATGATGAGAGCGAACAGCAATTCCCAATTGTTGAGCAACAAGCTTAAGTTCATTCTTTGTTCTGTTTTCTACATCACACACTGTTTGCACATTTGACAAAAATTCTTTGGCTTCGTCAAGAGTAGTAATTGTAGACATCATGAATAAATCACAGTCACAAAATATCAAGCAATATCCTTATGATAATATCCTGAATATCCTGGCGAGGTCACCAAATTTATGTTATGGAACAAAGAAAACTGTCCCGCAAAGTTCCAGGTTCAAAACAAAAGAGTTAGGTAAAATTACAAGTTAAAGTTTAATGCTCAAACTAACAACTAAACATTCAGGACTTTAAGGATAATGTAATGGCAAAAAACAGGTTAAATATATGGTTAACTGCAATAGCCTCTATTAACACGAAATTAGCAAGAGTAAATTTATCTATGTCAGCCCTGATAAAATGAGAAAACCGGATAGTGCTCAGTTAATGCAATATATATTATTACAGATACAAAATATTATTACTACTGGCTGACAGTAAAACTTTACATTAATCACAAAAACCTCACCAGGCCTACGAATTAACAATTTATGCTATACAGTACAGGAAAAAAATGTAATAACACTTATACTCAAATTACACAGGAGCTAGATGGTTGGAGACTTCCTGAGCACTCACAAAAATAATAATAACTGTACAGGGGAGGACAGAGATGTGAACATAATGAGGAGTAGATCTAAGTGGCAATTAATGCAGAGACTGAGCTCATTATATAGGGGCCAGCAGAGCTTGATACAACTTGTAAGAAGGACGTGCAAATGAAGCCATCGGGGACAAAGAGTTGACACTCCTGCTCTGAACAACAGAAAGAACGACTTACTCTACTATCAGGGAGGAGGGGGGGAGTGAGGTAGAACACGCACTATGGAAGCCACAAGGCGAATCGTGATCAAACATGCAGCATACTGTACGTTAGAATTATACAAAGGATGATGAAATCATAGGCTATGTAACAATATATATATATATATATGGTATATGAGCCACCATCTCCTCCTTCTCTCAGCTGCTCCTTCTTCACCTCCGAGTTACACACCATTTGGATAAATACAGCACCGACAAGAGTATCAACTTTTAGCCAGTAATCGTGGTTCATATCTCTTGGTCGTTTTTTTTTTTCCAACTTAGCTACTGAATTTTTAAGATATGTAGCCATGGAACATCACAATCAGAAACATTACTTTATCTGGTTATGACTTCATCCACCCCCCACCACCACCCTCAAAAAAAAAAAAAAAATCAATAATTTTACCTCTCTTCCCCCACCTCCCACTCCCCACTCTTTATTCTTTGTATATGCGGGGACATTCATTGCCGAATCAGGGCAGCAGTTCTGTCTAGCTCGATGGCTGAACCTCACGCGATTCAGATTCATAGTATGTTTCACAAAGGGAAGGAACTTTGTGGTCGACAGTTCAATATATGTCACACGTTCTGCTCTCTCTCTCTCTCTCTCTCTCTCTCTCTCTTCTTGCATGTTATTCTGTATTTATATGCCCAATTCATGTGTTCAGTGCTTTGCTCTTTCAGTCCTAGCACATCATTTATAGTATATTCTTGTCTATAGCATATGATTTTGTTCAGTTTATTGAAGTACTCTTGTATGGGAAAGGTTAGTGTAGGCTGTATCAAACCCAGGCAGCTTGGAAACTCGTCTCTCATAGGCTGAATACAATACTTTGAAGAAAAAGAAGTATTTAGAAAAGAAGGTGGAGAAAAGTATAGAAAAGGAGATAGAGACAATTTCACACACACACACACACACACACACACACACACACACACACACACACACACACACACACACACACACACACACACACACACACACACACACACACACACCGCTCGCTGGTGCAGTGGTAACGCTCTCGCTTGCCAACTGGTGGACGGGAGTTCGCGCTTCGCTCAGGTTGCGAAAAAGTTTCACTGACGAAGTGGGTGGTTACTGTCCCCCTTGAGCAAGGGGGCGGGTGTGTGCGTGTGTGGAGGTCACAGCCTTGCCCTTAGATCGGACTATATGAGCTCCCAGCTCCCTTCCGGGAGGGTAAAAGCTGACGATCACGACCATCAAGTGATCCTGACTGACCCGGTAAATTACACACACACACACACACACACACACACACACACACACACACACACACACAGACGACCTTGGGTTGATGATACAACTTTTGTCACCTATTATACGTCTGAATTTGTTCTGTTCTAAATCTGATGTTATTTGTTCGTTCATTTCTTCCAGGTGGCCGTAACATGGGTAATGCACAAGACAGTATCTAAGGTATTCAAGAACGTTGCTCTACCTGTCAGAAACCCAGCCTGCTTCGGTGGTAATATTACGAGAATCAGGTGCCGTGTTTATAAACCTTGTTGAGCCAAATGGCCGTGTTCAAGATAGCATAAGACCCAGTAACTCCTTGTTGTTAACAATATGTATTACGTCTTTGTTTTGTCGTTAATTTTAACACATGATGCCCGAAAATAACGCTCCGGAAGAAACCAACGTGTTGGTAACTGATGTGTTGCGGGGACGGCTTCATCTGCTGATGCGGGCATGGGTGTTGCCAAAGGAGTAGGATATGAATGAACAATGCGGGATAGACACGGATAACGCTGATTGAGCCGCCCCCACAACACACGAAAAATCGCGTGCCGGAGTGGTAGAGGATATGGACCACCCTGTGTATATTCTTTACACCTAAATGTTTTCCATCAGTGATATACTAGAGGATACGGAGGTGCAGTGTGCAGAACAAATTGTTAAGGAAGAGGTGCAACAAAATCTCTAAGTGCACATAAATAGGAGACTTCTTAACATTAGTCTCTCTCAGCATTTTGCATTGCATATTACACCTTTTGTCCCTTGTATGTTACCTATGCAACAATATGGATGCTGCATATGTGTTATGGTGGTTCCCAAAACTCATTATCATTATTTCGAAAGTATTTTGCATTATTTTAGTTGCACTCACTGAAATACTGATTTTTGGAAAATTTCTTTCATTTTCATTAACGTTTGCCGCTGTCACATGATCCTGCATTACCCCGTATCAGCTGACTGAGACGTGTTACGTCATAACTGTTTCAGTTTATCTTACTATTGATAAAATTTTTCTGAACTGTAGATTTAATAACTTTCAGTTTGATTAGATGCAAAAGCTTAAATTAGATTCAATAAATTTAACTAGTCTAGCTAGATACTATAATCAAGCCTACTGGCATTTCATCAGCCGGCCCATGGTAGTGTGTTCTAGACATTCCATCATATTCCGGCATGGCCCAGACAGCCACATCCACAGAATCATATATAAATAATCAGCCACAAACCGTTCATCAGTTATCTGATTTTCTCGCTACTGAGTACATCGTCTCAAGTTGAATAAATTAAATCAAAACACTGTCTCCAACAAACCCCAACTAAACAAGGTAAGACTCTTAGGTTGTCAAGCTGTTGTTATGGTGAAGTACTGAGTAGTATAACATCATGTAGGAGTAAACATTGTAACTAAGCATCGTGTTTGGTTTCATTCTAGGTTCTCGTTTCTGAACTTATCTAGTCCTTTCATGGAATGTGCGACCCGAAAACAGGATCACGTGTGGCTGACTGACTTTCCAGCTGGAGCGATACCCAAAAATCGTCTCCCATCTTAGGCGGTATTTCAAGTTACACCAGTGCGAAAAGTTGGAAGTAAAGAGTTCGGCAACTGATCTTGTTCACAAAACAATATACATCTGGGAGAAGGCGCGAATCTCAACTGCAGAAAAGTGGAGTACGGTTTCTATTTTGGAAAAGAAGGTGAAGCAGTACCGGTCTATTCTTAAGGGAAAAGCTCAACGATGTACACCACAGACAAGGAGAGAAAATGAGTTTCAAGAAAGTACCAGTGATGTATCTGATACTGCCCATGTTGAGGCCCTTCAGATGATCAAAGATCCAGAGGACCGTCAATTCTTCAGAGTACAAGTAGAGCCGAGGATACTGGGCTTCATTGTTGGTGTCGACAAATTCCTAGCAGGAAAAGAGGATTGGGCTCTTCAACACAACCAGTCAATGACAAGGAGAGTGCAGCAAGAAAAAAAGGAACGAGCAATGAGGGAGGAGTCTGTTGAGTTGACATACTCGCCGAACAGCAGCACCAGCAGCAGTGTTGAAGCCAATGATAGCAAGAGTGGTGGTGCCCCTTTCTCTGCAAAGAGGTTAGGCCGTGCAAGGAACATTGTTCCACCAGAGCTGAATGCAGCACTTAAATGCATTGAAGTCAGAGATTGATATTCAGTTCATGCACTATCCGTGGCAGCTTCTGCCTTGGGTCATGAATTCTCATAATTGGCAGTCAATCGGTAGTTGATTAAGTGATATAGGCAAACCCAACGGGAGGTGATCATAGAGAAGATCCTGGAATCTCTTGCTAGTGACAGGAGCCCAATCATCAACTTGGATGGGAAAATCCTTCCAGATGACAGAAAGGAGAAGGTTGACCATGTTCCTGTCAATGTCATCGACACAAGGGGAACTGCAAAGCTTCTTGGTGTACCGAAGATTTCTACAAGTACTGGACAAGCAACGGCCAATGCTGTGATGCAATGTCTCAAGGACTGGGAGTTATCAGAGTAAGTGATCGGTATGAGCTTTGATACGACATCTAGTAACACTGGTTCAGCATTTGGTGCATGCACTCTTCTGCAGCAATAGCTGGGACGCCCACTATTTCATTTTGCATGCCGTCATCACATCTTGCAATTGGTTGCAGGAGCAGTTTTCACAATGTGCTTCAGCCTGTCTTCTGGTCCGGATATAGCCATATTCAAGCTTTTCCAATCAAGTTGGTAAACTTTCGATCAAGAGAAGTTTGAGCCATTGTTTGCCCATTGATCTGGATCCTGTGGTGGTCAGTGCATTTTACAGCCGCAAAAAACAAGTTACTCTATGCCATTTTGCATCAAGGAACTTGACATCGCTCAGCCTAAATATGATTATCGTAAAATTCTTAAGTAAGTCACCATTCCCTTTGGTGAGCATCCACCATGGGCAACCTTCAACTTCCTCCGGCCATGTTCCCCTCATTGTGCAGGGTGGATGGCCTTCATGATCCACGGAATCAAGATGAACTCGTTCCGAGCTCAGTTTCAAAGGACTGCTGCTGAGCTCACTGGCCAGAGGCGATTTGTGAAATTCACTGGAGTATTATATACCAAAGCCTGGTTCAATGCTCTATCAGCAACTGCTGCTCCATCTGGAGATCTAGCTTTCTTGAAAGGACTGCTCTCCTGTCCTGATTCCAGCATTGCCATGGTCACTGGCAAAAAACTCGCCAGTCACCTGTGGTGCCTGAGTGAAGAGGTAACTGGACTCGATATATTAGATGGGACAATTAACCTGGATGTTAAGTGTAAGATGATGGTTGCTGTCAAAGGGGAACATGACGAAAATCCTCAACCAAGAACACGTTACTCAGCATCAAAGGAAGTCATTGCTGATAAGACTGTTGTGAATTTCATCACATCTGCTTCAAGCCGGATTTTTGAGTCATTCGACATCAACACGGGCTTCCTAGACAAACACCCTGCTACTGGGAGTACGACTCCTCCTTCCAGTCAGCACGACAGGAACTGGGCTCTACTGCCGTTGTAGATGATTTTGCCGAGCTTGGAGTAGCTTTTATCTATCTATCTATCTATCTATTGCCAGATGCCTTAATCCCGTAAGGGGTGACCACAGACAAATCGCCTCCAAGTCGCCCAGTCCCCTGCCATTCCACTGCCCTGCTCCCAGCTCACTCCCCCTTCCCTTATATACCTCTCCACTCCATCCCTCCATCTCGTCCTTCGCCTACCTCTCCCTCTCCCCTTCTCCACCTCACTCACATACGGTCTCCTCGACAGTCTCTTGCTCTCCATCCTCGCCATATGCATAAACCATCTCAGTGCTTTTCTCCTAACGATTTGTATCACATCCACATCCACACCACAGTGCTCCTTCACTTCCTCATTTGTCAGTCATGCAATGACTTTTTTACTTCCATACTCACTTCCTTGTTTCTTATCACTGCTTTTAACTCCTACACCGCGGGCATGTTTACCGATGTTTTGCGTGTGCCGCGGGGTTATTCGGGCTCCGACAGACTCTCAAAAAATATTTGCCAAAAATCAGTTATTAGTCCTAGAATATTAGAATTATATATGCTTATGGCACATACCTTCAGCTTTCTCCTGGAATGTTTGTTGAGCCTTCGTCAGTTACCGTAGAACTTGTGGAGACCTCTGAAGTTGAGTAACGAAGTCTCCACTTTACACTTCCCGACAACCCGTAATAAGATTACCACAGCCAGATATTAACACTATAAACACTACTCTATGATTTTCAAGTAGTTTGGGATCAATACTCCAAAAAAAACCCAATGTGAAAGCAATGAAAATTATGAGCGCGTCTGACCGCCGCACTTGCGCTAATTTGCTCTTGGTACTCTGTCATTTATTATTCATAAAACCCCTCACACTTTATATTTCTATTACTATATAACACTTATATATATCTACAGTCTTTATCCATAAGTTTCCTTCAGTAGTATTAGTTTATTGTCACTGTAGGGATTCAATTTCTTTCAGTAAAATACGTAGCATTCACTTTCTCGTCCTGTATACTAGCATTGAGAGTGAATGTCACTTTCATCTTCACTCTCATAACTCATAATATTCAGACATGCTATTGTGAAACCTTTACTTTCATTACTCCTAGGGTATATACTCGTATTCTTATAATACTACTCATTTACATTTCTATTTACGTTCTCTATTTTATTTACGTTTTTTACATTTCTATTTTATTTACACTGTGTTATGCACTGTCACTTGAAGTAACTTATAAAACTATTTTCCATTGTTCACGTATATTTACATTCATTACTTTCACTTGCTGTTTACACATTATTTACAATTCCACTTGCACTGTTTTACTCAATAGAAAGATCGTAGTCACTCTTTTATCAATTGTCAGCCCTTTACCTCTTTCCACACGAGGTTTAGTAGGGGGTAAAGGTCACAGGGCCCTTTGCATGGGGGTGAAAAAGGCCCTGAAGTCAGCAAGAGGATGAGCCGTACCTCGTCTTCGGAAGATGAGAGAGAACTGATAACAGAGGGCCAGCCCTGGTAGAGGCCTACTTAGGGGATATTCAGTACTACCAACGTAGCTCTTGAAACAGCTATGTATTTCACTGAAATGATTGGCAGGAAATCTAGACAATACATTATAAATTAGGTAGTTCCAGGTGAATGTAAATATCACTTAGGCTTCTCCCTTCCCTCCTTATATGTATATTTATTACGAAAATAGATTATATGGCATATTTCAAGGGGAAAAAAACAGCGAAAATTAGCGAACGAGTGCACGTGAGGTGTTGTCAGGTGATAATTAGCCAATTCCAGGTGTATGGCACTCTCACTTACCTTATTTCTTTCTTGTATATATTATTTGGTAAAAGAATAGGGCATAGGGCTTATTTCAATGGATGAAATCAGTGAAAAATTCCAGGGAAGATTTACTTAGCGTAGCACGGCCGGGCAGGCGAGAGGATAGGGTAATGGAGGGGAGGTAGGGAGGGGAGTCAAGAACGGGGAGAAATGACTGAATTGTCAACAATGGATGGGAGTACAGATGAGATTAGGAGTGCTGACTAGTGTTGGACATTGGCAGTACTGATAGATGATACAAGCCCCCACTTGGAAGCCTGGGTGAATTCAAAATAACACAGAATCACAAAATCGACGCCCCGCGATATGATCCCTTGCTCCCAAGCGTCACAAAAGTGACGCCCCGCGGTTAAGGGGTTAAGGAACCAACCACTTTTGTTCCTTGTTAAACCCTTTCAAGCACTTCACCCTTCAAACCTCCATCCTTACTCATCACATAACCCAGATACTTAAATGCACTTCAATTATCTATTTTCATCATCCAACATCACTGTACATTCAGTGACTTATTTCTCTCGAAGACCATAACTTTACTCTTCCCTACAGTTACCTTTAGATTCCGTTTCTTACACCCTCTTCCAAAAGCATTCACTAAGCCTTGCAGATCCCACTCGTCTTCACTTAACAATTCAGTATCATCTGCAAACAACAGTACAGGGAGTTTCCAAACGTTGCCCTCTCTCATTAAAGCCGCTCCAACATCCACGGCACTACCTTGTATCTCTTTTATAACCCCATCCATATACAGATTGAACTACCATGGATACATGACACATCCCTATTTCAATCCAACGTTCAAACAGAAAATTTCACTCAGTTCACTATCCACACGCACTGCAGCCTTAGCCCCTTCATACATACTCGTCAAGGATTTTAACAATGCTTCATCTACTCCAGATATTCTTAATATTTTCCACATTCCTTGTCTATCCACCCTGTCATATGTTTTCTCCAAATCCTTGAAGGCCGCATAGAACCTCTTTCCATTCTCTAGAAAGTTTCCCACTCAAGACCTAAGAATGAATGTCCGATCTACGCAACCCCTTCACTTCCTAAAATCTCGCTGTTCTTCACCAACTAATATCTCTGTTATTACCCTAATTCTGTTAATAAGTATCCTACCATACATTTTTCCTATTACACTTAGAAGACAAATGCCCCAGTGAATACCACAAACTTCTCTTTTCCCTTTTCCTCTGTACTGGGGAATAATTATACCTGACTTCCAATCTCTACCTTTCTTCCGGGCCAATTTGCACATCTTCCATATCCATTCCACTATTAGCTTTCCTCATTGTGTCAGCATTTCACCACTCACTACATCAGTTCCTGGGGCTTTCCTGATTTTGACTTTCCTCTTTGCTTCCACTACTTCCTTCCATACGTTTTCTTTCTCTCTTCACACCACCCTCCTTCTCCCAGTCATTCTCCAGCCACTTATACTCGCCTCACTCTCATTCTCTATATTTAACAGTTCTTGAATTTGTTCTCTCTATCTGCTCAACTTTTCTCCCCTGTCCACTAGCAGTCTACCATTTTTATCTTTCACTCCCTGACTAACGTTTTTATCATGCTGTCTTACTCTCTTTACCTCTTTCCAGAACATTTTCTTAGATTCCCTCCACTCAACATTCAAATTCCTTCCAAACTCCCATGTGTTCTCTTCTTACTCTCTTACTAAGCTTTTCACCTCTCTCTTCCGTCTTTCAACTTTCTCCACGTCCCTGCCTTCCATCCACTAACTATATATTTTCTTCTTTTGTGCCACAGCTTGCCTCCCCTCATCACTCCATCATGTTGTTCCTTTCAGTCCGTTTGTGTTCCCTTCACCCCACGCACCACCTCACATGTACAGATTTCGTCCGTGAATATCTTGCACATACTTTCCTCGTCCCCCATCTGTTACAAATCATATTTACCCAATCGCTCCTCCACTTCTCTCTTGCAACCCTTCTACCCTCCTTGTAGGGACTTCTTCCTGTAGCTTTTGTCCAGGACTATAATCAAGTCACAATGAAAGACGAACAGCAACATCAATATCAACTGCAAATTGTTGAGTGGCATCATCACCAATTCCCTGGCACGAACAAAACAGGAACTCCATCTAGCTACTCCCGGCATTATTTATTGCTTGCGAAATGACGCGGTATACCATTGTGGTGTTTCATTTTTACATGTCAAGTTGTCAGTAAACCAGAATTACAGGAAGTATTTTCGCTCCTTATTTACCACACTGAAAAAGGTAAAATTTCCTATCAAAAACTGCAATATAGCTATTCTCAAGCCCGGAGACCAAAAACCAGTAGTATTCACAGCATGCGTGACAGTGGTTAACGATATCGTATATGGACAATATTTGGCACTAACTATTATTTTTATCTGTATGAACTATTTTATAAGGAAGCACCTTTAAAAAATAACTTTTTTTATTTAGGTTGTATTACTGAGGCCCACTCTAGTATACTCATATATTCTGTAGTTAACATAATAATATAAAGAAACAATGTGCACACACACACACACACACACACACACACACACACACACACACACACACACACACACACACACACACTGTTACAAGACCTCCTATGGCATCAACACAACTTCACTAAGTTGTAAATAAGAATGTCTATTAATATGTTTATCTTCACACATCAACCAAACATCAAAGCCAAACCAGAGTAATGATTAGTGTCAAAAATGATATATAGCCAGCTAAATACTGATAATAATTAACAACATAAATGAAATATTCTGTAGGTATATTCTTCCTAACTCCACATGATTCTATTCATCATGAGAAAGAACTTTAAGAGTAGAGGGCTAATTAGTGCCATACCTAACCCTTCCAGTTCAAAAAGCTAATCTTAAGCTGAGCAGGATCGTCTGGAGGCAACAAAAACAAAATACCAAATTTAATTGAATGATTCCACAGGTATGATGATCTGTATGGTCAGCTTTACCAAACAGGCGAGGCATTGGCCAAGAAAAACAAAGATGGTGCTGTGAAGGGACCTCTACTCCAAAAATCGTACTACGTCTATAATTACCCCTTACCACGAGACCTTTTCCTGCATCATCGGGACCTGGTGCAAAAAGTCCTGGCCTACAAAGAAGAAGTGTTGGAAAAAGCTTGGAGAAGCATCGCCAAAGCCTTGCCAAAGTTTGACCCCTCTCGCCGTGATTCCACGCTGGTCACTGTCCACGTGCGAAGAACTGACTATATCCGGTTTATACGAGGCAAATACCAGATGCCGCCTCTCACATACCAGTACTTCCAGCGAGCATTTGAATTCTATAGGCAGAGGTTTGTAATTATCCATGTTCTTAGTTTCACATGCGTTTTACGCGTGAGACCAGTTTCTCATATTTGTAGTTATTAGGTACGAAGTCTGCCATGACACAATTAGAAAAAGAAAATGAAGTCAATTCCAGCATTATATTTTGTTATGATTGGCTGTGCATCATACTATTAGTCTGTGTAGAGGACGGTATTACCTACCTTGTTCAAAATGTCACTCCAAACCTTATCCACCGACCACTGGAAGACATGTGTGTTTGAGTGGCTATAGGCAGGGTGCTGTGGGATGTACATGTACCTTTCTGCTTTACCAATCAATCTTTGAAGCCGGATGGCTTCAGGTTTGCTTGAATAACTTGCTTGTCACTTCCTAGTAAGTTTCTACATCTCAATATCTGTTGCCAGTCACTCTGAACCAATTGGAGAGGCAACATGTATATTTCTCCTAACTTTTCCTACTTCACTTGTCATCAATGTATTGAGGGACAGTGAAATGAGAAATGTAAGAAAAAATGAGTGAGGCAAAAGTATTACAGGACTTTATGGTAATTCTGTTTTATATAATTATCAAGGTAATCTATAAACACAAAATATGTTGTACAGAACATTATGTTTAAGTCATCTGTAAGAATACATTTGTGTGTCTCTGAGTAGCAATGGTTGTAAATTTCATTAGTCATTTGTAGTCCTTTGATGATTATTATGCAGTTGTTATCCTGACATTGAAGTACAGAGACCTTATGAGATAAGGGCACTTATTCATAATACCTATGTGATGTGATGTCATATATTTCGAGGTATTACATGTTACTTAGTGTTACACGAGGGCCCGTATCATGTCAACAGGGTACTGCAGCCTGTGTTTGTGGTAGTGAGTGATGACATGGCGTGGTGCAAGGAAGTACTGCAGGATTCTGATGTGGTACTGGCAGGTTAGTACATACAGTTGCGAGCCATAGTAATGCACATCTTCGTCTCATCCAGGAAACCATTTACAACGCTGGGTGGTAACCATATAGGAAAATTTCGGGGTGATGTTAGGTCTACTATGGTGCCCCCGTTAACTAGGTGGAGACGCAAGTGCGGCGTCCATCCAAGATTCAAACCTCCATTCTCTTCACCGTGCCTTCCTGTGTCAGAGGTCGTCTGCCGAAAGTGAACACTGGCTTACTGCCCCAGACCACCCTGCAGGGGGAATTGCTTTCCAGCAATTAATGGGTCTGTTCTGCCAGAAGACTGCAGTTACTCTACTATTAATACAACCACTACTTCTTCCTGGCTGGAAGAAATCGTAGCCAGGGTTTCACAGTGAAATAAAACCTGTTGTCCTGGGTTAAGGTGAGTTCCAAGGAACAGTTCGTGATGACACTGCTACTGGTGCTGTCTTGTAAACCTTTGAACTAAAACACTTTTATTTTTTAATTCTAACCTGGCCTAAAATTGTCATCTTTCCATCTCGAATGCAGAGTTGTAACAAGTGATTAACGCTAGTATACGGTGCCATTCATGAGAAAGGATGGAAAGGATGTAAAGACGTAGTATTGTCTTTATTATATATTCCTTCATTTATTTTTTGACTGTGAGCTATGTGGAATAGGTTGCAAAAGGACGAACATCTGGGCCAAGTAAAGGTGAAAGGACCATAGAACAAGTTTGCAATTGGTGTGAAATCCCGGATGAAGTTACTTCTACCCAGGCACAGGGCTAGGCAGAGGCTGAGCATAAACTACTGTATGGCTCACAGCTGTACACTTGACAAAAAAGAATTGGTTCAAATTTCGCGATAAACGACTTGACACCTAAGATGTTGGTTATTGCAAACTGCGTCC
The DNA here is from genome assembly GCF_032717465.1 of Coenobita brevimanus. NCBI lineage: Eukaryota > Metazoa > Arthropoda > Malacostraca > Decapoda > Coenobitidae > Coenobita > Coenobita brevimanus. Next base: position 13,262,267 of record NC_137013.1, read on the forward strand.
TGAATCTATCCCAGGTTAGTAAACCTGCTGCCATAAGGATGCCATATATCGTTTGCTTGACATTTCTTTGCCAGCAGTTGTATTATAATAACTGTATAAGTCATAAAAACTGACGAAGGGTATATTTAATCTTTAAATCTTGTTTAGCACAAATGGCAACTTTAAACTTTATGTAACAAGCAAATATCATTATTTTACTCTGCTGCATTGAGATTGACACTGTATTCCACATGAGAGTATGGAGTGATTATTCTATGAATAAATAGTCAGACAGGAACTACGAGTAATCAGGCTCCCAGGCAGATGCTGGTAACGGTTTCCTTAGACTCAGAGACAACTCGTTGTGTTAATGTAGCTAGCCATCATAGGCACAGCAACAACCCACACTTGGTGAAATCCCAAGTGGTCTCATATTTTATGGCCATTCTTCAAAACTTTTCTTGCTCTTTGCAGACTGTGGTAGGCAGGGGTGCCCACCAGCCGTACAGTCGATTTAGTTCAACCCTCACGGGACTCAACACTGAGTGACAGATGAAAATATGGTTTCCTGCAGTCCGGTGGATGGTAACCATATAACCATATGAACACCTGATGGTCTGGTAGATTAAGGCACTCCACCTGGATGAGGCTGTTAAGGGTTTCCGTCTGAGGAATGGTTAGGATTGTGCTCACGTAATGCCACTCGGGGTGGCGAAGCTGGTCGCCAGCGCTAACTCTGTTTGAGAGTGTTCTGGCCCCATATCTCGATGCTAATACTGGGGCAGAAAATTACTGGATGTTACGTAGACAGATATAGGTTTCCTGTGGGCGATGCAAGGCAATTTACTGAAGTGTATGAGTTTATATCTGTCTTTAGTAGGGTCTCCCACTCAACAGGGGGGTCAGCCAATAAATGCACAGTAGTTATTCCCTTCATCCTTGCTCTTTTACTTCTTTTCTTGGCTGTGCTGTAATTTCTGTGTTGCTCACCAGCCGTTCTTAATAACTCACAAGATGGAGGTGTCGTAGCCTCCTGATAAAAAAGTCACCGTTCCTAAGGTTCCCTGACTGTCCAAACAAGTAGGTCACATCGCCTTGGACGCAGGAGACAGCCAGGTAACCTGTTTTTACTCTAACGTGAACTAGATTGTCGTCCTTTTGCAGCCTATTTCACGTAGGTCTCTGACAGAAATAGACAAAGCTACCACTCTACTGTACATGGTCTCTATAGCATCATAATCTAGTATCAGTCTACTTCCACTACTCAGGATTCTGGGTTGAGAAATGGGAATTTTAGGCCAAATTAGAGCAAAAAGACTATAGTGAGATTAGTCCATGCCTCGTGTTGTCATCGGTTAAGAAGAATTCCCAGCATACATCCTTACTAATTTTTTGCAGTATGAACTACGATAATATTCTTGCACATTTTTCTTCATGTCATCTGTGTCGGTAGTACCAAGTATTAAATAATATTGAGACGTAGTATTCAAAACAATGGCAAAGGAAGAGGAACCGGAAAGCATCCCTAAGTCCTCCAAAATAAGAATCAGTATGTGTGAGACAGATCACACGACACTGAGATCCATATTCTCCTTGGCTATGGAAGCTCCTTGACATCTTTTTTAAAGGGACTTATTTTGCTAATTACACCTTACTGGTGTCTTCTGTGTTATTTAAAATATTGTAATACGGCCATACTCTCCATATATATATATATATATATATATATATATATATATATATATATATATATATATATATATATATATATATATATATATTGTGCATAACTATACTCGGATTTACTTGCTATATAAAAAAATAAATCACTTGGGAAGAAGTGTTAGGAAGCTTCCTTAACCGACGAGAACACTAGCCTGAGAGACCTTGACTTACCTAAACAGCAGCCGTAATGCTCATCACCAGGCGATTTTAGCTGCCACTGGGAAAGCTTCCAAACTATTATTGCTGCACCTGCAGCCGACAGGCATTGACGTAATCCATGCATCTATCATCCAGTTCTTTTCTGTCCCATTAGGAATATAGAGGCCCGGGGCTAGGCTACTAGTTCCCGGAAATAACAGGCAGGATGACCAGCTTCACTCACCCGTGAGTGGCATTATGTGAGCAATAAACCCCAACCCTCTCATGGATGTAAACACTAGAGGGGGTTCCATCTGGCTGGAGCATCTTAGCCCACCAGTCAATTGGTCATTTGGTTACTATCCAGCGTAGTAAATGGTTTCTTGGGTTACTGAATAGCACTTTGCTTGCAACTAAAGATAGAATCGCTACACCACGTCGAGTAAGTAGATAGTGAGCGACCCCATCTACCATGTATAAATCAAGTCCTTGTTCTTTTTTTTTTTTTATCCCGGTACAGGTGGTAAGAACCCTGTAGTGGATCACGCTGTGTTCAGCCTGGGTCAGCACACCATCACTACCTACGGCACCTTCAGCTTCTCTGGCGCCATCCTCTCCAAAGGACACATCACTCACCCTGCCAACAACAACACCAAGTACAAGCACTTCAGATGTGCTCGTTCTCTAGACCTCACCTTCATCGCTAGGGACTGAAACAACTAAAAATACTTCAGATACTTATGATTCAGTTCCTCTTGTCAGTTCTACCTCACCACAAGGGACTGAGACAACAACTACAGTAAATGCTTGAAATACGCCTTGATCTCCTCTTCATCACAGGAATCAGAGTCACCACACACCCTTAACTAGATTATCAAATAAATGAATAAGTAAATGATATTAATTTTACCCCAGTGAACCTAACAATATTTTCTAACCGACCTCCACCACAGTGTAAGATTGTAACGCAACACTGACTATAAACACCCGCCTCATTGGAAAGGACTAATGCAACAGCAGCTACAAACACGTCAAGGTATCTTGAGTTCAGTCTCAAGGAAAGGACCTGACACAAAGCCAACAATACTTAAGTAAATGTGTCTGTTTCCTTGTGTTCTACTCATGAGCCCACGAAACATTAACACAACTTTAACTATAAAAACTACAAATATGCCTCTGTTATTACACGAGACTAAGATGGCACTCATACCCTAACGCAGTGGTAGCTCAGATTGCCACCACTAGCAGTGTAGGGCTGTCGGTACAGGGTCCTCAAGGTCTCTATGAAGTGACTGCGCCAACAGCGACAATTGCAAACACAGTTCATGCTCCTCAGAGGAGAAGTGCAGGTTCAGCCCTATACCTCACCAATAGTCGTGGTCTTAGTAATATTTTGAATTCAGTTCATTTTTTTTCATACAGTATCCCCTTCAGCCCTGTTCCTCACAGATCCCAAATTTACTGGAATATCCCCATTTTGTTATCCTGGTTAAAATATCCTCGCAAACTTCTGTAACAAGGGTGGCACCTGTTGTTATATCAAATCTGAATTTGCAGTTGACACTGTTCTGAACTATTCTTCAACCAATTTTGATTAATTATTCACAGTATAAACAAAATTATCTAAATATTCCCAAATATATCTGTGTAGTCTATCTCTCCTCCAATGCTGCTTCAGAATCCAGTGTATTTGACTCCATATCTACACAGTTGACTAACCTTAACCTCACCCTTATCACCGAAATTACCGTTTTGGGTGATTTTAACGTACATAATGTAGAATGGTTATTGTATTCTGCCACGACTGGCAATACTGGTCTAGAATATGACCTGTTTCCCGAATTGTTTAATTTTATCCAGTTAGTAATGCAGTCAACCAGAACACCAGATAATCCTGACCATAAAGCCTATCTCTTGGATCTATTGCAGCAAATAATCTGGATCAACACAGGATAGAAGTACTGTTACCACTTTGTCCTCTGATAACAATCTCGTCAAAGCATCATTAGTCGGCTCCCCTAAACCTACCCATTTTGAACCTGTCATGTGACCCGGTGGCACACTGATAGGGCAGACAGCGATGGAATCAGAAATTATCTTGCTGACATTCCATGGCAGTCCTTCTTCTATAGTGATTTCAATTCTACCCAGTTCAGCATTACTGACTTTATACAAGGTGGTTTGGAATTGTTCAGTTCTACCCAGTTCAGCATTACTGACTTTATACAAGGTGGTTTGGAATTGTTCAGTTCTACCCAGTTCAGCATTACTGACTTTATACAAGGTGGTTTTGAATTGTTCATACCAAGTCAACAGTTCACCAAAAGATCAGACTCCCCAAAATGGTGTGCTAGCAACTGTGTCAGAACAATAGCTCAAAAGTCATTTGTATATGACACTTTCTTAAATTAATAAACAAGTGAATCACTCAGTCAACTAAAAATTGCAAGAAACAATGCAAAAGCATTTGAGGGGCCATGTGTCAAAGCCTGCCAGCACGCCACAGGCAAACTTTGCCACAAATCGCAGTAAGAGTTCACCAAAGTTGTGGCAACTTACCCAGTGTTGTCACAACCATAACTTTCTTTCTATTTGTGCTAGACTGTTCATATTTTGGTATTGTTATGTGTGTAATGTGTAGATACCAATGCATGTGTGTTTTGGGCCATATTTTTGTTTGTTTACATGTTTTGTTTGTTTGTTTTTGTTATGATTATTAATAGTAATTTTGATTAACTTTTCAGGCGATTTGTGGCAGAATTTTTTTGTTTTTTTTGCCTATTGATAATAGGGGCCGAAGCCCCTGGTCATTAAGGCTGCCTGGAACCACTGTCTGACTAGCTTCTTCTTTATTTCTGCAACATTCACAGCCTTTCCTCTAACTTTCGCTCTGTTGAGCACCACCTCTCCTCCTCTAAACCTCACCTTCTTCCAACTGAGACTCAGCTGTCTGAGGCAACTGACAGCAAACTCTTTTCTGCATCCTCCTACTTTCTCCATACTCATTTCAAAGTCTAAGGTGGATGTTGTGTATATATACAGAACGACATATCTTGCTCTCATGTTCCAAAACCCTATTCTTCTGAATTCTCTACACTCTGGCTTCGGCTTTCCTCTCATTCTCCGAGTAAATATATCTGTGCTCTTTACCTATCCCTTAATTCTACTGACTATAAAAAATTCTTCGGCTATCTTACTTCTATGATGGAACATATTCTATCCATTTCTCCATTCCCTGAAATCTCCATTCTAGGAGATTTCAATGTTCACCACCACATTTGGCTCTCCTCTCCTTTCACTGATCCACCTTGTGAACATGCCTACATCTTTTCTATCCTTAATGACCTAGAGCAGCTTGCACAGCACCTTACCCATATGCCAGACCGCCTTGGAGAGAGCTCCAACATACTTGACCTCTTCCTTACAACTAATCCCTCTGCTTACACTGTTAATCTTTTCTCTTTGTTGGGCTCCTCCAATCATAACCTTATCACTTTAACCTGTCCTATCACTCCGGTACAGCCTGTGGACCCTGCAAAGAAATGTCGTCTGTGGCAATTTGGAGCTGAGGATTGGGAAGCCCTCAGGCAGTACTTCTTTGATTTTCCTTGGAATGATTATTGCTTCCATGGCCGGGAGCCATCTGAGTGTGCCTTACGCATTACGGAGGTTATTCTCTCGGGCATGGAAGCATACATTCCTTTCTCATATCCTTTGTCTAATGCAAGAAAGCCTAGGTTTAATCACTCATGTTCTAATGCTGTCCCCAACAAGGAGAAGGCCTACAAAAGGTACCGGAGCCAACCCACCCCTGAATCACATCTTGTTTGTTTCTGCCCGGAATCGTGCTAAGTCTGTTCCTCGCTCTACTAAAAATAATTTCATCCGTACTAAATGCTCTCAACTCTCCAACTCGAATTCTTCCAGCTTCTTCTGACACATTGCCAAAAACCTTTCTAACAACTTTACCTCATCATCCTTCCCTCCTCTTTTCTACTCTGATGATTCTGTAGCTATTTCTTCTACTGATAAAGCAGATCTCTCCACTCAGACATTCTCCTCTAATTTCACCTCAGACGATTCCGGTGCTGTTCCTTCATCACTTCCCCCCTCTGACTTCCTCATGGCTGACATTAAAATTTCTTCTGCTGATGTATTTTCTGCCATCACTGGCCTCAGTACTAACAAAGCATATGGGCCTGATGGAGTCCCTCCTGTTGTTCTCAAGAACTGTCCTTCTGTGCTTACACCCTGCCTAGGTAAACTATTTCTCCTTTGTCTATCAACTTGTACCTTTCCTTCTGGCTGGAAGTTTGCTCTCAATCAGTCAGTCCAAAAGAAGGGTGACCATTCCCAACCCTCTAACTATCGTCCAATTGCTTTAACATCCTGTACTTCAAAAGTTTTCGAGTCAGTTCTTAATAGAAAAATTTTAAGGCATCTTTCCTATCACAACCTTCTCTCTAATCGTCAGTACAGGTTCCGTCAGGGAGGCTCCACTGGCGATCTTCTCACCTACCTTTCAGACTCCTGGTCATCCTCCTTTCGGGACTTTGGTAAAAGCTTTGCCACTGCACTTGACATCTCAAAGGCTTTCGATGGAGTCTGGCATAAATCTTTAATTTCAAACTGCCCTCTTACGGTTTCTATCCTTCTATCTGTGCTTAATTGCTAGCTTCCTTTCTGGTCGTCCTATAGCCACTGTTGTAGATGACCATCGACCTTCTCCTAGACATATCAACAGTGGTGTTCCTCAGGGCTCTGTCCTATCACCAACTCTCTTCCTTTTATACATCAATGAACTTATAAGCTGTACATCTAACCCTATCCACTCATACACTGATGACTCCACCCTTCACCTTTCCATTCGGTTCCAGCAACGCCCATCTCAGCAGTTACTTCAACAAACAAGGGATGAGGCTATGGCACACCTAATGTCTGACTTGGCTCGTATTTCTAACTGGGGTAAAAATAATCTGGTTGCTTTTAATGCACCTAAAACTCAGTTCTTACACCTATCAACCCGAAAAAACCTTCCACAGGTATACCCACTAATGTTTAATAATATTCAGCTTAATCCTGCATCATCCTTGAATATGCTTGGGGTTTCATTTACTCGAGACTTATCTTGGAGAGATCATATTACATTTCTTGCAAAATCTGCATGCAAGAGATTAGGTGTGCTAAGCCGACTCCGTTCCTTCTTTACCCTTGCACAGTTGTTGATTCTATACAGGGGTTTTATCAGCCCCCGTGTGGAGTACAACTCTCATGTGTGGGGAGCCTCCCCACATACAGCTCTTCTCAATAGGGTGAAATCAAAGGCTTTTCGTCTCATTAACTCTCCTCCTCTTATTGACTCCCTTCAACCTCTGTCTCTTCGCTGCACTGTTGCATCTTTATCTCTTTTCTATCGCTACTTCAGTGGTTATTGCTCCTCTGAACTGTCTGCATGCATTCCTCCACGTCTGCGATGGGCGCGTAGCACCCGTCTATCAGCAAACTCTCATCCCTTTTCTGTCCAGCTTTCTAATGCAAGAGTTAACCGTTACTGATACTCTTTCATTCATGCAACAGGTCAACTCTGGAACTGTCTCCTTCTGTCTGTATTGCCTGCTTCCTATGATCTCCAGTCTTTCAAACGCAAAGTGTCCAGGCATCTCGAAATGATCGGATCTTGAATTTGGCTCTCTCTTGTATTTTGTTTTTCTCTTGGAGGGAAGTGTTATTGCATGCTCATGGCCTTTGGTTCCTTCTTCCTTGCATAATATATATATATATAGATAGATAGATAGATAGATATAGATATAGATAGATAGAGAGATAGATAGATATTATTTTTATTATATTTCGTTTCTTGTCTCATTTTATCTGCATTTTTATTTTTTAATATTTTTATTTATTTTTAAACCTTATATTATGTGTTAGGAAAATATGACTAATTAACCTAAAGTCCTTAAAACTGATAACCTAACAGAACAATCGCTAACCTATACTAAATCATAAAAAGACAAATAGCTAAACCTACAGTAATGATAAAAATAAAAATACCTCGACGAAGGGAACACCATCTATTGCAGATATGTAATGCCTTTCTACATTACATACCTGCACTTATCATCTGGTGACTGTCAGTCGAGGCACAACCTAATATAGGGGACATCAGTATATGAAAGGGAACCAAAGAAATCAGGAACATTTCAATATAAGTCAGATGTCGGCCCTAATTAGAATAACTTAAGCAAGATGGTATGCTGTATTTACATAATATGTATAAAAAGTGAAGCACCTCGCCCAACAGACCACGATCGACTGCAAGTGCCCAATACCTTTCTATATTGCACACTTGCACTCATCAGCTGATGACTGTCAGTCGAGGAACGGGGTTTAATGTAGGGGACATCAATATTAGAAATAGATCAGTGGGAGGAGGAACTATTTCAAATATGCCAATTGTCAACCCTAATTAATAGTACATTATATACATATTTACAATTGATAAAAACCAGAACCATATAGTAAAAATGTCACATCACTCTGATCAATCCGGTCTCTCTCAAGAAAGCCATCAATTTATCAGTCATAACAATGTCCCCATCACCCAGGATGGTGGAAAGGGGTGAAGGGGACGTTTGGTGTGCCGCAGTAATTTATAAGTGAAGCCCTTTCATGAATAAATCGTCGACAGCGCAGGATGATATGACTGATAGATAACACCGCATCACAGACGTCACAGTGCGGTGGGTAGTGTCTTTCCATATATGGTTTCATATGGCTTAATATAGTGGAATTAAGTCTCAAACTCGCCAACACTTTTTCTTCAAGGTGACTGGGATGGTTGGGAGTGTCCCAGTGGCCCAGGTATGGATTACACGTTGGAGTATTTAGTCTGGTCCACTGACCTTGACACAGAAGATTTATTGATTTCTTTCCAAGAGAAAGACTCGACCGTAGATCACAAGGAACGTCCCAAGTCTCCTCGATCTCTACAGCCAACTTTGCAAGTAAGTCAGCCTGCTCATTGCCGTAGATACGACAATGACCAGGCACCCAGATCAGTGTGAATGACCTGTTGCATGAATGCAACTTATTAACGATGCCACCCTGGATCTCGTGTGAGTCCATAGTGCAAGATGCAGTTGCCTGAAGGGCTGATTTCGAATCTGAAAATATGACAAATGAGTCATGCCTAAAATTGAGAGCATAGTCTATGGCTTTGTCAACAGCAAAAAGTTCAGAGGTAAACACAGATGTGTGAATTGGCAACCGATACCTGAGGGCACATTCAGTCAACCATACACTAGCACCCACACATTCACTCGACTTGGAGCCATCGGTATACAACTGGTGGGACCCCAAGTGATGAACGATGATGTTATGAAACAAGTGGTGGACCTCCACCTCCGGCGCCTTGGTATTTGGTGCTGGGAGCCAGGAAACATCAACTGTAATGCCGGGTGGCTCCCAAGGAGCTATATTTCTAATCACCAACCTGTCGCAGTCACTGAGGTCGACACTAAGCTCCTTAGTCAGTAAGTGGAGCCGTACAGCAAGATGCGGACCCCCCCCCCGCAGACGATGGTGATATTGATGTAATGGGGTACAGGCCACATTAGAATTGGAGGCACATTCGTCTCCACTTCCATACAAGCTACAGGGGTACACCAGACGGCTCCAAGACACATTCGCAAACATTTATTCTGTAACACATCCAACCTTTTCAACATGGCATCGGATGCCAACCCATACGCCTGTGCGCCATAGTCTAGCTTGGACCTATTAAGGGACTTATACACCATTAATAAAAATTTTCTGTCGGCACCCCATGTAGTACCCGCTAGGTACTTGAGGACATTTAACCCGTCATGTCCCGAGCACTTTCGCACCTCCGACACCCCCCAATCCCGATCTTTTTTGGAAAAATATTTTTTTGGCTAAAACCTCCGCCTTTGGTGAGAAACATCGAAAATTCATAGAGAAATCGCTCACCTGAGGTTTAAAATACTCGATACAGGTAGGAGTACCTCCTTACCTTGCAGGGTTTTCTATCAGGCTGGCTCCAAAGAAAACGAGATCTATGAGAGGATAACTATTCCATGCCACTCATAAACGGTATTTATTTATTTATTTGGTACGAATTTATATGTAGTACGAGAGTATATTGGTTTTAAAACAGTAATATAGGCATTATAAGCATTGTTTCACTCATTAACTCATTACAATTCATGACCCTCTTTTACCACATTATTTGACATCATTTCTGACTGTTTCTTCCTCTAATGCTATGTAAACTTTGTCCTCCACATTGTCATTGATTGGGGAGTCACTCTGGCCCTGAATGTCTTAATTGGCCAAGTCACTGGTAACAGGTGAATTGCTGAGACAATGAGGGGGGGAGGTTATGCGGTGTAAGGCATTGTCCCTGCTTGGCATCTTGTAGAGGAACCGAGGAAGGTGTCCCGTGTATACATACAAAAAACCACTCACAAAAATTGAAAATTGTGCAAATTAGGGACCTTGGAATTGCACAACATACCAGTACATCATTGGGACTGGCAAATGCAAAATGTTGCAACATATCCATACGTCGACGGGACGTCTCAGGTTAATGATTCATCACAACGAGTAAGGATAGTATTAATGTGAAGTTTAAAATTTATTCTGCGATCAGAGTGGAGGCCCAAAAACTTTACAGAATTTTGAAAAGGTACCGCTTGATTATCCAAAAATAAATGCAAATCAGGGACGTTACAATTAGTGAAAACTACTGCGGGACACTTACAGACGGAAAACTTAAATCCCCACTGCAAGGCCCATTGGTGGACGGAATCAAGGGCTGCTTGAATCCACCCAGCCGAAAATTGTGCATTACAGGAGGAGTGCCATATTGCACAATCATCAGCGTAGAGCAAGTATTTAAGATTCCTTGGGATGGTAGCTAATGACAGAATATCATTGATCATAATGCTAAATAAGGTGGGACTAATGTAACTTGCAATACTTTGGTGATAGAAACTCCGTGTACAGACAGCTAGATAAGGAGTTTATTACGAGCTCACAGTAAAATAGTCTGTCCTTCTTGAATGTCTGCTCTGAACTGAACAGTGGCGCCGTCTTCCCAGGCGTGGGGCCCTGGGAAAGCGTGCTAGGCCAACAAGTTTTAGTGGGGGCATGTATGCATTGGGGGGGGACATATATACATCGGGGGTAGACATATTGTGGAGGGGGTACACTACTCCCCCGGGTAGCTGAGATGGTGTCTCCTGACACCAGGAGTTAAATGGTGTTTGATTATAGTATTAAGGCAAGGTCGGGGAGGTTTGTACAAGGGATAAGTATGATATAGGGGCAGTAGGGGAGACATGGCCATGTTGAGGGGAGGGAATTAGAAGGATATATACAGATAAGATATACAAGGATTAATAGGGATGTGTCCAGTAAGGGTCGAAGGTATACATAGATATAATGGGGATTATACAGTAATAGGTTGATACATGATAAACAAGGAGTAGATATGAGAGTTCTATTGTTGTTCTTCGTTCATTTTTGTTTTTTTGTTTGTATTTTCTGTAGGATACACTGTCACTCAGTAATGCATTAAAGAAATACCATCATTTTCTAGTAGGCAGAGTTCTGTTCACAGCTTGGTTAATTGTCAGATGGCATTGGTAGTCACTGAATGTGAGGGCACTAAGTACGAGGAGTTTCGACATCGTGTGTAGGGGGTACTATGCCTGTAGCGACTCTGATTTCCTGGAGTCGGTGTTCCATTGTTCTGACACAACAATGCACTGCACATATGATGAGTAGAAAACCTATGAAAGCGATAACCACAGGGGGAAACACAACTGTTGGATGAACCCATGAACGGGGGAGGCAAGAGAAAATTGATCCATAATGAAATCACTATCATTGAGGAATGTTAGCATGCACAAGTTAGGGGAGGTGATGGTAATGTTGGCAGATGGTAGGGTGGAAGGCATGTCGATTGGTTGAAAGATGTCATAGGAGTGTGTACGGAATGCTTGGTGATAGCGAGTGGCGTAAGTGATGACGGACTCTGATTTGACGGTACAATAGTAGAGACCACTAGCGGGGACGGATCGAACTGAAGAACCAGGACACATGACTGTGACAGAGATGGGAACAGCAAAGAAGAAGTACTGGACATGGTTGAGGTGAGCATGGTGGACCGGGAGTTCAGGAGCTGGGACAAAAGAACAGGCCGAGTAGATGGAATGGTTACGAACTAAAGCAAACTCACAGGGTGTAGCACTGCTAGGGAAGAAAGCGAAAAGGTGGGCAACACAGAGACGAGAGGTCAGAGTAAGGGAGGAACATTGCTGGAGGTCTGTGGAAGAAAGGAAGGCAACTGAAAGAGGAGCATGGGAGAGGAGGAAATATTCGAAGGAACAGATACTTGTAACAAGGATTTTTTGAGGTGGAAAGGAAAGGGAATGATGTGGAAAAGGGTAAAGGTTACGGCAGAACGGAGAGGAATATGGTCGACGACGTATGTGGTGAGAAGAGTGGCTTCGAGAACAGGATAATAATATTCGAGGGAGGAGTAGGGGAGGACCGGGGATAGACCGAAGGTGGAGTGAGCCGATTCCAGGACAGAACGGAGAGCTGAGACAGGTACTAAGTCGGCAGTGACACGTCCATTTATAGCATCGACCAGGAGAGACTTTTTTTTTTTTTCTTTATGCGAGGAACAAGGAACCAAAGGCCATGAGCCTGCAGTAACAGTTCCCTCCAAGAGAAAAACAAAATACAATATAGAGCCAAATTCAAGATCCGATCATTTTGAGATGCCTGGACACACTGCGTTTGAAAGACTGGAGATCACAGGCAGCAGGAAATACAGACAGAGGGAGACAGTTCCAGAGCTGACCTGTTGCATAAATGAAAGACTGGGAGTAACGGTTAACTCTTGCATTAGAGAGTTGGACAGAAAAAGGATGAGAGTTTGCTGCCAGACGGGTGCTACGCGCCCGTCGTAGAGGTGGAGGAATGCAAGCAGACAGTTCAGAGGAACAGTGACCATTAAAGTAGCGACAGAAAAGAGATAAAGATGCAACAGTGCGGTGAAGAGACAGAGGTTGAAGGGAGTCAGTAAGAGGAGGAGAGTTAATGAGACGAAAAGCCTTTGACTCCACCCTATTGAGAAGAGCTGTATGTGGGGAGCCTCCCCACACATGAGAGTTGTACTCCACACAGGGGCGGATAAAACCCCTGTATAGAGTCAACAACTGTGCAGGGGTAAAGAAAGAGCGGAGTCGGCTTAGCACACCCAATCTCTTGGAAGCAGATTTTACAAGAGATGTAATATGATCTTTCCAAGATTAGTCCCGAGTAAATGAAACCCCAAGCATGTTCAAGGATGATGCAGGATTAAGCTGAATATTATTAAACATTAGTGGGTATACCTGTTGAAGATTTTGTCGGGTTGATAGGTGTAAGAACTGAGTCTTAGATGCATTAAAGACAACCATATTATTATTACCCCAGTCAGAGATGCAAGCCAAGTCAGACATTAGGCGTGCCATAGCCTCATCCCTTGTTTGTTGAAGTAACTGTTGAGATGCGCGTTGTGGGAACCAAATGGAAAGGTGAAGGGTGGAGTCATCAGCGTATGAGTGCATAGGGTTAGATGTACAGCATGGAAGATCATTGATGAATAAAAGGAAGAGAGTTGGTGATAGGACAGAGCCCTGAGGAACACCACTGTTGATAGATCTAGAAGAACGATGGCCGTCTACAACAGTGGCTATAGAACGACCAGAAAGGAAGCTAGAGATGAGGGGTACGAGGACACAGTAGCGGGAGAAGTGGTCAACCGCTACGAACAAGTACTCAGCGCCGGATTCCGTGAGAGGTAGCTTTAAGAGATCGATTGAGACAGTTTCCCATGGTCATGACAGGATTGGGTATTGTAAGAGAGGTGCAGGTAAGCCGGTTGATCCTTTGTGGCGGTGGCAGGAGAGGCAAGAGTCACAGTGGGCATTGATATCGCGGCACATGGTTGGCCAATAGTATTTGAGACGTGCTTGGCGCAAGCATCGGTCTTTACCTGGATGGGAAGCTTGAGGGGTATTATGAACAATGTGAAGAACCTTTGGTATCAGGGCAGTGGGGACAACAAGTTGGCGTACTTCGCAATTGGGCATGTCTTTGACTGTTAGTAGTGTTTTCCTGTACAAGAAATCATCATCTAGATGAACTCATCTAGTGATACTGGCAGAGTAGGTAAGGTCGAGGCATTGCCAGATTCTAGGAAATAAATGACTTTGGACCATACGGGGTCTTGGCGCTGAAAGTTTCAAACAACTTCTGACGTTAGTGTAGTGTTTTCAGTTACTTCGGGCTGCAGTGATGTTATAGCTGCTGCTACGTGACGTGAGAGTGTGTCTGCGACTACATTCAACTTGCCTGGTACATATTGAAAAGTGGGATTAAAGTCCTGGATGATGACAGACCATCTAGCTAGCCTACCTGTTAGGTTGCAGTTCTTGAACAAATCACATAGTGGAAGGTGGTCTGTTTGGATATGCACTGGATAACCATACACTATATCTCTGAAATGTTTCAAAGACCAGACTACCGCTAGCGCTTCGAGATCTGTGACACTGTAGTTACGTTCAGCGGTTGTAAGGGTGCGACTAGCATACGCTATTACGCGCTTCCTTGATGCTTCATCGAGTTGCATCAAAACGGCACCAAGTCCAGTGCCTGAGGCGTCTGTGCAGAGAAGGAAGGGTGTGGTATAATCAGGGAACGCTAGAACAGGGGCATTTACAAGAGCTGTCTTTAGTTTTTGGAAAGCCTGTGACTGGTCATTAGTCCAAACAAAGGGCACATTCTGTTTGAGTAAGTGGGTCAGAGGAGCGGCGATCTTTGCGTAGTCTTGTATGAATCTACGATAATAGCCACTGAGGCCCAGGAAACTTCGTACAGCTTCGGTAGTGGTAGGTTCTGGGAAGTTAATAATCACCTTAGTTTTATCCTCATTAGTATGAATGCCTTGTGCATCTACGACATGGCCTAGGAATTTGATTTTCTTTCGCAGGAAGTCACATTTACTGAGATTGATTTTCAGGCCTGCGAGCTGGAGGCGTTCAAAGACTTGCCGGAGCTTGGTGAAATGGTCAGGGATGGATTTACTCACAACAATGATATCATCTAGGTAAGCAAAAAGAGAGTGTCCCATCATACCGCTGAAGACTGAATGGATAAGTCGCATGAACATGGAAGGAGCATTTCTCAGACCAAAAGGGAGTCTCTTAAACTGAAAATGTCCGGAAGGGGTGCTAAAGGCTGTAACTGGGTGAGAGGATTCTTCCATTTCGACCAGCCAGTACCCGCTGAGGAGGTCTAGAGATGAAGAGAGAACGTTATTTTCACCAAGGGATTCTAGCAAATCAGTGAGGACGGGTAATGGGAAACGGTCTGGAATGGTGACAGAATTGACCTTACGATAGTCGACTACTGGTCTAAAGTTGCCATCCTTCTTTGGTACTAAGAAAAGTGGGCTATTCCATGGACTGACGGAGGGTTCAATAATGTCCTGGTCTAACATGTTCTGTACCATTTGATCTGTCTGCTTTCTCTGGCTGTGAGGAAATCGATACGCTGGTATGTAAATCGGCTGAGTTCCTGGTAGTAGTTCAATCGTATGTTTGACAAGGTCTTTTCTACCCATTGGTTCACCGGGTAGGGCAACCACGTTTCTGTACGAGGTCAAAGGTCGAGGAGTTGAAGCGTATTTTCTGGGAAATCTGTGCAAGTGAGATGTGAGAGCATATCGGGTGAATATGTCGACGCAGATCCCGTAGAGTTAATAGTACATACACCGATTGGCGTACTATCATCAGTCTGAATAGAAGAAATTGAGGAATCCTGACACACCTTTACGGCTGCTGGGTATACTAGGAAGTCTCCAATCTTTACACCACTTTTAAGTTTTAGTGGAGCATTTGTGACATTGAGCAAGTACAGGTAGCATAAACTGTCCTCTAAGACAGTGCACCACGCTAACTCATAAGTCAAGCCATTCACACAACACGTCTCAGGTAGTGTTAGTACATCCACTCCTTCTTTCGCACCGGCAACACAAACAGAGACTTTGGTGAACTCATGCAGTAACAAAATTGTGCACGTATTCGTTACTGCACGTTTCGTCTCTGCGTGTTGGAGAAGATCATTCACACTGTGTGAGGTAAGTAACTGAGACATGTCTGAGTCAGCGATAGTGTTGTCGGGAGAGGAGGTAAAAGCCATTTCTGAAGGCTGAGAAGATGTATCAGTAGACATTGAGGAATTTATGTCCTTGCTCGCAGTCAGTAAAGGAATGATCTCTGTATTCTCAGATGATGATAGTGGTGGTTTGGGCTGGTCTGGACTTTTTGGTAGCGATCGGGACAAAGGTAACTGAAGGACTGATTTGATCGTAAGAACAGGACGGGGACATTCCATACTGTAAACCGGGAATCCAAAAATGTCTATACTACCACAGGCAGGTAATAATGCAATGGAGTGTTGTGCCATGGTGGAGAAACCAATAAGGGCATCTGCGAGATACTGCAAGTCATTAGTAACATGAAATTCAATTGGGATAGGGAGCAAATCTCTGTGTAGTTTGACTTCTAGGGTGACTCTTCCCTTAACCTTAAACTCTGAGCCTTCAGCACCACATAGGCAAATGTCTGGTGGTTCTAGGAAACTGACGTGGTTGTGATGTCGTTGAATAAGATGTAAGGAATTGTCGGAGATCAGATTCACTATAGATCCTGTGTCCAAGAAGAATGACGTTGGTATGTCATGACTGCATCCGAGAATGACTAAACCCAAGGATGTTATGGGACCTACATGGCGGATGGGGAGTTGGGTGTCTGGTTCTACGTGATATTGGTCCGATACGGGCGCGGCGCTTCCCCCGACTGTTGGCGGTTGAGGTAACGACATTCCTCAGTGGTGTGAGTCGTGCTGGATTTGTGGTATTTGCATTGGGGACGACGTGAGCGGGAAGGCGTATGCTGTCTGGTTTGGGAGTGAGGACGTCTGTATGTACGGTTGCAACTGGATGCTCGATGTCCAGGATGACCACAGTACCAGCAAAGAATCGAAGATTGTCTGTTTCGTCGGATGCTAGATTGATCACGACCTGTGGTAGGAGAACGATGCGTGGCAGGTCTCCCGCGTGTGGTGGGACAGGAGCGAGATTGGTCTGGGGTAGTGGAGGTGTGACAAACTGAGGAGGCCAAGGGTTGGGTGGTGCCCTGACGCGTGTAGTTCGAACCTGTTCTTTCATGAATGGCTTTAGTGACCTGAATAATTTTATCTCCTGGACTGAAACCGATTTCCAAGGCTAGCTCTCGCTGTTCAGGAGTAAGCCAGTGAAGGAATCTCAGGTAACCCATTAAGTCAGCAAAGTTGGTGAGTGAAAGCATTGGAATGCCATTTTTGTCTTCTAGCCATTTCATGCCTACCAGTAATTGGAGCATCTCGCTACTAGTTGCTTTCATGGCGGTGGCAGCTTCGCGGAGCTTGGCATATTGCGCTTGGACTCGCAAGTCCTCATCTAGTTGGTTTAGGAGATTAATGAATCCCATGAGAGACGCGGTATTTGAATGCTGGCAACAAAGGCTGATGAGTTCCGTACGAAAATCAGCAAAGGTATGAATGCTATCGAAATGTCCTGCACGGATCGCGGATCCGATGTCTGATTTGCCGTGGTGCAAGCAACCCATGTTTAGGCTACTTTGAGCAATTCATCGGTGATCTGCCTATTGTGGATGTCTGTTTCTACTTCTCTGAGGAAATCATAGACAGACCAAATTGGGTCCTGGCCGGTAAATTTGGGACGATTGGCATCGTCGAGATAGATAGACTGTGGAGGGTTGGCCATGGCTGGAAGAGCAGAAGTGGCGGTAGGAGAGGTGTGGGAGAGAGAGAAGGTAATGGTAGTTAAGGGCGAGCAAGACGGAGTATGAAGGGAGGCAGGAGAGTGAACGATAGGGGAAGGAGTAGAGGAAGAAGAAGGGAGTGTAGAGGCAGGAGTAGAGGAGGAGGTATCTGGATTTACGAGTGTAGGATGGGTAGTAAGTGGGTCTGCGGGAAGTGAAACGGGAGTCTCAGGTACAGGGCGGTGGTACTCTTTGCCACTTCGTAAATGAGTGATTGTGTTAGAGTCGGCAGACGGTGTACGATCAGGTGATGTTTCCGGGTCGGGAGGGCTGGGATTAAGCGGTTGATGTGGAAAGTATGACATTTAATGCGGCATTGGAAGATGAGATGAAGGATGAAGATGCATACGTAGGTGGAAATGTAAAATACAACAATGAGAGAATGGAATACACGAGTAGGTGTAAAAACGAATGAAGGTGCGGGGATGGATGGTTTAAGTAAAAGGCGAAGGATGAGATGGAGTATAAATAACGTAGGGGAAGATGAAAACGGGGTAATGGAAATGAGATGGAATATTTACAATATCCAATCTGTAGAGAAAATCGAGGATAATCTCTATAGAAAGGTAAGGTATACTATAGTTACACAGTAGAGACGGGATTGACGAGATTTATGACGTGCAGGTGTGGCTGGGCGTAGCGGGGCTGGGGCGGGGCGGGGCGGGGCGGGGCGGGGCGGCGGTGGAGAGACAGTTGGGCGGACAGGAGAGGGGCTGGTGATGAGACTGGAGCGATATGTTGGATGAGTCTTAAGTCGAGACGGGAAGAGACGCTGCAATGAGTCACCGGCAGGGAGTGGCGGGCGTAGGAGGCTCACGTAATTCAGACCACATGTGAGTGAAGGCAGTGTGTGGCGGCGACGGGGCCAGTGGTGGGGGGTGAGGGCAGATGTTGGTTCAATGCAGGTGTAGAGCTGTTTAGTAGCAAATGCAGAGAATGGCGGTGGGCAGACAGTGGGCAGACAGTGATAAGTGGCACCGTAGGGGCAGGATTTATGATGAGTTCAGAACAGGTGCTGGGAACAGGTGCAACAGGTGCGTAGGGCGGCGATGGTGACACTTGCTGGCAGGAACAAGGTGTGTGGGTGGGGTTGTTTGAGAGGTGAGCACTGGTGAGAGAAATTGTACACCCGGAAAGCACAGCCAGTTATTACACCACTAGAGGCACGGAGAAGGGGTGAGGCTGTGAGATGCGAGACGTTGTGTATCTGTTGGTCTCACTAAATAGTGGAGGAGGCATTCAGAATCTGATGGTTCAAAACACCGCTGCTACCAAATGTAACTTGCAGTACTTTGGTGATAGAAACTCCGTGTACAAACAGCTAGATAAGGAGTTTATTACGAGCTCACAGTAAAATAGTCTGTCCTACTTGAATGTCTGCTCTGAACTGAACAGTGGTGCCGTCTTCCCAGGCGTGGGGTCCTGGGAAAGCGTGCTAGGTCAGCAAGTTTTAGTGGGGGCATGTATGCATTGGGGGGGGACATATATACATTGGGGGTAGACATATTGTGGAGGGGGTACACTAAGAACACTTCCTTGCAACACCTCGTTTTCCTGGATAAATATATCCGATGTTACATTATGGGGCTATTTGACAGAAAATTTCTATCCCTTAAGAAATTTGAAATAAAAATAGGTAAATTACCTCTTAAACCATAAGCATAGAGCTTCATTAGTATATTGTGTTGCCATGGTGTGTTATAGGCTTTATGGATGTCCAAGAACACCCCTATCATGAATTCTTTATTGGCAAATGGCTCTGAAATACTATCTGTCTGTCTATCTGTTGCCAGACGCCTCAATCCCGTTTGGGGTGGCCACAAACAAATCGCCTCCAAGTCGCCCTGTCCCCCACCATCTCACTGCCCTGCTCCCAACTCACACCCCCTTCTCTCATATACCTCTCCACCCCATCCCTCCATCTCATCCTCGGCCTTCTCCTCCCTCTTCCCCCCTCCACCTCACTTACATACACTCTCTTCGTCAGTCTTTCACCCTGCATCCTCTCCACATGGCCAAACCACCTCAGTGTGTTCCTCATAACGCTTCCTATCACATCCACATCCACACCACAACGCTCCTTTATATCCTCATTCGTCAGCCTGTCTCTCCATGTGACTCCACAGGCTCCTCTTAAGTAACTCATTTCCACTGCTCTCACTCTTGACTTGTGTCCTTCCAACAACGTCCAAGCTTCACTTCCATACGTTAGAGTTGGTATCACAATACTGTCATGCAGTAACTTTTTCACTTCCATGCTCACTTCCCTATTTCTTATCACTGCTTTCAAAGAACCAGCAACCTTTCTTCCCTGCTGTACCCTTTCAAGCACTTCACCCTCCAAACCTCCATCCTTACTCATCACACTACCCAAGTACTTTACATACTCACATTTTCCAATTCCTCACCATCCAACCTCGCTGTACATTCACTGACTTCACCTCTCTCAAAGACCATCATTTTACTCTTCCCTACAATCACCTTTAGATTCCGTTTCTTACACACTCTCCCAAACTCATCCACCAAGCCTTGCAGCTCCCCTTCGTCTTCACTCAACAACAAATTATCGTCTGCAAACAACAGTACAGGGAGTTTCCAAACACTATCCTCTCTCACCAGGGCCACTCCAACATCCACTACCCTACCTTGTACCTCTTTTATTACCCCATCCATGTACAGATTGAACAACCATGGAGACATGACACATCCCTGTTTCAACCCAACTTTCAAAGAGAAAAATTCACTTAGTTCACCATCCACATGCACTGCAGCCTTTGCACCATCGTACATACTCTTCACAGCATTCAACAATTTCCCATCTACTCCATATATTCTTAACACTTTCCACAATCCTTGTCTATCCACCCTGTCATATGCTTTCTCCAAACCCACGAAAGCCGCATACAACTTCTTTCCCTTCTCTAGAAGCTTTTCCAGTAAAGATCTAAGAATGAATATCTGATCCACACAACCTCTTCCCTTCCTAAAGCCTCCCTGTTCTTCTCCAACCAATTTCTCTGTCCTTTCTCTAACTCTGTCAAAAAGTATCCTACCACACACTTTTCCTATTATACTAAGAAGACAAATGCCCCTATGATTACCACACACTTCTTTTTCCCCTTTTCTTTTGTACAAGGGAATAATTATACCTGACTTCCAATCCTCTGGGACTCTACCTTCCTCCCAGGCCAATCTGAACATCTTCCACATCCATTCTACTACTATCTCTCCCCCATGCTTCAGCATTGCACCACACACCCCATCAATTCCTGGGGCTTTCCCCAATTTAACTTTCTTCATTGCTTCCACAACTTCTATCCTACTGATTTCTTCCTGTCTTCTCACCTCCCTCCTTCTCCCAGCCATTCCCCAGCCACTTATACTCGCATTACTTCCATCCTCTATGTTCAACAATTCCTTAAAGTGTTCTCTCCATCTGCTCACTTTTTCTCCCTTCTCCACTAGTAATCTACCATTTTTATCTTTCACTCCCCTGCTAACTTCACTTCCACCCTGTCTTACTCTTTTCACCTCTTTCCAGAACATTTTCTTACAGTCCCTCCACTTTACACTCAAATTCCTTCCAAATTCCTCATCCACTCTCTTCTTACTCTCTCTTACTAATCTTTTCACCTCTCTCATTCTTTCTACATATAATTCTCTCTTCCGCCTCTCAACTTCTTCCACGTCCCTATTTCTCATCCATTCATTGTATGCTTTCTTCTTTTGTGCCACAGCCTGCCTCACCTCTTCAGTCCACCACGCTGTTCCTTGCACCCCCCTCCGTCTTCTCTTCCTTCCACACACCACATCACATGCTGCACATATTTCTTCTGTAAATATTCTACACACACTTTCCACGTCTCCCATCTGCTCCAATTCATATTTGCCCAATCGTTCCTCCACTTCTCTCTTGTACTCTGCCTTTTTCTCATCCTCTTGTAACCTTTCCACTCTCCTTGCAACTACTTTTTCCTAGCGTCTTTCCCTTCTTCTATTCCTCCATCTTACTTGAATTCTAATTCTGGCCACCACCAAGTAGTGGTCAGAAAGTCCACTCCCTCAACCTCTATGAGCTCTTGCATCCATTACACATCTTCACATCCTTTCATCCACACACACATAATCAATCATTGCCTTCCTTTAATTCAGTTCACTACCCACCCTTCTCATCACTCGCCATGTATACCTGTGGATTATTTTATGCCCGAAGAGGGTATTGGCTATCACCAAACCCCTCCCAGCACAAATGTCCACTAACGCACTCCCATTCTCATCTATCTCAGCAGGCATACCCCAATCACCAACTATTCCATCCACCTTCACATTCCCAACTTTACCATTCATATCACCAATCAAAAACACTGTCTCATTCCTTCCAAACTTTTCCATGCACACTTCTACATTTGTCCAGAACTCTTCTCTCACTCTTCTAGCACGATCTTGCGTTGGTGCATACACACACACAATCGCCCACATTTGTATTCCAACTTTCAACTTTACCCACACAATCCTTGACCCAACTGATCCATACTGTCTTATGCTCTTCTTCCATCTTTTACTCACAACTATACATACTCCTTCCTTTGCCCTCTCATTCTCACCTACTCCTGCACATATACCCCATCCATACTCCCATTCTCTCACACTTTCTCCTCTCCATTTTGTTTCAGTTATTCCACATACATCCACTTTCGCACCCTCAAGCACCTGGACAATCTCTCTTTCTTTCACCTCATCATTCGCTCCCCTTACATTCAACGTTCCGATAACCATGTCCTTTGTCCTGTCCTTGGTCGTCATTGTTTGGTCAGTCCTTGTCCGAGGCTTATTGTTTGTTTTTTTAGTTAGTTGTTTTCCGGGGAGGGGCACTAACCCTCCGCCAACCCTTTTAGTCGCCTTTTACGACAAGCAGGGATACTGGGGGAATATTCTTGAAAAAAAAACCCTACCCCCAGGGGGGTAGTGAACTTCTGTATTTACGGAAGCCACATTCTTGACCATTTATCAAATTCTTCAGTTCTAAAACAAAAAGAAGCCTATTGTTAACCATTCATTCCATGACCTTACATAAACAAGAAGTCAACACAACAGGACAAAATGAATTGGGATTCATAAGATGACTAACCTCTTTTGGTTTCAGTATGGCGTGCGCAAAGTGCCATGAGTTTGTGAATGTTTGAGATGCCCCAATCTCATTGTACAATGCTAACATCTTAATCAGGTTGTTACATCTTAATTAGGTTGTCCTGATTAAGATGCTGGATAATACCATACATGATGGTGTCTGGTCCAGGGCTGGTGTCTTTACAGGATTTAAGGGCAAGGAGCAGTTCATCGAGCGCTTGGTTGTAAGGGAAGTATATGTCTTCTGTGGCAAAGTATAACATCTGTAGCTCAGCCATGCATTTATGATGTTGGAGACGCAGATCATAATTGGCTGAGCTACTTATATGAGATAAACTCCTGGCGAGGATGTTAGCAACGTACATGGGATCATCATAGATGTTATTTTTAACCTGCTCGGTGGTCACAGGGAAGTATGGGCCTTAATTATTTAATATTCTTATAGTGGACCAGACTTTATATAATGGTGTAGTACGATTCACCGTGGACACAAAATTCCGCCAGGAGTCACGTTTGGCCCTTCTTATTATTCTCCTTGCCTCAGCCCGTGCTTGTTTGTATGCAATGAAATTTTCCTCAGTAGGCTGACTATAAAAAATCCTGTATCTCCTATTGCGTTTCCTTAACCCCTTAACTGCGGGGCGTCACTTTTGTGATGCTTGGGAGCAAGGGATCATAACGCAGGGCATCACTTTTGTGATTCTGTGTTATTTTTAATTCGCCCGGGCTTTCAAGTGGTGGCTTGTATCATCTATCAGTACTGCCAATGTCCAACACTAGTCAGCACTCCTAGTCTCATCTGTACTCCCATCCATTGTTGACAATTTAGCCATTTCTCCCCATTCTTGACTCCCCTCCCTACCTCCCCTCCATTACCCTCTCCTCTCGCCTGCCCGGCTGTGCTACGCTAAGTAAATCTTCCCTGGAATTTTCCACTGATTTCATACATTGAAATAAGCCCTATGCCCTGTTCTTATACCAAATAATATATACAAAAAAGAAATAAGGTAAGTGATAGTGCCATACACCTGGAATTGGCTAATTATCACCTGACAACACCTCACATGCACTTGTTCGCTAATTTTCGCTGTTTATTACCCCTTGAAATATGCCATATAATCTATTTTCATAATAAAAATATCTATAAGGAGGGAAGGGAGAAGCCTAAGTGATATTTACATTCACCTGGAACTACCTAATTTATTATGTATTGTCTAGATTTCCTGCCAATCATTTCATAGTGTTTATATAAGCAGCTGTCACCAGGCTGACATTGGCAGTATTGCACTCCCCCTAGGCAGGCCACCACACTGTATTCTATGCCAAAAAAAATCTTCCCTGGAATTTTCCACTGATTTCATCCATTGAAATAAGCCCTATGCCCTATTTTTATACCAAATAGTATATACAAAAAAGAAATAAGGTAAGTGATAGTGCCATACACCTGGAATTGGCTAATTATCACCTGACAACACCTCACGTGCACTCGTTCGCTAATTTTCGCTGTTTATTTCCCCATGAAATATGCCATATAATCTATTCTCGTAATAAAAATATCTATAAGGAGGGAAGGGAGAAGCCTAAGTGATATTTACATTCACCTAGAACTACCTAATTTATTACGTATTGTCTAGATTTCCTGCCAATCATTTCATAGTGTATGTATTAGCAGCTGTCACAAGGCTGACGTTGGCAGCATTGCACTCCCCCTAGTCAGGCCACCACATTGTATTCAGTTTACTGTCGTCTTTCAAGGTGAAAGCACGTCGGATTCGCGCCTGTCAAATTCCACCACTTTTTAGCTCCATGCAAAGGGTCCTGTGACCTCTACCCCCTACTAAACCTCGTGTGGGAAGAGGTAAAGGGCTAAGTGACTGCTGTGGAACGTGAACTGGCTAATTTATCAATGAAAATGATAGAGAGTGACTACGATCTTTCTGGTGAGTAAAACAGTGCAAGTGGAAATGTAAATAATGTGTAAACAGCAAGTGAAAGCAATGAATGTAAATATAAGTGAACAGTGGATAATAGTTTTATAAGTTACTGCAATTGACAGTGCCTAACACAGTGTAAATAAAATAGAAATGTAAATAATGTTAATAAAATAGAGAATGTAAATAGAACTGTAAATGAATAGTAATATAAGAATACGAGTATATATACTAGGAATAATGAAAGTGAAAGTTTCTCTCTAACATGTATGAATATTATGAGTTATGAAAGTGAAGGTGAAAGTGACATTCACTCTCAATGCTAGTACAGAGGACAAGAAAGTGAATGCTACGTATTTTACTGAAAGAGAAACTGAATGCCTACAATGACAATAAACTACTATTACTGAAGGAAACTTATGGATAAAGACTGTAGATATATATAAGTGTTATATAGTAATAGAAATATAAAGTTTGAGGGGTTTTATGAATAATAAATGACAGAACACCAGCGGCGAACGATTGCGAGTGGGAAGATCATACGCGCTCGTAATTTTCATTGCTTTCAGTGTGTTTTCTTTTTTTAGTATGGATTCCAAACTATTTGAGATCATAGAATAGTGTTTCTAGTGATAATATCAGGCTGTGGTAATCATATTACCGGTTGTCGGGAAGTGTAAAGTGGAGACTTAGTTACCCAACTTCAGAGGTCTCCACAAATCCTACGGTACTCGACGAAGGCTCAACAAACATCCCAGGAGAAAGCTGAAGGTATGTGCCATAGGCATATGTAATTCTAATACTCTAGGACTAATAACTGATTTTCGGCAAATATTTTTAGAGTCTGTCAGAGAGCAAATATGCTCGCGGGACACGCAAGTCAAAGTAAAACAAGCCCGCGGTTTAGGGGTTAATTCTTGTTGGCAATCTGGCGTCCACCAATGTGCTGTATGCTTTGCATGAACATAGAAGTCTTGGTAATAGCAACCTCAGCCGCATGTAATATGGAAGTGGTTAAATTTTCAACCTTAACATCTATGGTATGTGGTAGGTGGGGGCACTCACCATCCACTCATTCGATGTAGTGCTGCTCTCGGGTGTCTGTCCTTTCCTCTCTTCCATCCTTCTTTTCTTCCATCCTCTTCTGTCTTTCTTTCCTTCATTCTCTCCTTGTCCTTCTGCCTCTGGGTGACTTTACACTCTCTCTTCTGTCTTTCTTTCCTTCATTCTTTCCTTTTCCTACTGCCTGTGGGTGACTCTACACTGAGTGACAAGCCAAATGGTTTCCTATACACCAGGAAACCATTTACTATGCTGGGTGGTAACCATATAACCAAATTTTGGCACCTGGTGGTTTAGTGGGTAATTATTGCGCTCCAGTCAGATTGAGCCAGTGAAGGTTTATATCCAAGGGTTGGCTGGGGTTGATTGCTCATGTAATGCCATTCAGGAATGAGTGAGGCTGGTCACTCTCATCTTAAATGTTGAGACCAACTGCCTAGCCCAGGGCTCCTATGCTCCTCATGGGGCAATGTAGGATTGGATAATGGATGGATGGAACATCTATGATCTCCCCAGATATATATAAATTGGTGATCCTTGAGAAGGATCCCCAGTCTGTTTTCTTATAGTTAAATTTTGGAGGTGGAGGGTCCGAAACGATGTCGCATGTATAAGAAAGACAGATGGGTAAATGATCACTTCCCAAGGAATCGTTATAAGGGTCCCATGAGAAATCTTGATGTATACCAGGGGAGGCCAGAGATAAGTCAATGACTGATAAGTTACTAGTATGATCATCTACACAAGTCGCTCTACCATCGTTCAGAAGACAGAGGTTGGACTGTAGTATTAGGTCGGCTACTTGCTCCACACGACCATCGATCCTCAAGCTGCCCCACTGATAGTGATGGGTGTTAAAGATGCCCAACACTAACTTATTTCCAGGCAGATGTTCAAATAGTGAGTTCAAAGCATCACTATCAATGGGGCCATGTGGAGGACAGTACAAAGAGCAAATAGAGAGATAAGTGTTATTAAATTTTACTCTGCACGCGACTAATTCTAGAGTAGAATGTAGAGTCACTTCCGTTTGTGAGTGTGATTTGTGTGTGTATATGGCGACTCCATGACCTTCATATCTCCTATACAAATGGTAGTGTTTGAGCTGTGAAGGATCAGGATGATCCTCCAGGAGCGTCTCCTGTAAACAAACAATGTCTGGCCTGTGTATGGAAAGCAAAATTGCTATGTTTTGTGATTTATTCCCAAGAGACCTACAGTTCCACTGTAACACAGTGAATGCAGCGGTTTAAGATTTATGTCGCCCGCCAACAGGCGAGCATCTACCGGGGGACCTATCCCGGTGCTTGCTGACGGAAACCTCCATATTTTCATCAATAATGAGACTCCCAGAGCCCCCCAAGGAAGAGCTACCCTTTCTCTCCCTTGCTGGACCAGGAGCAGGAAGGACATGAGGATGGGACTGTTTCATAAGGGTGGTCATATTACACTTACTAGAGATGTCTGACGTCGGTTTAGGCTTAACTGACTGAGAGGCAGCAGTAGCCTGAGAGTAATAAGTAGCAGTGGGGATGTCAGTTTGAGAGTTGGTTGGGACAGGAAGCTGAGATGGAGAGGTAGAGTGTTGCAGCCGAGCACATCACAGGACGGGACATCACCGCCGAAGCATAGGACCTATTCGGCATAGGAGTTGCATGCAACTCCTTCACCTTTTTCCTAGCTTCGTAAAAGCAGACACCCTCAGTCGCCTTCACTGCACAGACCTCTTTCTCCTTCTTCCGCTTGGGACAATCCCTAGAGGAAGTGGAGTGAACACCATAAAAGTGAAAGCAACAGATAGTCTCTGATGTGCATGGCTCAACATCGTGACCATGTGTTGCACATTTGCCACACACTGACTGTGAAGCCCGACAAGTCTTATCGCTGTGCCCATACAATAGACACTTCAAACAACAGAGTGGGTTGGGGATGTATGGCCTTATATTAAAAGTTTTGTAGCCAACTTTGACATGTGCTGGGAATGAATCTTTGCTGAAAGTCAAACCAATAGTGGCCATCTTCGTCCTCACGCCTTTGGAATACCTAGTAATGAACCGGGCCTTGATTACGTCCTGCTGAGCAAGTTCCTGTATGATCTCGTCCTCTTCCATAACCATGAGATCCCTGCAGGTGATGACACCTTTGCAGGAATTCATGGCGTGCAGAATCCTTGGCTCGACATCATATTCGTGGAACTTGTGTAATTTCATCAAGTCTTTTACCTGGAAGGAGTTGACAGATTTTACCAGCAGGTCTCCATTTGCAATTTTTTTTTACCTGTTCCACCTCCCCATCAGTTATCAATTACTTTCTTGATGAGGAAAGGATTGAGTCTGCTCAAAGGATTGAAACCTAGAGCATGGAGAGTGACAAACTGCGCATTATGTAGGGGGATGTCAAGAGGAGTTCGAGCCTGGGACTGGTCTGTCTGGGTGTCGTCAGTCCATGGATCAGACCGACCGCCTCCCCCTCTGATGGAGAGGGAGGCAGGAGGGGCGTCCGACGGTTTGTTAGGGGAGGCAGGAGGGGCGTCCAACATAGCTACCACTTCCCCCTAATGGGGGGAAGTGGGAAGAGGGTGAGATGACAAGCAAGGGACGAATAACCCAGGGAAAAATACTTAAGTCTGAGGTTGCCCTCTCAAACCACTCCAGGGAGGCCCGACCGTGTCTATTCACGCCCCAGAGTGATCAGTGGGGGGGACCCTCTTTGGGCGAGTAAGCAAAGGTAAACTCAAGAATAGATACTAACACCTACTGTATCTCTAAATAGGGAAGGGAGGAGAATGAGCACTAGCTAATCAAACTGAAAAACGCCCTAATGACGACAACAAAAACTAATGCCGGTGGGGAAGCCCTATCGCTAGAGAAGAGCTCAGATGACATGCGTCTTCACCCTCCGCAACCATGCATAAAAGTCCAGGAAATGTAGTAAAAGCTTTTCAAAACATAGGAGTAAGACTGCAGACACAACAACATACTGTAAATAATAATGTAATAATAATAATAAATTACCCCAATTACCCTCTATCTACCCAAATGAACTTTGCTTGTGTCTCATGGTACAAAATGCTCTTTTAAAACATAAAAATAACATTCTAGATGCACAGCATGAACATAATATAATGATAATAATTATAATAACAGAATAATAGCATTACTACACCGATAACCTTGTGTCTGACCAAATGAACTTTGCCTGCGTCTTGTGGCACAAAATGAAAATAATGGTTTGTAAAACATAAAAGTAACATTGTATCACACAGCATAACCAGTAAGTAAGTAGTAGTAGTAGTAGTAGTAGTAGTAGTAGTCGTAGTCGTAGTAGTAGTAGTAGTAGCAGTAGCAGTAGTAGTAGTAGTAGCAGTAGCAGTAGTAGTAGTAGTAGTAATAATAATAATAATAATAATAATAATAAAACAAAAGTATTACACTATTACCCTGATAACCCTTGACCCACAGTGAACATTGCCTGTGTCTCGTGGCACTAAATGCTTTTGATTAGTGTAATGCACACAACATACACAATAATGATAACTAATAACACAGAATAATAGTATTATTACTCACAATAACCCTCATTGTCAGGCGCATGTTAAAAGGAAAATATGAGTAATCATACAGTAAGTCCCGCTATGTCCCTCGGCCTGTCTGTCTGTCTCCCTATGTCTGACTCTGTCTGTCTCCCAATCAGAAAGCGTGGTAAACTCACCCCGCCTTCATACTGGCTAGTGCAGCAGCAGCTGAGGAGTGGAGAAATTTAATGAGGTTCCTATTTTCTTTCTCCACCTTTTCTCCACACACCACAACAGACAGCCAATCTGAATGTGTGTTTTACCTCCTCTCATGTTCCTATTGGTTGATGCTCTGCCCATCTGGCCAGCAACACGCTGAAAAGAATGTCCTCTCCATCCCCCCCCCCCGAGCGACGGGCCATACGGGATGTTGGTAGGCTATGTACTGACTTGCCAACTTCAGCTCAGCTAACAGAGCGGGTGTCGATAAGACTGATGCGACATTTTCTTTTCAAAGGGATTTTGACCATACATACCGTGATGTAATCGACTATCATCCAAGCCTACATGATAGAGGAAGGGTTAAAATAGATGTGTAGCACATAATCTGGGATTTGCCTGGGGTGGAGCATTGGCAGGTTTTGACGCGCAGCCCCTCATTTATAAATCTTTCTAAATCAAACTTCCTTCACAACCAAGCATCAAAACTACTAAACATCCCTAATAACAGTAGAATATTCTGATCAACTCTCAGTTCTTTCAGTAATAACTTTAACATGTCATTGCCCATTCTCCTGACTAAAATCTTCATACGGTAACATTACAAATGACCTGAGTGGTAAAACAAATATCCTTGCCAGTACATTTGCCAGAAATTCTGTGTTAGAGGAAGTAGCCAGAACGTTCCAGTACTAGAATTTGACTCTCCCGAAATTGTTTGACGTAAAATAAAGACTAGATACGTAAAATCTGTCTTAGACAGTTTACCAACCAATAAAGCTCCAGGCCCAGATGGAATTCTTGCAACTGTTTTGAAAAGTGCTCCCCAGAACTTATTTCTGTTCTAGCTAAATTATTCGGACTATGCATATGTGCTTCTCCATTCCCTAATTTTTGGAAAGAAGCCAATATCCAACCAATTCCATAGAAAGAATGCTCCTCTGATCCCACTGCTTACAGACCAAGAGCTATCACATCTTTTCTTCGTGAAGTATTCGAAATTGTAATTATAATGCACATAGATAAACATCTTGAATCCAACAACTTAATTAGTGATAGACAGTATAGATTTTGCCACTGAAGATCCACCATTGATATATTGAAACTCGAGGCTCACACCATCTATCAATCAATTGACCAACATGGAGAAACTCATGCAGTAACACTTGATATTTCTAAAACTTTTGACAGAGTGTGGCACGGTTACCTGGCATCTAAACTCCCTGGCTATGTCCTAACGTTATTTGCTCCCCGATTTCCTCATATCTCAGTGACAGAAAGATAAGAATAAAAGTAGGTGATTTATATTCTGATTTCCACTCAGTTAACGCTAGCATGCCACAAGGATCAGTTCTGGCTCCAACCCTATTCCGAATTCATATTAATGGTCTTATCTGTCATCGATAATCCCACCCATTCATATGCAGATGACTCAGCACTTCACAGTTCATTCACTCTTAAACACACATTCACAAAGTTTATTATATCTAACTTACAACTCACTACAGCCATCTCCATATATCAAGACTTATCTACGATCACTGAATGGGGACAAGATAATTTTGTGTCATTTAATGCTGGTAAAACCAAATATATACAGTTCACAAATAGACAGATATTGCAAGATTCCTATGTTACCTTCAATGATACTAGTATTCCTATCTCTAAATTCTGGGTGTTCCACTTTACAGTGACCTCAGCTGGACCTCTCATGTCAGGTCCCTTGCTAGAACCGCGTCAAAGAATTTTTCCTCCTCTTTCAAGTTATTTCACTGTTTTTGCTGTTCTCATCTTCGTACAATTTTTGTGTGATTTTTTTTTGTGTGTGTGTCTTCTTATTCCCTCCTGCTCTCCCTCCTTGCGCTCCTCTTCCTCTAAATGCTTTTTATGTCCTTTCGTCCTCCTTCTCGTTCTCCTCCTCCTCGTCCTCCTTCTGCTCCACTTCCTCGTTATCCTCCCTCCTCCTAATCTAATCTCCTTTCCACTGCTTACTTCTTTTCTTTTTCTTTCACATTTTTCTTTCTATCTGTCCTCATTGTCCTCCTGCTCCTGCTCCTCTAGATATCTGTTTTGAAGGCTAACCAAAAAACATTCATTTGTCTCCGGCGATAATTTATCTCAGCACATGAGATGGAAGATACACAGTACTGGCTGGCTGGGTTGAGGCAATGTGTGTGTGTGTGTGTGTGTGTGTGTGTGTGTGTGTGTGATGGAAGGTACACAACATTGGATGGTTGAGTTGAGGCAAAGTGTGTGTGTGTGTGTGTTTGTGTGTGTGTGTGTGTGTGTGTGTGTGTGTGTGTGTGTGTGTGTGTGTGAGATGGAAGGTACACAACATTGGCTGGCTGAGTTGAGGCAAAGTGTGTGTGTGTGTGTGTGTGTGTGTGTGTGTGTGTGTGTGTGTGTGATGGAAGGTACACAACATTGGCTGGCTGAGTTGAGGCAAGGTGTGTGTGTGTGTGCGTCCGTGTGTGTGTGTGTGTGTGTGTGTGTGTGTGTGTGTGTGTGTGTGTGTGTGTGTGTGTGTGTGTGTGTGTGAAATGGAAGGTACACAGCATTGGCTGGCTGAGTTGAGGCAAGGTGTGTGTGTGTGTGTGTGTGTGTGTGTGTGTGTGTGTGTGTGTGAGAGAGAGAGAGAGAGAGAGAGAGAGAGAGAGAGAGAGAAAGAGGGGAGGGGGGACGTTTTGATGTACTGGAATCTCGCTTGGTGTACCACATCTCTGGAAAATTTGTTGCTGTCATCCTCCTTCCCATCCCAGCAAATGCTTCTGCAGCTACATAGATATTTGCATATACATATTGATCTCTGTACTTCACACCCGGCTTGTTGGAACGGCCCCAAAGATCGTTTTACTACAATTTTCTTACTCTCACTTGAAAGGAGAATGGAGGACTGCTGGTGGAAGGCAGTTTCCTGCTGTCCATTGAGTTCAAGTTCAAAAGAATTTCAGAGCACGGCAAGAAAAGCAACTTCATTATTCATCCATCTGAACACTTCGCCACAAAGTGAACTAAACCTCCACATAAGACGCTTAACATACAGACGTCTTTACGACGCCTTACACAAATATTGTCAGAAACTTCGGTCATATCCTTGCCATCCATCCCAGCCTTACCATTCTTCGGTTCTAAGATGTGCAAAATCTCGGTAACTATTGAGAGACATCCCTGATACCCTTTAATTTATATACCAGTACCAGACAAAAATATTAACGCTGCCTGTACCACAACCATTATTCAAAGAACCATAAATATTAACACCGCCACCACTACAACTATTACTCAAAGAACCATAAATATTATCACTGGCACTACTACAACTATTACTCAATGGAACAGAAATAAAATAACTGCCACAGCCAAAACTGTTATTATAGAACCACAGATATTATCAGTGCCACTCCTGAAACTACTATTCAATGGGCCACCTTTACTGGGGAATTAATATAAATATTAACATGCCTGTAAAGATTCTAATCAATTGAAAGGATGTGGAAACAAGTCACCAACCTCTGAAGAAGTCAACTTGGAGCACTCAGAGAAAACAACACCCACTCCCTAAGATCGGTCTATGGCCGAACCTTTCACCTTGCCTTTAACCCTGACCTCAGACCTACTCTGGACAGCGAACCCCCGATTACCTGTTACTGAACTATTCTTTATTTTTCCTGCCAGCGGCTGCGAATTGTTGACATGAGATTACGAATTTTTCATCCCCCTTGACTGTTATTGGTTATTTCAGCAAGTTCTCATTTAACTTGGACACAGCGTCGAAATAATGCAAAAGTAAACCTAATCCACTCACTAAAGGATCTTTCTTACGTCATTTACAGCAATTTTATAGTCATATGTGGATTTATTTGATGTTGCAAGTGGTCAGAAAAACGTTTACATAAATTAACGTTATTCAGCGAAAGCAAGGGATTATAATGCATACAGATCACAGTATTTCGCCATGCGCTACAACAAATGGTGTCCCCTTTAATATATATCTGATGTAAGGATAAATTTGGTGTGTCTCATTTCTTAAAAACACCCACAACATCAAATCAACCTACATAGGACATAAACAGAACGGGTAAAAAAAAAAAAAAAAAGAACGATGAGGAGCCCCTCCCAAAAAATATTGTCCAAACCACTATGTAGTTACCCTGTCTACACACACACACACACACACACACATGAAAACAAACAGGCTACCTATTCACCAGCCCACCACTTTCGCACGTGTCATTTGTCCACCCAAGTTTTTAAGCTGGTTTTTCTGTTTCAGGTATTGCCATTAATTAGCAGCTTCGTCTGTTTATATCCAGCTTCATTTTCATTGCTTTAGCTGCATCTGTATTACCACAGAACAAGAGTAAAAGTATTAGATAGATGGGGGACCATCAGAGCCGTAACATGAGGCTTCACAAGTCTGCGGCAGTGAAGCACCTCGCGTCCGAAAAGCGTTAGTTAAGGACAGAGGGACACTGCCGTTTTAGACATGCCCACATATTTAAAAAAATTGCATTTTATCCATCTTCCGTCTTGCATGTTCCTTTTTGCTACTCATATAATTTTAATAAACTAATAAGATAAAAATCGAATGAAAAGATTTAATACAGCTTTCAGTAGCTCCTTCACTACGGAGGAATTTCCTTAACCTCTTAACCACGGGGCGTCACTTTCGTGACGCTTGGGAGCAAGGGATCATACCGCGGGGTGTCGCTTTTGTGATTCTGTGTTATTTTGAATTCACCCGGGCTTCCAAGTGGGGGCTTGTATCATCTATCAGTACTGCCAATGTCCAACACTAGTCAGCACTCCTAATCTCATCTGTACTTCCATCCATTGTTGACAATTTAGCCATTTCTCCCCGTTCTTGACTCCCCTCCCTACCCCCCCTCCATTACCCTATCCTCTCGCCTGCCCGGCTGTGCTACAGCTAAGTAAATCTTCCCTGGAATTTTTCACTGATTTCATCCATTGAAAAAAGCCCTATGTCCTATTCTCATACCAAATAATATATACAAGAAAGAAATAAGGTAAGTGAGAGTGCCATACACCTGGAATTGGCTAATTATCACCTGACAACACCTCACTTGCACTCGTTCGCTAATTTTTGCTGTTTTTTTCCCCTTGAAATATGCTGTATAATCTATTTTCGTAATAAATATACATGTAAGGAGGGAAGGGAGAAGCCTAAGTGATATTTACATTCACCTGGAACTACCTAATTTATAATGTATTGTCTAGATTTCCTGCCAATCATTTGTGCTATACATAGCTGTTTCAAGAGCTAACATTGGTAGCACTGAATATCCCCTAAGTAGGCCTCTACCACGGCCCTCCCTTATCAGTTTACCCTCATCTTCCGAAGTAGAGGTACATCTGTTTCTTCTTGCTGACTTCAGGGACTTTTTCACCCCCATGCAAAGGGCCCTGTGACCTTTACCTCCTACTAAACCTCGTGTGGAAAGAGGTAAAGGGCTGACAATTGGTAAAAGAGTGACTACGATCTTTCTATTGAGTAAAACAGTGCAAGTGGAATTGTAAATAATGTGTAAATAGCGTGTAACCAGCAAGTGAAAGTAATGAATGTAAATATTCGTGAACAATGGAAAATAGTTTTATAAGTTACTTCAAGTGACAGTGCATAAGACAGTGTAAATAAAATGGAAATGTAAATAACGTAAATAAAATAGAGAACGTAAATAGAAATGTAAATGAGTAGTATTATAAGAATACGAGTATATACCCTAGGAGTAATGAAAGTGAAAGTTTCATTCTAGCATATCTGAATACTATGAGTTATGAGAGTGAAGATGAAAGTGACATTCACTCTCGATGCAAGTATACAGGACGAGAAAGTGAATGCTACGTATTTTACTGAAAGAAATTGAATCCCTACAGTGACAATAAACTAATACTACTGAAGGAAACTTATGGATAAAGACTGTAGATATATATAAGTGTTATATAGTAATAGAAATATAAAGTGTGAGGGGTTTTATGAATAATAAATGACAGAGTACCAAGAGCGAACTAGTGCCAGTGCGACGGTCAGACGCGCTCGTAATTTTCATTGCTTTCACGGTGTTTTTTTTTTTGGAGTATGGATCCCAAACGACTTGAAAGTCATAGAGTAGTGTTTATAGTGTTAATATCTGGCTGTGGTAATCATATTACGGGTTGTCGGGAAGTGTAAAGTGGAGACTTCGTTACCCAACTTCAGAGGTCTCCACAAGTCCTACAGTAACTGACGAAGGCTCAACAAACATTCCAGGAGAAAGCTGAAGGTATGTGCCATAAGCATATGTAATTTTAATATTCTAGGACTAATAACTGATTTTTGGCAAATATTTTTTGAGAGTCTGTCGGAGCCCAAATAACCCCGCGGCACACGCAAAACATCGGTAAACATGCCCGCGGTGTAGGGGTTAAGCTGAAT
Source organism: Coenobita brevimanus (assembly GCF_032717465.1). Taxonomy (NCBI): domain Eukaryota; kingdom Metazoa; phylum Arthropoda; class Malacostraca; order Decapoda; family Coenobitidae; genus Coenobita; species Coenobita brevimanus. The sequence goes on from NC_137013.1 coordinate 13,298,360, forward strand.
AAAACCATCCAGAAATAGCAATAATTAAATATACAAAAGGTCATCATAGTCAAGGGGTTCATTTTGCAACTCTGTACCATATTCCCTCCTATTGCTCTTTGCTTTCCTATTTACAGTTGCATCTTTGCTGTTAACGTTTCACACCATGTCCAAATATTACCGAAATATGTGGTTAGAAATCATGTTAAGTTTAAACAAGTGCCAGGCACAACAAACCTCGCCCAACAGCAGTTATTTTATTGCTGTGAGATAATAGTTTCTGCCATTTATTGCCAGTACACAGTTAAAGTCTAAGGAAATGGTGCAAATGTTTTCAAGTAACGCCCTCTGAAAATACATGATCTTGTGTTTGACATTTCAAGGTCACTCAGGGTCAAAGGTCATGGTGCAAATGAAAGCCCATATGGGACTTCCTATATGCTGATAATAGTAAATATCCCAGTATCTTCAACGAGTTTCGAGTTATGGCCCCCTGAATATCCGTGACCTTGAGTTTGACCTTTCAAGGTCACTCAGGGTCAAAGGTTTTGATGCCAAATGAAAGCCCATATTACGAGTTCTTATATGTTCTGAAGAGTAAATATCTCTTTTTCAACCGATTTCAAGTTATAACCTTTTGAAACTCCGTGATCTTCATGTTGACCTTTGAAGGTAGCTCAGTTACCTCCAAGATTTAATTACTTTCTCTTGGGACCTGTGTCCACATTTCCTGAAAGTTTCATGTAATATCATTTTGCCGTTTTTGCGTAATGTTAACAAACAAAGAAACAAACAAACAAACTCGACTAAAAATAATACCTCGCCGGACTCCGTCAGGCATGAAGAAAGACGGAAGTGCATGAGCATGAGGGAGACTGCCCTGCATAAAAACGAGGAAGAGTGGAATGTGAGGGAATACGAAATCGAATCCGTGTCAAGCATCAGAGTATTTGAAAAGTTACCAGAAAGGGAGATGTGCTTGAGAGAGAAATAATGATGAATGTTGTAAGGTATGGAAAACTTGAATATGAAAAACAGTAAAAGTGGTATATTTGAAAGTAAAGTGATTGGAGTGGGATTATGGTGAGAGAGAGAGAGAGAGAGAGGCAAATATGGGATATTAGGGGAGGCAGTGGCTCAGTCGGCAGAGAGTTGGCCTGCAGTCCTAACGGACCCGGGTTCAAATCCCGCTGGGGCAGGGAACAGTTTAAGGATTTGAATTTCATAAAAATCAGACTTTACTGATCTACCAGAAGACCCGCCGACATGTCGTAAAAATACCCCAGCTAATACCAATACACCAGTCCTGTATGAGACAGCCCTAGCATGTATTCAGTATGGACAGTGGGTGTTAGTGCCGAAGTGGTGACATGTAGAGGTGTGTGGTACGTAGGAGGACTACTGGGCCTTGATAGCAGGCTGTGAAGCCTATGCTCAGAGTCGGTCACATAAAAAAATAAATAAATAAATAAAAGTCGGGAATAAATTGCACAAAAAGAGATCGGGAGATTAATAGATCAGCGAATGGAATCATTATGTGTGACACAGAAATTACATTTGAGGAAATGTGTATTGAGAGACGAGCAACGGTGATGTGGTGATTATGTAGCTTGCCTCCCCATACGCGATGCCCTGAGTCCTGGATCGAAACTGCCTGTAACCGACATTGCAATTGGGTGATGGTAGTATGTCCTTTCATGTGTTTACATAATGTTGGCAGCCTGTCGTTACATACTGATTACATGCACAGACTCTTGATACATTATAACCATTAACCTGAGACGTCCCGTCGACGTATGGGTACGTTGCAACATTTTGCATTTGCCAGTCCCGATGACGTACTGGTACGTTGTGCAATTGCAAGGTCCCTAATATGCACAATTTTCAATTTTTGTGCGTGATTTTTCGTACATATACACAGGACAACTTCCTCTATTCCTCTACAAGATGCCAAGCAGGGACAATGCCTTACACTGCATAACCTCCCCCCCCCATTGTCTCAGCAATTCACCTGTTACCAGTGACCTGGCCAATTAAGACATTCAGGGCCAGAGTGATTCCCCAATTGATGACAATGTGAAGGACAAAGTTTACATAGCATTAGAGGAAGAAACAGTCAGAAATGATGGTCAGGTAATGTGGCAAAAGAGGGTCAGGAATGATGATGATGAGTTAGTGAGTGAAACAATGCTTATAATGCCTATATTACTGTTTGAAAATCAATATACTCTCGTACTACATATAAATTCGTACCAAATAAATAAATAAATACCGTTTATGAGTGGTGTGGAATAGTTATCCTCCCATAGAATTCGTTTTTTTTTGCAGCCAGCCTGATAGAAAACCCTGTAAGGTGAGGAGGTACTCCTACCTGTATCGAGTATTTTAAACCTCAGGTGAGCGATTTCTCTATGAATTTTCGATGTTTCTCACCAAAAGCGGAGGTTTTAGCCAAAAAAAAAAAAATTGTCAAAAATGGTCGGGACTGGGGGTGTCGGAGGTGCGAAAGCGCTCGGGACGTGACGGGTTAAAGATCTTTGACATTCATATGTACTGGTTATATTAAAGGTATCCTTAATTCATACTTAGCCAGCGAGAAAAAGGGTAAATTTAGGTTATCACTCTCCCACCGAGGAGTAAGAACAGTCCAACAGTGAATTTCATGGTACTGCAGATATATATATATATATATATATAACATTAAGACAGTGGAATAGCATGCACATAGTACATGTAGTTCGTAGTTCAACAAAAGTTTAATTTCACAAGCCGGATGAAAATTTCACGAGATTAGTTAACACCAAAACAAACTTAGCTACAAATATACCCCCTCCCCTCCGCTCCAAAAATGAATGAATAAATGAAACGTGCCTCTGGATTTTTAAAATGGTAGGGTCATTTAGTTGTAAACTCAGACCAACTTACATAAAAGAGCATTGTTGTTTGTTTGTTTGACCTTCAATGATGCCCAAACCAAGAGCCAGAGACCCCCTGATCCATGCATATTCTGAATCAAGGCGACCCAAGGATGGCTTTAGAGGGGTCAAAATTCAGATCATTTGATGTCACTGGTAGTATTCCCCTTGTTGGTTGGCCCGGGCAACGCCGGGTAACCCTCCAACCAAATTTTTGGCATGGAGACTCACATGATATACAGGTCGGACATAAGCTATGTGAGGTTAACCTCCGAGGTCATTTGAGGTCACCGGTAATAAACCCTCGAACAACTGGACTGAGCAGTCCAATTTTTGGTAGGGAGACTCACAAGACCTCCAGTTCGGACATAAGCTATGTGTGGCTGACCTCCGAGGCCATTTGAGGTCACCGGTCGGAGGTCATTTAAGGTCACTGGTAATAGTAAACAAGTGCCCACGAATACTGTGCGTTAGTCTGCAAATGATGAAATAGAAAGTTCCTGGACCTCTTAAAATCCCTCTTCAAAAGCATAAGAGGAATATGGTCTTCCTGGAGTAGAAAGAAATATTGAACTAGAACAAATAGAATTAGAGTGTTCTCCTTTTGGGGGCCATACAAAACCAGATACCCTTGCTAGTTAATCAGGACAACCTGATTAAGATATTAGCATTGTACAATGAGATTTGGGCATCTCAAATGTTCCCAAGCTCATGGCACTTTGCGCACATCATACCGATACCCAAAGAGGTTGGTCATCTTATGTATCTAGTGGAATATTTCATCACTATTTTCATGCGAGACACCATATAGACAGACGGGTAAACAGATGAGGTACGGTACAGAAATACCATGATGACTTGCTGTCTGTCCTTGCCCTCATGCATTTCACCTTGCTTAGCAATAGCTGACAGAAAGAAAATATTGTGTGTGTGTATGTGTGTGTGAATAGGTACGGACTGTATAATTGTGCATCTGCCTGCCTGTGTATGTGTGTCTGTGTGTGTGTGTGAGTGTGTGTGTGTGTGTGTGTGTGTGTGTGTGTGTGTGTGTGTGTGTGTGTGTGTGCCCGCGTGCCTGTCCGTCCGTCCGCCCGTCCTCTTCCTCTTCCCCTCTCAGGTGCATGCATACCTCCCTCCCTTGCGCTGTTTACCTCATAGGCTTTTCCAACACACCCACACTGCCTCCCATCGTTCCCCCTCCCTTCGGTTCCCTGTCTCCCCATCACACACGCTTGCACCTGCACCTCCCATTTGCTTCCCCTCCCATACACGCGCGCCTGTCCCTCCAGCTCATCACACTGGGCAACAAGCTAACTTTGTGTAACAAGCCTTGTGACCTCGTCACGCACCGCTGACATGCTTGCTCAGTCTCGTGCACTTCATTACATACACCTTCCCATCTTGATGCTTACTTTACTCTTAAGTTTATCATGTTCATTCACTCACTAGAGAGGTCCAGAGAGGGATGCCTTCATGTGGTGTAACCAATATAAACAGGCGGCTCAGCTCCTCAGTTATATGACAATTTCTCAGCCCGTTCCATATCCCAGCCTGAAATCCGCAGCGTTTACGTTCAGATGAGCCTGAAGCAACATCACCAACACTAGCACCAGCAACAGGAAGCATAACAAGAGTGATTACAAAAACAACAGCAAAAACTCACTTAGGCCTACCCACAAGCAATGTCATATTCTTTCACTCACCCATATTGTCACATTCACTCGCTCCCGTAATCACTCACACATTTTGCCATATTCATTTTCCAACTTAGTAATGCAGCATTCAGTTATTAACTCATGTGCTGCCGCATTAACCCCTTAACCGCGGGCCGTCACTTTCGTGAAGCTTGGGAGCAAGGGATCATACCGCGGGGCATCGCTTTTGTGATTCTGTGTTATTTTGAATTCACCCGGGCTTCCAATTGGGGGCTTGTATCATCTATCAGTACTGCCAATGTCCAACACTAGTCAGCACTCCTAATCTCATCTGTACTCCGATCCATTGTTGACAATTTAGCCATTTCTCCCCGTTCTTGACTCCCCTCCCTACCCCCCCTCCATTACCCTATCCTCTCGCCTGCCGGCCGTGCTACACTAAGTAAATCTTCCCTGGAATTTTTCACTGATTTCATCCATTGAAATAAGCCCTATGTCCTATTCTTATACCAAATAATATATACAAGAAAGAAATAAGGTAAGTGAGAGTGCCATACACCTGGAATTGGCTAATTATCACCTGACAACACCTCACGTGCACTCGTTCGCTAATTTTCGCTGTTTTTTCCCCTTGAAATATGCCGTATAATCTATTTTCGTAATAAATATACATGTAAGGAGGGAAGGGAGAAGCCTAAGTGATATTTACATTCACCTGGAACTACCTAATTTATAATGTATTGTCTAGATTTCCTGCCAATCATTTCAGTGCTAGACAAAGCTGTTTCAAGATCTAACATTGGTAGTTCTGAATATATATCTCCTAAGTAGGCCTCTAATCTATTTTCGTAATAAATATACATATAAGGAGGGAAGGGAGAAGCCTAAGTGATATTTACATTCACCTGGAACTACCAAATTTATAATGTATTGTCTAGATTTCCTGCCAATCATTTCAGTGCTAGACTTAGCTGTTTCAAGAACTAATATTGGTAACTCTGAATAACCCCTAAGCAGGCCTCCACGCTGGCCCTCTGTTATCAGTTTACTCTCATCTTCCGAAGCAAGGGTACGTATGTTTCTTCTTGCTGACTTCAAGGCCTTTTTTCACCCCCATGCAAATGGCCCTGTGACCTTTACCCCCTACTAAACCTCGTGTGGAAAGAGGTAAAGGGCTGACAATTGATAAAAGAGTGACTACGATCTTTCTATTGAGTAAAACAGTGCAAGTGGAATTGTAAATAATGTGTAAATAATGTGTAAACAGCAAGTGAAAGTAATGAATGTAAATATACGTGAACAATGGAAAATAGTTTTATAAGTTATTTCAAGTGACAGCGCACAACACAGTGTAAATAAAATAGAAATGTAAATAGCGTAAATAAAATAGAGAACGTAAATAGAAATGTAAATGAGTAGTATTATAAGAATACGAGTATATACCCTAGGAGTAATGAAAGTGAAAGTTTCACTCTAGCATGTCTGAATGCTATGAGTTATGAGAGTGAAGATGAAAGTGACATTCACTCTCAATGCCAGTATACAGGACGAGAAAGTGAATGCTACGTATTTTACTGAAAGAAATTGAATCCCTACAGTGATAATAAACTAATACTACTGAAGGAAACTTATGGATAAAGACTGTAGATATATATAAGTGTTATATAGTAATAGAAATATAAAGTGTGAGGGGTTTTATGAATAATAAATGACAGAGTACCAAGAGTGAACTAGTGCCAGTGCGACGATCAGACGCGCTCGTAATTTCCATTGCTTTCACAGTGTTTTTTTTTTTTAGTATGGATCCCAAACTACTTGAAAATTGTAGAATAGTGTTTATAGAGTTTGTATCTGGCTGTGGTAATCATATTACGGGTTGTCGGGAAGTGTAAAGTGGAGACTTCGTTACCCAACTTCAGAGGTCTCCACAAGTCCTACGGTAACCGACGAAGGCTCATCAATCATTCCAGGAGAAAGCTGAAGGTATGTGCCATAAGCATATGTAATTTTATTATTCTAGGACTAATAACTAATTTTTGGCAAATATTTTTTGAGAGTCTGTCGGAACCCAAATAACCCCGCGGGACACGCAAGTCATTGGTAAACAAGCCCGCGGTGTAGGGGTTAACTCACTCACTCACAACCATGCTTTCCCACATTTCACTCACCCACACTCACCAACAAGCTCTCCGCCACTCTCATACACATATCCATCTTATCCCTTTGCTGCCATGCTCTTTTACTCCCACACACTCACCCATGGGGCAATTGGTGGTGAAGCGGACAGATGTTCTGGCTGTGGTCCTGGGTTCGATTAAGGCTGTTGCAGGGAAAACTTTGTGCACTTGAATTATGTTCGTTCATCTAGGCCCACCAACACATCGATAAAAAAAAATAAAAATCCACGAGCACCATAACACTCCCTTAACCCAGGCAAACCCACCCTGTCTTAATATTTTTAAAAATCTTTCATATTTAAGTATTTTACTGTCACTGGTCATATTAAGGGACATATTACCCTATTATGATGATTAATTACTTAATGTCCTCAAAATTGCCATGACAACATATGTAGTCATTGGGTAGTACATAGGCTACTGGGGATGCTGTCTACCCTTAGATGATTTCCAGCCTTTCAGTCTACATGACTTTTTTTTTTTTTGGCTACTTTTAGATATACATCACTTTTATGACATTACTCCATACAATGCTCAGTTGGTTTACTTGACAAAAATTACCAATAACAAGAACAAAGGAAGAAGAAATAGAATACTGTAGTCATAAGTTTCTTTCTTCTCAAACCATTATATTTCTATTTTCACATATACTGTACTAGTATACATTTCCATCAAAAGAGTTTATTCAAATCATACAGCACAAGTCATCTTTCATAAAAAATGCAGAATAAATAAATCTTGAAACAAAATACCGCAATTCTAGATTACACAGAATCCAAAGAAAATAGCATTATTGTTTGGGCATCAATAATCTACTTCTCATGGTATACTTGAAAGCAGTTGTTCAGATGCATTGACTTATTGCATTTGTCACACTGAATCCTACTGTTTTTCTTGCACACAGCACAGCGTCTTACTGGACAACTCTGAGGGTAGTAGTTTCGGTTGTCTGTTCTGACTTCTACAGGGACTGAATAAGAGGGACCAGGTAATGATTCTGCTCTTTTCCCTTGGCTTTGACTGCTTCAGCATTACTGCAACTATGCTTCGTCGGAATTCTTTTTGCTTCATCTGATCATTTGTGCACAGTCGATAAACTCTCCAACTGTAAACTACTGCAATGTTTACTGCATTTACAAGCAAAGGCCAGTACCATTTCTTTCCTTTGATTGCTGGCCTGTAATCTGCCAGTGCTCTGTCCATGATATCCACTCCACCCATTCCACTGTTGTAATGTGCAACAATGTGTGAAGGGGGATTGTTACTTGTCCTTTCTTTTTCTCCCATCGTTTTACTTGTGTAACTGGATCAACTCCACTAGCATTGCTACATAAGGTTACAACCGAGTTATCATTCCATCTAACTATCTCAACATCTCCATCTGATCTATAATCAAATGAACTTCTTCCACTTTTCTTCATTTCTGCTACACTCTTCACCACACACCCTTTTGTGCGATTTTCCCTTATTGTGCCAGTAGCTCTGTATCCAAGAGATTTCAGCTCTGAAATTAGATCAAAGGATGTAAAGAAGTCATCGAAGACGATGTGGTGAGAGGTAGGCTTTCCACATACTTTGAGACAGTCCATAACAACCCGTGTACCAAGGGGAGTCTCTTTGCTGTACTTTCCACCCTTTCCTTCATATATGGTAACCCTGTAAGGCATTCCACTAGAGCTAGCAATGACCCAGCATTTGAAGCCAAACCTGATTGGCTTTCCTCTTATGAAGTGCTTACATGAATGCCTTCCAAAATATGGAACCATAGACTCATCAATGCTAAGGTGTTCATGAAGTACACCAAACATCAGTAAAGACTGGTTTAGAATTTCATAGAGAGGACTGATCTTTGCCATTTTCTCTGAACCAAATGACTGATTATCGGCTGCATGGAGTACATGTTTGATCTGCTGGAAACGATTGCGACTCATAGTTTCTGCAAAAGCCCGACAGGATAGATCAGGTGATTTACTCCAATAATCTCTCTCACTTGTGCCCAGGTTATACCCAGAAAGCAGTAATAAAAAAGTTGTACATTTCTTCACATGATATTTGAAAGCTTGGGATGTTACAGTCTCTCTTAGCATACTTATTTGTCCCGCAGACAAGATGACTGAGCATGTTCTGAAACACATTTTCAAAAATGGACCACTCTGACACTCCAGCAAGGTCAGGGCGTTTTTTCAGTAGGATCTGTTTTGCACTTTCCTGTTTGTCTTGAATCAGGTCCGGCTGAGGAGCAATATGGCTGTTTCCATTTTGGTGGATCTCTTCTTTATCTCTTACTATTAGTACAGGCATTTTCGACAGGCTCCTCATTAAACACATCAACTTTACTCACAATCTCTTCTGGCATCGTCGTTTCATCTTGAAGGTTATCGTGATCTTGTTGTTCAGTATCACTGTCATCACCACCAGCTGGTGGACCAATAATGGCAATATCAATATCTCCTTCGAGATCTTCACTGAAGTGTACAGCATCCCTCATGAACCGATGAGATGCAATCCTTTGTCCATAAAACGTTTGTTGGTCCATTTCCTTATCCTGTCAAAAAACACATTATGAAGAATGTACAACAATGGAATATTACAAAGATGTAACAAAGAAACAAGCTTTATATTCCACAATACTTCATAAATTGCAACATTCAGGCTATGCATTCATGTATTGATAAATGCAAATACAGTATCACTATAAGCAAAATCTTGGGTAAAGCACAGTGGTCACAGGTCATAAGCCCAATGACTACATAAGTAGTCTTCCAATTTCACACTCACCTTATGAAAAGCATATAAAAACAGTTGGTGATCTGCCCCCTGTCCCTGTCTTATGTGGCATTCAGCTTGTGACTGAGAGAGTGCTAGGTGCAGGAGTCTCCTACAGCTGTTGCCAGACAGGTTTGAACAAGATAGTGTAAGAGACCAAAGAAAATTGGTAAAATTAAAGTTTTCTATGACCAATTAAACCTAGGGGTACCTACTGAAAAATTAATTTTTCACCCGTAGTATGTTACAAGGAAGCCAAATAAGCGATTAGGACCCATGTTTCAACATCTAATCATATCACAATAAATCACTGAACTTTTGAAAACCATGTCTACAAATGTAGTCATTGGGTTAGGATGGGTTGGGATATTCTACAGGCCGGGGCCACAACAGAGATGGTGGGTGTTGGTGCTCAAGTGGCAGGTGACGTTTAAGGGATGCAGAGGACCACTCCTTTGTTGGTGTGGAGTATTTTTTTTTTTTATGCTAGAAAGAAGGAACCAAAGGCCACAAGCATGCAATAACTGTTCCTTCCAAGAGAAAAACAAAATAAAAGAGAGAGCCAAATTCAAGATTCGATCATTTCGAGTACCCTGGACACACTGCGTTTGAGAGACAGATCATAGCTAGCAGGAAATACAGACAGAGAGAGACAGTTCCAGATTTGACCTGTTGCATAAATGAAGGACTGGGAGTAACCATTAACTCTTGCATTAGAGAGCTGGACAGAAAAGGGATGAGAGGTTGCTGCTAGACTGGTGCTATGCACCCTTCATAGAGGTGGAGGAATGCAAGCAGACAGTTCAGAGGAGCAGTGACCATTGAAGTAGCGATAGAAAAAAGATAAAGATGCAACAGTGCAACGAAGAGACAAAGGTTGAAGGGAGCCAGTAAGAGGAGGGGAGTTAATGAGACAAAAAGTCTTTGGCTCCACCCTATTGAGAAGAGCTGTATGTGAGGAGCCTCCCCACACATGAGAGTTTTACTCCACGCAGGGGCAGATAAAACCCGTGAATAGAGTCAACAATTGTGCAGGGGTATAGAAGGAACAGAGTCGGCTTAACACACCTAATCTCTTGGAAGCAGATTTTACAAGAAGTGAAATATGATCTTTCCAAGATAAGGCCCAAGTGAATGAAACCCCACACATATTCAAGGATGATGCAGGATTAAGCTGAATATTATTAAACATTAATGGGTACACCTGTGGAAGATTTTGTCGGGTTGATAGGTGTAAGAACTGAGTCCTTGAGGCATTAAAAACAACCAGATTATTTTTACCCCAGTCAGAGATATGAGCCAAGTCAGACATTAGGTGTACCATAGCCTCATCCCTTGTTTGTCTAAGTAACTGCTGAGATGGACTTTGCGGGAACCAAATGGAAAGGTGAAGGGTGGAGTCATCAGCGTGTGAGTGGATAGGGTTAGATGAACAGCTTAGAAGGTCATTGATGAATAAAAGGAAGAGAGCTGGTGATAGGACAGAGCCCTGAGGAACACCACTGTTGATAGATCTACGAGAAGAAGGATGGCCGTCTACAACAGCAGCTACAGAACGACCAGAAAGGAAACTTTAGATGAAGGCACAGATGGAAGGATAGAAACCGTAAGAGGGCAGTTTGGAAATTAAAGATTTATGCCAGACTCGATTGAAAGCCTTTGAAATGCTAAGTGCAATGGCAAAGCTTTCGGCAAAGTCCCGAAAGGAGGATGACCAGGAGTCTGAAAGGTAGTTGAGAAGATTACCAGTGAAGCATCCCTGACGGAACCCATACTGACGATCAGAAAGATGATTGTGATAGAAGAGATGCTTTAAAAAATTTTTATTAAGAATTCACTCAAAAACTTCTGAGATACAAGATGTTAGAGCAATTGGACGATAGTTAGATGGTTGGGAATGGTCACCCTTCTTTGGGACTGGCTGAATGGGAGCAAACTTCCAGCAAGAAGGAAAGGTACAAGTTGAAAGACAAAGGCAAAAGAGTTTGCCTAGGCAGGGTTTAAGCACAGAAACACAGTTCTTGAGAACAACAGGAAGGACTCCATCAGTCGCATATGCCTTGTTAGTATTGAGGCCTGTGATGGCAGAAAATACATTAGCTGAAGAAATTTTAATGTCAGCCATGAGGAAGTCTGAGAGGGGAAGTGATGGAGGAACAGCACCGAAATCATCAAAGGTGGAATTGGAGGAGAAAGTCTGAGTGAAGAGATCTGTCTTATCAGTAGAAGAGATAGGTACAGAACCATCAGCGTAGAAAAGAGGAGGGAAGGATGCCATCATGAGGTAAAGTTGTTAGAATGGTTTTTGGCAAGGTGCCAGGAGTGGGAAGAATTCGAGTTGGAGAGTTGAGAGCATTTACTATGGATGAAACAATTTTTAGCAGAGCAAAGAACAGACTTAGCACGATTCCAGGTAGAAACGTAAAAATGATGTGATTCAGGGGTGGGTTGGTTCCAGTACCTTTTATAGGCCCTCTCCTTGTTGTGGACAGCATTAGAACAAGCGTGATTAAACCAATTGCATTAGTCAAAGGATATGAGAAAGGAATATATGCTTCCATGCCAAAAGAATAACCTCCATAACTAGCAAGGCACACTCAGATGGCTCCTGGCCATGGAAGCAGTAATCATTCCAGGGAAAATCAAATAAGTACTGCCTGAGGGCCTCCCAGTCCTCAGCTCCAAAGTTCCACAGACGACATTTCTTTGGAGGGTCCACAGGTCATACCGGAGCGATAGGACAGGTTAAGGTAATAAGGTTGTGATCGGAGGAGCCCAATGGAGAGAAAAGATTAACAGTGTAAGCAGAAGGATTAGTTGTAAGGTAAAGGTCATGTATGTTGGTGCTCTCTCCAAGGCGGTCATGGATATGGGTAGGGTGTTGTACAAGCTGCTCTAGGTCATTAAGGATAGAAAAGATGTAGGCTTGTTCACCGGGTGGATCAGTGAAAAGAGATGAAGCCAAAGGTGGTGGTGAACATTGAAATCTCCTAGAATGGAGATTTCAGAGAAAGGAGAAATGGATAGAATGTGTTCCATCAAAGAAGAAAGATATTCGACGAATTTTTGATAGTCAGTAGAATTAGGGGATAAGTAAACAGCGCAGATATATTTAGTCAGAGAATGACAGGAAACCCAAAGCCCGAGTGTGAAGAATTCAGAACTGAGTTCAGGAACACGAGAGCAAGATAAGTCGCTGCGTGTATATACACAACAGCCATCTTTGGCTTTCAAATGAGTATAGAGAAAGTAGGAGGATACAGAAAATGCCTGCTGTCAGTTGCCTCAGACACCTGAGTCTCAGGTAGAAAAAGGTGAGGTTTAGAGGAGGAGAGATGGTGCTCAAAAAAGAGAAAGTTAGAGGAATGGCCGTGAATGTTGCAGAAATGAAGAAGAAGTGAGTCAGACAGTGGTTCCAGGCAGCTCGAGTCGTCACCAGGAAAGGGGCGGAAGGTGGGGCATTTATGGTCCTCCCCCTCTGGGGACTCAGAGGCTATGTGTTGTGAAGCCATGATTTGTTTTTGAATTTTGGAAGAGGAAGTGTAGTGTGTAATGTGCATGTAGTTTGGTGTTCATAGTGAAACTTGTATTGGAGAGTATGCTGGCCTACTCTCTGTGTTACTGAGACACTGAATAAGTTCAGGAAAGGGGGATGGTCAGGAACTAATCCCGAGGACTGATGAATCGGGAGCTCCAAGTCTCCCTGTCATCAGCTTTCCATTCACCTTGGGAGTACTGCCCTGCCCGACTGGTCCTACAGTCTACTCCTTACAAATACTATATACTGTAGATGGATTGCTAAACCTCGAGAACGGGTTTTCTAGCATATATCTAGAGTCGTATGAGTCATTCAGCGTGCCCATTAACTCATATCTGAACTCTCTCTCTCTCTCTCTCAGAACCCACTTATGCAAACATGCAGTTCCCTTGGCACACTTTAATGATTATTCGCTTTTTCATAAGCACGTAATGCATAGATTAGGCTTATACAACTTATTCACTCTCTCCTTTTGACAGACTCTCTCTCAGGCACTCACTGGTGTATTTACCTATCCATTAATGTTTTTTACACATACACACACACACACACACACACACACAGATTGCGTTCTCCTTCACCTTCTTGTCCTTTTTTATTTCCCTCCCTCTATCCATCTCCCACCTCTCTCTGCCGCCCCTTCCCCACTTTCTCCCTCCCCTCCTCCCTCCCTGTTTTCCTTGCTGTCCCCATAAATACGGTGCACGGTCAAAAACCCTCCTGTCAGTCCTGCACTCGGGTCTTGGGAAATTTCTGCCGTGTAGTTCTCTGGCTTGCAGTGTTGGTTCCACGCCCTGTTCTATAATGCAGCGTGGCACCTCCTGCAGAGCTACATGGGACTGAGCATGAATAGAGAGAGAGAGAGAGAGAGGGCAAATGAAAATTGTGTTGTATTTGTTTTTTATTCAAGAAAGCTTAATCTAATTTTTTTAAGCATCGAACACCTGTCACTGTCTTCCACGCTGTTTTCACCGCACATTTACAGTAGCACTTTCTGGCCTTTTCACCTTAACGTCATAAGACCTTCTCGTCTTATTTTTTGTTTTTTTCTATCTATCTATCTATTGCCAGACGTCTCAATCCCGTTTGGTGTGGCCACAAACAAATCGCCTCCAAGTCGCCCTGTCCCCCGCCATTTCACTGCTCTGCTCCCAACTCACACTCCTCTCTCTCATATACCTTTCCACCCCATCCCTCCATCTCATCCTCGGCCTCCCCCTCCCTCTTCCCCCCTCCACCTCACTCACATACACCCTTTTCGTCAGTCTTTCACCCTCCATCCTCTCCACATGGCCAAACCACCTCAGTGTGTTCCTCATAACGCTTCCTATCACATCCACATCCACACCACAACGCTCCTTTATATCCTCATTCGTCAGCCTGTCTCTCCACGTGACTCCACAGGCTCCTCTTAAATAACTCATTTCCACTGCTCTCACTCTTGACTTGTGTCCTTCCAACAACGTCCAAGCTTCACTTCCGTACGTTAGAGTTGGTATCACAATACTGTCATGTAGTAACTTTTTCACTTCCATGCTCACTTCCATGTTTCTTATCACTGCTTTCAAAGAACCAGCAACCTTTCTTCCCTGCTGTACCCTTTCAAGCAATTCACCCCCCAAACCTCCATCCTTACTCATCACACTACCCAAATACTTAAACGTACTCACATTTTCCAATTCCTCACCATCCAACCTCGCTGTACATTCACTAACTTCACCTCTCTCAAAGACCATCACTTTACTCTTCCCTACATTCACCTTTAGATTCCGTTTCTTACACACTCTCTCAAACTCATCCACCAAGCCTTGCAGCTCCCCTTCGGCTTCACTCAACAACACAGTATCATCTGCAAACAACAGTACAGGGAGTTTCCAAACACTATCCTCTCTCACCAGGGCCACTCCAACATCCACTACCCTACCTTGTACCTCTTTTATTACCCCATCCATATACAGATTGAACAACCATGGAGACATGACACATCCCTGTTTCAAACCAACTTTCAAAGAGAAAAATTCACTTAGTTCACCATCCACACGCACTGCAGCCTTTGCACCATCGTACATACTCTTCACAGCATTCAACAACTTCCCATCTACTCCATATATTCTTAACCCCTACACCGCGGGCTTGTTTACCAATGACTTGCGTGTCCCGCGGGGTTATTTGGGCTCCGACAGACTCTCAAAAAATATTTGCCAAAAATCAGTTATTAGTCCTAGAATAATAAAATTAAATATGCTTATGCCACATACCTTCAGCTTTCTCCTGGAATGATTGTTGAGCCTTCGTCGTTACCGTAGGACTTGTGGAGACCTCTGAAGTTGGGTAACGAAGTCTCCACTTTACACTTCCCGACAACCCGTAATATGATTACCACAGCCAGATACAAACACTATAAACACTATTCTACAATTTTCAAGTAGTTTGGGATCCATACTAAAAAAAAAAAAACACTGTGAAAGCAATGGAAATTACGAGCACGTCTGATCGTCGCACTGGCACTAGTTCGCTCTTGGTACTCTGTCATTTATTATTCATAAAACCCCTCACACTTTATATTTCTATTACTATATAACATATATATCTACAGTCTTTATCCGTAAGTTTCCTTCAGTAGTATTAGTTTATTGTCACTGTAGGGATTCAATTTCTTTCAGTAAAATACGTAGCATTCACTTTCTCGTCCTGTATACTGGCATTGAGAGTGAATGTCACTTTCATCTTCACTCTCATAACTCATAGCATTCAGACATGCTAGAGTGAAACTTTCACTTTCATTACTCCTAGGGTATATACTCGCATTCTTATAATACTACTCATTTACATTTCTATTTACGTTCTCTATTTTATTTACGCTATTTACATTTCTATTTTATTTACACTGTGTTGTGCACTGTCACTTGAAATAACTTATAAAACTATTTTCCATTGTTCACGTATATTTACATTCATTACTTTCACTTGCTGTTTACACATTATTTACACATTTACAATTCCACTTGCACTGTTTTACTCAATAGAAAGATCGTAGTCACTCTTTTATCAATTGTCAGCTCTTTACCTCTTTCCACACGAGGTTTAGTAGGGGGTAAAGGTCACAGGGCCATTTGCATGAGGGTGAAAAAAGGCCTTGAAGTCAGCAAGAAGAAACATACGTACCCTCGCTTCGGAAGATGAGAGTAAACTGATAACGGAGGGCCAGCGTGGAGGCCTGCTTAGGGGTTATTCAGAGTTATCAATATTAGTTCTTGAAACAGCTAAGTCTAGCACTGAAATGATTGGCAGGAAATCTAGACAATACATTATAAATTTGGTAGTTCCAGGTGAATGTAAATATCACTTAGGCTTCTCCCTTCCCTCCTTATATGTATATTTATTACGAAAATAGATTAGAGGCCTACTTAGGAGATATATATTCAGAGCTACCAATGTTAGATCTTGAAACAGCTTTGTCTAGCACTGAAATGATTGGCAGGAAATCTAGACAATACATTATAAATTAGGTAGTTCCAGGTGAATGTAAATATCACTTAGGCTTCTCCCTTCCCTCCTTACATGTATATTAATTACGAAAATAGATTATACGGCATATTTCAAGGGGAAAAAAACAGCGAAAATTAGCGAACGAGTGCACGTGAGGTGTTGTCAGGTGATAATTAGCCAATTCCAGGTGTATGGCACTCTCACTTACTTTATTTCTTTCTTATATATATTATTTGGCATAAGAATAGGACATAGGGCTTATTTCAATGGATGAAATCAGTGAAAAATTCCAGGGAAGATTTACTTAGCGTAGCACGGCCGGGCAGGCGAGAGGATAGGATAATGGAGGGGGGGTAGGGAGGGGAGCCAAGAACGGGGAGAAATGGCTAAATTGTCAACAATGGATGGGAGTACAGATAGATTAGGAGTGCTGACTAGTGTTGGACATTGGCAGTACTGATAGATGATACAGGCCCCCACTTGGAAGCCCGGGTGAATTCAAAATAACACAGAATCACAAAAGCGACGCCCCGCGGTATGATCCCTTGCTCCCAAGCGTCACGAAAGTGACGCCCCGCGGTTAAGGGGTTAACACTTTCCACAATCCTTGTCTATCCACCCTGTCATATGCTTTCTCCAAATTCATGAAAGCCGCATACAACTTCTTTCCCTTCTCTAGAAACTTTTCCACTAAAGATCTAAGAATGAATATCTGATCTACACAACCTCTTCCCTTCCTAAAGCCTCCCTGTTCTTCTCCAACTAATTTCTCTGTTCTTTCTCTAACTCTGTCTATAAGTATCCTACTATACGCTTTTCCTATTATACTAAGAAGACAAATGCCCCTATGATTACCACACACTTCTTTTTCCCCTTTTCCTCTGTACCGGGGAATAATTATACCTGACTTCCAATCCTCGGGGACTCTACCTTCCTCCCAGGCCAATCTGCACATCTTCCACATCCATTCTGCTACTATCTCTCCCCCATGCTTCAGCATTTCACCACACACTCCATCAATTCCTGGGGCTTTCCCCGATTTAACTTTCTTCATTGCTTCCACAACTTCTATCCTACTGATTTCTTCCTGTCTTCTCACCTCCCTCCTTCTCCCAGCCATTCCCCAGCCACTTATACTCACACTACTTCCATCCTCTACGTTCAAGAATTCCTTAAAGTGTTCTCTCCATCTGCTCACCTTTTCTCCCTTCTCCACTAGTAATCTACCATTTTTATCTTTCACTCCCCTGCTAACCTAACACTTCCACCCTGTCTTACTCTTTTCACTTCTCTCCAGAACATTTTCTTACAGTCCCTCCACTTTACACTCAAATTCCTTCCAAATTCCTCATGCACTCTCTTCTTACTCTCTCTTACTAATTTTTTCACCTCTCTCTTTCTTTCCACTTATAACTCTCTCTTCCGCCTCTCAACTTCTTCCACGCCCCTATTTCTCATCCATTCATTGTATGCTTTCTTCTTTTGTGCCACAGCCTGTTTCACCTCTTCAGTCCACCTCGCTGTTCCTTGCACCCCCCTCCGTCTTCTCTTCCTTCCACACACCACATCACATGCTGCACATATTTCTTCTGTAAATATCTTACACACACCTTCCACGTCTCCCATCTGCTCCAATTCATATTTGCCCAATCGTTCCTCCACTTCTCTCTTATACTCTGCCTTTTTCTCATCCTCTTGTAACCTTTCCACTCTCCTTGCAACTACTCCTTCCTCTCGTCTTTCCCTTCTTCTATTCCTCCATCTTACTTGCATCCTAATTCTGGCCACCACCAAGTAGTGGTCAGAAAGTCCACTCCCCCAACCTCTATACACTCTTGCATCCTTTACACATCTTCGCATCCTTTCATCCACACACACATAATCAATCATTGCCTACCTTTCATTCAGTTCACCATCCACCCTTCTCATCACTTGCCATGTATACCTGTGGATCATTTTATGCCTGAAGAGGGTATTGGCTATCACCAACCCCCTCCCAGCACAAATGTCCACTAATGCACTCCCATTCTCATCTATCTCAGCAGGCACACCCCACTCACCAACTATTCTATCCACCTTCACATTACCATTTTTACCATTCATATCACCAATCAAAAACACTCTCTCATTCCTTCCAAACTTCCACATTTGTCCAGAACTCTTCTCTCACTCTTCTAGCACGATCTTGCGTTGGCGCATACACACACACAATCGCGCACATTTGTATTCCAACTTTCAACTTTACCCACACAATCCTTGACCCAACTGATCCATACTGTCTTATGCTCGTCTTCCATCTTTTACTCACAACTATACATACTCCTTCCTTTGCCCTCTTATTCTCACCTACTCCTGCACATACACCCCATCCATACTCCCATTCTCTCACAGTTTCTCCTCTCCATTTTGTTTCAGTTATTCCACATACATCCACTTTCTCACCCTCAAGCACCTGGACAATCTCTCTCTCTTTCACCTCATCATTCTCTCCTCTTACATTCCATGTACTCATTACCAAGTCCTTTGTCCGGTCCTGGGTTGTCATCGTTTGGTCAGTCCTTGTCCGAGGCTTCTTGTTTGTTTTTTTAGTTAGTTGTTTTCCGGGGAGGGGCACTAACCCTCCGCCAACCCTTTCAGTCGCCTTTTACGACAAGCAGGGATACTGGGGGAGTATTCTTGAAAACCCCCCTACCCCCAGGGGGTATTTTCATCGACTGAGCTCTTCTTACTTGTTGGAAGAATCTGACGTGTTTCACCCACACCTCCTCAATCTGTATTTCTCAGGTGGGGTATTATCTTGCCGTCTTTTTCCTTCACACTCTCTGGCATCGTCTTTTAACCCAGCCATGGTTATTTCCAGCTTTCGAAAGTTTCATATCTGTCTTGGAATGCATCGGACATCTTTCTTCAACGTTAACATTTTCCCAGCTGCTATATAATCCGGCTTTCTCTTTTTCTTAAACACACTCCACCGTCATCCTTTTCCCCAGCGGAAGTTTATTTTGATGGACGCTCTCTATTCGTCTGTCCAGATATTTTGAAAGAAAAGGCTGAGGTAGTAACTGCTATTATGACCCTCTCTTCCCTTTCACCCTCTGCCATTCACTTCCCTTTCTCAAAACTCCCCTTCTATCACCTCCCGTGATCCCCTCTCCTCTCCCTTCTCCACATTTGCCACGACTGCCAGTTTTCCAGATAGAGTCAACACATGCTGGTGATGAGGTGGCGCTCATGTCGACGATGATCCAGCGTCCCGACCCTCCCGCATCTCCTTTCAGTTATTCAGCTTTCCTGTTCCTGCTGACTGTAACCCCAAGCTTTACTTTCAAGGTGCAGGAACCAAAGGACATCTGTGAAGAGACTGGCATATATACTCTAGGGTAAGACTTGGAGGGATTAAAGTGTAGTTTGTCTTTTAACTGACTGGATCTCTTTGATGGACTTGTTTGTGCTGGCTGTCACAAATGAATTATTCATTTTTGTGGGCGTGAATCCGTTCACCAGCTATTTTATATTCCCCTGGTGTTGTGAAGCTGTATCATAAAGCTAATTATTTGTAGGCAAAATTTAGCGAAGGGAGTTGAGTTTACGTAGGAGTAAGTGACACGTGATAATGTGTTCCCTGTACATGAACGCAAAGTGTCTTTAATAAAATCGCTACAAATTAAAATCACCTAGCTCTAGCTGGCGTAGACCACACAAGTCACCTTTATTATGAAAGGGTTATCTAGTCTGCTGGACAGGATAAACAGTTCCATGTGGCAGTTTACTTTTTGTCAGAAATTGCTTAGTTTTTACTTGTTTCCACTGTATTATTCACTCTAGTTGGCTGGTTCGGTAAGTGTATGTGTGAAGGGAAAAAGAATAAACGGGTAATACGATGGACATCTTAAGCTCCAAGAACTATGTATATATGAAACCAGGTCTGAGACGGGCTGTGGTTGAGGATAATGGACACAGTGTTGATTTCATTCAAAGTCTTCTCCAAGGAAAATAGCGAGAAAGAAAACGTCATTGTAGTGAAATGAATTATGACGATCAGAAGAATCATATCCACATTTAGAAAAGTTGTTTTTTGGGTGAAGGCAACAGTTTTGGCCAAACTTACACCCTGTTCGCACCAAAAGAGGGTCCAAGCTGGTCGCAATCTGCTGTATCCACTCAATAAAGAACTTGTTCAAACCTACATTTATTAACCCGCCCCGTCCCAACCACTTTTTGACCACTGGTACCCCCCAATCCCGACCATTTTTCGACCCTTTTTTTTTGTTGCTAAAACTTTCGCTTTTGGTGAGAAACATCGAAAATTCATAGAGAAATCGCTCACCTGAGATTTAAAATACTCATTACAGGTAGGAGAGCCTCCTTACCTTACTGGGTTTTCTATCAGGCTGGCACCAAAGAAAACGAGTTCTATGGGAGGATAACTATTTCACACCACTCATAAACGGTATTTATTTATTTACTGTTACGAATTTATATGTAGTACAAGAGTATATTGGTTTTCAAGCAGTAATATAGGCATTATAAGCATTGTTTCACTCACTAATACCTAACCTTTTTTTGCCACATTACCTGATCATCATTTCTAACTGTTTCTTCCTCTAATGCTATGTAAAGTTTGTCCTCCACATTGTCATTGATTGGGGAATCACTCTGGCCCTGAATTTCGTACCGTGGCATGACATGGCTATACTGGCCAGGTCACTGATAACAGGTGAATTGCTGAGAAAAGGGCATGCAGGGGGGGGAGGAGGTCATGCTGGGTAAGGCATTGTCTCTGCCTGGCATCTTGTTGAGGAAGGTGTCCCGTGTATACGTACCAAAAATGACTCGCGAAAATTGAAAATTGTGGAAATTATGAACCTTGCAATTGCAGGACGTTGAAGTATGTCCTCGGGATTAGCTGTGACAAAACGTGAGGACGTGGAAGTACGTCCTCGGGACGGCGCGGGTTAAAGGTGTCCCGGTAAATGCGTGTGTGGAATTTCGAGAGAGTAGTCTTGGGCTGATATTGAGCATTAATTGCTGTATCAACATGAGTCCAATTCTCAACCGTTGAGCTACAATTACTGATGACCTTACGGGTGAATGTGGCCATCTTCATAATGCACCCATAATGTTATCAGTAAATTAAGCTTCGTAATCGCTGTTTGTACCCTCGTTCAAGTAGCATTTTTTCTTACCCCCAGAGAGCCCAAAGATTAGCTTCTAAAATTTCCAACATATTTTCTTTAACTTCCTGTATATTCTTCCAATTGAACAAGACCGACACCGTGATAGCAAGAGTAATTTAATGGAGGTTCATTGTAACCGTTCACTACGACAGGCCCTTACAAAACTCATTATAGTTATCTTTTGGAAGTAAGGAAAAAAATAATGCTTCCTTGAGCTGAAGGGGTAAACTGCGAGTCAAGCTGGGCCAATGGTGGTGTGGGAATGTAAAGCAGGTGGGGGAAAAAATTTTGCACGGAAAAAGGTATCATGTCGGAGATTTCAGGGCAACTGAAATGTTTGTCATCCACTGTACGGTGTATGGCTGGGAAAAATTAGCTTCAGGGTCTGTGAGCTATGTTGTTCTTTGGATCTCCACAATATACATATCATTCTGTCTGTCTGTTTGTCTAACTGCCTATCCATTTGTAAATATGGTTGTCTGGCCATCTGTCTGTCCAATTATATAGCTTTCCATCCGTCTGTCTATCTGTCTTTATTTATCCAGCAGTCTATCATTTACCTATATCTATTTACCCATCCATCTAACTGTATCACTGGGTATCTCAACAGAGGGATATCCAAGCATTTCTGTACCTGCTCAGCAACAACTTCTCCTCCACCACCACCACCCTGCATGAATAATATTCTCGTACTGTACCTTATCTGTACACCTTGTCCTTGATCTTTGCTTCACCTTCCACTCTTATCACTCTCATACACTCTTATAGTCAGTCTTTCAGTTTCCATTCCCTACTCTCATAACCAAATTTTTACGGTACTGTAGTTACCTACTTTAGCCAGTTTTTCTCCCTTTTACATTTTTTTATTTTTTCATGTAGTTTTGTGGAAGAAAGGGACAATGTTACTGCTCCACATGATTCCCATAGCACAACTTAATGACTAACATTGTAATCTAGTGTCAGTCCCTTCTTACAGCTTAGTAGTCAAGATGGAAAGATGAGAATTTTAGACCAGGTTAGAGTAAAACGAGTATCGTCCTGCAGTGCAATAAAGACCTTCAAGTATAAACTTTAGTACTGGTAAACCGATCTTATGCACAGATTTACAGCGAATCTCCACTCTTCTTTGAGCGATGAGGAAGTACGCGCAGACGTTAAGCTAACAGCTGATAAACTAATTGAATCTCAACTACACCGTACAGAAGGAGAGAAACACCCAGTCCTGTACTGAGGAAGCAGCTTACCGCCTGTCCCACCAGGTGGTGGCGTCAGGTTCCAGGTCGTGTTTTCCTTACAGATACTGCTGCCAAACACAGAGTTGTATTCTGAGTGCCACAAAAGTTTTCATAGCACCTCTTCCTTAGCGATTTATTAAGCATGTTACACATAAGCAATGCCTTGTATGCTTTTTGTCGTTTTATTCGAAGTAGTTTGCATCAATATATAGATTCGGATACTGAAATGTAATTTGCAGAATAAATCGCAAAGGAAAAGGTCTCACGAAATCAAGAAACCCACTCAGAAGACATTCCATAGTCCTGTAAAAGAGTAGGTTCTGGGACCCAGAGCTGTGTGGGAGTGTATGGTGCGAGATGGCGTGTTTGGCCATTGATCCTTTAATATAAAACAGAACTAGCGATATCAGGCTGACTCTATCCTTCACAAACGACAGACGTATTTCTCCCCCTCATCTGTATAACCTCCGGCCAATTTTTCTCAGGCTTATTGGATACCAATGACATGGAATCCATGGGGACGTGGACCGATGGGAGAGAAAGGAAGGGGAACAAAGATGATGGAAAGAGCGACCGTCGGCTAGGAGGGAAGGAAGGGTGGGAAAGAGGGAAGAGTGGGGAAAAGAGAGGGGAGGGTAGAAAGGAGAAAGGGAAGGGTAGGAGGGAGGGAGTGTATGATCAAGAGAAGAGTCGGAGTGGTAGGAAGGAAAGAAAAAGAAAAGAAAAAGGGAGAAAGGGACAAAAATGAGAGAGAGAGAGAGAGAGAGAGAGAGAGAGAGAGAGAGAGAGAGAGAGAGAGAGAGACTATTATCCCCCTCTGGACAAGATCTAAATATGGAGGGGAAAGATAAATCCTTTACCAAACAATATTATCAAAATAATCTGCATAATTTATGGGTACTTTTTCGTAAATTTCATGGTCAAAAAATAAAAAAAATCTAAAGTTTGGCCAGCGAGTGGAAGTAAAATAAAGTCTGAGCTTAGACCCGTGAGGAATACGAGGTGATATAGTTACCACCCAGCGAAGTAAATAGCTTGTTGGGTTCTAGGAAAAAATCTGTCTAGTCACTCAGTGTAAATTTACCGCAGATAACGCTACATCGATTGAGTGAATGATGGGCGCCCTCACCTTCAGTGGTTCGAGTTGGTTGAGAGTTTTGTACGTACGGTGCCCATGTTCTCTCTCGGTGAAGTGACAGTCGTGGGATTGACACTGAGATGGTACGATGCGTGTAAGAGTGGATGTTCATGTCTGTGAGGTGGAGCCAGGGTTCCTGGTGCTTGAATGGTGTAGCAGTTACAGTGTGGCATATTCAGTTGGACAGACTTTTAGCTAGTTCTTCTGTCATTTTATTTGCCTTGTTTTCTGAATCCAGTTTCCTTCCATCCTTAGTTAGGAAAAGAGGTCTGAATGACGATGATGATAATGAAAAACGAGGATTTTTTTATTACTCTCTGTCCGTCTGTCTGTCTGTGTGTGTGTGTGTCTCTCTCTCTCTCTCTCTCTCTCTCTCTCTCTCTCTCTCTCTGCGTCAGAATTACGTCATAGTCAGTGTCTGCTCTCTACAGCATAAGGACACACAACACAAAAACTACCTACCCTCGGGATACGTCTGCCTTACATAATATGACACACTCGTACAAACGAGAAAATGTGGAAAAAAACAAAACAAAAAAGTCTCTTGTATATGGTAATACTGGTAGTCCTTTTTATCCCTCACAGGCTGTGGGAAGGCCTGTATACAATTTATCTAGTTACCCGTCCCCGCCCCGGAGGGACTTGGAGACGGGTATTGTTTTCCTTCTGTTTTTCTGTTTGTTTGTATGTCTGTCTCTCTTTTACTGGTGCGATTTAAACTAAACTGCAGCGATCATGGGCTATGACCTTATCACTTTATTAAATTTTGGGCAATATTGGGCAAAGGTCCAGGCTGTAGGCCCCAAAAATGTATTAAAAAAGGGCAGGGGGGGGGGTCTCCATAACTGCTTTCAAATTCGTCATATCGATATGAAGCCAAAACCTAAAGGTGCATCTTTCAAATCTGCATCCTATAACATGCCTCAGTACATCAGGGGGTCACCCCGCAGTTAGTGGTGGGGGGTATATGTCAGGTGGGTCAGGCATAAAATTTCAAATGGGCATAAAATCGTAAATTTTCACCCGATTTACTCTAAATCATATATGTGACATCTTTCACTAGGTATCCTGTTGTCTTTATACGTCAACACTAAAATGACTGCAGGGGACGGGTTTGCTGTGCCTTGGCACCGCTTCGTGTTTTCCATGCTTCTTTCAACGTAGCCTACATAAATATTCGACAGCTATGCATACGTTCAACAGGAATATCATTACCCTCCTCCCGTGTTATGAATAAATTTAGGCATTATACCGTACTAACAGTATTTGAGATAGCATCTGTTTATAATTTTTTAAAGGCAACTCAAAGTCAAATGGCCACCCCTTACGGGATTATGGCGTCTGGCAGTAGATAGTAGATAGAACAACGAAGAACGAATCCAAAAGAGGTGTAGTGACTAAATTTCTTTAGTTAGATAATCAAAGGCTTAAAAGGCAGTAAAAACTCAGTTGTCAGGCAGTCTCTCTCTCTCTCTCTCTCTCTCTCTCTCTCTCTCTCTCTCTCTCTCCGTTTGTGTGTGTGTGTATATATATATATATATATATATATATATATATATATATATATATATATATATATATATATATATATATATTGCCAGACGCCTTAATCCCGTTCGGGGTGGCCACAAACAAATCTCCTCCACGTTTCCCTGTCCCCCGCCATTTCACTGCCCCGCTCCCAACTCACACACCCCTCTCTCATATACCTATCCACCCCATCCCTCCATCTCATCCTCGGCCTCCCCCTCCCTCGTCCCCCCGCCACCTCACTCACATAGACTCTCCTCGTCAGTCTTTCACCCTGCATCCTCTCCATATGGCCAAACCACCTCAGTGTATTCCTCCTAACGCTTCCTATCACATCCACATCCACACCACAACGCTCCATTATATTCTCATTTGTTAGTCTGTCTCTCCATGTGACTCCACAGGCTCCTCTTAAATAACTCATTTCCACTGCTCTCACTCTTGACTTGTGTCCTTCCAGCAACGTCCAAGCTTCACTTCCATACGTTAGATTTGGTATCACAATACTGTCATGTAGTAACTTTTTCACTTCCATGCTCACTTCCCTGCTTCTTATCACTGCATTCAAGGAACCAGCAACTTTTCTTCCCTGCTGTACCCTTTCAAGCACTTCACCCTCCAAACTTCCATCCTTACTCATCACACTACCCAAGTACTTAAACGTACTCACATTTTCCAATTACTCACCATCCAACCTCGCTGTACATTCACTGACTTCACCTCTTTCAAAGACCATCACTTCACTCTTCCCTACATTCACCTTTAGATTCCGTTTCTTACACACTCTCCCAAACTCATCCACCAAGCCTTGCAGCTCTCCTTCGTCTTCACTCAACATGCATCTAAGACTCAGTTCTTACACCTATCAACCCGTCAAAATCTTCCACAGGTATACCCACCAATGTTTAATAATATTCAGCTTAATCCTGCATCATCCTTGAACATGCTTGGGGTTTCATTTACTCGGGACTTATCTTGGAAAGATCATATTACATCTCTTGTAAAATCTGCTTCCAAGATATTGGGTGTGCTAAGCCAACTCCGTTCTTTCTTTACCCCTGCACAATTGTTGACTCTATACAGGGGTTTTATCCGCCCCTGTGTAGAGTACAACTCTCATGTGTGGGGAGGCTCCCCACACACAGCTCTTCTCAGTAGGGTGGAGTCAAAGGCTTTTCGTCTCGTTAACTCTTCTCCTCTTACTGACTCCCTTCAACCTCTGTCGCTTCACTGCACTGTTGCATCTTTGTCTCTTTTCTATTGCTACTTTAATGGTCACTGCTCCTCTGAACTATCTGCATGCATTCCTCCACCTCTACGGCGGGCGCGTAGCACCCGTCTAGCTGCAAACTCTCATCCCTTTTCTGTCCAACTCTCTAATGCAAGAGTTAACCGTTACTCCCAGTCCATCATTTATGCAACAAGTCAACTCTGGAACTGTCTCCCTCTGTCTGTATTTCCTACTGCCCATGGTCTCCAGTCTTTCAAACGCAGTATGTCCAGGCATCTCGAAATGAATGGATCTTGAATATGGCTCTCTCTTGTATTTTGTTTTTCTCTTGGAGGGAACTCTTATTGCGGGCTCATGGCCTTTGGTTCCTTCTTCCTCGGATTTAAAAAAAAAAAATCTGCAAACAACAGCAGAGGGAGTTTCCAAACACTACCCTCTCTCACCAGGGCCACTCCAACATCCACTACCCTACCTTGTACCTCTTTTATTATCCCATTCATGTACAGATTGAACAACCATTGAGACATGACACATCCCTGTTTCAACCCAACCTTCAAAGAGAAAAATTCACTCAGTTCACCATCCACACGCACTGCAGCCTTAGCACCATCATGCATACTCTTCACAGCATTCAACAACTTCCCATCTACTCCATATATTCTTAATACTTTCCACAATTATTGTCTATCCACTCTGTCATATGCTTTCTCCAAATCCATGAAAGCCGCATACAACTTCTTTCCCTTCTCTAGAAACTTTTCCACTAAGGATCTAAGAATGAATATCTGATCTACACAACCTCTTCCCTTCCTAAAGCCTCCCTGTTCTTCTCCAACTAATTCCTCTGTTCTTTCTCTAACTCAGTCAGTAGGTATCCTACCATACACTTTTCCTATTATACTAAGAAGACATATATATATTTATATATATATATATATATATATATATATATATATATATATATATATATATATATATCATCCTCATCATGGGCAGCCTGAGTTAGTCCCACTGCACTGCAGGACAAAGTCCTCTCCCAAACGCTTCCACTCTGCACTGTCAAATGTTAGCCTGTTACAACCCAGACCAGCAAACATTCTGATTTCGTCTTTCCATCTGGTTATCGGTCTACCCCTTCCTCTAGGTCCATCTCTTGGTTCCCATTCTGTTGATGCTTTTGTCCATCTGTTGTCATTTCTTCTGTATGTATGACCCGCCCATGCCCATTTCCCCTTTTTTATAGCGCTGAGAGTATCTTCTACTTATCCTTCTTATCCAAGATGCTCTTTTCTTGTCTCTCCAGGTTATCCCCAACACTATCCTCTCCATTCCTCTTTGTGAACCTCTTAATTTTCGTTCGAGACATTTTGTTATACTCCAAGTTTTTGAACCATAAGTTAGTACAGGGAGGGCACATTAGTTGTACACTTTCCTTTCTAGTGAGAGGGGCATCTTACTTTTCATAATAGGGATTTGTCTATAGAACGCGCTCCATCCCAAACCAATTCTTCGTTTAATTTCTTTGCAGTGATCTGGGTTTGTCTTTATGACTTGGCCTAGGTATATATATTCCTCAGCTGCTTCTATCACTTCGTCTCCTATCTTTATCTGTTGTGGTTGCATAAACATAACCTTGGTTTTCTTTCTATTCATTTTCAGTCCCACTTCAAGGCTTTCTTTGTTTAGCTCTTCCATCATTAATTGTAACTGTTTCCATGAGTCGCTGACAAGAACTGTCATCTGCTAATCTGAGATTGCTTAGGTGTTCTCCATTAACATTTATTCCCTTATTGTCCTCTTCAAGGTTCCAAAAAATGTCTTCCAAACACGCCTTGAGGAGTTTTGGTGATATTGTATCGCCCTGTTTTACACCCTTCTTTATTCGTATTTTCTCACTTTCTTGGTGGAGTGTGTGTGTGTGGATATTCGCCCCGCACATGTAGTGGCACGGGCAAACAGAGAGTTGCTGTACCAACTTTATATATATCTTCTAAGACCTGCACATAATTCTTTTCAATTCCTTGTTTTCTAATAGCCCTCATTACAGTAGAGAAATTCAACTGAGTCAGATGCCTTTTCATAATCTGTGAATGCCATACACAGGGTTTTTTCTTAACAGTTTCACAATTACCTGGTTAACAACTTCCATGTGGTCTATTGTAGTGTACCCACTCCGGAATCCTGCTTGTATTCTCGGTTGATTTGAATCTAGTGTTCTACCTATCTGGTTGTTGACAATTTTCGTAAAAAGTTGTAAACAACAGAAAGCAAATTAATTGGTCGATAATTTTTTTTAGGTCTTTGACATCTTTTTTGTGAATGAGAATAATGTTGGCATTTTTCCAAGTTCTAGGAACTTTTTGATTTTCCAGACATTTTGTGTATAGTTTGGCTAGTTTATCAAGTGCAATGTCGCCTGCATCTTTGATCTGGTCTATAGTAAGATTGTCATTACCATTTGCTTTGCCTCCCTTTGTGTCTCTTAGAGCTGTCCTAAATTCTTCTACTGTAACTGCAGGTAAAGATGCACCATAGTTTACCTGTTCCTGATTGACGTCTTCGGGTCTGTTCTCACTGCTGTACAGTTTAGTGTAATAATCTTCAGCTATTCTTGTTTCATCTCTGTCATAAGTAACATCCCCATCTGAGTTTCTAAGGCTGAACATCTGACTTTTTCCAATGACAAGCATTCTCTTGGTTGATTTCATACTTCCACCTTTTCTTAAAGTCATCGATTTTGGTTACGTTAAACTTTTGGATATCTTCGGACTTTTTCTTGTTGATGGTCTTACCTAGTTCTGATGCTTCAATCTTGTCTCTGGTTGTTCTAATTGTCATATTCCTTCTTTTCCTCAAGATCCTTTGTTTCTTCCGAGAGTCTGCTATGAGTTTTCTTGCGTGTCGTTCCTGCAATACTTAGGGATGCTTCTGTTATGATTCTAATGAAGTTGTCATTCATGTCTTCTACTGTCTTCTCTATTTCTGCCAACTGTGAGTATCTATTCTGGACCTCTAAATTATACTCTTCGGACTTTTCTCTTAGTTTGCATGGGTTATGTCTGATGCTTCTAACTAGCTTGTTTCTTTCCACCTTGAGGTTTAGTCCTATTCGACATCTGATCATTCTGTGGTCACTTCCAACGTCTACTCGGTTTGGTATCGTTACATCTTTCACAGTATCTGATATGTTAGTAAGAACAAAGTCAATTTCATTCTTAGTAATTCCATTTGGACCTCTCCACGTCCACTTCCTGTTTTCTTTCTTTTGGAAGAAGGTACTCATGATCTTTAGCTTGTTTCTTTCGACAGATTGTACAAGAGTATCTCCTCTGTCATTTCTGTTACTTATTCCAAAGTTACCAACTGCTGCTTCTCCTATTTTCTTCTGTCGTACTTTGGCATTAAAGTCACCAGTCACAAATGTAAATTGAGTCTTATTCCTTTTCATTGCATTTTCTACATCTTCATAAAATTTTTCAACTTCTTCATCATCATGTGTTGACGTTGGAGCGTATACCTGGACTACTTTTAAATGATACCGTTTGTTGAGCTCAAGAATTATTCCTGGGACTCCCTCGATGATACTGAAAAATTCATCCACATTTCCAGCTAGTCGTTTATTTATTAAAAACCCAACTCCACTTTTTTTTCTCTCTTCTGTACCTTTATAATAGGCTATAGCACGTGGCCATCAACCAACTTAATGAATGCCTCTCCTGTTCTTCTAACTTCGCTCAGACCTAATATATCCCATTTCACATCTGTCAATTCTTCCAAAAGGACTGTCAGGTTTGCTTCTGAGGTCAAAGTTCGTACATTGTATGTTGTCAGGGTCAGATTCCAAAGGCGGCCAGTCTTTACCCAGAGAATCTTAGCACCCCCTGCTCTGAAGCAGGTGTGGCCGCCGTCGCAGTCAGGTGCTTCAGAACTGCTGGGGACTGGGGGGCCAGTGTTTTCTGGTGTTCATAGTTAATATCTGGGAGGGTTAAGCCATTAGGGACTCACGACGCTGGCTTAGGACGTGATGGTGAGCTGGTTTGTGTTTGGAGTTTTCTTTTTCCTAGGTGGACTGTCAGCCAAGGCTAACGAGCTCCACCTACCCTGCTAGATGGCCGTTGGCTTGGAAGCTCTTCCACTCTTTGACAGGTATATATATACACACACACACACACACACACACATATATATATATATATATATATATATATATATATATATATATATATATATATATATATATAGATAGATAGATAGATAGATAGATAGATAGATAGATAGATAGATAGACAGATAGATAGATAGATAAATAGATAGATAGACAGAGATAGATAGAGATAGACAGAGAGAGACAGACAAATAGAAAGAGAGAGAGAGAGAGAGAGAGAGAGATAGGTTTATTGTGTGTGTGTGTGTGTGTGTGTGTGTGTGTGTGTGTGTGTGTGTGTGTGTGACTAAGGCTCCTAACATTCAGCATCAGCTTGTCCATAATGTTCGGGGCGGGCCGAGGAAGCCTTTGATGCCTGGAATTATTCAACACGAACATCCTGTCAAAGAGAAGCAGGACGGTTACTAGGTAGGCTTCAGCGTCGCCTTTGGGCAGGTTTAACTGTGCTTTAAGAACCAAGCACTTCGTCAACCGAGTACCTGCTTCGTTGCGGCACAACAGTCAATCTGTGTGGTTTGTACTGAGTTTATGCAGTCGGGAAGCGAGGTTCCGGATTCTTTGTATGAAGTGGAGCCCATGCTATCTATTGTTAGTACTGAATTTGGAACTCCGTGTGGAAATGGAAACCCTCAATGGAGTTTGAATCCCTGTTTGATCTTAGTGATCTAGGTGGGGTTCAGTTTGACTACGTTACGTTCAGTTAGGTTTGTTTTGGTAAAATAATATTAAGTTAGGTAAGGTTTAGTAGTTTAGCTACGGCTGGGTTATTGTCAAGTAACTTCACTTTGCTTTACTACATTTCATCTGTCTCAATATTTTGCTAATGTAGCCAGTACAATATGCATGAGGGTTTCACATTCCACATCGAGGTTCCAAATTTTATAATAATAAAGAGTCTCCGTGCAACCTACTGTAATTTAATACACAGGGTATTACGTGAACCCAGGCTTAGTACAGAACACAAAGCCTTGCCTTGGGCTCCATTAGCGACCAAGATAAATCCTTGCTTGAAAATGAAAACATTTTGTAACGTACGAGGTGAATTGCGGAAGAAAGGTTTTTTTATATTTTTATTTATTTATTTATTATATTTTATGTTTTTGTTTCTATTTTTTTATTTCTCTATTAGGCCTGTAGGGACCTGCTGGTAGACTACTAAGTTAAGTTATTGGAGACTGGCCAGTGTTCTTCCCTGAGTCGCATTATTTGGACACAAGCCTCAACCACTCTCGGTTTATACCCTAGACGATGTTATCAAGCTCCGCAGAGTCTTTTCAAACGGCTTGGGTTGGATATAACCTTCATTATCTCGTTCAGAAAAAAAAAAAAAAATCCCCTAAAGTGAATAGAATAAGGTGGGGGATAGCAAGGATGTGAAAAATAAAATGGACTAAACTGATTACACTTCTATTGGTCATGCAGTTAGACGTCTTAACCACTAGACCACTTGGCATCGAGTTGTTGGTTATAACGTTACCACCCAGCGCATTAAGTGATTGCTTTATTGTGATATATTATATTTTTTCTATGCAGTTTTGTCCTGGCTCTTCCACTGGGATTGTGCATTATTGTTTATATTTTTGCTGCCCTCAAGTGATTTTATTTTCTTTAGCCAAACTCTTTCTACACGATTATGGCTCATTACATTCTTGGTACCCGCTGGACGATTTTATTAAGTTTAGCAGAGACTTTCCTACCGGAGGGGAAGGCAGGCGAAAATTTTCTTACGACAGTTAAATCTGAAAGCATGTGAAATTGATAGAACCATTCTGTATTGATCATCTAATCCAGCCCATCCCAGCCTAGTCCACTCCAGTCTAGTCCATTGCATTCCAGCATAGTCCAGTCCTTTGCACTGCATTTCAGTCCAGTCCAGTCAGTTCAGTCCAAATTCAATAAAGTCAAATCCGACCCAATCCAGGCCAGTCTAGTCCAGTCCAATTCAGTCCAGTCCAATCGAAACGAAACCAAACCAAACCACACCAAACCGAATCAAACCTAATCCAACACAACACAACCCGACTCAACCCACCCCACCGCACCCCAACCAGGCCCAACATTACATAACCAAGCCTTATTCAACCCAAGCCAACCCAGTTCAACCCAACCTTAATATACCCAACCCAACCCAACACTGCGCAGTCTAAGCTAATCTGAACGGGAGATAACCATTCGATCCTAATACAACCTAACGTAAATTAACTTTCAGTCCATTTAGGATTAGAATTACAGTCGGCCACGACTCACGCCCTCCTAACTCCGTCATATGTAAGTATAATTCTAATCTGGAATAGATTATTATTACAGGTGATGATGTTGAGTGAGGGAGTGTGGACAAGTGTGGAAGGATGAGAGGAAGACTCACTCCTTCAATCTGATGGCAATAGTTTCTCATTTATTTTTGCCTTCTCCAGTCGATTTTCTTCCCCTCAGAGGAAATTGAGAACTGGGAGGGAAAGATACAGCCTCAGTAGATACCC
Source organism: Coenobita brevimanus (assembly GCF_032717465.1). Classification (NCBI taxonomy): domain Eukaryota; kingdom Metazoa; phylum Arthropoda; class Malacostraca; order Decapoda; family Coenobitidae; genus Coenobita; species Coenobita brevimanus. The sequence goes on from NC_137013.1 coordinate 13,331,835, forward strand.
TCATTTCTACAGAGCCATCGTATCTCAAGAAAATTCATCTAAAATTAACTGAATAGAATCTACGACAATATATTGTGGGAATTAAGTCGGAATGGACTTGTCTGTCCTCCATGACGGAAATGCCAACACAATGACGGCCTCCAAATAAGCCGCCATTGCCAGTGTAAACAAACAGGAATATTACTGGTGAATTAAGCTGAGTTGCGCGAGAAGTGAAGAGAAGCAAACTGGTGATTTTTAGCATATATTATGTAGTACAAAAGCTGCAGTCTTCTCTCTCTCTCTCTCTCTCTCTCTGGTGTGTGTGTTTATGTATTTGTATGTGTGTGTGTTTGTGTGTGTGTGTGTGTGTGTGTGTGTGTGTGTGTGTGTGTGTGTGTGTGTGTGAGAGAGAGAGAGAGAGAGAGAGAGAGAGAGAGAGAGAGAGAGAGAGAGAGAGAGACAGACAGACAGACAGACAGACAGAGACAGAGACAGAGAGAGAGAGAGAGAGAGAGACAGACAGACAGACAGAGACAGCAAATTGTTATGGATGGGTGTCTTTGCCGGTATTCACTAAGAAACCCAGGATTAGCTTCCTGTGGTATCTCATTTTTTTTTTTCCAGGAGGATCTGAAGACCAGGAAGGACTGAGCGTTATCTTCTTGTCCTTCATGCAGAAAAACAAACAAACAAAAACGTAATCGCTTACAGCAGTATTCCTGGCACAACTAAGACTAGTTTTGCGGAAATAAAACCAAGGGCATAGGAAAATTATAATACCTCTTTCTTGTCTTTTATGGGAAATTAAATTCATAGTTGCGAGGGGAAATTGATCGTAATTTTTCTATAACTGGTTTGATTTAACCTGTCGGAAGAACCCGAATGCTGTGTTGTAGATGCGTGAAATTCAGTGAGCCTGAGTATGACTTTAGAAAGAGTCGTCTTGAATACAAGGAAATCAAGACCCCAATATGACTTTACCTGATAATTAGCTTAGCTGGAAGAAGTTAGGGATTTTCCGTCAGGTTAGAACGAACTCCCTTTGTACAGATCGACCCTTCTTTATGACGTCACTTGGCCATCACCTGAGCTGAAAGGAATTGTGAATCTTCGTGAATTCGTAAATTTAAACACACACACACACACACACACACACACACACACACACACACACACACATATATATATATATATATATATATATATATATATATATATATATATATATATATATATATATATACTGTATATATATATATATATGAAGCCTCTGTGGTACAGTGGTACAGTGTGCGTTCCGTACACGGATGAGCCAGGGTTCGCGCCCCGCCAGGGTATTAAACCTTGGGAGTGTTCACTCGGCCACGTACTGCATTGGCGGACACAAGGGCTGCTGTGGTTGAACCAGTGTCGCTTACTATAAAGAATGCTTGCATCCAGTCGGCTTGCGCGGGCCGATTACACTTGGTTCACAGCACGGCTGGATTAAGGATGTGGGAGGCCCGGGGCCCGCTTGGAAGGGAGGCCCCCTTTCCAACTCCCCCAATGGCATACACCACAGACTGGTAACCTAAATCCTAATATATAAATAGGACACTTTTAGTTAGGAAATACTGAACGGGGACTATTCATCCAATGCTGTAATATGTAATGCATAAACACGAAATGAAATGAACACAAGTTGCTCTGGTGGGAGGCCCCCTCTTGGTGGGTGGCCCAGGGCCCGGGCCCCTTGGCCCCCCCCCCTTAATCCGGCGGTGGTTCACAGACCACACACACATCCAAAGCCACACCAACACTTCAGTTTCACTTACAAGTACTTCTCACCCTACATACAATCTCTACCAGACAGCCTAAGCCACTTGGTGGAGATACATTGGCTGTATCGTCCCGACCTCGGTCGGGATATGCCGGTCCTGCAGTGGATACTCAAACGGCTGATACATATATATATATATATATATATATATATATATATATATATATATATATATATATATATATATATATATATATATATATATATATATATATATATATATATATATAATAGTGAGTCGCAATATCAAACATTCCTTCAGCGGCTGCAGCGGGACTGAGACTGGGATAGCAAGTACTAATGATAGGGATTCAGAACTTGGATGTTCCCGGGTCGCCTTGCAATGGAGGAACGTTTCCTACCGCCGACCTTCCGTGAGTGAAGGGACTTCTAAGCACTGTTTCCTTAGCTATTTATCTTACATATTCACTTCTATTTTTTTTTCCACATGGTCAAATTTGCAATAGATCTTAACCAATATTTACAATAATCAAATGTCCACAACAGTTAACTACTGTCTCGGACTGTTTTTGGTTTCCGTATTTTGTCACTCCACTGTTGACTCTGATTTGATTGTTAAGTGTTTGGTAGTTGTATGAGTGAACACAAAGGTATATGCAAACAGCCCTAAGCACAGGTTAAGCTTGACTACTCCCTGTACTGTAGTTCCTGTACCCGATATATGGTTTTAATATCTACTTATTTTATCCATATTTTCCTTGACATTCGACACTTCATGGCATTTCTCTCTTTGTCTGTCTGTGTATGTTTATTTATCTGTAATCCTATTTTCTGTCTATCTTCCTGTGTATCTGTCTGTCTAGCTGTCAATCTGTCTACTATGTGTATCTTGCATATTAAAGTTTCATATCGTCGTGTATTTTATTAACAACTTAGTTTGCACCAGTGACACACAGTATGGGTCCTTTTAAATCTTGGAATTTTTTGTTAAGCCCATATTGCATTGCTTACAAACTATTTTATTCAGCGCTGGAAGGATCTGTACTACGGGAAGGTGCTGTTGGAGGTTATAATCAAAACCCTCCAGTTCGAAAAACCTTCCCTAAACTGAATAAATTCACTTGGACGAATGTTGTTCCATCTAATTTTTCTACTACTAGTTTCTTTAACTTGGCCTAATATTGCCATTTGTCCAGTCTCAGTCAGCTGTAGCATTAGAATATCGTGCTAGTTCCGAAGAAGTGCTATGGAAACTATGTTGACCTTTTTTTTTTTTTTTTTTTTTTTTTTTTTTTGTCATATTCTGCCACTGAGGCTCGTGATATCAGCTGCAAAAGGACGGAAATCAGGACCTGGTTAAAGTAAACAATTTATACTTGTTTGCTGAATATCTTTATGTGAGAACTTACTACTTCTAGTTACATTATTATTATTATTATTATTATTATTATTATTATTGAAAACAGTAGTATTAGTTTCACATTTCTCGTTAATATGTTTCTTCACCCTCCCAGCGATTTCCTTCACCGTCGGAGAGAAACATAAAGACTGACCATTTATGGATTTTTTTTTTTTTTTTTTTTTGGTTACACGTTGACTACACTCTTTTACTCTGCTTTGGCCTAAAATCGTCATTCCTCCATCTTGAGTGCAGAGATGTATATAACAACAGGTTAACGCAAGAATATGGCTTTAGCCACGAAGAGATGCTCTGAGATTGATGTAGAGCCGTGCATTATCTTTTTCTGTCACTGAGCTCCGCGAAACAAGCTGCAAAACAACGAATATGTGGGGAAGTTAAGGTGAAAGAACTCTAGATGATTTATGGATTTACTTACCTCACTGATGGAAGCAATTGGCTTTGTGGTGAACATCTTTGTGTCTTGTCATCCTGCCACCAGACTCTTTTACTCGGTGTCAGAACAGCTGATAAGATTTTTGTGGCATTTCTCTCTAATTTATACTTTCTAACGCCAGACGATTTTCTTCAGCACCGGCGAACTCAGTATACTCGTAGTTTGGGTAGGTAGTTATGGAACTGCCTGGCTACTTGTAACCGTAGCTTTTGACTGGCCTTACCCTTTTTTAGGTTAACCTGTGTCAGAATTTTTGTTCTTTTGCATCCTGTCACGTTGATTAGTGGAGGAAAAGGCAGCACTATGGCTCCGCATCCTTGTCACACCGCTTCTTCGTAACTAGCATCATAGTTTAGTGTTATTCTATATTTTACAGCTCACCATTCAAGATGGAGGGATGGCATTTTTAGGTCAGGTTAGAGTAAAAGTAGTAGCTGTAGCGTGTGCTGTGTCAGTAACGGTGGCATTACTTGTCTCATTCACTGATGGGTGTTGGTTGGGGTACCTATGTGTCGAATATGGTGCCTGTGTGTCGATTAGAGTAGCTATGTGTCGATTAGGAATGCTGTGTCGTAAGACTGCTTGGAATGGTTGTGTGATGATTAACCCAGGTCAACCATTTCTAGAACAGTTGATTATTAATTATGGCTGCTGTGTATTTCTGAGTCTTACGCGTCGAAAAAGGTATATCGAATAGTCGTATGCCAAATATAACTGTCGTGTGTAGAAAACAGTAGCTGTATATCAAACAAGGTAGCAGTGTATCTGTTGGGGGAGCTGTTGTCGAATGGATAAGCTGTGTTAAGCTGTGTTCAATAGGGCACCTGTGTGTCAAATAGTTGTGTGTCTAGCTGTGTGTCGAGTGCCAGTGAGTCGTCTAGCTGTCGAGTAGCTGTGTGTCGAGCACCTGTAGACGAATGATGTGTGTGTGTGTGTGTGTGTGTGTGTGTGTGCGTGTTGAACGGGGCGGTTGTGTGTTGCGTAGGATAGCTCTTTTTAAATATGGTAGCTTTGTGACGAATTGCATAGCGACTGTCGAGTACAGTGGCTGTGTTTTCAGTAGGGTGGCTGTATGTTGAGTACTCATAGGCAGCTTCGTTCTGAATAGGATGGCTGTGTGTCTTTATTCTTAGTGTTTTCGTTCCACAAGTAACAGCTCGTTGTCACGGCTTCACTCATGTCTTTGGTGATTGGTTTGAAGATTATTCTGCATGTACTTGGGTGTGCGATCTTGAGGCGTCTTTCTCAGATTTTTGGTTTTTGCTCTTAAAATTATTTTACATCCCCCAAAATTTAAAGAACAGCCGCCAAGCTACCAGTTCATGGGTGCCAACTGCCAGACTCCCAAAACAACCACTTCAATAAAGGCAGGCCTTCTGTACAGCTTAGAACGCGGTTACCGTATGCGGCGAATTCTAACTGGACATCCTTTCTAGCCTGTATGTTTTGTGATTCTCTTTCATGTGAGTTTAAAACCCAAGCAAATGCATGTACAGTACAGTCACTCATAAAAGAAAAGACCACCCCCTGCGTTAGAGGCAATATAACTCGGGGTATTCAGTGTTGGTAACAGTGTATTTGACGTCAGCCATATGGGGGGATGAGGAGGGGTGTTTGAGAGGAGGGCGGAGTTAATCTGCACGAAACACTGCTTCAATCCACATTTCGAGTCAAACATACATTATATCTGACTTGTTATGTTGTCCTTCACACAAAATTTACTTTATGCTACAAGAACAAAGAACTTTCAGGTGATAACACAATTATCCGAAACATTTATACATTAATGCCGCACACCTTCATAAATCCCACCCTCTCACTCTCACCCTCACCCACGCTCAACTTACTCTCACCTTCACTCTCACACACTCACACTTTCAGCCTCACTCGCACTCTCACCCTAACTGTCACTGTCACTACCACTATCACCGTCACTCTCTCTCTCTCTCTCTCTCTCTCTCTGGTCCGTTTAGCCGACGAAGCACAGTACTGCCATCACACACATGATCACACATTAATGAGGTGTGTGGCCACTGCAGATGTGCAGTAAAACTGTCAGTCATATAAAGATAACCCGGTTCTTAATAAGTTGATAAGGTATCACTTTAATCTATCCCAGACATTGTATGAAACCAGATATTGGTAAGGGAGGATTAGAAGGCACGGAATGGTTCGTGGCAACCATGTCTGTTACCAGATTCTAGGTTGTCGGAATCTGGGTTATCAGATTCAAGGTTTTATTTATAATGGCAGGCTGCCTTGGTTGCAGATATACCATTATAATGTTTAACCATATAATACTCAGTGTAATCTATAACTGCGTGTGTGTGTGTGTGTGTGTACTGGGGGGGGGGGCTTTCCGAGCCGTCGAGGAATGTTGAGGCTTACAGGAATGCAGTATAATCTCGACGTAAGTCATCCCTTTTACTGTATTGGTAAAGTCGTTCATTCTTTATAATTAATGGTTCACTGTTCCGTATAGGATACTATATGGTGAAGTTTATGGCTCTATAACATTTGTCATAATTTTTATTTCATTATTTCCTCATAGTGTGTTATTACTGGACTTGTGTATAAATAACCAAGTAATACCTACCGTATGAAGAGTGCCGAATAGTGATACACACACACACACACACACACACACACACACACACACACACACACACACACACACACACACACAAAACAGAGCAATGGGTTGTATTATAATTACTCCATGAAGAGAGCAACTGAGTGTATGTGAATGTGACTTAAGGGGGTACCCTCTTAAGTCACCTCTGGTATGGTCCACCATTTGATATTGGGCTGAGTTTAGTGTGTTGTTTAATGGACTGGGCTATTATGCCCAATTCATATTGCCGTATGAGATGGTAAATATAGTGCCTTACGTAAACCATGTTGCAGAATGGAGCAGCCTAGACCCAGAATTCGACAGAGGGCACACATTCCTACGGGACGTGCTGATCGGCCCGAGGTAATAAGTGCAAGGGCAGCCATTATTGGTATGCGGGATGCCAGCATGCCACTGAAAGCTATCGACCGGGCAAGAGGTGTTACTATTAAGACAGTGAAGAGGTGGATACGACGATGGGATGGAGAGGGTACGCTTGCTACTCGACCTAGAAGTGGACGGCCAAGGATTCTGTCTCCAGCAGATGATCGGCGATTTTTACAAGCTGTGTTGGAGAGACCGCACACTTCAGCTGTTGACCATACACAAGACCTACAATTACCGTGTAACCCTGAAACCACGAGGCGTCACATAAATAAGGCAGGACTAAAGTGTTAAGTCCCTGCTCAGAAGGAAAACTTAACTCATGCAAACAGGGAAATGAGGCTTGCCTTTGCTGGGCAATATACCCATGATATCGTTGACCTACAGTTCTGGAAGACTGTAATTTGGACAGACGAGAAAAGTTTCTCAACAACTGCTGCTCGTCCGCATGTGTGTTGGCGTCCACCAAATACACGGTATGAAACACGAAACATCCAGGAATTGCGCAGGAGTGGACGCTACAGCTTGTCGTTTCATGGCTGGATATGGTCTGGGGGTCTTGGGGATTTGACAAGGATAGACGGAAACTTGACTTCTATAAAATATGTAGAAATACTGAATAGTATTCTGCCATCCATTCGTGAGAAAGCAATTCCAGCCCCTGACCCGATACGATTTGTTCATGATCGATCCCCTGCTCATATGAGTCGTGTAGTAAGGGACTGGTTCCGTGAACATCCGGAAATTGAGGTCATAGATTGGCCAAGCAAAGGATGTGACATTAACGTTATTGAAAATGTGTGGGCCATGATGGTCAGGACATGGGATGTTCGCGATGAAAGAAACCGCAAGGCCATCGAAAACCATGCAATACCTGAGTGGGAGAATATTAGACACATCTCTAACTACACTCAGCGTCTAGTAGAGTCCGTTCCTGACAGACTTAATGCAATCATCGCCGCAAATGGAAACTGGGGAAAATATTAATTGTTTGGCCCACCTCTAAATGTCTTAGTCGAATGTTCACAGATGCTTATCCCATAATCGCAGTATTGTTTAAAGGTATAAGTTACACATGGAATAATTGACATGATGGTATATTTATTATACTTATGAACATCTTTGGATGTTATTATACTCTAATGCCGATTGTTATGTTTGTGTGTAACTATTATTACTTACAGTATGATTTAATATATTTTTCTGTGAATGTAAAATAATATTCAATATTATTCAACTTATACATATCCTTTAACACAGAGCAAAATGGAAACAAACCTGTGGGTGTTTTTCTTTATATTTCCATATTCCTGCCATGCCACCTACTGTATCAAAACCACATTATTAAAGAGAGTAGGAGACAAAACAGATCCTTGGGGGACGCCATTTGTGATGTTTCTGATGTTTGATGACTGACCGGCAAATGTTATATGTACACATCTGCCTGCCAAATAGTTTACCAGCCATCTTTTTGTGTTATTGTGAATGTTTGAGTTGAACATTTTGTTTGTGAGGTTGTGGCGGGGGATGGCATCAAGAGCTTTGCTAATGTCTAGTGTGACTAGAGTGTTCTGTGTAGTGCCCTGGCTGAATTCATGCCATCAAAAACTCTCTGTGTAAGGTCTGTAAGAAGAGGGTTTGTGGAGTGTAGTGGCTTAAAACCATGTTGTGATGGGGCTAGGGGGATGTGAGGTGTAACTAATCGTAGTACCAGTCGTTCAGTGACTTTGGAGGGGGTGCAGAGGAGTGTGATGGGGTGGTGTGTGAGGAAAGTAACGTGGGGTCGTTGGTGGGTTTGGGGATAGTGATGATAATGCCATGCTTCCAGATGTTGGGTATTAATGTTGTGTGGGTAGCTGTAGTTTGATATGTTGATGAGAGCTTGTATGCCTTGTGGTCCAAGGTGTAAAATGTGTATGTTACTTATGATGTCTGGTCCACAGGCATATGAGTGTACCCTTAAACCCCGGGCATATTTTCGCCTGCCTTACCGCTAACCCGGGCATAATCGCCAAAATTTACCTACTTTTAAAAAATTCACCAAAAAAAAACTACTTAACCTAGAATAAAAAACTAGGTGCCAAATGAAAGTACTAACCTTCGGCTTTTTCAGAGAGAGCAGCCATTTTCCCCTTCCTTGGCTCCTTTTTATAAGGGGTCGAAGTTGAGGGGCCAGGTTCGTCAGTCGAAAGTGGTGCGGTGGCGAGTGACGGGCTGCGAGAGTGACAACGCAATATGTTCACTTATCTGTGGTCAAAGGGTAACTGACTGTGGCAAGCATGGCTGCGTGGGTGGTGGTATATGGAAACAGTGAGGGTGGCAACATCGTGTGACAACGTGATCTCGCCACTCCAATGCCCGGGTATTTTGAAATTTGTTTGGACGACGTATGTCGTCACCCGGGGTGAGGGACTTTTTACGTAATGACGACATATGTCGTCACCCAGGGTTAAGGGGTTAAGGTTGCTAGTGATGTGCTTCGTCTGGTTGTAAGTGAAAGGTGCAAAGTCTGGGTCTGTGGGGAACTGTCTCTTGCGTCGGATGACACGTATGCATGCTTCACTTGCTGTGCTTCTCATTCTGGCTGTGTTTTTTGCTCATGTACTTCTTTTATTATGAACTTCTATGGTACTTCTCTTGCCTTTTTTTTTTTTTTTTTTTTCTGATTTTATGATTTTACTTATGTATATTTTTTTTTTTTTTTTTTTTTTTTTTATGTGACCGACTCTGGGCATAGGCTTCACAGCCTGCTTTCAAGGCCCAGTAGTCCTCCTACGTACCGCACACCTCTACATGTCACATCTGCTGTCACTGTACTTCATTTTGCATGATCCCCTCCTCATTCCTCAAGCCTGCTCTCAAGTATCTGCTATTAGTGTGACATACACCACATTAATGCAGCATCTCGAGTTCGACACGTCTCCAAAAATGATAAAGTTTCAACATCATTTAATTCTATCCAAGCGTCTTCAGATTTCAAACCAGTCACAGATTAAAAACAGCATGGCTTAAATTTTAACATTTTGTACTAAAACATCGTCAGAAACCTTAAACAAGGCCGGAGCTTTGGGGCTGAAGAGAGGTAACTTTATCATGAGATTAGATTTCCAAATTATTCGTAAAATTACAGAAAGTTGTGGTGGAAAGTTCAGCTTTCAATACTTGGGAGCAAGGTGGTGTCTCACACCATATTCTTGCTGCAACCACACGATTTATATTGGGCTAATACAGACCTATTGAACTCTGTAGTTGGAATTTACCTCCATCAAGTCCCTAGTACAGTAGCATTTTTTGAAGATTATCTTATTCTGGCCAATGACTAACGAGACTCCAGAGGAGGCAATATTATCTTTGTGAAGGGATTTAACTTTTCGTCAAATTTTTACCCCATGCTGACTAATAAATCGCCTGACGTTAGCCGGGAATATCTAAACAGACCTTTATTGGAGGGGATACTGGAAATACTTCCGATCCTTAACATTTCGAGGAAGTCGTCCTAATCTACATAGTCTTCTGGTCTTAGACAGTGTTAAGTAACTAGACGTCCCCAGTCTGAATAGGTGAAAATGGTTTTGTGATGTCGGGCCTTTGAGCTGTGTGTGTGTGTGTGTGTGTGTGTGTGTGTGTGTGTGTGTGTGTGTGTGTGTGTGTGTGTGTGTGTGTGTGTGAGTGTGTGTGTGTGTGTGTGTGTGTGTGTGTGTGTGTGTGTGAGAGAGAGAGAGAGAGAGAGAGAGAGAGAGAGAGAGAAAGAGAGAGAGGCGATGAAAGCAAGAGGAGAATAAAAAAATCAAGGGGGGGGAAGAGAAGTAAGAACAAGGAATGAATGGAGAATGCGAAAAAATAGGAAGGGGGCGTACTGTAACGAAGATATTGAATACCCGGCAGTATTGAGAGAGAGAGAGAGAGAGAGAGAGAGAGAGAGAGAGAGAGGTTAAAGTAGGAGGGAGGGTGATGGTAAGGTAGGTGGTGGAGTATTCGTTGGCAAAGAAATTGTTTGTCCCACAGTTGCACTTAGCCACTCTCTTTTCTCACGTTAAAGCCTCTCTTGAACTCTGTCCCGGAAATTCTCTCTCTCTCTCTCTCTCTCTCTCTCTCTCTCTCTCTCTCTCTCTCTCTCATTACACTCTGATATAACCCAAACCCACTGTAAAATCTAGTCATGAATTTTTTGTTGAGCAAGTCTCCCTGAACCCTTTCAGCACGACTACGATTTTTATTATTATATATCTTATTTACCCTCTTCACTTTAACTTGGCCTAAACATTCCTAAAAATGCCATCTATCCTTCTAGAATGCTGAGTTGTAGCAAAAGATTAGCACTGCAATAGAATATGTTGCTAGTCAAAAGTTGTGTAGTGAAGAATGTATAGCCGTAGTATTGTCTTTTTCCGTCATTGAACCACTTGAAATATTCATCAAATGGGCGGATATCTAGTCCAGGTTGAAATGAATCAACCATAGCTACAGATGAATTTATTTAGCTTTGAACTGACTCCAGTTGGTAGGTAACGGAAGTTGCTAAAAGTGAATGTTTATGCCAATGAGGTGGAATAAGGATTCCAATGATTTTACTGGTAAGCGAATGAAAATGCAGCCCATTTAATGGGTAGCCGTGTATTTCTTGTCAATCTGCCATTTTTTCTTGCTCTTTTGCCCCTACCTCACCGTATTCTAGGGTGGGAAAAGAGGCTGGGAAGATCATGACAAGGAGGAGGAGGAGGAGGAGGCGTGGCCTTCGGTAGTAAATGGTCAAGGAGGTTATATAAATTCTCCAGTTGGAAAAATCTCTCCAGAGCTGAATATAATCGTCAATTGGTAGCAAGAATAAAAAAAAAATACTGTCATCGTTCTGAAGGATAAAGATAGATATAGACATGGATATAATCTTCATTGAAGTTGCGTACATATATCTTGCAGAGCAGCAAACAAGACCCCCAGATATCTTTTTGCTGCAGAGTTTCGACAATCACAATAGACATCATCGTTAATACTTAAATTGTGCTGAGTTACTTTAAGGCACTGGTAAAAAATGAGTTACACTGAAACATTATCATATTAAATAGGATCTAGCAATCGGGTAAATGAATGTCTCAAAGTGTACAAAGAAATATGGGTGTATTTCCCAGTAACACAGGGAGCACGATGAGTGTTGGGGGTGGCAACATCCTTGGAACGTGCACGCTTTCATGTTTTCTTACTTAATTGTTCTTACCTAATTGTATCTTTACTGGAATGAATCAAGCTCGTACTGTTCCGTTTCTTAAACCATATTTATCGTACATATCCTTAAATTTATGAATTGTTTTGGGACACACTATTTCATTCGGTAGTGCATTCCACTGATCAATTGCTCTGTTTGGGAAACTAAATTTCCTTAAGTCTTTATCGCCTCTCTTTTTATGCAGTTTTTTGCAGCGTCCCCTTGCTGATGCTTCCCCATAGGTTATGTAATTATTTATGTCTATTTTCTCCTTCCCTGATATGCATTTATATAGCATAATCATGTCTCCTCTTATCCTTCTCTCCTATAGTGTAGGCAGATTCAGTTTTTCTAGTCTTTCTTCGTAGCTTAGATCCCTTAAGCTTGGTACCCATTTTGTAGCGGCACTTTGAACTCTTTCAATCTCATCTATTTGTTTTTTGAGATGAGGACTCCAGACTACTGATGCATACTCCAGGGTTGGTCTGATGAATGATGTTATTATCTTTCTTAGCATGTCTTCACTTATGTATGTGAATGCTATTCTCATATTTGCAAGCAGTGTATACATGTTCCATACCTTCTCACTGATGTGGTCAGCCGGAGAAAGTCTGTTATTAATAATCATACCTAGGTCCTTCTTTCTTTCTGATGTGTGTAGGGTTCTATTTCCTAACTTAGAATCCCAGTCATATCATATTACTTAACTCAAAACTACAGTATAGCGTAACATACTGATCAATGGAAATCCGATAATCTAAGCTTTTGAAACGCTGCACCAACAACATATTTAAGTATATAATACGGTAATATTTCTTCCTAAAATATTGTTATTCATGTATTTTGCCACACATAGTGCATTTTTTTTTTCAGTGTTTGTCTTTATATGATGTTTCAGGTTTCACCCCCAAAACATAATCATAATAATATAATAATGTAACATGCTACAAACTTATAAATAGAACCTAAATAAATACTAAGGGGTGTGTCATCGATTATTAAAGGCAAAGATTATATATCAGTCTTGGACGTCCTTAGCCACGTATACATACACCCATATTACCATTATGACACACATTTCATACTTACTATTTTCCCCCCACCCCCACCACATGTATTGTCCCACATCCACACCCACACACACATACTGTATTTGGCATTCTGTGTACTGAATGAAATCCTGCTTTGAATTCTGTTGTTCGAAATGTAAATAAGCATATAGAACTAACATTAATAGCATGTTCATTAATATTGCACACTGTCAGGCTGGCAATACTGAAACAAAGGACCAAGACTGTGACTGGTGTGTGAGAGCTGCAAAGCTCCCACAATATGCTTCATAAATGTATGTTGAGAGTTCCATACAAGTTGTTTGTTTTTTTCATAAGAAATGGCTGTTCATCAGCATGTTATCTTTAAATATTGACATAACTGGAGGAACAGGAATCTTTACATTACAACTCACCACCGTAGCTATGAGGATCGGAGGTGTCAGCGGCCACCTCCCCTCTAACTGATATCCGCCTCTGAACACAGTTATCTTTAGCATGAACGAAAATATCACTGTGGGTATGGCTACCCCAAGACTATTACTGAAACATACTCTATGCAAATAAGTATTGATTACTGGTTAACGTAATCCGTCATGTGAGGTGGTTATCATTGCACTTGTATTTTGACGCAGTATTATATTTTGGGTAAACATACTAAATGCAACGTCATTCCTCATTACCACAAACTGATAATGTGTATGTGTGTGTGTGTGTGTGTGTGTGTGTGTGTGTGTGTGTGTCTACATACAGCCAGCTGAGGAGTTTTAGACAGAGAGAGAGTCAAGGCGGTGAAGCAGGCTGCTTGTTTTCCGTTAACGAGGGAGGGGGTATCCTACTGTGTAATTGGGTCTATATATAGATAATAAAATAAATAGGTTTTCCAGGATATCACTGACACCTACCCGTTAATAACTATACTGTAATGACTAAGAATATATAACTGTTGGCCGCTCACTCCCATCTCCCCCCTTCCCCTTACATCGCGCCATTTCTGGGTGAACTTGCCCTCTGTTTCTGAACTACAACTCAACGTGTATCGTGGTTCATGCTACAAGGCAGGAAAATTATTTTATATAACTCAGACTATAAATAGTATAGTGCAAAGCCCATTATCCCAATCACATAATTTTTATTGGCCTTTATCAAAGCATAATATAATGGCCACATAATATAATTTGGAGGATGAAGCTTAGCGATTCGAAAAATTGTCGGGCATGTACACACACACACACACATACACACACATATCACACACACACGGACGCGCAGTTGCCACGTTAGCCAAATCCCACAACCAGGTGGTCCAGTCGCAAATCATGCCGAGTGTACCTCAAAGCGCACTGTGGTAGAAGACCCGCACGGGTTCGAAGCTCGGCAAGGTAAAGATTAGGTGGACTGGTCACTTGTGCTTACTCCTCACTCTGAACTCGGTGAGATCTGGTTTTGTGTTGGTGCTCCTCAGGAGCAGCCAGGGTCAGCCTTTGACCGCCTTAGGTTAAAACACTGTATTAAGGGCTTGTGTATATTTAGCCAGGGGGTAGGGAGTTTTTTCAAGAATACTCCCCCAGTATCCCTGCTTGTCGTAAAAGGCGACTAAAAGGGTTGGCGGAGGGTTAGTGCCCATCCCCGGAAAACAACTAACTAAAAAAACAAACAAGAAGCCTCGGACAAGGACTGACCAAACGATGACGACCCAGGACCGGACAAAGGACTTGGTAATGGCTACGTGGAATGTAAGAGGAGCGAATGATGAGGTGAAAGAGAGAGAGATTGTCCAGGTGCTTGAGGGTGCGAAAGTGGATGTATGCGGAATGACTGAAACAAAATGGAGGAGGAGAAAGTGTGAGACAATGGGAGTATGGATGGGGTATATGTGCAGGAGTAGGTGAGAATGAGAGGGCAAAGGAAGGAGTATGTATAGTTGTGAGTAAAAGATGGAGGAAGAGCATAAGACAGTATGGATCAATTGGATCAAGGATTGTGTGGGTAAATTTGAAAGTTGGAATACAAATGTGGGCGATTGTGTGTGTGTATGCGCCAACGCAAGATCGTGCTAGAAGAGTGAGAGAAGAGTTCTGGACAAATGTAGAAGTGTGCATGGCAAAGTTTGGAAGGAATCAGAGAGTGTTTTTGATCGGTGATATGAATGATAAAGTTGGGAATGTGAAGGTGGATGGAATACTTGGTGAGTGGGGTGTGCCTGCTGAGATAGATGAGAATGGGAGTGCGTTAGTGGACATTTGTGCTGGGAGGGGGTTGGTGATAGCCAATACCTTCTTCAGGCATACAATGATCCACAGGTATACATGGCGAGTGATGAGAAGGGTGGGTGGTGAACTGAATGAAAGGAAGGCAATGATTGACTAAGTGTGTGTGGATGAAAGGATGCGAAGATGTGTAATGGATGCAAGAGCTTATAGAGGTTGGGGGAGTGGACTTTCTGACCACTACTTGGTGGTGGCCAGAATTAGGATTCGAGTAAGATGGAGGAATAGAAGAAGGGAAAGACGAGAGGAAGGAGTAGTTCCAAGGCGAGTGGAAAGGTTACAAGAGGATGAGAAAAAGGCAGAGTATAAGAGAGAAGTGGAGGAACGATTGGGCAAATATAAATTGGAGCAGATGGGAGACGTGGAAGGTGTGTGGAGGATATTTACAGAAGAAATATGTGAAGCATGTGATGTGGTGTGTGGAAGGAAGAGAAGACGGAGGGGGGTGCAAGAAACATCGTTGTGGTCTGATGAGGTGAGACAGGCTGTGACACAAAAGAAGAAAGCATACAATGAATGGATGAGAAATAGGGGCGTGGAAGAAGTTGAGAGGCGGAAGAGAGAGTTATATGTGGAAAGAAAGAGAGAGGTGAAAAGATTAGTAAGAGAGAGTAAGAAGAGAGTGGATGAGGAATTTGGAAGGAATTTCAGTGTAAAGTGGAGGGACTGTAAGAAAATGTTCTGGAAAGAGGTGAAAAGAGTAAGACAGGGTGGAAGTGAAGTTAGCAGGGAAGTGAAAGATAAAAATGGTAGATTACTTGTGAAGAAGGGAGAAAAAGTGAGCAGATGGAGAGAACACTTTAAGGAACTGATGAACATAGAGGATGGAAGTAATGCGAGTATAAGTGGCTGGGGAATGGCTGGGAGAAGGAGGGAGGTGAGAAGATTGGAAGAAATCAGTAGGACAGAAGTTGTGGAAGCAATGAAGAAAGTTAAATCAGGGAAAGCCCCAGGAATTGATGGAGTGTGTGGTGAAATGCTGAAGCATGGGGGAGAGATAGTAGTAGAATGGATGTGAAAAATGTGCAGATTGGCCTGGGAGGAAGGTAGAGTCCCGGAGGATTGGAAGTCAGGTATAATTATTCCCGTGTACAAAGGAAAAGGGGAAAAAGAAGTGTGTGGTAATCATAGGGACATTTGTCTTCTTAGTATAATAGGAAAAGTGTATGGTAGGATATTATTGACAGAGTTAGAGAAAGAACAGAGAAATTAGTTGGAGAAGAACAGGGAGGCTTTAGGAAGGGAAGAGGTTGTGTAGATCAGATATTCATTCTTAGATCTTTAATGGAAAAGTTTCTAGAGAAGGGAAAGAAGTTGTATGCGGCTTTCATGGATTTGGAGAAAGCATATGACAGGGTGGATAGACAAGGATTGTGGAAAGTGTTAAGAATATATGGAATAGATGGGAAGTTGTTGAATGCTGTGAAGAGTATGTACGATGGTGCGAAGGCTGCAGTGCGTGTGGATGGTGAACTAAGTGAATTTTTCTCATTGAAAGTTGGATTGAAACAGGGATGTGTCATATCTCCATGGTTGTTGAATCTGTACATGGATGGGGTAATAAAAGAGGTACAAGGTAGGGTAGTGGATGTTGGAGTGGCCCTGGTGAGAGAGGATAGTGTTTGGAAACTCCCTGTACTGTTGTTTGCAGATGATACTGTGTTGTTGAGTGAAGACGAAGGGGAGCTGCAAGACTTGGTGGATGAGTTTGGGAGAGTGTGTAAGAAACGGAATCTAAAGGTGAATGTAGGGAAGAGTAAAGTGATGGTCTTTGAGAGAGGTGAAGTCACTGAATGTATAGCGAGGTTGGATGGTGAGGAATTGGAAAATGTGAGTACGTTTAAGTACTTGGGTAGTGTGATGAGTAAGGATGGAGGTTTGGAGGGTGAAGTACTTGAAAGGGTACAGCAGAGAAGAAAGGTTGCTGGTTCTTTGAAAGCAGTGATAAGAAACAGGGAAGTGAGCATGGAAGTGAAAAAGTTACTACGTGACAGTATTGTGATACCAGCTCTAACGTATGGAAGTGAAGCTTGGACGTTGTTGGAAGGACACAAGTCAAGAGTGAGAGCAGTGGAAATGAGTTATTTAAGAGGAGCCTGTGGAGTCACATGGAGAGACAGGCTGACGAGTGAGGATATAAAGGAGCGTTGTGGTGTGGATGTGGATGTGATAGGAACCGTTATGAGGAACACACTGAGGTGGTTTGGCCATGTGGAGAGGATGGAGGGTGAAAGACTGACGAAGAGAATGTATGTGAGTGCGGTTGAGGGGGGAAGAGGGAGGGGGAGGCCGAGGATGAGATGGAGGGATGGGGTGGAGAGGTATATGAGAGAGGGGAGTGTGAGTTGGGAGCAAGGCAGTGAAATGGCGGGGGACAGGGCGACTTGGAGGCGATTTGTTTGTGGCCACCCCAAACGGGATTGAGCCGTCTGGAAATAGATAGACAGATAGAAATTTATTATTATTGTTATTATTATTATTATTATTATTATTATTATTATTATATAATTATTACTATTATCATCATTACTAGTAGTAGTAGTAATAATAGTAGTAACAAATGTAGAATAATTATTATCAATCCTGTGAAGCAGGATGGTGTCATTTTGGCAAAACGTCCTATACCATTGCGAGAGCTTCAGCCTTTCTGTGTGTGTGTGTGTGTGTTCTTACCTAATTGTATCTTTACATGAATGAGTCAAGCTTGTACTGTCCTGTGACTTAAACTACTTTTATCGTACGTATCCTTAAATTTATGAATTGTTTTGGCACACACTTTCATTCGGTAGTGCATTCCACTGATCAGTTGCCCTATTTGGGAAACTAAATTTCCTTACGTCTTTATCGCCTCTCTTTTTATGCAGTTTTTACAGTGTCCTCTTGCTGATGCATCCCCATAGGTTATGTAATCATTTATGTCTATTTTCTCCTTCCCTGATGTGCATTTATATAGCATAATCATGTCTCCGATTTTCCTTCTCTACTGTAGTGCAGGCAGATTCAGTTATTCTAGTCCTTCTTCATAGCTCAGATCCCTTAAGGTTGGTACCCATCTTCTAGCGGCTCTTTGAACTTTTTCAATCTTATCTATGTGTTCCTTGAGAAGGATTCAAGACTGTTGATGCATACTCCAGGGTTGGTCTGATAAAAGATGTTATTATCTTTCTCATGATGTCCTCATTGATGTATGTGAATGTTATACCCATATTTCCAAGCAGTGTACTGTATACATGTTCCGTACCTTCTCACTGATGTGGTCAGCCGGAGATAGACTGTTATTGATAATCACACCTAAGTCCTTCTCTCTTTCTGATACGTGTAAGGTTTTGCTTCCTAACTTATAATCCCAATCTGCTCTTTTTCCCACTTTTACCAAACTTGATTACATGACACTTGTCCACATTGAATTCCATTTGCCATGTATTGCTCCATTCATGAAGTTTATTTGATTCTTCTTGTAACTCTTTACAAGAGTCTGCGTTAGTAATTTTCCTTTGTATTTTTGCATCATCAGCAAACATATTTAGATAGCTTTCTTTTCCAATGTTGCTATCTATATCATTTATATACATTAAAAACATGATTGGTGCCAGCGCTGAGCCCTGTGGAACGCCACTAGTCACTTCCCTCCATGATGAGTCATTTCCCCTTAGTACACTTATCATTTCTCTTTTTTTATAAGAAAATCTTGCATCCAACAATAAAATTTGCCTTGGATTCCTCCTTGATGGCACATTTTCCATAAAAGTCTTTGGTGCAGTACTCTGTCAAATGCTTTCTTGAAATCTACATAGATACTGTCCACCCATCCTTCTCTTTTCTGTAATGTTTCTGTTACTCTGTCATAGTAGCTCAACAGATTAGTAACACATGATTTTCTCTTTCTGAAAACAAACTGTCTTTCTGTTATCATATTGTGTTCTTCTAGATGATTTACCCAAACTTTTCTTATCAGCTTTTCTAATACCTTGCTTACAACACTGGTAAGTGATACTGGTCGGTAGTTGAGTGGATTTTGGCTATTCCCTTTCTTGAATAAGGGAACAATGTTTGCTTTCTTCCAAACATCAGGCAGTTTACCTTGTCTCAAGGATTTCTTGAAAGTTAAAGATAATTGTTTAATTAACTCCTTTGTACATTCATGTAGCACCCAACATGAATTTTCATCAGGACCATTTGCTTTTCCTTTGTCTAATTTTCTTAACTTCTCCTGTATTTCTTTTTCTAATATTTGTATACAGTATCTGGTAATATGTGTGGCATGCATGTTCCATATCATCCCTCTCAAATTTATTTTCTTCTGTAAAAACTGATTGAAAATACTTATATAGTGCTTCAGAAACATCCTTCTCTTGTGTACAGGTGATCCCCTCATCCATAATGGATTGTGTATTTTCTTTTACTTTGGTTTTGCTTCTGATGTAGCTGTAAAATTGCTTCGGTTGGTCACTACTTTTATTTATGATGTCCTCCTCGAACTGTTTTGGGGTTTCCCTCCTTATTCTTGTATATTCGTTCCTTGCCTGTTTATAGTTGTTATATGCCCTTTCACTATTGTGTCTTCTGTATCTATTCCACAACAAGTCTTTTTTTCTTTTGATTTTTTACATTGTGTATTAAACCATTCCTTTATTTTCTTTTCTGCTTCTTTGTGCTGTGGGATGTTCTTCTGGACTCCTATTTCATAAAGTTTACAGAATTTTTCATATATGCATTTAAATCTTTTCCTCTAAGCTCCATTTCCCAATCTGTTTCAAAGCAGTACTTCTTTAGGTCATGGTAGTTTCCCTTTTTATAATTTAGGCTCTTTTTGTAACTTTCATTGCTGTTAACTATCATATGTAATCCTGAAGTTGCTAGTACTGCATGGTTGCTTTTGCTGAATGGAGGGTGATACATTATATCGTCAATATCTTTTTCTGTCCTAGTAAATACAAGTGCTCGTGGGCCCTTCAGGCTCCTCACATTTGTCCCTGTGGAGGGCTCTCACGCTGCTATAATATATTTTAGTTATAACTGTGGGCAAAAAATTCTACGGAGATCCTATGCCGGGCGGCGGGAGCCGCGTTTTTTGGCCAAAATGTGATCACTCATTAAATATAATAAAAGTTTTTCAATTGTGATAGGACCAAGTTTTTTTTCACATCAGCGAATTTTTTCCGATTTTTGTGCCAATTTTGGTGCGATTTGAATGTGTAGTTTCGGCTGCCCAAAATACACACACACACACACACATGGCTAGTGGTATAGTATATTAGATAAGATCTAGCCCTAAGGATACATCGAGTCCTCTTTTTTGCATTCCCTTACATGTTGCGTTAGGAAAATCTCCTGCATGAGATCAAGGAGCTTTTGGTCCCAGCAGCTTTCTTGGCTTATTATATCTAGAGTATTCCAATTTATATTTGTATTAAACCCTCCAGTTAGCATCATTCTTTCCGATTTCCCTTCCATTCTATGTAAGCAATGCTCTTAAACTCTGAATTGTACTCGCTGCCAGATCCTCATATTCGCCTCTTTCCCATGTGTTTGATCTTGGTGGCATTTATAAATTTTCTACAATTACTGTCCCTTCAGCTGTATTGATCTCTACTGCAGTCACTTCTACTTGTAAAGGGTATATCTAGTTCTATTCCTTTGACTTTTAGATTTTTCTTTGTTAATATTATAATTCCTCTAGTTCTACTTGTAAGGGTATATCTAGTTCTATCCCTTTGACTTTCTGATTTTTCTTTGTTAATATTATAATTCCTCTTCCTTTTTTTAAGTTTCTATCTCTTCTGCATATATTGTATTCCTCTAAGTTTAGGATGTCATTTGATATCCTTGGTGTTAAGTTTGTTTCAGGTAGGCATATTATATGTGGTTCATTTTCTCTGATGTAATCATTCATCTCTAATAATTTAGATAGGCTACCATTCCATCTACATTTGAGTACATCAACTTATGCATCTTGTTTACATACTTGCCATGACTTCGGTCTACTATCTTTCTCCTTTTCATTCCCTCCTGTTTATGTACCGCTTTCGAAACTGCAATCCAAATACTTTGTAAGAAAATGTATTCTTCTCCTCCTCTGATCTACCCTCGTTCTTTGCTTTTACATCCTCCCTCTTCTGTTTTAGTAATTCCAGTTCTTCTTGAGTTAGACTTCTTTTTATCCATACATTTCTGAATTCCTCTTTTTCCATGAGTTTCTTTGCATTTTTTATTATCTCCTCCACAGTGTTTACACTCTGGAAGGCTACCTTTAGGGGCTTTGATTTATTTCTCTCATATTTCCCTAACCTTTTCTGTTCCTCTATGTCTTTATTACAGATTTCCTCTGATACTTCCTTCAATATACTCATTACATTTGCCATCTCCTTTTTTGTCTCTCGAGATCTTGTTGTTTATTTCTTCCTCTTCTGTACCAGTGATTACTATCTGCTGAATCTCTGACCAATTTAGGATTGTTTTGGATTATTCTTTTCACTTTCTTTTTAATGTTTTTTTTCTTCAACCATTGTTTCTGTCTTTCTTTACTTTCACTATTTGAGCATAAGCGGTTTCCACATCATTTTTTTAGCTTTGCATTGCTTCATTTACCTGTGTTATCTTCTCAATATCACTGCTCTGATCTATCAGACTGCTTACTTGCCT
This sequence comes from Coenobita brevimanus, assembly GCF_032717465.1. Lineage (NCBI taxonomy): Eukaryota > Metazoa > Arthropoda > Malacostraca > Decapoda > Coenobitidae > Coenobita > Coenobita brevimanus. The sequence goes on from NC_137013.1 coordinate 13,353,612, forward strand.
AATTGTCTCTGTATCATTTTTGAACTCTTCCATGATACTGTCGTGGTTGACTACTGTACTTGCCATTTCACTAAGTTTCCTTCTAAGTGAACCCACTTCCGCTGTCAGCTCATCTATTGTTGTGTCTTTCTTGTTGACTTCCTTTCCTAATTTCTCTTTTTATTCATTCTGCATGCACAATTGTTTCTTAATTTCATCCATTTCATTCTGAAAAGCCATTTCCAATCTGCTTACCCGTTCTACCAGCTTATTGTACGTCTCCATTTCAACCAGTTCCTGGTAGAAATCATCACCCTGCTTTCTACCTTTATGCCTTTTCTTTTCCAATTTTGCTTTACTAAAGTAGGTGGACATCATGCGGTACTAAGAGCACAGATTCTACTTACATTCCCTGGTGCAGAGTCACAGACAAAACAAATGATCAGCTGACTGTGCACATTCCTGTGCTGCTTTGCTTATTTTACTATTTGAACAACAGTCTTACTTAAAAACTTTCTCTTTTTATATAAGGACACCATTTAGTTTAACCTGGTACAGAGCTTGACTCATATAAAGATACTAATTTAGGTATGGCCACTTGCCCAGGTATGGTCAGGTACGTAGTGATGTGACGTGCTTCCGCTCTGCTCGGCGCCTCGTGTGTGTGTGTGTGTGTGTGCATTAACTGCTCCTAAGGCACTTGAGGGATTTAGATGAAACTTCACAGGTGAGCCTGAGTGGTCCCTGAAAAATTTTTACCACTCTATATAAATTTCAAACCATAATTTTTAGAGGTAGTCATCCCCCCCTAGCCAAATGAAAGATTCTCACAAATACTGAATGGGGGGCAAATATGGCTTTAAATAGTAGTAAATGTTGTACAGCTGACCTATATGCACAATGAGATATTTGGGGAGCCTGACCCCCCAGTGATTCTTGTGGATCACCCCTACTCCAATTAATAAAAACAATGAGAACTGAGGGAAAGTGAACCGATGAATTTCATTGAAATTTTTCAGGACAGTTCGTCTGGTTTCTTGAGAATGTCCTCCACAATGTAAAATTTTCCACACTTATTTTAAAGGGGGTCAGCCTCCACTAAAATTGATGAAGGATACAAAATAGCAGTAGGAGAGTAGATATGACTTTGACATCTTAGTAAATGTTATACAAAGGACTGTCATTCGTAATGCAGTAAATGGGTAGCATGACCCTGCCTGTTGTTCATGGGGTGGATCAGCCCCCCTCCCCAAAATACAAACTATCAGAAATGGGGGAAAAACATGAACGAAACTTCTCAGGTTACATCATCTGGTTTGTCTGAAGGTCTTCCACGTTCAGAATTTTCCAACCCTGACGTCTAGCGATGGGGGTGTCAGCTCCCCACACATAAAAAAATAAAATATCTCAAAAATATTGAAAGGAGCCCAGAATGGCTTTGATATACTGGTACACATTGTACAATGGAGTCTCTTCCATACTACGATATTGGGTAAGTGTTAACTCCATTGATTCTTGGGAGTCAGCCTCTCCCAAAAATTAAAACGACCAGGAATTAAGCTGAGGACATGGATTTCATTATAATCAGCATACTCGTACATATCACAGGATTAGGTATGCAATCTCCATGCATTCTCTGAATATACTCGAAGAAACTGCACATTGACATTGGGGATCGTGGCTCCCCACTTTCCATGATTCTTGTAGAAAAAAAAAAACAGATATAGGAGAAAGATGTGAATGAAACTTCCCAGGTGAGGAAGTCTGGTCTACTCTGAATGTCTTTCACTATATATAAATTTCCAGTCATGATTTCTAGAGGATCAGCTCACTCACCAAATAAAAATTCTTAGAAATGGTGAAAGAGGGCAGATGCAGCTTTCGTATCTTAATATACGATGCACGAGTACAATGGACTCTCATCCATAATGGAATATATAATAAATAAAAATTATTAGAAATAGGGGAAACATTTGAATGACAATTCCCATGTGTGCTCGTTTGGTTACTGAAAAGGTTTTCCACTGTATACAGTGTTCTGGACACAATTTTTAGCAGGGTTAGCTCTCCTCAGCAAATTATAAAAGCTAAGAACTTGTGAAAGGATTGAAGATATTGCTTTGATATTTTAGTACATGTTGTACAATGGACTCATGTGTAATGCGATACTTGGGGAACGTGACCCTCCCATTGATTCTTGAAGGGGTCCTTCCCCTTCCACCCATACCGTATATGAAAAAAAAAAAAAAAAGATCAGAAATAGTGGAAATTGAGCACATGGATTTCAATGAAATTAGCCCCTTCGACCACTTTGACGCATTTGTCGTCATTTGGATGTGGCTGCGACTATACTCATTGACGCGTATGTCATTATTTAGGCATAAAAATCTTCATCAGATAAAAAGTTTTCAGCTGATCAACGTCATTTTTGGAGGTGTCATAGTTCCCACGCCGCTCGTCAAAAGTAAGGAGTTGGCAACTGTGGGACCCGAGACGTGCACCAGCCCAGACAGGTTGATTAGTTCCACACCGACAGTCAAGGGAGAAGGTAGCATGCAGCGGGCCCCTTAAATCGTACTCTATTTATCCCCGTCCCGGGCATGCATCATAATCCACTATACCAATAGTGCTTCTGTTTACTTTTCGGGCACTATTGTGATTAGATTTGGTGTTTCCAATAGGGTGAATCATTCCTGGCCGTTAGTAGTCGTTGGCTCAGCGAAGATTGTGCTAGGCCAACCCTGTTTTTCGCTGTGGCCTAACAACTACACTGCCTCTACCCTGCACCAAATGTGAGTATTGAACCATTGAACAACAGTGTCACGAGTCAGCTAGTGACATTGGCTTTTGGGGGGAAACCGCGAACTCAAGTGGAATCCCAGTTTATCGTTCAGTTAACCGCTCATTCGGACGGAAGCTTTGTCAAATCAATTTTTCATTGTCATACGTGATCATCTCTGTGTGAGACATTAGCGCTTCCACAGAGCGATTTGTTTTGGGCACGTTTCGCCCACTTGACCGTTAAAAAATGCAGCCTATCGCTCCCATTTCTTTCTCACAAGTTTACTCAGTCCAGTGTTTGCTCTGACGGAGAGAGGTTCTGTGCTCCAGAAGTGTGAGAGGAGAGGTCGCTAGCACCCAGACTCTACTGACTACAGTTTCTCCAAGCTCCCACCCTTGGTGATACACAGCATTCATTGACTAGTATTTCCTTTTTGTATTTTCCTAGTTTTAAGAGCTTAGTTAAGGTGTTTCCTCGAGTGAGTGAGTACGATCTCTTTATTTGAATTCATTTGAAGTGTAACGTTAAATTTATTTTTGTAATCAATAAATATAACAGTTCTTTTCCTTGAGCTTAATGTAATGTAAACTCTTGTTTCATTTCTCCACAATTAAGCTTATTTTCCATATAGCTCCTAGCTTGCATAAACGTTTTGCTATTCATAACTGGTACTTAGGCCAGTCTTGTATTAAACTTAAAATTTTCATTGTGCCTCCTAGGAGTTAAGCACCAGCAAGAGCCTGATATTATTATTAGTATTAGTTATTTATTGTCAGGGGTGAAGTAACTTTCTCCAGAGGCTAACAGTACTAGTAATCAGCATTTGTGAGTAATTAGTCTCTGCTGTGTACTGTTGAGAAAGTTTATAAATTGTCGTTCTGAGAAAATCGGCGAAGTAAGCCAGCATAAATAATCATTGCTTGATGTAGCAAGACAAGCATTGTCCCTGATCTTCAATAGTATTGAATATTATTATCAATTAAATAATATTTAGCATTTATTTTAAAAAACCCGTGATATTTTAAAAACCCCGTGACAATTGGCGACCTCATTCCAGGATATTAACTCCTAGCTCTAAAGCTATTCACAAGATAGTACTCACTCGTTCATATATAGGAATTTATCATTAAAGTTTATAGGCACAAGTTTACTGGTGTTTACCGTTAATTTAGCAAGTGAATTTTTGCTTTATTAATCCATAGAGTACTTAACTCTATTTAGTACTTTATTTTTGGTAATGCCAGACGATTTTATTCGCTCCTGGGTAGCCGCTGTACCCATTGTGTTAATTATTGAGTCTTCTCAGTTATTTACATTTTTGCTTCATTCCTTTCCAGTTAACTAGATAAGACTGGTCACCACTAGCTTGTGTCTGTACTCTTTACTTGTGTCATTAGCATTCGTTTGCGAAGCAGTCAGTACTCAGTTTCGTTTGCTTAGTAAATTAGCGTCATGGCTACCACTGTATTTTTACAGGAAGCCAAAGAAATGGGTCTTTCGGACCCAACCGAAATTAAAGAGTATATACTCTCACGGCATAATCAGGAGCAGCAGCGTGAGAATGATGCCCGTGAAGAGCATAAGATTCAGCGCGAATACAAGCGAGAACAGCGTGAGGAACGCGAAAAGGAGCGTGAATACAAGCAAAAACAACGCGAACTCGAGTTAGAACACGAGCGAGAACAACGCGAATACGAGCAGGAACAACGTGAATATGAGCGTGCCGAACGTGAGGCACGAGAAAAACATGAACTTGAAGTGCTGAAGCTCAAGCGAGATTCCTTGGCTTCAGACACGTCTGGTGCAGTTGGTCCAAGCTCCACGAGCGTTCTCCCTGCACATGTCCTGGTGACCCCACGCATCAAGCTTCCTTCATACAAGGAAAGCAAGCGAATCGAGCCGTTTATAGCTTGTTTTGAGGACATGGCAGACATGTATCAACTGGATGAGGCAGCTAAGCGGATCCAATTTCTTAGTTTATTTGAGGGCCCTGCCCTCGATATTCTCCACAGAATTCGTGGAGACAATCTCACGTATGAGATGATGAAAGCTGCACTCATTAAGGCGTACGGTCTCACAGTAGACAACACCAAAGTTCAGTTCATGCGAGCTCGTCTCCAAGACAAAGAGACAGCTGTTCAGTTCCTTGATCGTCTCACTGCTTACTTAAATGTGTGGATGGAGAAAGATGAAACTCCTTCCACGCATGAGGGGATAATTGACCTTATGCTGCGTACACAGCTAGAGAGGTCGTGGCCTGCTGAGCTCATAGCACAGCTTAAGATCTGCCAGGTGAAAGATGCCAGCCAAATGGCAGAAAAGGCTGACGCATTCTTTACTGCATACGGGTATCAAACTCGTAAGCAAAACACCTGGAACAGAAAACCTGATAAATCTGGGAAATCGTCTCAGACTGAATCCCAGCACCAAGGCCGTTCTCAGAGTAATCGCCAAGGTCCAAGCAAACCGCAGAAGGACCAGGGGCAAAATACACAGCAGCCTGCTTGGAAGCGGTACAACAAGCACCCCAACCAGCAGCAGTTCCCCAAGCAGCAGCAGCAATACAAGGACAAGCCACGTAACCCTCAGTCAGGTCAATTAGTGTATCGGAGGCAGGAGGCAAATGCAGCCTTCATTCCACAACAAGTACCCGGTGGTGCCATCTCTACCAGTACAGGTACTTCCCAACAGTTCACTAGTCCCACAGTGACAGTGAACCTCCCTCCACAGATGGCCAATGTTCCATCTTCCCAATATAGTCCTCAAGGCACAATGTTTGCCGTATCAATTCAGCAGCCTCATGAGTGGCTAGCTGCTTCCTCCACAGGCCCTCCCACAGGTAACAGTACCTTCCTTGTTCAGCCAGGGTTTGTGGGAGACATTCCTGTGAAGGTCCTGAGAGATAATGGTTCCTCAGGTTGCTCTGTCAAGCAGAGTTTAGTTCGGCCTGAGCAGTATACAGGTCGACAGATCCATGCAAACCTTATTGATGGATCAGTGAGATTGTTCCCTGAGGCATGTATCCAGGCGGTATCTCCATTTTATACTGGTACGACACTTGCAGTTGTCATGCCAGAACCTCTATTTGACCTAATTGTAGGCAACATTCACGGAGTCAAGGATAGTTGCTCCGATGATGACGCTACTCAGACTTCGGCTGCTGCGGTAACACGAGCCATGGCTGAGGCTCCAGACTGTGTCACCCCAGTGATCATTGAATTGCCGCAAGATCTGATGTGTAGTCAACTTGTTGTACAAGAACAACATTCTGACCCGACACTTGCTATCGTGCGGAACAAACAAAAGGGTCGAGTGATTAAGTATTCACGGGGAGGTCGAGCCAAGTTCCTTCACAAACAAGGACGGCTCTACCGTGAGTCACGAACACCCGAGGGCGAGGTTCGACTGCAGTTTGTCGTTCCCGCCAAGTACCGCCTAGCAGTGTTACAATGGGGTCATTGTTCAGTCTCAGGAGGTCACATGGGCAAAAGGAAGACCCAGGGCCGTATCCGAGCTGACTTTTTCTGGCCAGGGATGGGACGAGACATAGATAGTTTTGTCTGTTCCTGCAGTGTGTGTCAAAGTAACACCACTAATCAGGGACATGTCCTTCCTGTGCCGTTTGTAACCACACCTGTAATCTCTGAGTCAGTTGAGAGACAGGGTAGTGGTGAAGTGGGTGCAGACCTGACGTCTCACTCATTGGCCCCACAGGACACATTATGTCCAGGGCCTGTACATACATATTAAGTACCGTAGGTTAAGGGGGAAGTTCGAGAGAGAACTCCGCAGAGGCGACTCGAGGCTATGGAAGACCCGAGTTTGCACAAGGATTCTCAGCTCCCTGATACTAATATAAGTACCGTAGGTTAAGGGGGAAGTTCGAGAGAGAACTCCGCAGAGGCGACTCGAGGCTATGGAACACCCAAGTTTGCACAAGGATTCTCAGCTCCCCGACAGTAATATAAGTACTGTAGGTTAAGGAGGAAGTTCAAGAGAGAACTCCGCAGAGGCGACTCGAGGCTATGGAAGACCCGAGTTTGCACAAGGATTCTCAGCTCCCTGATACTAATATAAGTACTGTAGGTTAAGGCACAGGTTGAGGACCCGTGTGCAGTTCGAGGCTATGGAAGACCCGAGTTTGCACAAGGATTCTCAACTTGCCGACACTAATCGTGTGCTATAATTAATGGCGACCTCGAATGTATGAAGCCTAGGCTGTCACTTGTATTTTTCAGCTAGAGCGTACTTTTCGTAGCATGTACTGATTGCTAGGCAGAGAGAGTAATTGTAATGTAATAAGGATTTTGTCTCATTGACACTTTTGATGCTCCACCTTAATTGGTTTTGCAGGAACAGCAATGGGTGTAGCAGTTTTGCTGTGCGGTCCAGGTGATCGTCTGCCGCACGCTGCCGCCTCTTCTCCTCTGCCTTCGTTGTCGCCATATTATTATTTACTGTGTCATTTTACACGTAGGTACAGTTACACTACAACTGTCACACCTACACCGTGTATTACATACACCACGCTACACGACAATTAGTTGTCAGTGTAAATGTAGCGACTTTTCGCTCAGTTTGACCTGAGTACAGGATTTTCACCATCGTCATGGAGTTTTTCCCTCAAGCTTGCTTCTATTAACCCCTTAACCGCAGGGCGTCACTTTCGTGACGCTTGGGAGCAAGGGATCATACTGCGGGGCGTCGCTTTTATGATTCTGTGTTATTTTGAATTCACCCGGGCTTCTAAGTGGGGGCTTGTATCATCTATCAGTACTGCCAATGTCCATCACTAGTCAGCACTCCTAATCTCATCTGTACTCCCATCCATTGTTGACAATTTAGCCATTTCTCCCCGTTCTTGACTCCCCTCCCTATCCCCCCTCCATTACCCTATCCTCTCACCTGCCCGGCCGTGCTACGCTAAGTAAATCTTCCCTGGAATTTTTCACTGATTTCATCCATTGAAATAAGCCCTATGTCCTATTCTTATACCAAATAATATATACAAGAAATAAGGTAAGTGAGAGTGCCATACACCTGGAATTGGCTAATTATCACCTGACAACACCTCACGTGCACTCGTTCGCTAATTTTCGCTGTTTTTTTTCCCCTTGAAATATGCCGTATAATCTATTTTCGTAATAAATATACATGTAAGGAGGGAAGGGAGAAGCCTAAATGATATTTACATTCACCTGGAACTACCTAATTTATAATGTATTGTCTAGATTTCCTGCCAATCATTTCAGAGCTAGACATAGCTGTTTCAAGAGCTTACATTGGTAGCTCTGAATAACCCCTCTACCCTGGCCCTCCGTTATCAGTTTACTCTCATCTTCCGAAGTGAGAGTACGTATGTTTCTTCTTGCTGACTTCAAGGACTTTTTCACCCCCATGCAAAGGGCCCTGTGACCTTTACCCCCTACTAAACCTCGTGTGGAAAGAGGTAAAGGGCTGACAATTGATAAAAGAGTGACTACGATCTTTCTACTGAGTAAAACAGTGCAAGTGGAATTGTAAATAATGTGTAAATAATGTGTAAACAGCAAGTGAAAGTAATGAATGTAATATACGTGAACAATGGAAAATAGTTTTATAAGTTACTTCAAGTGACAGTGCATAACACAGTGTAAATAACATAGAAATGTAAATAACGTAAATAAAATAGAGAACGTAAATAGAAATGTAAATGAGTAGTATTATAAGAATACGAGTATATACCCTAGGAGTAATGAAAGTGAAAGTTTCACTCTAGCATGTCTGAATGCTATGAGTTATGAGAGTGAAGATGAAAGTGACATTCACTCTCAATGCTAGTATACAGGACGAGAAAGTGAATGCTACGTATTTTACTGAAAGAAATTGAATCCCTACAGTGACAATAAACTAATACTACTGAAGGAAACTTATGGATAAAGACTGTAGATATATATAAGTGTTATATAGTAATTGAAATATAAAGTGTGAGGGGTTTTATGAATAATAAATGACAGAGTACCAAGAGCGAACTAGTGCCAGTGTGACGATCAGACGTGCTCGTAATTTCCATTGCTTTCACAGTGTTTTTTTTTTTTAGTATGGATCCCAAACTACTTGAAAATTGTAGAATAGTTTTTATAGTGTTTGTATCTGGCTGTGGTAATCATATTACGGGTTGTCGGGAAGTGTAAAGTGGAGACTTCGTTACCCTACTTCAGAGGTCTCCACAAGTCCTACGGTAACCGACGAAGGCTCAACAATCATTCCAGGAGAAAGCTGAAGGTATGTGCCATAAGCGTATGTAATTTTATTATTCTAGGACTAATAACTGATTTTTGGCAAATATTTTTTGAGAGTCTGTCGGAGCCCAAATAACCCCGCAGGACACGCAAGTCATTGGTAAACAAGCCCGCGGTGTAGGGGTTAACGTAAATACGAGTTTTTTTCGCTCACTGGCGACTGCGACTTTCTCCTGTAGCAGGATAGCACACACACCACAGTGTGAATCTTGTGTGACTGAGCTAGGATTTATATCTATGTATATTGAAATCTTTCTTCTGAAGGAAGAAAGATTTAATTTTCATGGGGCGTAATGTCATGAGTCAGCTAGTGACATTGGCTTTTTTGGGAAACCGTGAACTCAAGTGGAATCCCAGTTTATCGTTCAGTTAACCGCTCATTCGGACGGAAGCTTTGTCAAATCAATTTTTCATTGTCATAAGTGATCGTCTCTGTGTGAGACATTAGCGCTTCCGCTGAGCGATTTGTTTTGGGCGCATATCGCTCACTCGACCGTTTAAAAATGCGGCCTATCGCTCCTATTTCTTTCTCACAAGTTTACTCAGTCCAGTGTTTGCTCTGACGGAGAGAGGTTCTGTGCTCCAGAAGTGTGAGAGGAGAGGTCGCTAGCACCCAGACTCCACTGACTACAGTTTCTCCAAGCTCCCACCCTTGGTAATACACAGAATTCATTGACTAGTATTTCCTTTTTGTATTTTCCTAGTTTTAAGAGCTTAGTTAAGGTGTTTTTCCTAGGCGTAAGAATTTAGCTCGAGTGAGTGAGTGAGTACGATCTCTTTATTTGAATTCATTTGAAGTGTAACGTTAAATTTATTTTTGTAATCAATAAATTTAACAGTTCTTTTCCTTGAGCTTAATGTAATGTAAACTCTTGTTTCATTTCTCCACAATTAAGCTCATTTTCCATATAGCTCCTAGCTTGCATAAACGTTTTGCTATTCATGACTGGTACTTAGGCCAGTCTTGTATTAAACTTAAAATCCGTTGTGCCTCCTAGGAGTTAAGCACCAGCAAGAGCCTGATATTATTATTAGTATTAGTTATTTATTATCAGGGGTGAAGTAACTTTCTCCAGAGGCTAACAGTACTAGTAATCAGCATTTGTGAGTAATTAGTCTCTGCTGTGTACTGTTAAGAAAGTTTATAAATTCTTGTTCTGAGAAAATCGGCGAAGTAAGCCAGCGTAAATAATCATTGCTTGATGTAGCAAGACAATCATTGTCCCTGCTCTTCAATGGTATTGAATATTATTATCAATTGAATAATATTTAGCATTTATTTTAAAAGCCCCGTGACAAACAGTGACAGTGAATCAGGTGAATATAGTGTGCAATAGCTAGTGAGCAAGGACATGGTGCAACGTTTAGCAGCATTTTTTATAGGGGGAGGCAGAAAACCACCTTACGACACGACATTGTCTTGAATGGAATATTTGCTGAGGTGTTGAAGAATTCCTTGTTTTATGCTGATATATGGTGGATAGTGTTATTGTGCAATATATAGGAGTATTGTGCAACGAGTGTACATGATAAAATAATGGCTGGGGCATGAGTCACGTACACCTTACAGCCACGGCACACCGTTGTCAGGAGGGGATATTTATAGGGATATTTCAGTTTATCATATAGTTATATTTTTTCCGTATGCATTTTGTCTGAAATAAAGCATGAATGTTACAGTGATATGTTTACTGTTAGCTTGTGTGGAAGAACGTAAACACTGCACCACGTGCTCGTCAGATGACATCGTCTGCGATACTTTAGGTTTTGCATGTGTGACATACAGAGCACATCCATGTACTGTTGTGGTGAAATATACTGTATTTCTCATAAAATGATGGATCTGGTTATGTGTATTGTGAAATAAAAACGTAAACACTGCAGCATCTTCTGGTAATGGAAGCATCATCTGCTACACCTTAGCGCACAGGTAAGGGCGATGTAATTGACCTATGGAAGACGTGCATGTACTTGTAGTGGTATAATACACTGTGTATCTCATATATTGATAGAGTGGTTATGTTTTATGTGAAAAGACAGTGAAAGTCTGACCCATGTGCTCGTAAGAAGGAGTGAATCTCATACACCCGAGTTAGCACAAAGGTAGCGAAATGCAACATGAGATATGTAATTTTAGATGGTGTAATATACTGTGTATCTCATAAAATGATAGATTTGGTTATATGTAATGTGAAAAGAAAGTGATAGTGAATCATGTGATCATCTGAAAATCATCTCCTGCACCTTACCGTCCAGGTAGGGGCCACGGAATTGACCTATGGAAGACGTGCATGTACTTGTAGTGGTGAAATATACTGTGTATCTCATATATTGATAGATATGGTTATATTTTATGTGAAAAGGCGGTGAAAGACTGACCCACATGCTCGTAAGAAAGAGGGCGTCTCGTACACTTGAGCTAGCACGAAGGTAGTGACATGCAACGCGAGGTACGGAACACGTGCATTTACACTGTATTGAAATATACTGTGTATCTTATAAAATGATAGATTTGGTTATGTTTTATGTGAAAATTACGTGAAAGACTAAACCACGTGCTCGCAAGAAAGAGAGCGTCTCGTACACCTGAGTTAGCACAGAGGTAGCAAAATGCAACATGAGATACAGAACACGTGCATGTACAGACGTCGGAATAAGTTCGTTTCCTTTTCCGTGTTTGTAACACTGCGCGATGGAGAGCTACCCCCTCCTCCTCCCTTCCTCATAGTCCCACAATCCCACCCAACCCCCCCAGTTTTCTCTCCTACCCAATAACCCCACCAGGTACCCCCATACTCTCGCTCACAGCCAGCTAGGGGTTTCTGTACTTCAAGCACCTCTCTGATAGGGTGCTTTCAAAGCTAGTATTCCGGACCCCGGTAGATGTCACCACCATTGGGACAAACACATTCCCCCCGCTGTTTAATAGGTATATTTTTCTTGGTTAAATATCTACACTGTTATGTGAAACAGTGAATCATAGTAATGTCATATACTGTAATATAAATAATACAAATTGAATACGTATATATAATGTAGCGTGAATTGTTTATATTTATCATAAATGGAAATTAAAATATTATTGATGGAATATGATGGCAACCCACCATTTCAGTGGCCCTATATTATTTAACTTCTGCTACATTTAGTGGAAGTTAGGTTCTTAATACATAGTTTGTTCAGACTGTAAATTACGCCTAGTGGGTGTCTTGACTCATTCAGTCTCTATGTGGGCAGAAATTTAATGTTGAGTAAATACTGGGACTCAACATTTTGCTCACTCCCTTCACCCATGCAACCCACAAGACCCGTGTTGCCACGGTTTGAGATGGCCGTGGTGTTGCCCCCTCAGACCCTCCAAAGCAATTACAGTACCTTACTTTATCTAACCTAACCAGACCACTTGTAGCCTAGTCTAAATTGTATTATTTTAAGCATTAGCCCTAGTGCGTTTGTTTTGAAAACAAATAGCTCGTGAAGAAACTTAACACTGGACTGTCTTGTGCTCATGCGTGAAGGGAGTGAGCAAAATGTTGTGTCCCAGTATTTACTCAGCATTAAATTTCTGCCCACATAGAGACTGAATAAGTCAAGATACCTACTAGGAATAATTAACAAGTTGAACAAACTATGTATTAAGAACCTAACTTGCACTAAATGTAGCAGACATTAAAATATGTAGGACCATCATATTCCATCAATAATATTTTAATTTCCGTTTATGACAAATATAAACAATTCACGCTACGTTATATATACGTGTTCTATTTGTATTATTTATATTACAGTATATGACATTACTATGATTCACGGTTTCACACAAGTGCAGATATTTAACATAGAAATATATGCTTTTTAAATAACGCGGGGAATGTGTTTGTCCCAATGGTAATGACATCTACCGGAATACTAGACTTTTCAGAAGCACCCCATTACGTGTAGTCCAAACAACTAATAAAGAAATAGTACAGTATATATTATAAACCAAGTTAGGAAAAGGTTTACCACACTGTGTGTGTGTGTGTGTGTGTGTGTGTGTGTGTGAGAGAGAGAGAGAGATAGAGAGAGAGAGAGAGAGAGAGAGAGAGAGAGAGAGAGAGAGAGAGAGAGAGAGTAAATCTGCTGTTATGAAATGTTGCAGTAGTAGATACCTCTTTTACACACACACACACACACACACACACACACACACACACACACACAAATAAATCTGTTGTGATTAAATGTTGCGGTAGACACCTCTTTTACACACACACACACACACACACACACACACACACAGTGAGAGAGAGGAGTTGCAAGGAAAAGTTAGGATCTTAATGACTATGCAGCCAATACCGTGGAGATACTTCTTGTTTGCCTGGGAATGCATATCAAGTTCACATTTATTCTAGTGTAAGATCCTGCCGATGAATCCCTTAAACTTCTCTATTGTAAACAACGTCCATGTTGAGTCAGTTCCATTTGGAGCAGATCTTGCCCGTGAAAAAGTTTTCTCGTAATTCTGCTGGTAAATTTTCTCATTTACGGTTTCCAACCATGGTTGTGTGCCGAGTCCGTATTAAGAGTAAGCAACTTTGTATGCAATGATTGTGAAACCCATTCAGATTTTGAACACTTTAATCAGCTGACCTCGTATTCTACGAGTTTCTACTAAAAAAGTCCCACAACCCTTAGGCGAACCTGATACCTTAGTCTCCTGAACTCATTTTAAATCGACGTATGTCTTTTTCAAGCGACCAAAATTCCACAGCAACTCAGGAAGTGGCCGTGTTAAGGAGACATACACTGTGAGAACAATCTCTTTATTCCCAGAGAGAGAGAGAGAGAGAGAGAGAGAGAGAGAGAGAGAGAGAGACTTGGAATGGTAAGAACAATCAGGAGAAATACTGATAAGAAAAGTGAGAAGAGAAACTGAAGCAAAGAAGAGGAAAACACGCAGGTGAAAAAATGGAACAATGTTATAGAAGTGACACAGGGACGGAAGCACACACACACACACACACACGCACACACACACACATACTCACCAACGCACACTTTCTGAATATTTGTCGACCTGTCTGTCTGCCTGGCTGTGTACTGCCCCTCCCCCTCCACCCCTCATCTCTCTCTCTGGATCCTCTGTCTCACCCCCAGTTTCCTTTTCCCTCCTTCCTCTTTTTTATAGTTCTCTGCTCAATCCCTACCTTCCTCCCTCTCTCCTTTCCTTCGTCTGTCTCCCCCTTTGTCACTTCCTCCTTACCTCACTCTTCTTTCTCCCTCCCTGTGTCACAACTTTGTCTTACTTTTTTCACTTGTCATGTGTTACCTTTCTCCATTACTCTCTCCGTATTTCTTTACTTGTATTAAACCCATTTCCTTCACTGCTTTGTTTCCCCGTTAATAAGTGCATGCTCTTTTTTCTCTCTCCTCTCTCCGTCTCTCCCTGTCACCCGAAATCTCTTCTTTCATTCCGCTCTTCCCACTGTCTTTCCCTCCCTTCCTCCCTCCCTCTCCCTCCCCTTGTCTTCCCTTCTTAACATCCCCCTCCCCTTTCTTGCCCTAATAATTAACCTGTTTTCTTCTCACCCGTAATCTCTACTTTCTCTCCGCAGATTTCTCTAATTTCTCTATTTCTCTCCCTCCCTTTTAACTTGAATGTCATTCGTTCTACTCAGGCTCAATGCTTTCGTCTTATCCTGCTTAGTTCTTTCCCTGCGTCCTTGCCATAATAACACACTTTCTTCCTCCTCCCTGTTACCTTGCCTCCTTTTCTAATTTTTCTCATATCGTTCTCAGTATTCCGTTCCGTAGCTCGCTTTCCCACTTTCTCCTTACTTTGTTATCCCTGTTTCTATGTTTGCTCCATTCCAATTTTCTCTCAGCTGTCTCCCCTTTTGTCTCTGCTTCCTGTCTCCCAGCCTTCCAATTCACATCACCCTTTTCTCTTTCCCTTTCACACTGCTTGTATCTCATTTCACCTCTCACTGTCTCTTCTTCTCACTCTCTGTTTCTTAACTCTCGTTGTTCTCTCCTTGGCTCTCTCCTTTTTATTTTCTCCGTAACTGCACTCTCATTTCTCATTATTCCGCTCACTCTCCCTCTCTGCCTGTCGCCCCCTGCCTTTTAACTCTCTCTCTGTCTCTCTCTGTCTCTCTCTGTCTGTCTGTCTGTCTCTGTCTCTGTCTCTCTCTCTCTCTCTCTCTCTCTCTCTCTCTCTCTCTCAGTGCAGTAAATTTTTCCTAACTTGGTTTATGTATACAGTATACTGTGCTATTTCTTTATTAGTTGTTTGGACTACACGTAATTAGAGAGGTGCTTGAAGTACAGAAGGGGTTCCTTTACTTCAAGCACCTCTGTGTGAGCGAGAGCATGGAAGGTACCGGGTGGGGTTATGGGGTCGGAGAGAAAAGTGGGGGGGTTGGGAGGGAGTGTGGGACTATGAGGAAGGGAGGAGGAGGGGATAGCTCTCCACCGAGCAGTGTTACAAACGCCTTAGTCCACAGAAAAGAAAACGAACATATTCCGACGTCTGTACCTGTAGAGGTGAAATATACTGTACAGTAATTCTCATACAATGATGGACTTGGTTATGTGTAACATGAAATTAAAGAGTAAACACTGAATTAATTCTCATCAGGGGAACATTGTCTGCTACACCTAAGCTCACAGGTAAGGGCCTACAGAACACTTGCATTTACATTTTAGTGGTGAAATGTACTTTGTATCTCACAAAAATGATAGATTTGGTTATGTGTAATATGAAAGGAAATGAAAAAGTGAACCACGTGCTCGTGGCCCCTACCTGTGCGCTAAGTCAGGTGTAAGAGACAATGTTTTTCAAGGACATACATGTATATCATGAATCATTGCATTGTGCCAGTTTTGAGCAAAGTTCTTGGCTGGCTGTGACTAAATTATCTTGACTCCTTTATTTCAGCTCACACCCCTAACACAGCATTGCACTACAGTGCCCTTTGACGGCAATTCATTCTCCAGTTGGCTTACAATGACATCAGGCTTGCAAACATGAGATGCAGGTTGGCACTAGAGCTGTGGAGGAAGCTCCTCAACGAGATTGAGTCAGAGAGTGACATTGAGAGCGACCATTCTGGGGTGGAGGAGGTTGAGCTGTCGCAATCCGGTCAGCAAGTGGAGCTGCCCCGCAGCCTTCCACTGCAGGAGACCGCACCACCATCAGCGGCTGGCCCCACCAAACACTGCCCACCTCTAGGACCTGCTGGTCCCACCACTCTCTTTGTCGACTCTCAATCTCCAGGCTCCTCTGTCCCCTTTGGCAAGCCAGTGTCACTGGAAGCTGGACCATCGTTCATTGTGATAGCCCCTCCACCCGGGTCTGCCATGCATGATGCTTTGGTGACCTCCTTGCCGGCCAGGCCAAGGAGACTGATGTCTCCAGAGCCCTCTGTCTCGTCCTCGCCCTCATCCGAGGCGTCCCCTCCTAGATGAGGGCACCATGGGCCGCTGCCTGGACACAGGGGACATCCAAAGGGTCTGAGGGCAGGCCAAAGAGTGTCAACAGGCCGACCTGCTGCCACTGCTGCTGAAGAGGATCCTGGGTGGAGCAGTGGACCATTCACACTGAACCACGGGCCATTCACTGGCTCCCCAGGGATCAAGGTGGATATTCCAACAACTCCCCTGCAGTTCTTCCAGCTCTTTTTCACGTGGGAGTTGTTGTCATATCTCACCGTGGAAACGAACCAGTACGCCACATTCCTAGGGACTCAGCTGGATGCCTGGTTCTCCTGCAATGAAGAGGAGATGGCCAAGTTCTTGGGGTTGTGCCTTTTCATGGGGGTCGTGCATATGCCGACCATCAGGCACTATTGGAGGAGCTCTGAGCTGCACGACTACCCTAGGGTCCGGTGGGCGATGAATGGAAGGTGTTTCACCGCCATTTTCAAGCATTTCCACACCTTCAACTTGCTTGCCATACCCCGGGACAACCAAGATCGGCTCATCCGCGTTTGCTCTGTCATGGAGTGCCTCCTTCAGCGGTTCCAGTCAACGTACCAACCCAAGGAGCAGCTCAGCCAGGATGAGGGCTCTGGGGTGGAGGAGCCGGCTGTCCTTCCGTGTGTACAACCCCCAGAAGCCTACCAAGTATTCCATCAAGCTTTACATGTTGGCTGAGACGTCCTTGGGGTACATCTGGAACCTCGAAGTCTACACGGGGGTGCAGCAGACACTCGAGAACACCGTGTGGGGCCTCGTGGAACAGCTGAAGGACCAGGGCTGCAAGTTATTCATGGACAACTACTACAATTCTGTAGCCCTGTGCAAATGACTCTTCACTACAGGCCTTTACGTGTGTGGGACCTTACGGCTGCCTAGAGGAGCACCACGCCAGCTGCAGGCCATTGCCAAGGCTAAGAGCCTGCCCAAGGGGGGCATGGCGTACAGGCACAAGGACAATGTGCTAGTCCTGCTGTGGAATGACAAGCGCATTGTGAACATGGTGTCAACCTTCCACACCACTGACACCATTCCGAAGGGGATTCGAGGAAAGGTGCGGGGTAGTGGCATTTGGACAACCTATGTGGAGAAGGTTGTTAACAAGTCCGTCGTTGGGGAGGACTACAACAGGTACATAGGTGGGGTGGATC
Source organism: Coenobita brevimanus (assembly GCF_032717465.1). Taxonomy (NCBI): domain Eukaryota; kingdom Metazoa; phylum Arthropoda; class Malacostraca; order Decapoda; family Coenobitidae; genus Coenobita; species Coenobita brevimanus. The sequence continues at coordinate 13,371,266 of NC_137013.1, forward strand.
ATTTCAATCAAATAGTCTAGTACTACCCCATCCAACGACGGATGCATAGGGTCAAGTGAACGAAGAATATCACCTTCTACTTTGTCCATATGGTTTTATTCAATGCGTTCACCTTGAACAAAAAGTACAGATGCAAGACGATAACTCTCCTAAAATTTGTGGAGCAGATAACCTATGATCTTCTGCATTTCCATGACGAGGACTGGCCCGTGTCTGGACATGTACTCCATCATGCCCCAGAGCTACCTAGCTGACGGCCAGCACCAGCAACACCTGGCTCCCAGCAGGCACAGGCACCAGTGCCTGGATGGGCCCAGCCACCACCAGCACCAGCACTGTTTGCAGGATGACCATCACAGGCCCCATCATCAACACCAGCACCACCTGCAGCAAGCCCACCACAGGTGCCATCATCACCACCAGCACCGCCTGCAGCAGGCCCATCATTGTCGCCACCAGCACTGCCTGCAGGAGGCCCATCAGGGATGCTACCACCTCCAGTTGCTGGTCTGTCAGGAGAACCCATGCCTGAGCCTGCAGCTGTCACATGACAGGACCACAGAGCACGAGGGCATCTAAACAAGCGTCGCCGGGTGTTTGACAACAGCGTGATGTTGGATTGCACTCTAGGCCACCACCGGGCGAGGATCCCCAACAAGAAGAGGCTCATGTGTACCTTGTACTTCAAGTTGGGGGTGAGGAAGGACACAAGGAACTTGTGTCCTGTACATGATGTGCCACTTTGCATGGGGATTGTTTCGACTGGTACCATACTGAGCGATACCTTCACTAATGGAGCACACACACACACACACACACACACACACACACACACACACACACACACAGTACAAAACTCCTCACCTCCAAACCCATCTGGTCATGCAGGAAGATCATCACCACTGGAGAAGTACTCCTCACCTCCCAACCCATCTGGTCATGCAGGAAGATCATCGCCACTGGAGAAGTACGTGATTTTCTTTTTTTATTTATCTATTAACCTATCTTTATGTCAGTATAATTACACATACATATATATTGTTATTTACCTCAACACAAATGACAGGGAAAAAAGTACAGCTTCAGTTTCAGTTGTTAGCAACAGGTTTAGTGTTCATGTGTGGTTTCTGAAAGGACTAAAAACAAAACAAAAGTAATTATATAAAATAGTTATTGGTATAAAACCAAAGAAAGAGTAGCTAGCAAGCATAAAAATGTTTGCGCGACGGGACAATAACGTGAGTGAGCGTCTCATGGCGGTTCAACACACAGGAAAATACACTGTAGTTTTTGCATTTTTCTTGAAAACTATGAGGCCTAGAATCACCAATTTGGTCTCAAATGAAAGCCAATGAAATTCTGCATAGGATGATAAAATAAAAACATAACAGAGCCGAGAAAAGAATCTTGCTAGAGCTCACTGAATAAAAAATCTGTTGTCTGTCAGAAATGGGTTTTACTTTTTCGCTTATTACTCAAACACCATACCTTGTATGAAACTGTGGCCTCTGGCATTCAAAAGCTAATAAAAGTCTCTTTCCAATGATGGTATACCATGTAGAGACTGATTGGTAAACATTCGACTTATGATGTTGGGAAGTGAGATCTATGTTCCTGAATGTTTATTCCTACCACCCCTAACGTACATATAGTGTGTGTGTGTGTGTGTGTGTGTGTGTTTTGCTTATCATGTAGAACAAACATCGACGAATAGGAATATGTGGATTTTGTGGGAAAATAAATAGCCTATGTTTGGGTGGTGAAAATAAGCCGAGAAAACACTTTTTTGGAGCACGTGGTGGCCGGGGGGGGGGGGGAAGGGGAGAATCGCCGTGTTGTGGAACAGAAAACTTAAAAACTTATCCGCATGCGAAAGGATTAGCATACTTATTGCAGGATTGGGTATGCAGTTTCCATATGTTTTTTGAATGCATAGGAAAAAAACTGCACATCTACTTTATTTTTATTACATAATCCTCACTGGCAGTCACCCTACACACACACACACACACACACACACACACACACACACACACAAATGGCAAATGTAATGATCATATTGAAGGAAATCTGTAATAAAGACATAGAGAACAAAAAAGGCTAGGGAAACACAAGAGAAATAAGTCAAGGCCTCTGAAAGTAACCTTCGAGAGTGTTAACACTGAGGAGGAAATACTAAAAAAATGTAAACAAACTTATGGAAAAAGAGGATTTAAAAAATGCATGGATAAAAAGATGCCTAACTCAAGAGGAACTGGGATTACTGAAAGAGAAATGGAGGAGGCAAAAACAAAGAATGAGGGAAGATCAGAGGAAGAGAACACATTTTTTTTTTTTACAATGTAATTGGACTGCAGGTACGAAAGTGGTACATATACATCAGGGAATAAAAAGGAGGAAGGTAGTAGACCCAAGTCATGACAAGTATGTAAACAAGATGATTAAGTTGATGTACTCTGTAGATGGTATCTAAATTCTGTCTGTCTATCTATCTATTGCCAGATGCCATAATCCCGTAATGGGTATCTATTTGACTTTGAGTTATTTGCTTTATGGGGAGAAGCCAAACCTTCCACCAACCCACTTGGTGACATGCAGGGAACACGTATGGTTTGGTTACATGGTTACCACCCAGCATTGTAAATGGTTTCTTGGCTTACAGGAAACCATATGGCTTGTCACTCAATGTAAAGCCACCTGAAAAGGAAAGAAAAGCCATAAGAAGTGACAGAAGAGATGAGAGAAATAGGAAGAGAGGAGGGCAGGCACAGAAAAAGAATGATAGAGGCTAAGGAAGAAGTAGGCAGCACTACATCAAGTGAATGGATGATGGTCACCACCACCTACCACTGGTATCTAAATTACTAGAGATAAATGGTTATATCAAAGAAGAGGAACCACATATTGTCTGCCTGACTGAAACAAAATTAACATCAATGATATCAAACGATACCCTAAACCTAGAGGAATACAGTATATGGAGAAGAGATAGGACCTTATAAGAAGGAGAAATAATAATAATATTAACAAAGAAAAATCTGCAAATCAAAAAAAATAGAACCAGATATACCCTCACAGGTAGAACTGATCACAGTAGAGATTAGTACGTCTGAAGGGAAAGTAACTGTGGCAAATTTACAGTATACATGCCACCCAGATCAAACATTTGGGAAAAAGGCGAATATGAAGACCTGGGAGAGAGTACAATTCAGAGCTTAAGAGCATTACTACGTAGAATGGAGGAGAAATCTGAAAGAATTATACTATCTGGAGCTTTTAATGCAAATATAAATTGGAATACATGAGACATAAAAAACCAGGAAAGCTGTTGGGACCAAAAGCTCCTGGACCTTGTGCAGGAGTTTTTCCTAATGGAAAATGCAAAAGAAAGCACCTGAAAAAGAGGACTAGATGTATCATCGGTACTAAATCTTATATTTACTAGGCAAGAAAATGACATTGACAATATTAGGTATCACCCTCCATTCGGCACACCAACCAAGCAGTATTAAATTGCAACTTCAGGAATGATATGACATAGTTAACAGTAATGAAAGTTACAAAAAGAGCCTTAACTACAAAAAGGGCAACTATCATGACCTAAAGAAATACTACTTAGAAATAGATTGGGAAAAAGAGCTTAGAGGACAAGATTTATATGTTATATATAGGAAGTTCTATGAACTTTATGAAATAAGAATCCAAAATTACATCCCACGGCACAAAGATGCAGAAATGAAAATAAAGAAATGGTTTAATAAAGAATGTAAAATATCAAAAGAAAAAAGAGACTTGTGGAATAGATACAGCAGAAAAAATAGTGAGAGGGCATACAACAACTATAAACAGGCAAGAAACGAATACACAAGAATAAAGAGAGAAACCTAAAACATTTTGAAGAAGACATCATAAATAAAAAGAGTGATCAACCGAAGCTATTTTACAGCTACATCCGAAGCAAAACCAAAGTAAAAGATAAAATACAATCCATTACAGATGAAGGGATCCTCAATACACAAGAAAAAGATATTTGTGAAGCACTAAATAAGAATTTCCAATCAGTTTTTACAGAAGAAAATAATTTTGAGAAGGATGATATGGAACATGCATGCCCACACATATTACCAGATATACAAATATCAGAAAAAGAAATACAGGAGGAGATAAGTAAATCAGAAAAAGGAAAAGCAAATGGTCCTGATGAAATTTCATGTTGGGCGCTACATGAATGTGCAAAGGAGTTAATTAAACCATTATCTTCAATATTCAAGGAATCTTTGAGACAAGGTAAACTACCTGATATTTGGAAGAAAGCAAACATTGTTCCCTTATTCAAGAAAGGGTATAGACAAAATCCACTCAACTACCGACCAGTATCACTAACCAGTGTTGTAAGTTACTGCAAAAGCTGATAAGAAAAGTTTGGGTAAATCATCAAGAAGAACACAATATGATAACAGAAAGGGAATTTGGTTTCAGAAAGGGAAAATTATGTGTTACTAATCTATTAAACTACTATGACAGAGTTGCAGAAACATTACAGAAAAGAGAAGGATGGGTGGACAGTATCTATGTAGATTTCAAGAAAGCATTTGACAGAGTACTGCACCAAAGACTTTTATGGAAACTGTACCATCAAGGAGGAATCCAAAGCAAACTGTACTGTTGGATGCAAGATTTTCTCAGAAAAAAAGGAAATGATTAAGAGTACTAAGGGGAAATTACTCATGGCGGGAAGTGACTAGCGAAGTTCCACAGGGCTCAGTGCTGGCACCAATCATGTTTTTTGTGTATATAAATGACATAGATAGTAACATTGGAAATGAAAGCTATCTAAATATGTTTGCTAATGATGCAAAAATACAAAGGACAATTACTAACACAGACTCTTGTAAAGAGCTACAAGAGGAATTAAATAAACTTCATGAATGGAGTAATACATGGCAAATGGAACTCATTGTGGACAAGTGTCATGTAATCAAGTTTGGTAAAAGTGGGAAAAGAGCGGATTGGGATTATAAGTTAGGAAGTAAAACCTTACACGTATCAAAAAGAGAGAAGGACTTAGGTGTGATTATCAATAACAGACTATCTCCGGCTGACCATAACAGTGAGAGAGTACGGAACATGTATACACTGCTGGGAAATATTGTATACACTGCTTGGAATTATGAGTATTGCATTCACATACATAAATGAGGACATCCTGAGAAAGATAATTACATCTTTTATCAGACCAACCCTGGAGTATGCATCAGTAGTCTTGAATCCTCATCTCATGGAACACAGAGAAGATTGAAAAAGTTCGAAGGGCCGCTACAAGATGGGTACCAAGCTTAAGCGATCTTAACTATGAAGAAATACTAGAAAAACTGAATCTGCCAACACTACAGGAGTGAAGGAAAAGAGGAGACATGAATATGCTATATAAATGCATATCAAGGAAGGAGAAAATAGACATAAATTATTACATAACCTATGGGGATGCATCAGCAAGAGGACACTGCAAAAACTGCATAAAAAGAGAGGCAATAAAGACTTAAGGAAATTTAGTTTCCCAAATAGAGCAACTGATCAGTGGAATGCACTACCGAATGAAATAGTGTGTGCCAAAACATTTCATAAATTTAAGAGATGTATGATGAAAATGGTTTAAGACATGGGATAGTACGAGCTCGACTCATTCCTGTAAAGATACAATTAGGTAAGATAAGAACACACACACACACACACACACACACACACACACACACACACACAGAAGAAAGGAAACAGGATTGATGCTGGAGATAACATCCACAGGTAGTTTATATTCACTAGTAATGTTTTCATAATCGTCTTTCCTGTGTTCAAGTTAGGCACAGATAAGCCATAACCTATACAGTGACAGACAAACAGACACACGGGGGAGTAAAACGGAGATCGATGGGATATTGTATTCCAGTCCCTCTCAGCGTTGTGAGGCGGGGCTGACTTAATCTACTGTAATGTAAGATAACCTCCCTGACGGCACCTGGGGAACGACCCTGGCAAAGACTCATGTGAGAACAAGTGTACAAAGTGTATTTCTGGACTATTAAGTGTGACGCAATTTCCCCCTTTCACAGTCCACGGGCCACCCCTTTGCATTACCCTCTCACTACTTTTAAACTAAATTCAGTAACTGAATTCCTGTCTTGTTCATCACGGTGCCGGTAATGGTCAGGTGGAAGAGAGTGCCTTTGAATTCTGAAGTAGACTGTTGAAGTACCTGGCTCATACCTGTCATAAATATCAAAAAATAAATAAATAAGATATAAATAGAAAGACGATTACAAAAAACCCATAAGCTCGTGTATGTAGCCGGCTTAGGTTCAGGTAAGGTTAGGTTAGATCTTCAGCATCGGTCCTTTTGGCCAGCCACGCGTGTGTGTGTGTGTGTGTGTGTGTGTGTGTGTGTGTGAGAGAGAGAGAGAGAGAGAGAGAGAGAGAGAGAGAGAGAGAGAGAGAGAGAGAGAGAGAGAGAGAGAGAGAATGACACTCGCAGAGTTTTACAGGACATACTGCACACTGGCAAAACTGAGAAAAGCCACACTGACAGGCAGACACATATACTCCACTGTGGCAGACACAAACATATTCCGCACTGACACATACAGACTTACCCTTCACTGACAGACATACTGTGGAAGACATATACTCCACAATGACAGGCATGCACATACAGGCAGAAACATTTAGTCCACATTGGCATACAATGATTTGCTCCACATTAACCCGCGCCGTCCCGAGGACGTACTTCCACGTCCTCACGTTTTGTCACAGCTAATCCCGAGGACGTACTTCAACGTCCTGCAATTGCAAGGTTCATAATTTCCACAATTTTCAATTTTCGCGAGTCATTTTTGGTACGTATACACGGGACACCTTCCTCAACAAGATGCCAGGCAGAGACAATGCCTTACCCAGCATGACCTCCTCCCCCCCCCTGCAGGCCCTTTTCTCAGCAATTCACCTGTTATCAGTGACCTGGCCAGTATAGCCATGTCATGCCACGGTACGAATTCAGGGCCAGAGTGATTCCCCAATCAATGACAATGTGGAGGACAAACTTTACATAGCATGAGAGGAAGAAACAGTTAGAAATGATGATCAGGTAATGTGGCAAAAAAAGGTCAGGTATTAGTGAGTGAAACAATGCTTATAATGCCAATATTACTGCTTGAAAACCAATATACTCTTGTACTACATATAAATTCGTAACAGTAAATAAATAAATACCGTTTATGAGTGGTGTGAAATAGTTATCCTCCCATAGAACTCGTTTTCTTTGGTGCCAGCCTGATAGAAAACCCAGTAAGGTAAGGAGGCTCTCCTACCTGTAATGAGTATTTTAAACCTCAGGTGAGCGATTTCTCTATGAATTTTCGATGTTTCTCACCAAAAGCGAAAGTTTAAGCAAAAAAAAAAAAGGTCGAAAAATGCCCGGGATTGGGGGGTACCAGTGGTCGAAAAGTGGCCGGGACGGGGCGGGTTAACAGGCAAACACACATACTGGCAAACACATTTACTCCACACTGACTGACACAGACATACTCCATAGTGACAAGCAGACACACCACACTGGCAGACACACCACACTGGCAGACACACCACACTGGCAGACAAATACGAGTATGCTCCAGTTCTCCACACTGGCAGACATACATTCTCCACACTGACAGAAAGAGAAACTCCACATTGACACACACACACACACACACACACACACACACACACACACACACACACACACACACACACACACACACACACACACACACATTACTACACTGCACTACATTACACTGCACTATAATACACTACACAACACTGGCAGACAGATAAACGCTAGCAGACACGCACCTAGTTCCACAATGGCAGACATAATTCACATTTGCATACAGACGCGGATTGGCAGGCACTGAATCACACACCCAGTGACACACCAAGGCATTCAGTTGTCAGGGTAAGAGTGGGTACAGTGAAGGGTGAGGCTCCATTCCGTCTCACACATTCATGGATTCTTTTATCACGCCCAGAAATGTAGTGTATAAGTTTGGAGCTCCTGCCTTCTCTTTCCTTAGTTAGTTTATCGTTCTTCTGCCTACTTGCCACTGTGGCTGAACACGAAATATACATATGAGACCGAGTTTGCCTTACAGATAGTCACATAAATTAACATGCTAAGTTTGATGACCCGTGCTCTGTAAAGTACACTGCCTTGTCGAGCTGTTCCTGACCTGGGACCGCACTAGATTTCTAAAACAAATGTCACTGGAATTAGGGCTTCTTCAAACTGAAATGGGAATCTGACAGTTTGACTCGGTTGTCTTATCATATTTCATTGAGCTGAGTTTTTGTATTCCGTTTCTGACCGTCACAGACATTATTTCCGACAGTGAGAGACTGCTTGTGTGATATTAGCTGGACCGTTTACTATTATATCATTTCCTTGGGACTTGTGGAAGCCAAATACAAGTCCCTAAACTGTTCCCTGCCACAGATTAGAATCGATTTTGAGTCTTTGTCTCTCTTCGGTCAGCAGTCCACTACTGTAACATTTGACTAGAACAACACTTTAGAAGTAAGTTGTCCATATCATTGGCATTCTGTACATGACTCCCAAGAGGTTGCGGCTAAAACAAGTCTCAATATATCCTCCTATTACATCACCTCCGTCAGTGGGGAGACGGTGGCTCAGTTTGGAGAGAGGTGGCCTGCAGTCCTTCTGGACCCAGGTTCTAATCCCCGCTGGGGCAGGGAATAGTTTAAGGATTTGAATTCCATAAAATCGGACTTTACTGATCTACCAGAAGACCCGCCCACATGTCGAAAAAATACCCGCTAATATCAGTTCACCAGTCCTGTATATAGACAGCCCTAGCATGTATTCAGTTTGGACGGTGAGCGTTAGCCCCTAAGTGGTGATATGTAGAGATGTATGGTATGCAGGAGAACTACTGGGCCTTGGGAGCAGGCTATGAAGCTTATGCCCAGAGTTAGACACATAAAAAAGAAAAAAGTTGTGGCCCCACCTGGTACTGAGAGGACTTTCCTTCCGTGTAAAGGGGTCTTTGTACGCAGCATGTGTTAGGAGTGTTATGCTATATGGTAGTGAGACATGGGCAGTACAGGAGGAGGATATTCGTAAGCTCATACGTACAGAGATGATAATGATCACATGAATGTGCAGTACATCCTTGAATTACAAGTCTGGTGGGGGGGTTGGACTGAGAATGAAGAGTTTGAGAAAATGTGAAACTTGAATGCTTTAGTGTTGCGGTGTGAAAGGGTAGACTGACATGGTTTGGACATGGCGATGGCACTTGGGTGTGGAGAGTGATAGGTATGAATGTTGAGGGTAGAGTTCTATCTATCTATTGCCAGACGCCTCAATCCCGTCCGGGGTGGCCACAAACAAATCGCTTCCACGTCGTCCTGTCCCCCGCCATTTCATTGCTCCGCTCCCAACGCACACCCCCCTCTCTCATATACCTCTCCACCCCATCCCTCCATCTCATCCTCGGCCTCCCCCTCCCTCTTGCCCCCTCCACCTCACTCACATACACTCTCTTAGTAAGTCTTTCACCCTCCATCCTCTCCACATGGCCAAACCACCTCAGTGTATTCCTCCTAATGCTTCCTATCTCATCCACATCCACACAACAACGTTCCTTTATATTCTCATATGTCAGCCTGTCTCTCCAAGTGACTCCACAGGCTCCTCTTAAATAACTCATTTCCACTGCTCTCACTCTTGACTTGTGTCCTTCCAGCAAGGTCCAAGCTTCACTTCCATACGTTAGAGTTGGTATCACAATACTGTCATGTAGTAACTTTTTCACTTCCATGCTCACTTCCCTGCTTCTTATCACTGCTTTCAAGGAACCAGCAACCTTTCTTCCCTGCTGTACCCTTTCAAGCACTTCACCCTCCAAACCTTCATCCTTACTCATCACACTACCCAAGTACTTAAACATACTCACATTTTCCAATTCCTCACCATCCAATCTCGGTGTACATTCACTGACTTCACCTCTCTCAAAGACCACCACTTTACTCTTCCCTATATTCACCTTTAGATTCCGTTTCTTACACGCTCTCCCAAACTCATCCACCAAGCCTTGCAGCTCTCCTTAGTCTTCACTCAACAACACAGTATCATCTGCAAACAACAGTACAGGGAGTTTCCAAACACTACCCTCTCTCACCAGGGCCACTCCAACATCCACTACCCTACCTTGTACCTCTTTTATTACCCGATCCGTGTACGGATTGAACAACCATGGAGACATGACACATCCCTGTTTCAACCCAACCTTCAAAGAGAAAAATTCACTCAGTTCACCATCCACACGCACAGCAGCTTTAGCATCATCATACATACTCTTCACAGCATTCAACAACTTCTCATCTACTCCATATATTCTTAATACTTTCCACAATCCTTGTCTATCCACCCTATCATATGCTTTCTCCAAATCCATGAAAGCCGCATACAACTTCTTTCCCTTCTCTAGAAACTTTTCCACTAAAGATCTAAGAATGAATATCTGATCTACACAACCTCTTCCCTCCCTAAACCTCCCTGTTCTTCTCCAACTAATTCCTCTGTTCTTTCTCTAACTCTGTCAATAAGTATCCTACCATACACTTTTCCTATTATACTAAGAAGACAGATGCCCCTATGACTACCACACACTTCTTTTTCCCCTTTTCCTTTGTACAAGGGAATAATTATACATGACTTCCAATCCTCTGGGACTCTACCTTCCTCCCAGGCCAATCTGCACATTTTCCACATCCTTTCCACTACTATCTCTCCCCCATACTTCAGCATTTCACCACACACTCCATCAATTCCTGGAGCTTTCCACAATTTAACTTTCTTCATGGCTTCCACAACTTCTATCCTACTGATTACTTCCAGTCTCCTCACCTCCCTCTTCATCCCAGTCATTCCCCAGCCACTTATACTCGCATTACTTCCATCCTATATGTTCAACAATTCCTTAAAGTGTTCTCTCCATCTGCTCACTTTTTCTCCCTTCTCCACTAGTAATCTACCATTTTTATCTTTCACTCCCCTACTAACTTCACTTCCACCCTGTCTTACTCTTTTCACCTCTTTCCAGAACATTTTCTTACAGTCCCTCCACTTTACACTCAAGTTTCTTTCAAATTCCTCATCCGCTCTCTTCTTACTTTCTCTTACTAATCTTTTCACCTCTCTCTTTCTTTCTACATATAACTCTCTCTTCCGCCTCTCAACTTCCTCCACGCCCCTATTTCTCATCCATTCATTGTATGCTTTCTTCTTTTGTGCCACAGCCTGTCTTACCTCTTCATTCCACCACGCTGTTCCTTGCACACCCCTCCGTCTTCTCTTCATCCCACACACCACCTCACATGATGCACATATTTCTTCTGTAAATATCCTGCACATACCTTCCACCTCTCCCATCCGCTCCTATTCATATTTGCCCAATCGTTCTTCCACTTCTCTCTTATACTCTGCCTTTTTCTCATCCTCTTGTAACCTTTCCACTCTCCTTGCAACCACTCCTTCTTCCCGTCCCGTCCTTCTTCTATCTCTCCATCCTAATTGGACCTTGATTCTGGCCACCACCAAGTAGTGGTCAGAAAGTCCACTCCTCCAACCTCTAAAAACTCTTGCATCCATTACACATTTTCGCGTCCTTTCATCCACACACACATAACCAATCATTGCCTTCCTTTCATTCAGTTCACCACGCACCCTTCTCATCACTCACCATGTATACCTGTGGATCATCTTGTGCCTGAAGAGGGTATTGGCTATGACCAACCCTCTCCCAGCACAAATGTCCACTAACGCACTGCCATTCTCATCTATCTCAGCAGGCACACGCCACTCACCAACTATTCCATCCATCCTCATATTCCCTACTTTACCATTCATATCACCGATCAAAAACACTCTCATTCCTTTCAAACTTTTCCATGCACACTTCCACATTTGTCCAGAACTCTTCTCTCACTCTGCTTGCACGATCTTGCGTTGGAGCATACAAACACACACAATTGCCCACATTTTTATTCCAACTTTCAATCTTACCCACACAATCCTTGACCCAACTGATCCATACTGTCTTAAGCTCTTCTTCCATCTTTTACTCACAACTATACATACTCCTTCTTTTGCCCTCTCATTCTCACCTAGTCCTGCACATATACCCCATCCATACTCCCATTCTCTCACACTCTCACCTCTCCATTTCGTTTCAGTTATTCCGCATACATCATCTTTCGCACCCTCAAGCACCTGGACAATCTCTCTCTCTCTTTCACCTCATCATTCGCTCCCCTTACATTCAAAGTTCCGATAACCATGTCCTTTGTCCGGTCCTTGGTCGTCATCTCTTGGTCAGTCCTTGTCCAAGGCATATTGTTTATCTTTTTAGTTAACTGTTTTCCGGGGAGGGGCACTAACCCTCCGCGAACGCTTTTAGTCACCTTTTACGACAAGCAGGGATACTGGGGGAGTATTCTTGAAAAAAAAAAATCCTACCCCTAGGGGTAAGGGTAGAGTTGCGAGTTGCGAACCGAAAAAGACTTGGGACGAGAACATAGAGTTTGACCAAAGGGTTAACGCGGTCAATAGACAGGCCACTAGAGATCGAGCAGCATGGAGACCCGCCGTTGGGTAACTAAGATCGATGCATGCAAGCGTGTTTGAGTTCTATAATCGAAGCGAACCACCACTGTCTCTACAACAGCCAGTATCACCAATCATTTTGTTACCAGAGTTTTCTCATTTTTAATGAAGGCATTTCCCTTATACTATGTTTGCTGGAAAGGGGCACCTTCATGTGTTGGCACCTATGTGTATGCAGGTGACTGAACTGCTTGGTTATATAAATGTCCCTCATCGAAAAATGTTGACGTGGAGGAAAGGGGCAGCCTATATCTGCAGCCCACCGTGGTCAAGTTTCATTTCAAATTCGAGCCACAATAGCAGCCAGTTTATTTATTACTGGCTCCGAGTGGTTTGGTGGTGACTTTTTCGAAAGGACGAGCAATGGTTTGAATCCTGGAGTTGTATTTTGTGTAACCTATACCAGGGACATGGGTGGCGTCCTCTGGACTACAGTAGCTTACTCTAAGAACTTCCTACACTCCGGATTCAGTAATATGGGGCTGGGTGCTACCTTTATTTTATACTGGACTTTTTCACTGTTGGGGAAAATATTACATATCATCCATCGTAGATCGAAAACTATAAAGAATTTTCTCTTTTCTTTTTATTGTGTTTACATGTCGTACGTGAAACGTATTCATGAAAATTTCACAAACACGTGTTGGTGTGAAAAGAGTGGGTGAAGCGAGGCGTTGGCAGCTGTTATCTTTAATACATTGTGGCCACAGGGTTTGTAAAGGAACAAAGGAATTACATTTGCAAGTCTTTCAAGGATCGACAAGTCATTAATTGTATCTCTTTCATCCTTCCTTCCTTTCCTCATCCTTTCTTTCATTCTTGCCTTCATTCTTGCCTTCCCTTCCTCATTCCCTCCCTCGCTCTCCCCTTGCACCCTTCCCGCCCTTTGTCACCTAAATCTTCCTCTCTTTCCCTCGTCCCCGTATCCCTCATCCCTCCTTCCCTCACCCCTTCAGTCCCCAATTCCTTCGTCCTTCTTCCCCTTGCTCCTTCATTCCCCTTTACCCTCACTCCCTTCCTTCGTCCTTTTCTCCCTCACTTCTTCATATTGTCATCCCTCCTTCCTCCTTCCATCACCCCTCCATTCCCCTCTTCCCACGTCCCTCCTTCCTTCGTCTTTCCTTCACTCATCCCATTTTCCCTCGACCTTATTTCCTCGATCATCTTCCCTTAGTCCCTCCTTCCCTTGTTCCTCTTTCCCTAGTTCCCCCTTCCCTCGTCCCTCCTTCCTTTTGTCGTCCCCTTCCCTCGTCCCTCCTTTTCATCTTCCCTCTTCCCTTGTCCCCCGTTCCTTCTCTCCTTCCATTACCCCTCCTTCACTCATCCAGCTTTCTTTCATCCCTCCGTCCCAATCCCTCCTCCTCTCACCGCCTCTTCCCCCACTCCTCTCACTGCCTCTTCCCCCACTCCTCCTCTCATCACCCCTTTGCTCACTCCTCTCGTCCCTCAGTCCCTCGTCCCTCCTCCATCTCCCTTCTCTTCCTCCCTCACCCTTCGATTCACTTTCATCTTCCCAACTCGTATTCCTTTTATTTCACTATTCTCGTTTTGTGCGTCTGTGGGTGTGGGCATGGGTGTGTAACTGCCTGTCACACACACACACACACACACACACACACACACACACACACACACACACACACACACACACACACACACACACACACACACGCACACCTAAGCTAAAATTCTCTTCTCCCTATTTACTTTATTGCCTATGTCGTTTTTTCCTGCATCACTTTGGGCATCTTACTTTTCTGCTTCACCCTGCTTCTCTCTCTTACACTTACATGACACCTTGCCTTCCTTCCTCCTCCCTGACCCATTTTGTCTAACCCTGGCCTTGTCTTCGCTCTCAGTTTGCTCCTTGCCTGTCTCTTTTCTCTCCTTCCTACATCTTGCCTCCCTGCTTCCTCCTCGCTCCCCGCTCCCTTTCTTTATCTTAGCTTCACCTACCATCCACTCTATCTTGTCTCCTCGCCTCATGCAGCTGCCACCTTTCCTCCTCCACACTGCCACCCTGCTACACCCTCCCTACTTTGCTTTTGCTACCTCACTCCTGCCTCTCACTGAGCTCTCTCTCCCCGCCTGTCACAGTTCCAGTCTTGCCTTTCAATTCCACCCTGTCTGCTACTCCTTACCCAGCCAGCTACTCTGCTTCACTCTGCCTTCTTGCTACTCTTTCTCACCTTGCCTGATTCTTACTGTTTCACCTCACCTGACGTCTGTAGTACCTCACCCTTCCTGCCTCCTACTGTTTCACTCTTCCTGCCATCTTCAGTACCTCACCTTGCCTGTCTACTACGCTCCTGATTTCATATGCCTCCTGCTCTGCCTTGCCCTGCTTACATCCTGCTACTAATCTGTGTTCCTCACTCAAGCTTTCCCTCTCACGCTACCTGTCTGCCCCACCTTGCCTGTTTCACCCTGCCTCTTACACTTACTCCAGCTTCCTTAGCCCTCCCATGTTGCCTCACCGCTGCCTTTTCCATCCTTACCGATCCTCATCGTGCCTGTCCTCCACGCTGCCTATCTACCTCACCCCTCCCACCAATCTTTCCAGCTATTTGCGACATGCTTCGTTTTACACTCTCACCCTAAATTTGTGGTGATCCAACCTTGCTATTGACTATATCTTCTTCACTCAGTCTAATCATTCACCCCACCACTCTTTCATGCCATGCTTCTCTTTTTCACCCTACCTATTTTTTCTCACTCCCTTAAATTAATTCTCTCCTTACTTCATTATTCACCCTACTTCTTTCTCACCCTGCCTCTCTCACCTCATATCCCTTTATTACCCTACATGTCTCTCATCCTACCTCTCTATCTTACTATATTTCACCTTATCACACTACATCTCCTTCTCACCGTTCCTTTCTTTCTCACCAAACCTCTTTCTACCTACTTCCCTTGCACCTTACCTCTCTTCCTCATCCTATAACTTCTCTCATTCTCACTCTTCCCTTTTCGCCCTACCTTCTTATTTCACCCTACCTCTCGTCCTCATATTGGTTTTCTTTCTCACCCTACTCATTCACCTTGTCTCTGTCCTTCACCGCATCTCTTTTATTCAACCTACCTCTCTTCTTCACCTTACCTCTCTTCATTTACTCCTCTTCCTCACCTTACTCCTCTTTCTTCACCTTACCTCCTTTCTTCATCTTACTTCTCTTCTTAACCTTGCCTCGCTTCTTCACCTTACCCCCTCTTCTTCACCTTACCCCCTCTTCTTCACCTTACCCCCTCTTCTTCACCCTACCTCTCTTCTTCACCTATCTGCTTCATCTTACCTCTCATCTTCGACATACCTCATTTCTTCATCACTTTACCTCTCTTCTTCGGTTCTTCACTTTACCTCTCTTCCTCACCACTTTACCTCTCTTCTTCAGTTCTTCACTTTACCTCTCTTCTTCAGTTCTTCACTTTACCTCTCTTCTTCATTTCTTCACTTTACCTCTCTTCTTCACTTTACCTCTCTTCACTTTACGTCTCTTCTTCACCTTACCTCTCTGCTTCACCAAACCTCTCTTCATAGCTGTTGTGGTTGTTGTAGGTTTGATTGATAATGTGATACCTGAGTTGTGATGGTGGTGGTTATTGTGTTAATGATGATTGGGTTATTGTGATGATGGTTGTCGTGGATATTGTTGTGATGGTGGTTGTGGTGGTTATTTTTTTATGGTTATTGTTGTTATTTTTATTGTTGTGATGTTGGTAGTGGTGGTTATTATTGTGATTGTAGTACTGGTGATTATTTTGATAATGGCTGTTGTGGTTACTTTTGTGATGGTTGTTGTGGTGGTTGTCGTTGTGATAGTGATAGTTATGGTTAATGTTGTGATGGTGATGGCGGCGGATTGTTTTATCTCTAATGTCTGCATCGTTTTTATTACTTAAGCTATTGTTTGTTGTGAACGTGGGATAGATGACTTATTGTTCTGTCTTGATATTCTCACAAATGGTGTTGTTTACGTTGAGAGTACTGGATGGTTTTGGCTGAGCCTATCTGTGTGTGTGTGTGTGTGTGTGTGTGTGTGTGTGTGTGTGTGTGTGTGTGTGTGTGTGTGTGTGTGTGTGTGTGTGTGTGTGTGTGTGTGTGTGTGTGTGTCAGCAAAATGACTCAGTATTCATCCGACTTTAACCAAACATCATGGAGGACTTGATGGACAACTACAGGTAATTGACTCCCTCCACCCCCCTTCCCTTTTTCTTAACAACTGGTCAAAGGTTAATGACAAGGCTAGTTCAGAGTCTGACCCAGCAAAGGCAACATTTTTAACAGCTTTTATCCAATTTGGTCCAACACTGGAAGGGCTGCGAGTAAAGGAAGAACAACGTGACCCGATTTTGAGAAGTCAGATATCAGAGTCATACTGCACGACCATAGTTCGACCCATGTTCCTGCGTGAGGACAAAATACCGGTAACTAAAACAATTTTGATCCAATTTGGACCAGACATGGTGGAGGCATTGAGGACAAGCCAAGGGGTAGATTACCCAAAAACACGGGATCAAAGATGAGGGTCACGTGGCAGGGTTAATTTACACAACTTTTATCCGAATTACAACAAACTTCGTGGCATGGTTTAGGATAAGGCAAAGACAAAAGCATTTCTTTGAGAATAATCAAATGGTACGATCGCCATCATCCACTCACTTGATGTAGTGCTGCCTATTTCTTCCTTAGCCTTTATCATTCTTTTCTCTGCCTGCCCTCCTCTCTTCCTATTTCTCCCATCTTTCCTGTCACTTCTAATTGTTTTCCTTTCCTTTAAAAGTGGCTTTACATTGAGTGGCAAGCCAAATGGTTTCCTGTAAGCCAAGAAACCATTTACAACGCTTGGTGGTAACCATATAACCAAACCATACGTGCTCCCTACGTGTCAACAAGTGGGTTGGTGGAGGGTTAGTGCCCCTCCCCGTAAAACAAATAACAAAGTCAAATGGCCACCCCTACGGGATTATGGCGTCTGGCTATAGATAGATAGATAGACGATCACAGGGCTGGGTTAACTCAAGTAGCGTTGATCCAGTTTGAAGAAAACTTCGTGAAAGTGTTAAGGGTCAGGCAAGAATGAAGTGATTCGATTTTGAGGGTCCGTCGAGGGTCAAGGTGTCAGAGCAATGTCGGGTTTGGGGCTCTGTTACTGGTTGGTGGGCGCGGGTATTGCACTCGCTGAGTTCTTGTGAGTTGGTTCTTTTTTATTTATTATTATTAATTCCTTTCATAAACCTCTATGTTATTTTTAACCACGTGGTTGAATACTGAACATGAATGGCTTAATTTTCGGTAAAAGTTTACTGTGTGTTTTCCCCTAATTAGTATTTAATCGTATATTTGAAATGTAGCAACATTACCCAAACGTCCTAAGCGATATCGGTGGTGCTTGCAAGATTTTTTTTTGTGTGTGTGTGTGTATATGTTATTGAGATGATCTGCTTCAATCCCTTCACCTCGAGTGGGTCAATTCAACGGAAACGAATTGCCGGACGTTAGGGAAAAAAAAAAATACTGTACAAAGGACGTTCTCAAGCTAAAGTGGTTTAAGTTACATTAAATCTACCAGTGATATATCAAATCATATCTATAAATGTGCAGTAGTGTGCAGTAGACAATATTTTAAAGTTACTAATAAAAATCTGTTACTAAGCTTAGTTAAAGCTACCAATGGTAAAGTGTTATGTTACAATTTCAATGGGAATGAGTTACTGTACTTGAGAGGAGCGTGTGGAGTGACATGGAGGGACAGGTTGACGAATGAAGAAGTGAAGGAACGTTGTGGGGTGGATGTGGATGTGGTTGAGAAGATTAGGGGAAATACACTGAGGTGGTTTCGACATGCGGAGAGAATGGAGAATGAAAGACTGACTACGAGAGTGTATGTAGGTGAGGTGGAGGGAGGGAGAGGGAGGGGTAGACCGAGGATGAGGTGGAGAGATGGAGTTGAGAGGTATATGAGGGAGAAGGGGTGAGTTGGGGGGAGGGTAGTCAAATGGTGGGTGACAGAGCGACTTGGAGGCGTTTTGTCTGCGGCCACCCTTTGCGGGAGTAGGGCGTCGGGCTATAGATAGATAGATAGATAGATAGATTTTTTTTCTTTTTTTTTGCTCCATTTGAGTGCAGTGGGCTTAGCTGTACAGTATATTAGTATATTAGTGCAGGATTTTGCCACTTAATTCATGGTACCGACGGGCATTGTGAAGTGACATTGAACTTCTCTGATAGTCGTCACCATCGGCCTTCAACTCTTTGCCAGTGATGCATGGACTGGGAGGGACTCAGAAACTCTAGGATTTTACAGAAGTAGAAGAGTGCAAAATGTCAGCATTTTATGTTCACTCCCTAAGCATTTAATCCTTTTTCTCAGTGTATTTTTTAGTTTTTATGGCAGTGGAGAGAAACACAGCTTGGTGGACATCCATTCAGGTTCGATTGTCACTTCGTCCATTAGCAAGGATAAAAGAACCAGATTTTTTTATTACTTTCTCTCTCTCTGTCTCTCTCTCACTGTCTGTCTGTCTGTCTGTCTGTCTGTCTCTCTCTCTCTCTGTCTCTCTCTTTCTTCTCACGGTAATCCAATCATACTACCATTTTTCTCTCTTGTAGTTTCCGTCCCTCTTTACTGCCAATCCTTTCTTCCCTCTTCCCTCTATTCCCCTCCCCTCACTTTTCTCCCAGCTGCTCTCACCTCGCCTTCATCTTATAATCTGTTACCGGATTATCCTTCCGGTATACAGAATTTCTCTGCTTCTCGACGCCTTGTTGCTCCATTGCCTTCCCTCCCTCCCCTTTCCTCCTATCCCCTTATTTTAGACTCCCTGTATTCCTACCTTTTATTTGCCTCATAGTCTTCGTTTTTGTTCGCCAGCTCCATATTTTCTACCATATTATTCCTGCACTCCCAATTCTTTATCTTCCTTTTTCTTTTTTTAACTGCCACAAGGCTTCAAGTAATATCTTCCCATTACTTCTCGATCATTCCCTCCCTCTTAGTCATTTTAAAGCTCAACCTCCTGTCTTCCCGCTGTCCCTTTCTCTCCACCAGTTAGAATAAACAGAAAAAAAATCATTCATCCTGTACCCGTACATTGACGTATTTTCTGTATTATTTTTGTTACTGCAGATTGTTTTTTTCATCTTAGGTCTACTTTTCAGTCTGGACAGGTTAGATCTAGTCTTCATTAACTTCTCTTCGTGAAGGTTCTTCTCTGCTGAGATAAATTGCCAGGTAGGAACAAGAAGAAGCAGAAATTAGGTCCTTGGGCTGAAGGTTGAAACTCAAATCGTGAGGGGGAAGAGACGCCCCAGATGTTGACGGTAATATATGGGATGTGCGTGATTATTAGATTTCATTAACCTCCATTCCACAAGAGAATGCTGTTAGTTGCATTATACAAAAACGATGTACATTATATACTCACTAGGTTCTTAAAGTCGGGGTATCCTTACAAACTTGCAATGTAAGCCTTAAAACTAGCGCGGAAATAGCCTGCGTTTAAAATTCATATATGACATGTAATAAGCGACCCGTCACTGTTGCCCTTAGTGCTTGGTTAGCCAAATCGCGGGCAGCTTTGCTCCTAATGGCATAATAAGGACTGGATGACGGATTACTAATCGTAATGGAAAAGTTTGAGTGAGTTACTTGTTATGATATTGGGCGTGTATCGTGAGATGCCATATTCCCGTAAATGAGAACGACACTCGCTTAAGCTCTTCGTGTTTTTCTGTTGAAGAAGTCTTTGTAATTAACCATCCCTATGCCCACACTATCCAATCCTTGACAGGATGCATTGCTCCCACCTTGCATCGCTATCCTCAACCATCCCAGGCCATCCCGCTCACCCATCATCCTTTACCCAATCCTGCCCACTCCTGTCGATCCAGCTCAGCTTTTCCATACCCCTAGTTCAACTTTAAACAAATATAATTATGTATGTTGCACAAGTTCTTCGACAACGGTGCCCCACGTAGCCAGTAACGTCCTACGATATCTCATCATCCACATCCATCTCAGTCATCCTGCCCACTCTTGCTGCTCACCCCACCCTCTTCCTACCCTCCTCTGATATCGAGGTTGGAAGAGATAAATGCTCCTCTTGCCAACACTAAAGTTCATAAAAGCTACATCCTCACACGCTGTAATCATCTCACTCAGCCATATCAACCGCTGCCATCTAAGTCCATCCCCCACACACTATCAACTCCTTTCTGCGCATCACAGCAATTTCTTGAATCACGTCCTTCGCCTTGCGCATTACTGGCCTACCCACAATACGTACGATAGTTTCACAGGGTATTCTTCCCATGCAGATTGCTTAACTCACTACCATCCCAGTTACCCCATACACTCCTATCTGCCCACTCCCCAACCTAATCCACTCCTCTCCGCCTACTCCACCTATTTCTATCGTGATATGGGGAATGACATTACATTACTGCCTTACTACCTACATCAACCTGACTCCCTTCACATAAAACTTCCACAACGGGACCCTGACTCAACACCCAAAGTATATTTTTCCCATCTGATTATTTTTTTTTTCCCCCGGTGGGAGTGGTGGGTGGGGAAAGGTCTCTTTAAGTTTGTCTTCCATAGAGGTAAGGAGGAAGCACGTCATTAGTAGCGTTGGGTGTGTTTGTGTAGTGTGTAGGTGAGTCTTTGTGTCCTTTGTATATTCCAGTATACTATGCTACCTTTTCTCTGTCGTTGCATACTCAGACCCCACCTCTCTCTCTCTCTCTCTCTCACACACACACACACACACACACACACACACACACACACACACACACACACACTTTCCAACATTTCACTTCTCGCCCTTCTGGCGCACCCTCAGCTTTTCCCTATTCTTAATCTACATTTTCGTCAGTCCAGTTTCGTCCCCTTCTTTAGCTCTCTCAGCATCCTTCACACTCTCTGAATTATTCTCTCTCTCTCTCTCTCTCTCTCTCTGTTTGTTCTTTCTTTTCATATACCCCGTCATTTTTTCTTTTAATCCATTCTGCTCATCACTGACATTGTTCTCATGTCATCACTTCCATATTTTTTTTTTTTTCATGCAAGAAAGAAGGAACCACAGGCCGGAGCCCGCAAACCATTCCCTCCAAGAAAAAACAAAAACAATACAAAAGACAGAGAAATTCAAGATCTGTTCATTTAGAGATGCCTGGACACACTGCGTTTGAAAGACTATAGATCATAGGAAGTAGGAAATACAGACAGAGGAAGACAGTTCCACAGGTGACCTGTTGCATAAATGAAGGACTGGCAGTAACGGTTAACTTTTGCATTAGAGAGTTGGAGAGAAAACGGATGAGAGTTTGTTGCTAGAAGGGTGCGTGCTACGTACCCGTCGTAGAGGTGAAGGGATGCAAGCAGACAGTTCAGAGGAACAGTGACCATTGAAGTAGCGATAGAAAAGAGATAAAGATGCAACAGTGCGGCGAAGAGACAATGGTTGAAGGGAGCCAGTAAGAGGAGGAGAGTTGATGAGACGAAAAGTCTTCGACTCCATCCTGTTGAGAAGAGCTGTATGTGGGGAGCCTCCCCACACATGAGAGTTGTTCTCTAAACAGAAGCGAATAAAACCCGTGTATACTGTAAAGTCAACAGCTGTGCAGGGGTAAAGAAGGTACGGAGTCGGCTTAGCACACATAATCTCTTGGAAGCAGATTTTACAAGAGATGCGATATGATCTTTCCAAGATAAGTCCCGAGTGAATGAAACCCCAAGCATGTTAAAGGATGATGCATGATTGAGCTGGATGTTATTAAACATTAGTGGGTACTCCTGTGGAAGATTGTTTCGGGATGAAAGGTGTAAGAACTGAGTCTTTGATGCATTAAAAACAACAAGATTATGATGCAGTTTGCATTTATTCAGCACGGTGTTTTTTTTTTTTATTCACTTCTGTACGGTGAGGTATTTTTTTTATTTACTTTAGTACTGTGACCTCTTTTTCTAATTCAGCTCAGTTCGGTGGTGTTTAATTCACTTCAGTACGGTGACGCCTTTTTTATTCAACAGGATTATGATATAGTTTGTATTTATTCAGCACGTTTTTTTTATTATTCAATTCTGTATGGGGAGGTCTTTTATTATTTGCTTTTGTACTGTGACCTCTTTTTCTAATTCAGTTCAGTTCGGTGGTGTTTAATTCACTTCAGTACGGTGTTTTTTATTCACTTCAGTACTGTGTGGTCTTTTTTTATTCACTTCAGTATGGTGTGGTCTTTTTTTATTTACTTCAGTTCGGTGAGGTCTTTTTTTACTTACCTCACTACCGTGACTTCTTTTTCTAATTATGTTCAGTTCGGTGACGTCTTCTTTAATTCACTTCAGTATGGTGAGGTCTTGTGTTTTTAGAATTATGTTCAGTACAGTGACGTCTCTTTTAACCTGCCGTGTCCCGGAGACGTGAATTCACGTCCTCACATGATATGCACTCATATCCCGGAGACGTGAATTAATGCGGCAACATTGCAAGGTCTCTAATTTGCACAATTTTCAATTTTCGCGAGTGATTTCGCGAGTGATTTTTGGCACGTATACACGGGACACCTTCCTCTATTCCTCTACAAGATGCCAAGCAGGGACAATGCCTTACACCGCATAACTTCCCCCCCCCTGCACGCCACTGTCTCGGCAATTCACCTGTTACCAGTGACCTGGCGAATAAAGACATTCAGGGCCAGAGTGATTCCCCAATCGATGACAATGTGGAAGACAAAGTTTACATAGCATTAGAGGAAGAAACAGTCAGAAATGATGATCAGGTAATGTGGGAAAAAAAGGTCATGAATAGTGATGAGTTAGTGAATAGAATAATGCTTATAATGCCTATATTACTGTTTGAAAACCAATGTACTCTTGTACTACATATAAATTCGTACCAAGTAAATAAATAAATACTATTTATGAGTTGATAAAATAGTTACCCTCCCATAGAACTCGTTTTCTTTGGTGCCAGCCTGTTAGAAAACCCAGTCAGGTAAGGAGGTACTCGTACCTAGATCGATTATTTTAAACCTCAGGTGAGCGATTTCTCTATGAATTTTCGATGTTTCTTACCAAAAGCGGATGTTTGGGCCAAAAAAAAAAAAAAGGTCCAAAAATGTCGGGACGGGGGCGCACCTATCTATCTATCTATATACCTAGGCTGCTTCCCCCAAGGAAAGGGAGGTAGCCAAGACAGGACGACATACTCGCCATTTACTCATCCATTTAAACACATTCATTCGCATCTTAGCCCCAAAGGGGAAAACGGAGGCGTACCACTTCCCAGAAAACTTTGGGATGGGGCAGGTTAATTCAATCCAGTACGGTGAGGTCTTTTGTATTTACTTCTTTATTTATTTATTTATTTTTTTAATGTGTCTGACTCCGGGCATAGGCTTCACAGCCAGTTCCCAAGGCCCAGTAGTCCTCCTACATACCATACATCTCTACATGTCACCACTTCAGCGCTAACAACTACCGTCCATACTGGATACATGCTGGGGATGGGAAAGGAATAAATGGAAAAAAAAATCGTCTGTAACACTCCATATCAGGTGCACTTCAGTATCTCACCTTACTTAGAAGGGAGAGTGGCAACCAGAATTAACCGTTATCCATGCTGGCGAAGTGCGAATGAGGAAGGGATGTAATGAGAGGTGCATGTGGAAGTCGAAGTGTTGGAATGGTTATGTTTGTGTGTAACTTGGTAATGGTAACCAGAATGAACCCTTACCCATGCTGGTAAAGTACGAATGACGAAGAGATGTTCTGAAAGATAATGCATGTGAAAGTCGAAGTGGTGTGTGTGTGTGTGTGTATGTGTGTGTGTGTGTGTGTGTGTGTCTTTAACTCTCTTGCGAAATGGTTAATGAACACTGTATCTAACAAAGTTAAATGATTAATCCTTACACCAAGGGCTTGTTTTGCTTTGACTTGCGGCTCCCGCGGGCATATTCGCGCTCCGACAGACTCTCTAAAAATATTTGCCAAAAATCAGTTATTAGACCTAGAATATTAAAATCACATATACTTATGGCACATACCTTCAGCTTTCTCCTTGGGTGTTTGTTGAGCCTTCGTCGAGTACCGTAGGACTTGTGGAGACCTCTGAAGTTGGGTAACGAAGTCTCCACTTTACACTTCCCGACAACTCGTAATATGATTACCACAGCCTGATATTATCACTAGAAACACTAATCTATGATTCTCAAATAGTTTGGAATCCATACTCCCCCCCAAAAAACACTATGAAAGCAATGAAAATTACGAGGACGTATGACCATCCCACTTCCGATCGTTCGCCGCTAGTGTTGTCTATTATTCATAAAAAAAACTCACAGTTTATATATCTGTTACTACATAACACTTATATATATCTACAGTCTATATCCATAAGTTTCCTTCAGTAATAGTAGTTTATTGTCACTGTAGGGATTCAATTTCTTTCAGTAAAATACGTAGCATTCACTTTCTCGTCCTGTATACTAGCATTGAGAGTGAATGTCACTTTCACCTTCACTCTCATAACTCATAGTATTCATACATGCTAGAGTGAAACTTTCACTTTCATTACTCATTTACATTTCTATTTACGTTCTCTATTCTATTTACATTATTTACATTTCTATGTTATTTACACTGTGTTATGCACTGTCACTTGAAGTAACTTATAAAACTATTTTCCACTGTTCACTTATATTTACATTCATTGCTTTCTTGCTATTTACCCATTATTTACACTTTATTTACAATTCCACTTGCACTGTTTTACTCAATAAAAAGATCATAGTCACTCTCTATCAATTGTCAGCCCTTTACCTCTTTCCACATGAGGTTTAGTAGGGGGTAAAGGTCACAGGGCCCTTTGCATGGGGCTATAAAGCGACGGAAGTTAGCAGGAGGAAATCAGACATACTCCCACTTTCAAAGACGACAGTGAACTGATAGTGGTGGCCTCCTGCCGCCTGGCTAGGGTAGGTGCAATACTACCAACTTCAGCCCTATGAGACCTGCTAATATATAGCAATGAAACGATTGGCAGGAAACCAAGACAATACATAATAAATTAGGTTGTTCCAGGTGAATGTAAATATCACTTAGGCTTCTCCCATCCCTCCTTATATGTATATTTATTACGAAAATAGATTATACGGCATATTTCAAGGGGAAATAAACAGCAAAAATTAGCGAACGAGTGCACATGAGGTGTTGTCAGGTGATAATTAGCCAATTCCAGGTGTATGACACTATCACTTACCTTATTTCTTTTTTGTATATATTATTTGGTATAAGAATAGGGCATAGGGCTTATTTCAATGGATGAAATCAGTGGAAAATTCCAGGGAAGATTTACTTAGTGTAGAATACAGTGTGGTGGCCTGCAGTAATTAGGTAGTTCCAGGTGAATGTAAATATCACTTAGGCTTCTCCCTTCCTTTCTTATATATATTTTTATTACGAAAATAGATTATACGACATATTTCAAGGGGAAATAAACAGCGAAAATTAGCGAACAAGTGCACGTGAGGTGTTGTCAGGTGATAATTAGCCAATTCTAGGTGTATGGCACTCTCACTTACCTTATTTCTTTCTTGTATATATTATTTGGTATAAGAATAGGGCATTGGGCTTATTTCAA
The DNA here is from genome assembly GCF_032717465.1 of Coenobita brevimanus. Lineage (NCBI taxonomy): Eukaryota > Metazoa > Arthropoda > Malacostraca > Decapoda > Coenobitidae > Coenobita > Coenobita brevimanus. Next base: position 13,397,631 of record NC_137013.1, read on the forward strand.
TGGATGAAATCAGTGAAAAATTCCAGGGAAGATTTACTTAGCGTAGCACGGCCGGGCAGGTGAGAGGATAGGGTAATGGAGGGGAGGTAGGGAGGGGAGTCAAGAACGGGGAGAAATGACTAAATTGTCAACAATGGATGGGAGTACAGATGAGATTAGGAGTGCTGACTAGAGTTGGACATTGGCAGTACTGATAGATGATACAAGCCACCACTTCAAAGCCCAGGCGAATTCAAAATAACACAGAATCACAAAAGTGTCGCCCAGCAGTATGATCCCTTGCTCCCAAGCGTCACGAAAGTGACGCCCCCCAGTTAAGGGGTTAAGGAACAGTATATCTAATGTAGTGAAGTGGTTAGTGAAGGTTGTATATAACGTGGTGAAGTGGTTAATGAAGGCTGTACCTAACACAGTGAAGTGAAAGGCTGTATATAACGAAGTGAAATGGTTAAAGAAAGCTGAATCTAACGTAGTGAAGAGGATAATGAGTGCTGTATCTAAAGTAATGAAGTGATAGGCTGTATATAACGAAATGAAGTGGTTAATGAAGGTTGTATATAATGTAGTGAAGTTGTTAATGAATACTGCAACCTCTGTTATGAATGTTAATCCCCCTTGATGTCAGTCATAAGTGAATTCAAAGTCTTGGAGTAGTTTTCTAATAATACATTAAGCACATCCTTATATCTCCACACAGCAGCCGTATGAACTCCACCCTTATCCGTCCCCAGGCCGTTGCTAACTGCTCGACTCTCACCGGCTAGGGTGGTGGTGCGGCCTCAAACTCATGGTTCAGCAAAATTTGAATCAGGCCAGACATTAGTAAGCGATCAGTGGCGCCCTACTTGGATCATACATGCTATACTTACAAACTGCATATTATTGCAAATGGTTACAAACAATTTTCCCCCCTGCGTTAAAAAGCGTGTCTCCAGACAAAGCGGTGGAGGTATTGAATCAAAATGTGGCAAGAATGTAATTGGATATATTATACTATCAACCAGGGACTACATGGGAGTACAATAATAAAAGGGATGTTATAATGTAAGAAGTTGGATGTAATAAGGGAGAAATATATTTACAGTACATGGCCATGTTGGAAAGGTAGGGAAGATTATAAGTACTAATAAATGCAAAAGTGGAATGCAAACAATGTACTGTCGTGGTATAGGCCACGAACCAACCAGGCACATAGTATATGATAAGCGTAGTGGTAGCATACATTTATAGGTTTGGTCAAATTTACAAATGGATGTCTTAGTATACAGATGGTAAGTACTAGTAATCACAATGATGCCTCTATGAGGAATATAGCACCTGAATACACCACTTAATACACTCCAGTTCATCTTACATAGAAGGCACTGTTTGAGGGTGGTCAGATATTCAGTTCCCTTATCTCATTTGTATTTCACTAGTTTTCACGTTCTTGACTCACTGTGTAGTAATTATATTGATATTATTACAGTTAGTTTCAAGTGGTTTAACTTTCAATTTTGCACTGGGATTTCTTTTTTTTTTTTTCTTCAGTATGATCTTCACATCTTCACTAATTATAATGAGTGCTACTTACAACTACCAGTTTCCAGGTCTTTTGGTTGTGGCATTAACCTTGTTGCCACACGGATCTCATGCAGTCTTTTGTCCATTTGCTTGATGCAGCAGTATAGGATACACATAGTTACAAGAAAACCTAGAAGACAGAATACCACTGGAGGAAGTACAAAGACTGGATGTACCCAGGAATGGTTAAAGGCTGAAGAAAACTGGTTCATAAGGAAATTAGACTGATTCAGAAAGTTCAACATACGTTGGTTGTCTGATGTGATGGAAAGATTGTCTGTTGGTAGATGAAAGGAAGTACTAATATGTTTGAAGATGTCATATTTGTGGGAGCGAAATGCAAAGTGATAATGTGTAGCATGGGTTATTACAGACTCAGACTTTATTGTACAATAATCAGGGGCCTTATACAAACCAATTGCGGTTAGTAAGCGGAAAGGGGTTCCTGGACAAATAAGACTGACAGGGGTTGAGACACTAAAGAAGAAATAGCAGATGTGATTTAGACGAGCATGGTGCACTTGGAGCTTGGGGGCCGGAACAAGGTACAGACAGGTTGTACTGAGAAGGTACGGACTAAGGGAGATTCGCAAGAAGCAATGCTGCCAGAAAAAATTGTTAGGAGGTATGCAGCACAAACTCGAGAGTTGGGTGTGAGAAAGGCACATCTGTCGAGTTCACCTGAGGAGGTGAAGGCAATATAGAGATGATCATGGGAAAGAAGGAAGTACTCTGAAAAGACAGAGGCTTGTACCAGGGAATTATTGTACCAGAAGGAAAAGGGAGCGATGTGAAAGAGGTCGAATGTGATACAAGAACGAAGAGGGATACGAACAATTATATCTTTAGTAAGAAATGTGGCCTCTAGGATTGGAGAGTAGTGTCCTAATGAGGAAAATGAAATCACAGGAGACAAGTCGAAGGTTGAGTGAGCCCATTCGAAAGTACGAGTACAGTGAAGGTCAGAGATAGGTCCTAAATCTAGGGTGACACGAGCATCGACAGCATTGACTAAATTACGAATTAAGCTAGAAACTTGGGAAACAAGAGAGTCCAGAGAAACCTGCAAATTATCTTCAAGTAATTTGACATACATTAGTTCTGATACAATATTTACCTTCGATTCTTCATGCTTAAGAATTGCTGTAAAATTATTTAACGTGTTTGTAACATCATTTAAATGGCGTGTGATCTCTTATGGCATAGAACGTTGAACACTTAATACCTTTTCCTGGGACTCTAGAGCATTTGCTAATTGAAACAAGTCTTCCTTAAATCCAGAAAGGTCACGGGCAGTAGCTACACCAAATAATCCACTCAGAATTTCTCCTCCAAGATCAAAGAGTCCATGTTTAAATCGTGAGTGGCCCACAGGCGTTTGGTTAGGGAAGGAATCTTGGAGATGGTTGAACTGATAACGAATATAATCCAATTTCCAGCAGATGGGCAGGTAGAGTGGGTACCAAAATGTGTCTGTGGGATGTTGATCTTTAATACCTGACAGGAGTCCTTGTGGGTCCTCTAGCTGACGTGCAGAGTCAGGTAGGGCGATGGCCATGGCAGCCAGCAGCTCTAGGTCGTAGCGCAAAGCCAATACATCCTTCACCTTGATTGGCGCCTCATGCACCAGCCAAGGCCCCGGGCAGCATGACTCCATCGTCATCACCTGATCCAGACCCGACCAGAGTCAGCACTGCCAGCATGTAGACCCACGGCATCTTTCCTATAAAATAAGTTGATGTCAGAGGTGATGTTGCAGAGGGTGACGAGAGTGTGAGATGATAGCATTATGCAAGAGACTTAGTGGCAGAACGCAATTTGGCACGATAGTTATTAACCGTAAGGGAAGGTTGAGTAGGAGTGTCAGAAGAAGGACTTGAAGAAGAGAAAGAATCTACTTGTTGTGGAGAAGATGTGGTCTCTCCCAGTGGCTCCTCCAAGACTATGCACTTCGATGCACGTTTGACATCATCTACATGCACCCATGTTGTCTCTGCCTTGTATGGATCTCTTAGTTCTAATTTATTACCCATACTGGATATGACACGGAAGGAACCCAAGAATTTACTATCTAGTTTTGAATCTCTGTCAAGATCTAGGGCAAAAACTAAGTCACCTACTTGGATGGTAACGTCTGAGGCAGCGGCATGTTGGTTATGTACCATTTCCTCATTTGTAAGGGCCAGATTATCCTGAATGTATATATGAATTGTCTGGAAGTTGGACAAGTGGACTCGCATGCAGCCATCGTAGTTGTAGATCGGATCAGGTTTGGATTGCAACAAGGAATAAGGTAGTCTTTTGTCACAGCCGTAGATGACAAAGAATGGTGTTTCACCAATTGACTAATTGATGGATGAATTAAATGAAGCAGCTACCTGTGGAATCCACTCATCCCAAGAGGAAGTCTGATCTCCCACTATGTGACGTAGACTCTCCAATATCTTTCTATTCTGGCACTCTACTAGGCCATTTGAGGCTGGATGATAGGCCACTATATTGCTTTTCCTAATTCCGTATCAAAGACAAATTTCTTCCAGTACTGAATTATTGAACTCTGACCCGTTATCAGTTAAAATTACTTCTGGTATTGTGAAAGGGCAAATTACTGAATTAATAAAGGCATGTGCCACTGCATTAGCAGATTTGTCATACAGTGGAGCTGAGATAAAGAATCTAGAGAAATGATCGACTACCACTAATAGATAGACAAAGCCAGATTTTGTACAAGGCAGCTTCAGAAGATCAAGAGAGACAGTTTGTCAAGGCTTTGATGGTACTGGGTACTGCAGTATAGGGGCAGGTTCACAGGTTGTCCCCTTATGATGGGCACATGATAAACATGCATCACAGTGCACTTCTATATCCTTTCGCATAGTAGGCCAGTAATATGACAGACGTGTTTGCCTTAAGCTTCTGTCCTTGCCAGGGTGTGATGCATGAGGGGTGTCATGGATTTAATGAAAGGCAGCAGGAATTAAGTCTGTTGGAATGACTAGTTGCTTAACTTTGTGATGAGGTACGTTGTTACCTTTCAGTACTGAGTGTTTATAGAGCAATTCATTGCTGAGGAAGAAATCAGATACAGGGACTGGTAACTTGGGCAAGGAAGAATCATCGCCTGACTCTAGAAAGTATATGACCTGTGACCATATAGGGTCCACACACTGGAACCCATGTAGTATGTCATAGCTGAATGTCAAGTTTACATCGCAACCACTTGAGGCTGTGGCTACATGCTGCGAGAGGGAATCGGCTACGACATTGGACTTCCCAGGAACGTATTCAAACGTCGGATTATAGTCATTCACAGTGACTGCCCAATGTGCAAGTCAATCGGTAAGGGTACGTTCCCAAAACAGGTCACAAAAGGGAAGATGGTCTGTTTGGATGTGAACAGGAAAACCGTAGGTGATATCGTGGAAATGTTTTAGAGACCAGACCACGGCCAAAGCTGCCCAGTGAGTTACACTGTAATTCTTTTCTGCAGTGTTTAACACACAGCTGGCACAGGCAATGACACATTTCTTTCCTTCGGAGTCATTTTTGCATGAGAACGGCACCTAGGCCTACTCTGGAAGCATCAGTACAGAGAAGAAATGGTTTTGAATAATTAGGGAATGCCAAAACTGGGGATTGTGCCAGGGCATTTTTCAGTGTTGTAAATGCAGTTGCTTGTTCATCAGCCCACACAAAAGATGCATCCTTCTTTACCAGTTTTGTTTACGGCACAGCTATCTGGGTGTACCCTTTAATAAATCGGCGATAATAGCCACTAAGACCGAGGAAACTGCGTACTGCATCGGTGTTGGTTGGAGTAGGGAAGTTTGTTACGGCTTTGATCTTGTCATCTGACGTGTGAATTCCGTGAGCGTCAACAACATGTCCTAGGAATTGGAGTTTCTTATGTAAAAAGTCACACTTTGACAATTTGATCTTAAGTCCAGCTTGTTTGAGTCTAGTGAACACTTCGGCCAAGTTTTCTAAGTGTTCCTCTGCCGAGTGACTAGCGATTATGACATCGTCTAGATAAGCAAAATCTGAGTGGCGAAAACTGTATGAATTAGCCACATGATCACCGATGGTGCATTTCTCAAACTGAATGGAAGTCTATGGAATTGGTATTGCCCGGATGGGGTACTGAAGGCAGTGATAGGACGAGATGATTCCTCCATTTCTACTTGCCAGTAGCCACTCAAAAGATCTAGGGAGGAGAAAACACAATTATTTTCACCTAAGGATTCCATCAAATTAGTGAGTTCAGGAATTGGAAATCTGCCCGGGACAGTCAGTGCATTCATGCATCTGTAATCTATCACTGGTCGTAACTCACTGCCTTTCTTTGGAACGAGAAATAGTGGGCTGTTCCACGGACTATCAGAGTGTTCAGTGACTTCGTTGTCAAACATATCCTGAATAAGATGATCAGCTTGTTGACTCTCGCTGTGTGGTAAACGGTAGGCAGGTATATATACTGGCTGAGCCCTGGGCTGCAACATAATTTGATACTTTACTGAGCTCGTCTTACCCATATTCTCACCGGGTAGGGTTACGACTTCACAATAATTTCACAAGAGATTAAGCAAGTGACTTCTGTATTCTGGGTAATCACTCTGTTTCACATGAGATTCAAGGTTAGATGGAATGTCGGTGGACTGAGTAACTGAGCACACATCTGCAACAGAGTGGGAAGTCTTGGCATACACGTACAGCCACTGGGTTTACCAAGAAGTCACCAATCTGTGTTCCCGGTCATAACTTAAGTGGGACATTAGTAGTGTTGGCTAAGTACAAGTAGCATAAAATATCCTCCAGCACCATACACAATGCTGACTCATAAGCTAAACCATTCACACAACACGTCTCAGGTAAGGTTAGTACATCCACGCCTGCTCTCGCACCCACAACACGAACAGAGACTTTGGTAAATTTATGCGGCAACAAAACTGTGCACTAATTTGTTACTCTACGCCTTGTCTCTGCGTGTTGTAAAACATCATTCACATTATGAGAGGTAGTTTAATGAGATATGTCTGAGTCGGCAAATGTGCCACTGTTAGAGGGGTCGATACGATCCACAGTTGAATGCCCAGAGGGTACATCCATTGGTAAATGCTCAGAGGGTGTAGTAGTAGATGGTAGTGAATTTGGCTGTTCAAGTAACGGTGTGTTTACCTGTTTACTCTCGAGTAATGGTGGAATCACGTGAGAGTGAATAACTGGGTTTGTGTGGGAAAGTACCGGACGTGAATATTCCATGCTAGATATCGCGAAGCCATTGATATCTATGCTATGAATAGCTGGTAGGAGAGCAACTGCTTGTTGAGCCATTGTCGAAAAGCCAATAAGAGTATCCGCTGGATATTTAAGATCACTGGTGACGTGAAACTCCACGTCAAAAGGTCTTAATGCTTTATCAAGTTGTATTTCTAGTGTGATCTTTCCTTTGACCTGAAATTCTGAGCCATCCACTCTGCATAGGCAAAAGTTAGGTGGTTCGAGGAGGCCGACAATTTTAGTTGTTTCCCTAATGTTGTTTAGAGAGGCACCTGAGATCAGGTTTACCATAGATCCGGTGTCCATAAAGAAATAGCTTTGTACCCCTTCACTCCATCCTAGAATGACTAGGCCTAAAGATGTTATAGGTCCCTCCTGGCAAATGGAGAGTTGATTTTCTGTTACAACTGACGTCACGGGGGATTAACATTCATAACATCTGGTGGAAAGCGAGTGGGATAATAGTGATTTCACATCTTCTGTGGGTAATCTTGGCTGTACTATCCACTTTTCCACACTGCCGTTTTTCCCACAACGACAGACAGTCTATCTCCGCTCCATCCTCCAGCCCCTTTCGCAGTCTTGGTGTGGTTCTTCCGTGGTTATGGAATCATCCTTGCAGTTTTGGTGTGGTTTGGGGGACTTTCCTCCACACCAACATTCCCCCGCTGCCACCAAATGTTATGAATGTTAATCCCTCTTGACTTCAGTTGTAGGTGAATTCAAAGTCTTGGAGTAGTTTTCTGATAATATATTAAGCACCGCCTTATACCTTCACACAGCATCTGTATGAACATCACCCTTATCCGTCCCCAGGCCGTTGCTAACTGCTTGACTCTCACTGGCTAGGGCAGTGGTGCGACCTCAAACTCATGGTTCAGCAAAATTTGAATCAGGGCAGACATTAGTAAGTGATCAGTGGCTATTCTTACATACTGCATATTATTACAAATGGTTCCAAACACCCCTGCAGTATTTAAGGTCTCCTGAGTTTAATATAATCATACTGTGGTGGCAAGAATAAAGTAAGGTGCGTAGTGAAGGAGTTAAATGCCTGCTACGGTGTGGTTTTGAACCCCTTTCCTGGGGTAGGCATAAAACGGGAGGCTAATACCTTCCCTCCGTCTCTCTCTCTCTCTCTCTCTCTCTCTCTCTCTCTCTCTCTCTCCAGTGAATAGACTAGGTAATTAGTTGTGTCGCAATAGGCTTAAGGTAGGTCGCCAAGTCTAATTAATTCCGGTGACGGGTGTATACGATGATAGTGGAAGAAATATGAGGAATTACAGGAAATTTTACCCAGTAGCTCTCTTACTACCCTAATTGGCAAAAGTACTAAACCATCATTATCATCATCATCATCATCATCATCATCATCTACGTTTTCTTACCTCTCCTAAGGATGTGGTGAGGTAGGATCCAGAAACAAGGAAAGTATGATACAAAACTGAGAGAAACATCTATTTAAACTAACATATTATATCACATACTAAACTTAGTTGAACTATAACAAACGTCAGATATGGTACCGTATACCTCAGACCTCAGGGTTTACTCGTAGTAGCACTGAGACCTCGCAACACTTCCTCTTTAGCGAATTATTTCGCATGTGGTGCCTTAACATGTTCTTGTGTGTTATTTTTATTGCTTGAACATCGACAACATAGCATGATTAGCATGTATGAGCATATTGATGTATCATATACAGAATAAGTCACATGGGAAAAGGTGTTACGAAATCCCCAAAGTCACATAGGGTACGATACAAAGCCTATTTGTGTGGTGATCTGAAACTGGGGCACGGAAACAGTTGCTTTCTGGTGTTCAAATTTCATCTTGCTGTATTCAGTGCAGTTTCCTGCATTTGCTAGTGCGAGTATGGTGTTCATGAACTGAGCGTTTTTTTTTTTTTTTTTTTTTTTGATTACCTATCCACATAGTCTGCCGTATCTGATACTCTTAACGCTTTCAGTTCAAGAACGCATTATGAAGGGTGGTCCATATATAACGCTTTTTTCCACTTCGCCGGGTATTTCTCGTATGTTGCGGGGACGGCTTAGCTTTATCAATGTCTATACAGCATCATTCATCCATATCCTATTCCCTTTGCCACACCCACGCTCTCAGTAGACCAAGCCGTCCCTAAAATATAAAATACCCCTCAGATGAGTTTCTAGTGAAGCGCTATTTATGGACCACCCTGTACAATCGCCTCCACTAATAAGTACTACAAAGGGTGGTGTGCTGGTGGTCATATTTGGCACCAGTGTGCTTGTTTATGTCTCACATCTACTATGGAATGACTACTGTAACGTGCATGCCCCAACACAATAAACTTGAAACGTACTGTAATTAAATACAGCAGTGTCACAACGACCTTAGAACTGCCACCCCCTGTAGTACTTGTAAGTGGAGGCATTTGTCCATTTTGCCCGCGCTGACTTCAGATTTTTTTTTAAATCTGCTTAAAAGAGTCCTTCATTACTATAGGATTAATGTAGGGTACTTTACAACTCGTCCAGTTCAGAATAATTCTCCTAGGCTGAATAAAATCGTTCCGATGACGAAGATAAAGTATTAACGACGTCCTCGGGTTGCAGGGGTTAAAAAAAAAAATTGTGTCACTTGTGAGTTACAGCCAGGATTCCGAGGGCTTGAAAAATGTTTGGGCCATTTCACTAGGCATGCAATTGATGGGTCTTCTACTTGTCTCCTATTTCTTTACTTGTTTCTTGATCCTACCTCACTCCATCCTTAACTGGGAATTAGCATTAGAATGATGATGATTATGATTAAATTTTGTTTGTGTGAAGATGTCTGATTAACGTTTATGCTCCGTAAATAATGGAATGAATATGAGTTTTTCTAAAGTAGCTGCACCCATTTAATACCGTACCCTACCGTACTGTTAACCTTTCACTGCCTTATCCCTTTTTTATAGTTTATTCTTGCTTCCACCAAGCAGTTCAATCTATTCTGGTAGTGTTCGTGTAGTACTGTGATTAATGAAAGCGGCGTCTAGCCCATCCCGTTTGAAAAGTGTTTTAATCTGGGTATAATTGTCTGGTGGTAGGAAGAATTTAATATCACTAACGTCCTCCTAATGGTTGGGTTCTATGTCTGTATCCCTTCATAATTAGGTAAACTGCCGGACAATTTCTTCTCGGAGGAAGTGGTAATCAGAATGAACCCTCTCCCATGCTTGCAGAATACCCGTACAAAGGAGAATAAAGAAAAACAAACAGCAACAAGCCTATTGGTCCTTTCCAGCTGGTTTGCTATAGTGTGGATAAAAACTAACGTTATTTTTCTGAGTTAAAGACAAGGATAGGGAAGCAGAAAGTCTCCCTCACGTTCACCCACCAATCCCTCCGAATTACGGAGGAATATGCGAGAAAAATCACCGTGCAACATAGAAAAAAATTGTCATGAAAATTTTATACGAAAGGAGAAACAGAAATCGTATTCAATACATACTTGACAAGAAAGGAAAGGAACGTCATGCAAACATGAGGTAGCCTTTAGTACGAAATGGGAACTGATTAGCATGAATTCTGTGACAAATAGCTAACTTGCTATCTGCAGTCCATAAATGGCATAAATAGGGAGGTGACAGATAAATCCTTCATCAAACAACAATATGAAATCATTTTTATATTTCATGGCTACATTTCCATATGTAGATTTTTAAAGTTTAAAAGTGTATGGGTTCTATAAAGTTTTGCCAGGGAGTAATAATATAGTATGGAGGAACGCTAACCTTTGCCCCACCCCCTCCATCTTGCCTAGGCCCGATGGGAATACGGGGTTATGTGGTTAACGCCCCGTTTAGTGAATGGATTGACTGGGACCAGGAAACCATTTACCGTAGCTTGCCACTCGTGTAAATTTGCCGCAGACACCACTACATTGAGTGAGTGGATGATGGGCACCCCCACCTTCAGAGGATCGAAATATTTGGGAGAGTTTTGTGCGTAGGAGTTCATTACAAGAATTTGACACCCTTGCTCTTTCACTGTGAAGTGATAGTCGTCGGACTGACACTGCCTGATAAGTTGTACGAAGCGCTAAAGTGTGGATGTTTACACCTGTGAGTGGAGCCAGGATTCTGGGTGCTTTAACTCCTTTGTGTCCCGCGTCCCCAGTATGGAACGGAACTGGGCGTTTTCAACATTTACGGTAATAAAGAAGGGAACCCAGGGGTAGTGACTTTAGAGCTTCGCAACTATGAGCCGACAGGCGGAGGGCGGTACGCCTATCACCCTTCCAACAAAATCCCTCTCGCAGGGACTCTGGGAGCTAAGGGGTTAATGATGAATGAGAGAGAGCATGACCCATTCATTTCGACAAGCACATGATTTGGCTCTCTGTCATTTTTTCCCCTTGCTCTTTGGTTCCCATTTATATTTTGGAAAAGAGATGTGGATGTTGATGATGATCATGATGATGATGAAGATTACGGTATAAATATTTAGTATTGACACTCTCTCTCTCTCACTCTCTCCCTGTGTGTGTGTGTGTGTGTGTGTGTGTGTGTGTGTGTGTGTGTGTGTGTGTGTGTGTGTGTGTATTATAAATCATAGTTATGGGCTGCTGTCAAGAGCTGAAGAATACAAAGCACAAAAACAATCTACGCTCGAGAGATCTCTGCCTTATAATATGACATAATATATATGATAATCCGAGAAGTTCTTATCTCACAGGCTATGGATAGGCTTATATACGATTTCTGTAGTTTTTTTCATATTTCTTTAAACATAGCCTACACAAATATTCAACAACCATGCATACTTTCGACTAGCATTAACATATATATTACCTTGCTCCCGTGTTATGAATGCTGCTCTGGTATTATATTAACAGGATTTGTGATAGCATCTCTTCAGTATAAATTGGTGGTAATAATACTGAAAGAAACCAAACGAGGCGAAGTGACTGTAAATTTCATCAAGTACCGTAGTTAATCATAGGCCGAGAGTGTAGTAAAGAATAGTTGTCCATCTATGAGTTTCTCCTGTTGATAGCTAGATAGATATAGATAGACAGAGATATGTAGCTAGCTAGCTAGCTACTGTACACCCACGAGCTAAAGTTCGCCGACAGTCCTTGTCAGGCATATGTTTCCAAATATAGCCCATAGAGGGCGCAACGCTCGTCCACCAGAGAAACAGAGAAAGGAGGAGACGGAGAGGGGGAGTAGGAAGGAAGCAACGAGACGGGAGGAAGGGGTAGGCAACAAGACAGGGGGGGGAAGAGAGCCTGTAGCGATGGTAGAGGACACATATCGAGTGTTTTATTATTATTATTATTATTATTATTATTATTATTATTATTATTATTATTATTATTATTACGATTATTATTAGTATTATTATACATAAGTATCAGAAAGAAAGATGTAATCCAGCGTTAGCCCTTAAAAAACGGCTGACATCTTTTGTATTCTTTATGACTAATTGTAGAGGATTTTTCCTGTGTGACAGAAACACTAGAGGTGTCCAGCAACCCATAAACAACGGTTTGAATCTGATCCAGACGATCAAAGACGCCACAAGAAAAACCCCATCAGATTCAAACCGCTGTTTACGGGTTGCTAGACTTTATAAACTTTTAGCCTTTGGACACCATTAGTGTTTCCGTCACACAAGAAAAATCCTCTACAACTAGTCATAAAAAATACAAAAGATGTCAGCCGTGTTTTAGGGGCTAACGCTGGATTACATCCTTCTTTCTTATATTTATACGTAATAATACTAATAATAATCGTAATAATATTAATAATTATTAATATAGTAATAATAAAACACCCGATATGTGTTATGTCTTCACCACAGGCTCTCTTCCTCCTCTGTCTTGTTGCTTCCCTCTCCCTCCTGTCTCGTTGCCACCCTCCCCCTCCCCCTCTCCGTCTCCTCAATTCCCTTACTCTGGTGGACGAGCGTTGCGCCTCTAAGGGCTATATTTGGAAACATATGCCTGTCAGGGACAGTCGGCGAACTTTTGCTCGTGGGTGTACGTTCTTGCTACAAGTTCTAATTATATGAAGCTTCGATAAATGGTGCTGTGACACCTCTGTTGCAGTGCTTGTCAAACAGTCGGTGTTCCCAGCTCGGCAGCAACTGTAAGGATCACCGGACAGTGTAGATCAGTGTCATAACATGCCACCTTAAAGCTACCTAGGCTATACAAGGCACAACAGACCTTATGGCATAATAACTTAAAGGTATTTGTATGTACCGGTAGATCTATGTAATCGAGTTATAGCTTACGGTTCTAATATAAACTGATTCTACCCTGGCACTCTTGGATATGGGTATTTGTATCAGTTTGTAGGCTGTGAGGTCCACGACAGAATTGGACTTCTTCCTCACACGGAAAGAACTGAAATCAAGCGTTCCCCGTGCAGGTCAAATACTGTGCAAATTGGTGTGTGTGTGTGTGTGTGTGTGTGTGTGTGTGTGTGTGTGTGTGTGTGTGTGTGTGTGTGTGTGTGTGCGTGTGTGTGTGTGTGACTAAGGCGCTTAACGTTAAGCATCAGCTTGTCCTTATTATATGAGGAGGGACGGGGTGGCCTTTGATGCCTGGAATTATTTAACACGAACATCTTGTCAACGAGAAGCAGGACAGGAACCGGGAAGGCTTTAATGTTACCTGTGGGCAGGTTTAACGGTGCCTTAATAACTAAGCATGTAACTCCTCAATCGCATGCCTCCGTCGTAGTGGGACAACAGTCACTCTGTGTTGTTACCTCCGCCCAAGAAGTTAAAGGAGGTTATGTATTCACATGTTTGCTTATTTGTTTGTCCATACGATATCTCTAAAAGTTCTCAATGAATTTCAATGAAATTTTGTGGAAGGGTGGGCCATGGGCCAAGAAAGAACTGATTAAATTTTTTGGTGGATCCGGATCCGGAGTATCCCGCACAGTATCTCCAAAAGTTCTCAGTGAACTTTAGTGAAATATTGTGGAAGGGTGGGCCATTGGCCAAGGAACAATTGATTAAATTTGGGGGCTAATCCGGATCCTACGTATTCCACACAGTATCTCCATGGGTCCGAATCTGGATCCTTTTTAATGGCAATGGCATTGGCGGAGGTATGCGCTCTGTAAGTGTTTCCTAGTTTATAATGAGTTTATACAATATAGGAGCGAGGTTCCGTATTTTGTGTTGAATGTAGAACCTCAATTCCGTATTCTTAATATGGCATTTGAAACCTCGTGTGGATCTGGGAACCTCCATATGGAATTTGAAACCCCGTTTGATTTTAATGCTTTAGACTGGGTAAAGTTCCACTAGGTTAGTTTCACTTAAATTTGGTTTGGTTAAATAATGTTGTAGGGTTAGGTTCGGCTAGTTTAGCTAAGTTTAGGCTTGGTTAGGTCAAGTAACTGTGCATTACATTAATACATCGTAAGAGCCTCAATATTTTGCCTATACAGGAAACATGGGGATTCCAAATACCACAGGGAGGTTCCAAATTTTATAATAAATATGTAACCAGGGCTCCGAATTCTATAGAGTTCCAGTTTCTTTCACACACCGGCATAAGTGTGAGATGGCATACCGGTCAGAAGAACCGACGAAGCACCTAATTGATGGCATGTGTGCAGGGGAAATTCTCTTAATGAGCCTACCCGCGAGTAGGCTGCTAAGTTCAAACATGTAAGAGACTTATCAGTGTTTTTCTCCCTGCGTCGCATTATTTGGCAAAAACCTAAGGCAGCCCTTGGATTATACTCTAATCGATCTGATTTAGCTCAGTAGAGTCTTTTCGAATGGCTTGGATTAGAAATAACCTTCATTATCTCCTTCAAAAGAAATTTTTCCAAAAGTGAATATAATATGGTGGAGGGAGCAAGAATGAAAGGGATGTACTGAAGGGGTTAACATCCAGTGGGTCATCCAGTTGGACGTCTTAACCCACTAGATCACTTGGCGTCCAAATGTTGGTTATATGGTTGCCACCCAACGCAGTACCGTAACTGATTTCTGGGTAGTTTTTTATTTATTTATTTATTTTTTTTTTAGTGTTGTCATGGGCTTCACTACGACTGTGTCTTATTATTTACCGTATATTTTTGCAACTCTCTAATTATTTTATTCTGATTAGAACAAACTACTGACGCAATTATGACTTACTGAATTCTTGCAACCTTCCGGACGATTTTACTCGGTGTAGGAGAGACATTTCGAACTCGGGGGGGAAGGCGGAATTTTTAGACAGCCGGATTTGGAAGCATATGTGATTGACAGAATTATACCCAGCTTTTCTGTATCGTTTATCCAATTCAGTCCAAGCCAACCAAACCCAGCCTACCCTACTCTAATCTAACCAAGCCTTTCCTACCGCATCCTAATCCAACCAAACCCAACCTAACAGAATCTAACCCAACCCAACTCAACCCAAACCACCTCACCCTACCCTAATTCAACCATGTCTAAATTAACATAACCAAACATTACTCAGTCTAAACCAACTCAGTCTAACTTACTCTAAACCAACCATGCCCGTTTAACCTATTTTGAACGGGGGAATCTTTCGAACCTATCCCGGCCTAACGTAACCAAACTTGTAGTCTACTTCAGATTAGAATTACACTCGGCTTCGTCTCACATTTTCCACTCACACCTGCCCTTACTCCATCACTCTACCTCCATATCATGTAATACGTGATTCTAAATTAGATAAGATTATAGTTGCATGTGATGAAGTTAGTGTGGGCAGCTGTGGAAGGGTGAGATTAATTGTCGCTCCTTCAACCAGATGGTGTAGTTTCTCCTATTCTTGCTATCTTCAGACGATTTGACTCATCTTGGGGGAGACCTGGGACCTGGGAGGGATATATATATATATATATATATATATATATATATATATATCAAACCGTAAGTAGACAACTTCACTTCTATAGAGCCTTCGTAAGTCGAGAAAAATCTAAAGAAAACAAGAATCACAATATGGCAAGAGATTGTGAGAATTAAAATAACGTAAACCTTCCTGTCCTGTGTGACGAAAATACCAGCGCAATGAGGGCCTATGCCGCAACTGCCAATGTAAATAAGAATATTGCAGGGGAGTTAAAGCTGAGCTGCAGGAGAAGTGAAGAGTTGCAAATTCGTGATTTTAAGCATATACCGGTATGCTATAGTACAAAAGTTGCATTTTCTCTCTCTCTCTCTCTCTCTCTCTCTCTCTATGTGTGTGTGTGTGTGTGTGTGTGTGTGTGTGTGTGTGTGTGTGTGTGTGTGTGTGCGAGTGTGCATGCGTACGCATGTGTGTATGTGTGTGTGTGTTCTTACCTAATTGTTCTTACCTAATTGTATCTTTACAGGAATGAGTCAAGCTCATACTGTCCCGTGTCTTAAACCATATTTATCGTACATATCCTTAAATTTGTGAATTGTTTTGGCACGCACTATTTTAATCGGTAGTGCATTCCATTGATCAATTGCTCTGTTTGGGAAACTGAATTTCCTTACGTCTTTATCACCTCTCTTCTTATGCAGTTTTTTGCAGTGTCCTCTTGCTGATGCTTCTCCATATGTTAAGTAATCATTTATGTCTATTTTCTCCTTCCCTGATATGCACTTATGTAGCATTATCATGTCATCTCTTTTCCTTCTCTCCTGTAGTGTTGGTAGATTCAGTTTATTTAGTCTTTCTTCGTAGCTTAGGTCCCTTAAGCTTGGTATCCATCTTGTAGCGGCCCTTTGAACTTTTTCAATCTTGTCTATGTGCTTTTTGAGATGAGGACTCCAGACTACTGATGCATATTCCAGGGTTGGTCTAATGAATGATGTTATTATCCTTCTTAGCATGTCTTCATTTATGTATGTGAATGCTATTCTCATATTTGCAAGCAGTGTATACATGGTCCGTACCTTCTCGCTGATGTGGTCAGCCGGAGATAGTCTGTTATTGATAATCACACCTAGGTCTTTCTCTCTTTCTGATGTGTATAGGGTTTTATTACCTAACTTATAATCCCAATCAGGTCTTTTTCCACTTTTACCAAACTTGATTACATGACACTCGTCCACATTGAATTCCATTTGCCATGTACTACTCCATTCATGAAGTTTATTTAATTCTTCTTGTAGCTCTTTACAAGAGTCTGTGTAAATAATTCTCCTTTGTATTTTTGCATCATCTGCAAACATATTCAGATAGCTCTCATTTCCAGTGTTACTGTCTATATCATTTATAAACATTAAAAACATGATTGGTGCCAGCACTGAACCCTGTGGCACTCCACTAGTCACTTCTTTCCATGATGAGTAGTTTCCTCTTAGTACTGTTCTCATTTCTCTTTTTATGAGAAAGTCTTGCATCCAACACAACAGTTTGCCTCGAATTCCTCCTTGATGGTACAGTTTCCATAAAAGTCTTTGGTGTGGTACTGTGTCAAAAGCTTTCTTAAAATCTAAATAGATGCTGTCCACCCATCCTTCCCTGTCCTGTATTGTGTTTGTTACTCTGTCATAGTAGCTCAACAGATTAGTAACACATGATTTTCCTTTTCTGAAACCAAACTGTCTTTCTGTTATCATACTGTGTTCTTCTAGATGATTTACCCAAGCTTTTCTTATAAGCTTTTCTAATACCTTGCTTACAACACTGGTCAGTGATACTGGTCGGTAGTTGAGTGGATTTTGTCTATTTCCTTTCTTGAATAAGGGGACAATATTTGCTTTTTTCCAAATATCAGGTAGTTTACCTTGACTCAAGGATTTTTGAAAATTAAAAATAATGGTTTACTTAACTCCTTTGCACATTCTCGTAGTACCCAACATGAAATTTCATCAGGACCACTTGCTTTTCCTCTGTCTAATCTACTTAACTCCTCCTGTATTACTTTTTCTGCTATTTGTATATCTGGTAGTGTGTGTGGACATGCATGTTCCACATAGTCCCTCTCAAAATTTTTTTCTTCTGTAAAAACCAATTGGAAATTCTTATTTAGTGCTTCACAAATATCTTTCTCTTGTGTGTAAGTGATTACCTCGTCCGTAATTGATTGTATTATATCTTTTACTTTGGTTTTGCTTCTGATATAGCTGTAAAACAGCTTTGGTTGATCACTACTTTTATTTATTATATCCTCCTCAAACTGTTTTTGGGCTTCCCTCCTTATTCTTGTATAATCGTTTCTTGCCTGTTTGTAATTATTATACGCCCTTTCACTATTATGTCTTCTGTATCTATTCCACAACAAATCCCTTCTTTCTTTTGATTTTTTACATTCTGTATTGAACCATTTCTGTATTTTCTTATCTGCTTCATTGTGCTGTGAGATGTACTTCTGGACTCCTATTTCATAAAATTCACAGAATTTTTTATATACAGCATTTAAATCTTGTCCTCTAAGCTCATTTTCCCAATCAACTTCTAAGAAACACTTCTTTAGGTCTTGATAATTTCCCTTTTTATAGTTTAGGCTCTTTTTGTAACTGTCATTGCTGTTTATGATGTCATATGCTATCCTGAAGTTATAATTTAGTACTGCATGATCGCTTTTGCCAAGTGGAGGGTGATATATACAACTGTCAATATCATTATCTTGCCTAGTAAATATTAGATCTAGCACTGAAGGTACATCAAGTCCTCTTTTTCTGATGGTTTCCCTCACATGTTGCGTTAGGAAGAACTCTTGTACGAGATTCAGGAGCTTTTGGTCCCAACATCTTTCTTGGCTAATTATATCTAGAGTATTCCAATTTATATTTGTATTGAAATCCACAGTTAGTATAATTCTTTCTGATTTCTCTTCCATTTTATGTAGTAATGATCTTAAACTCTGAATTGTACTCTCTGCCAGGTCCTCATATTCATCTCTTTCCCATGTGTTTGATCTGGGTGGCATGTACAAATTGGCTACAATTACTTTACCTTCAGATGTGTTGATCTCTACTGCAATCAGTTCTACTTGTGATGGTATATCTAGTTTTATTTCATTGACTTTTAGATTTTTCTTAGTTAATATTATAATTCCTCCTCCTTTTTTTAAACTTCTGTCTCTTCTCCATATATTGTATTCCTCTAAGTTTAGTATGTCATTGGATATCCTTGGTGTTAATTTTGTTTCAGTTAGGCATATTATTTGTGGTTCACTTTCTCTGACATAATCATTCATCTCTTGTAATTTAGATACCATTCCATCCACATTTGAGTACATCAACTTTATCATCTTGTTTATATACTTGTCATGACATGGTTCTACTACCTTCCTCCTTTTTATTCCATCCTGTTTGTGTACCACTTTCGTACCTGTAATCGTATTACTTTGTAAAAAAATTTCTTCTCCTCTTCTGATCTTCCCTCATTTTTTGTTTTTGCTTCCTCCCTTTTCTCTTTCAGTAATTCCTGTTCCTCTTGTGTTAGGCATCTTTTTATCCATACATTTTTGAACTCCTCTTTTTCCATAAGATTCCTTGCATTTTTTTGTATCTCTTCCACAGTGTTTACACTCTGGAAAGTCACCTTTAGAGGTCTTGTCTTGCTTTTCTCATATTTCCCTAACCTTTTGTGTTCCTCTATGTCTTTACTACAGATTTCCTCTGATACTTCTTTCAGTAAGCTCATTACATTTGCCATCTCCTTTTTGTCTCTTGTGATCTTGTTTTTTACTTTTTCCTCTTCTATACCAGTGATTACTATAGATTTGTTGATATCTACTGAATCTCTGACTAACTTCAGATTGTTTTGGATTATTCTTTTCACTTCCTTTTTAATGCTTTTTTCCTCCACCCTTGTTTCTAAGTCTTTCTTTACTTTCACCATTTCAGCATACGTGGTTTCCACATCATTTTTGTAGCGTTGCACAGCTTCATTCACCTGTGTTATCTTCTCAATATCACTGCTCTGGTCAAGAAGACTGCTTACATGCCTAATTGTCTCTGTGTCGTTTTTGAACTCTTCCATAACACTCTCGTGATTGACTACTGTACTTGCCATTTCACTCATTTTCTTCCTAAGTGTACTCAGTTCCACTGTTAGTTTACTGATGGTTGTGTCTTTCTTATTGGCCTCCCTTCCTAGTTTTTCTATTTCTTCCTTTTGCAAGTGCATCTGCTTCTTTATTTCATCAATTTCATTTTTGAAAGCCATTTCTAGTTTGTTTACACGTTCAACTAGTCTATTGTGAGTCTCCACTTCAACCAGTTCTTGGTAGAAATCATCATTTTGCTTTTTACCTTTATTCCTTTTCTTTTCCAAATTTGCTTTACTAAAATATGTATCCATTTTGCAATACTAAAAGTGCAGAGTATGTACTTACAGTCCCCATGTTGTTATAGTCTAAACAAACTTCAGATGACTCAGCGTATTCTTTGGTCTTGGTTCTCTTTCCTGTTTGAACAAGTCTTGTTTAAACTTTTTTTTTTTTTCCTTTTAATAATGAAAAATCATTTAGTCTAACCTGGTACAGAGTCTGACTCATACAAAGATACTAATTTAGGTAATGCCACTGGCCGTGTTGGTTTGGTACGGAGCATCGATGTCGCACGTCCGCCTCGATTGAATCCCTGTGTGTGTGTGTGTGTGCGTGTGTGTGTGTGTGCGTGTGTGTGTGTGTGTGTGTGTGTGTGTGTGTGTGTGTGTGTGTGTGTGTGTGTGTGTGTGTGTGAGAGAGAAAGAGAGAGAGAGAGAGAGAGAGAGAGAGGCTGCAAATTGTTGTAGGTGTGTGTTTTCCCATAACTAATGTTTGTTTTACGGAAAGAACTAGGGCAAGGGAAAATTCTGTTCCTTCTTTTCTTTGCCTTTTATGGATGATTAAATTCGTAGTTGCGTGAGGGGACTAACTGTACTTTTTTTTTTTTTTAATTGGTTTGATTTTACCAGTCGGAAGAACCTGGATGCTGAGTTGTAGATGCATGAAATTTGATAAGCCTGAATATGAGAGGAATGAGTCGTCTTCATCACAAGCAAATATTCCCTTATGTCTGACATTCCTTGAACAGGAACCTTGGTGATTAATGATGTTACATCAAAGCTTACAAGCTTAAAATCACAATTTATATTTAGCCCATTAAGTATGTCCGCAAGATCCACATTGTTCTTTATATTTGAGTCAGAGATGGTACCAACAAGTGGACTTAGTAATGATACTAGCCATTTGGATAGCTTGTAGGAAACTGAGCCTACTGAGCTAATTATGGGTCTAGGATTGTTATGCTTGTGAGTTTTGATGACACCATACATGTATGGTAAGGAAGGAGAGACAGATGTAAGATTTTTCATGAGGTCCTCATCACCTTTCAATACACACTTCAGATTCTTGTTAAACTGTGAATTCACTGTTTCAAGATTTTTTTTTTTTTTTCTAAGTTTGGCATAAGTAACCTCATTATCCAGCAAGTCATTCATTTTAGATAAATAATCACATTTGTTCATAATCACAGCATTGGCATTATCAGCTTCTGTAGTATGTAAAGCATTGTCTTTCTTTAGGGACTTGATCGCATCATGAAATCATTTAGGGCAGTTAGGAACATCAGACGTGGACGTAGGGGCATACGCAGTCCCTTTGCAAATGCTCTCCTCGTCACTAAACTAATTACTCTTCCTCTCAAGGTTGCAGAAAGTTCTTGCAATGTCAACACTATCGACTTCCTTGTTGTATGGAAACCCCATACCATATCCAAGAGTGTCAGGACTCTAAAATGTCTTAATATATAATAGCTAGCAACATGCATATATAGTCTAGAGGTTAGGTCAATGTCAAAGCTAGGGGCCAAAAGGAAATGACGTTAGCACCTCTCAAGAATGCCTCTCACCAGCAAAATAGCCCATGAACAGTGCCTCGTGACCATAAACACACATACACACTCACAGACTTCTAGTACATTTCAACAACAGTATAGCACATGTGACACGGCCCTGCTGAACGAGAATGTAGGAATATGAGCTCAGAAGGGGACTGGCCATAGAACCAGCAGGAAGTGGAGAGAGCGAATAAGAAGAGGGGTCCAACTAGACTTAGTATATTAAGTCCCTTGTAAAAAATATGCTGCTCAACTTAGACTTTCTCTAAGATAATAAATCAAGATCAACTCCCTGTATTCATCTTTAACTCCTCCTGCTCTTCAATTCCCAAAATAACACTAACCAAAACTCAAGACTCACTTATTACAAGATTGAAAGTTACATATATATAAATGTTGGCTACGAAGCTCTAACATTAAATGGTGGAAGTAATGATCGACTCTACGTCGACGAAAGATCATTTCTACAAAAGCAGGTGAAACGGTCAGCTCCAGTTCTACAGCTGATTCTATATTACTACAATTCTAAGATCAAGCAAGCGAGTATACAATAAGAAGAACGAGTCTACGAGCCTACGAGCATACAGTAGCAACGACGAGTTACAAGTGAGGATCAACAAGCTCTACGATTACCTACAAATAACAAGTCTTCAAGACAACTCTATAATCTTCTTCACACAACTTCAAGCAGCAGCAAGAATTAAAAACAAAAAAATAAGTAAACAAAAAGCAAGAACAAAGCAACAAGCACTAGAACCCCAAAGCACTTTCCTACTGCCTCCCAACCTCCATCGCTGATGCAGGAGTGAAGAGGTCAAGACGATGCGGCAAATACCAAGCCCATATTCACAACTCATCTTACTTACTCATCTTTACTCAAGTTTCTCGTCCCTACTCATTAACTCACCACAGCTACCAGTGTGGGAACTCGATGTCACCATACGTCTTTGCTGAGACGATGCCATGCCTCTGAACGTGTCTGACACACCACAACACGTCAATCAACCCGTGCAGGACAACACTATCACCACGTACAACACAACTCACACCTTTCCCATCATGGTAAAAATTAGTGAGTTACATAGTTACTTCATTTATACAATACACAGTGGTAGACAAAAAACTTCTGCACAAATATATAAAACGTGCTGCATAGTTACAACTTAAGTAATCTGCATATTCAATCACTAAATACTTGCACCAACAATAAATATTCTACACTGTATATATTCACTCACGTACTATAGCATTTATTTACTACCAACGAGTGTTACCATTTATACCTACATAAAATACGTGTTTCATACATGCAGCTATACATTATTATGTCTACAAAATAATAAAGAAAATATACTATCACAATTACTCAGTGAGCGATTAAAAGAACTGTATTAAACATTTATTAATTAAAGCTACCTAGTGGAAACAGACATATTAGGTTACAAGAAAAAACAGGAAAAGAAAAAAAATGGCCAACACAACTGATGTTAGCAAGAATGAACATCATCTTCCACACAATCGTAAAGACAAAGATTCCCACACAGTGCCGACACATATATTGCCCACGATAGGTACAAGTGAACAACAAGTCAGTGTATATAGTTAATACTGTATATAGTGTATATATATATATTTTTTTATATAAAATAACAAAATTTGGGGCTATTTAATTGCATTTTCAGTAATATCTGTGCAGTATAAACTAAACCTTAAAAAAGGTTCCCTAGGAAATTAGACAGCAATTATGCAACCTCGAACAACACCGAAAAAGCGTAGTCAGACGAAGAAAAACAAACTATAAAAAATCAATAAAAAAAAAGAAAAAAAAAGAAATACAGTAAGATCACATAACATACAAATGAAAATAAGCGTCAGTGCTACTACAAATGCCAAAATACCACATAAACTATAAGTGAAACAAAAAGCAAATTAGTGTTCCCCACTAGCAAGTGGCATGGCACATCACTAACATCGACCGCAGCATGACCGGATCGATGTCAGGACTGCAGTTATTACAATTATGTAACTACAAACGATTTGTAACAATTCATACAGTGTTACAATTATGTATTACTACAGTGTTGCTACAATATTATGTAACAATTCATACAATGTTACAATTATGTATTACCACATTATTATGTAACAATTCATACAATGTTACAATTATGTATTACCACAGTATTATGTAACATTATTCATACAATGTTGCAGTTATGCATTACCACAATGTTACTACAATATTATGTAACAATTCATACAATGTTACAGTTATGTATTACCACAATATTATGTAACAATTCATACAATGTTACAGTTATGCATTACCACAATGTTACTACAATATTATGTAACAATTCATAAATGTTACAGTTATGCATTACCACAATGTTACTACAATATTATGTAACAATTCATACAATGTTACTACAATTCTGTATTACCAGAATCATCACACAAGTTAGGTGAAATATTAGACATTACTAAAGGGATAACTCCA
This sequence comes from Coenobita brevimanus, assembly GCF_032717465.1. Taxonomy (NCBI): domain Eukaryota; kingdom Metazoa; phylum Arthropoda; class Malacostraca; order Decapoda; family Coenobitidae; genus Coenobita; species Coenobita brevimanus. Next base: position 13,421,733 of record NC_137013.1, read on the forward strand.
TATGTACTGTAATGACCTAGCAGTATTACTGTAATGCTAGGTGAAAAAGGCCCGACTCATCGGTCCTAAAGCACCTAACGTGTAGCGGGGTCCTCTTTCGAGACCGGGGCTTAGTGCAATGAAGAGAAGCAGGACACAAAAACTTCAGGCAATAACCTTTACACGTATATTACCACAGTCAGACACAGGACAAAAACAGCAGATATTACAACACAATATATGACAAAGAAATAAAACCTTAACTAGGACATTAGTATCTCGCAGGATACTGGCTTAACTGATACTGATGCCAACACAGTAATTCTAGTGCACCGGTGTACAGGGAACACAGGTGCGCGTGGGAGCGCGGGGAGAGAGTCTCACACAGGGGGGAGACGGGAGGGACTCGCGACGGGTCAGTACAGAGTTATAGTAATATTGAGAGAGGGTAAGTATTATTAATTCAAATTTAGTATCATCTGATAGCAAAGGGGTTTTGACATTTGATTCTATTCCTCGTTTACGTTCACACTAGTTGCTGGGAGGGGATTCTTTAAAAGGCGAGGAAGTGGAGGGCACTGGGAATTCATATTGTTTACGGTAATACAAACGGGAGAATATTATTAACACTTCTTCTACTGTTTTCTTGTAACAAGGGACATGGGTGTATTTTTACTACAGAGGATTTCTTGGGGTAATAGTCTTTCTGGTTTTCTACAAGGGCGTCACTTGTGAGTCTGATTCACCAGAGCTTAATTTCTGTGCTCGTCCTTACTCATCCACCCGTGATTTCACTGCCCCGATATTTAACATACATTAAGTCACTGTATCACTGTAACACTGATTCTGGGGCAACATCACACTTAACATAAGTCAGTTCACTAGTTCTGGGGCAACATCACACTTAAAATAATTCACTCATGTAGTGGGGGCGGCGGGGAGACACGCCGGCGACAACTCTGCCGGGTTAGGGGCACTGCCAGGGGAGGGCGTGCCGAGAGGGCACGGGATGACTCGCAGGGGCGTCCTCTCACATCCAGGGCTGCAGGTGGCGCAGGAGCCCGCAGTCTCCGGGCGAGGTTCAGGGATGTGGCCCTCAGGACTGGGGCCAAACTGGTCTCGGCCGGAGGTGGAGGTCTTACGCCGCTTCGTGGGCGTGGAGAATTCTCACCCAGGCGTCCTGGGGAGGGCCTGGAGTGACTGAGGACTGTGGTCCCCAGAGTCGAGGGGCGCTGTCAGGGAGGGGCTGCGGCTCCGACCTGAACTAGGGTCCATCAGGTGGGTCTTCTCCAGGGCCAGGCATAGGGAGCAGAGGCCAGGGGAAGCCGTGAGGCCTTGCTGGGTTTCTCCGGTACTGGGGGTCTGGGCATCTGCCTCACGCTGGGGCGATAACACTAGTAACACCTCTCTTTGGCCGTGAGGCCCGGCAATTGGCTGTGGCTGCCCAGGGGCACAACTATGAGGCACCAAGGCCCAGGAATTGGCAGTGGCCTGAGTGGGGGAGTCAGCGTGCCTCTGGACACCTTCGGAGTAGCAATTGGCCATCTGAAAAAGGCGGGAGCGGCAGTAGGCAGTCTCCTTCTGGTGGAGGGAGGAGTGGTAGTAGGCCGTCTCTGAGGCAAGACCTTTGGAGTGGCAATCTGCAGTCTGACGAAGGCGGGAGCGGCAGTAGGCCGTCTCCTTCTGCCGGAGGCAGGAGCAGCAATAGGCCGACTCAGGGGCCACACCTTCGGAGCGACAATCGGCCGTCTGACGAAAGCAGGAGCGGCAGTAGGCCGTCTCCTTCTGCTGGAGGGAGGAGCGGCAATCGGCCATCTGATGAAGGCGGGAGTGACAGTAGGCTGTCTCCTTCTGCTGGAGGGAGGAGCGGCACTAGGCCAAATCAAGGGCAACACCTTCGGAGTGGCAATCGGCCGTCTGACGAAGGCGGGAGCTGCAGTAGGCCCTCTCCTTCTGCTGGAGGGAAGAATGGCAATAGGCCGACTCAGAGAGAACACCTTCGGAGCGGCAATAGGCCAACTCGGAGAGAATGGAGCGGCAATCGGCCGTCTGGCGAAAGCGGGAGCGGCAGCAGGCCCTCTCCTGAGGGGCGCTGTCTGGAGCTGATTTGGCAGCTCCACCCCTAGCTGATCCGGCAATCCCACTCCCCGAAGGTAGTGCCCTCCTCCTCCTAGGGTGACGGTGTGACAGTGGGGTGTTATAAGGGTGCACGGCCCGGGCTGCCTTATGCTGTTGTCACACGGCATCCCGTGGTTCGGCTGCGGCTACTCCGTGGGGTCCGGGTGGGGGTGTCTGTGCATTTCCGGGGACACTATGCTGGTCGTCACTCGTCTCATTTTCGGGGGCACCATGCTGTTCCTCACTCACCTCGTTTTCGGGGGCACTATTCTGTATGCCACGCATTTCAATTGCCATTGCATAATTATATGCATATGTCTGTCATACATGTACATCTTACAATATGTCATACAATAACCAATTTAACAATATTGCATTTGTTCAGTTATGTATACAACTTGTTTAAAATGTAATATTACTGGATCATTCCAATCTTACAATGAATATTATATCTGTACAATACTATAATCTATATTATGTATTAAGAGTGAAGAAGAAGAATATTATGTATTAATAGATTAGCATATGTCAATGATGATTGCTGTTGGAGGACCGCCAGCTGCATGACCGAGCGATGTCAGGACTCTAATATGTCTTAATACATAATAGCAATAGCTAGCAACATACATATATATTCTAGAGGTTAGGTCAATGTCAAACCTAGGGGCAAAAGGAAATTACGTTAGCACCTTTCCATAATACCTCTCACCAGCAAAATAGCCCACAAACAGTGCTTCGTGACCATAAACACATACACACAAACAGGCTTTTAGAACATTTCAACAACAGTATATCACACGTGACACGGCCCTCCTGAACGAGAATGTAGGAATCTGAGCTCAGAAGGGGACTGGCCATAGAACCGACAGGAAGTGGAGAGAGCGAATAAGAAAAGGGGTCCAACTAGACTTAGTTAGTATGTTAAGGCCTTTGTAATACATATGCTGCTCAACTTAGACTTTCTCTAAGATAATAAATCAAGATCAACTCCCTGTATTTATCTTTAACTCCTCCTGCTCTTCAATTACCGAAATAAATTTAACCAAAACTCAAGACTTATCTATTATAAGATTGAAAGTTACATATATATAAATGTTGGCTACGAAGCTCCAACAAGAGCACATAATGTATTTCTGTTTTCTTTATCAGAAAGGATAACAACAAACTCTGGGTTTGCATCTCTGTTCCAGTCATCGTTTTCAATAAGCAACTTTAATTTCCAATCAAGTTTTTTACACAGCTGGTGACGAGCTGACCTTAGTTTATTGTAGCAGAATTCCAGCAATTGCTGCTTCCATTCACTTGGGATAGAATTATGAAAGGCCCTTTCCTTTTGTTTTGTGATATGAAAGGCTTCCCTTGTTTCCAGCTTGGCAATTTCAATGTGCTTCTTCAAAATATTATGCTGGAGGGCGTCGAAAGGGTGATCAGAGGAAGGAATGGATTAAGGTTTAGTATCTACAGAAAGCCCACTAATGTTTGTTCGTACATTCATTTTTATTCTGCTCATCAGGATAAAGTCAAACTGTCAGTGTTTTCTTCTACGTTTCT
>NC_137013.1:13430380-13445380 GCF_032717465.1 Coenobita brevimanus
TTACTGAAAGAGAAATTGAATGCCTACATTGACAATAAACTACTATTGCTGAAGGAAACTTGTGGATAAAGACTGTAGATATATATAAGTGTTATATAGTAATAAAAATATAAAGTGTGAGTGTTTTTATGAATAATAAATGACAGAACACCAGCGGCGAACGAGTGCAAATGGGAAGGTCATATGCGCTCGTAATTTTCATTGCTTTCACAGTGTTTTTTTTTTTTTTTGAGTATGGATTCCAAACTATTTGAGAATCATAGAATACTGTTTCTAGTGATAATATCAGGCTGTGATAATCATATTATGGGTTGTCAGGAAGTGTAAAGTGGAGACTTCGTTACCCAACTTCAGAGGTCTCCACAAGTCCTACGGTAGTCGACGAAGGCTCAACAAACATCCCAGGAGAAAGCTGAATGTATGTGCCATATGCATATTTAATTTTAAAATTCTAGGACTAATATCTGATTTTTGGCAAATATTTTTAGAGTCTGTTGGAGCGCGAATATGACTGCGAGAGACGCAAGTCAAGCAAAAACAACCCCGCGGTTTAGGTGTTAAACATGACTCTGTCGTTGATTAATTCTCAAAATTATGAGAGAGAGAGAGAGTGAGAGAGAGAAATCTGAGTAGGTCATTAGGCCCATGCTTGTTAATCCCCTTCCCAAACCCTAATAATCCTTAACAGGAGAAGTTCCAGAGGCGTGGATGACCACAAACATAGTGCCCATTTTTAAAAGGGGTGATAAAGCAGCTGCGTCGAATTATCGTCTGATAACTCTAACGTCAATAGTTTGAAAAATGCCAGAGTAAATTTTGGCAAATAAGATTAGAGAACACTTAAAAAGATTAAATTTTATAAATGAAAGTCAGCACGAGTTCAGGCAAGGACGATCCTGCCGCACAAACTTGTCATTCTTCTCGGAAGTCTGTGAGGCAGTAGATACCGATAAAGCTTACGATGTTATTTATCTGGATTTCAGTAAATTTTTTGATAGGGTCCCACATGAAAGGTTAATTTGAAAGGTTCGAGCACATGGTATAGACCGTGATATCTCAAAATGGATAGAATCCTGGCTGAAAGGACAGAAGCAGAGAGTATCAATAAATGGAATTAAGTCGGATTGGGGATTAGTAACTAGCGGTGTACCACAGGGTTCAGTACTTGGTTCCTTATTATTTTTATGTATATAAATTATCTAGGCTAGTGGTTCTCAAACTATGGGTCGCGACCCAAAGGTGGGCCGCGAGAGGAATTTTGGTGGGTCGCAGGGACATCGACTAGGCCTAATGCTTTCAGTGTGTTTTATTTACTGAATTGAACTTGTAATTATCATTATTACACTATTAGCATATAACAACTAAGATAGGCTATATACCGTTTTTTTTTTCTCCCTCTTTCTTTGTTTGTGTGTGTGTGTGTGTGTGTGTGTGTGTGTGTGTGTGTGTGTAGAAAATTATTACAGCAAGTCGGCCGGCTTGTTCCATTTTTTACCCTGTGGGTTGCAAAGTCTTGAAATATTCCAAATAGGGTCACACACTAAAAAGTTTGAGAACTGCTGATCTAGACTTTGGAATCGCTAGCAATATTGTAGAATTTGCTGATGCCACAAAAATAGCGTGTATCATTAACTTGACTGACTATTGCCATTACTTACAAAAGGACCTCGGTATACTGCGCAAATGGTCTAAAAATTAGCAAATGGAATTTAGCGTTGAAAAATGTAAAGCACTGAACGTAGGCAAGACCACTGGAGATACTAAATACAGCTTAGATAATACAGAAATGAGCAAATTGGAATGCAAGAGAGATCTAGGAGTTATGGTAGGTAACGACCTCAAACCAAGGCAACAGTGTATTATTCCGAGAAATAAAACAAATAAGGTCCTAGGATTTATTTCGAGAAGCATGGACAATAGGTCATCAAATACTGTAACTTTACGTAGCATTGGTAAGTTCACATTTAGCATACCCAGTAAAATTTTTTTGTCCTTACTTTAATGGATATTAACTCGTTAGAAAATGTACAGAGAATAATGACGAAAATGATGTTCAGAACCTGTCAAATGAAGACAGACTAAAAAGACTTAGTCTGAACTTACTAGAGAGGCGTAGATTAAGGGGAGACTTAACTAAGGTGTTTAAGTAGATGAAGGGTATAAATAAGGGAGATATTAGCAAGGTACCGAAAGTGACCATACAGGATAGAACTAGAAGTAATTGTTTCAAACTAGAAAAATTCCGTTTCAGTAAGGAAATAGGTAGAAAATGATTTGGTAACAGAGTAGTAGACGAATAGAATAAGTTACCTAGTAAAGTTGTTGCTGCCCTTTCCATTGAGAGTTTCAAGCATAGGCTAGATAAGCATATGGTAATAAGAGGTGGGTATAGAAAAAAAAAATAATATAACCAACACTAATTCATTCCTTTTCCTTTTCAGGTTACGCTGTGATAGTCTCTATTCTCCTTTCACACTTTCCTATATAATATCCACGCCAATTTTTCTATACTGCATGGTGTTCTTTCTGACTTTTTCCTGCCGGCTTCGGCTGGAGGGTTTGGGGAGCGGGGGAGAGCCTTCTTCTTTGCTGTCCTTATCTCATTCTAGTAGGCGCTGCCTAGCATTAACCAACCGGCCTACGTCAGTATCCTCTCCTCTTATGTTCAAGAACTGTGCTACGGCACTCCTCAAGTATGCATAACACACAGTATATAATTTATTGTTATTCCACAAATTTGTGTATAAAGGCATGTGTTATGTAGGTAATAATATTAAAATACTGTGTTTATTTAACTAGTGGCAGGGATATAAGTTTAGAACACTAGTATTTGTCAGAGACTTAGTAAGCTTCCTTGGGACTTTCCCCTCCCTCTTTCTGTATAAAAATAACAGGTGTACTCCAACTCCTTCACTTTGCTCTCCCCTGAATATGTGAATACACAAAAGCGCTCATGATATATCGTGTTTCCTTTTCTTGTGGATATCAGCATATCTATGAATAACGAGTTATTGATTTAACTATATATATATATATATATATATATATATATATATATATATATATATATATATATATATATATATTACATACACAGATTACCTTGACAGTGAAAATGTATGACATGGCATACATATGAATATTAAGAAATGGTGAGAATAACACAAGGTATTGAAACAGAATAATTTTAAAGAACACAATAAGGTACTTGGAAAACACGAAAGACAGCACTATAGTAGGTTTTTTCCAGCTGACGTAAATGTCGGCAATCGTCATCAACCACCTGAGCTGGGAAGGAAATACAGAATCTCTGAATTTCCCTACAAATCCTTCCAAGCACAAGCACATTCCAAGCATTTTCACTCTCTCATGATGGTTATGAATAAGTGTAGGAGCAATCTGGAAAAAAAAAAAAAAATGTTTATCAAGCTTAAATGCAAAGAAAACAAACGATATCAAAACTTAGGTGCATAAACATCGCGGCAAGACTCACTTTTTCAGTCATCCAGAGGCGCTTACTGTATCATCTTTCATTGACTGAGATGGCTATGGATTTCGTTTCATATTAATAGTGGTAAATACAATGAGCTAACGTGAATAAATTACCAACATTCTTAGTGTCTGATTTTATGGCTGAGGTGACGATGGATTTTGAATCAATGGTAAATACATTGAGCTAATGTGAAGAAGTTAATTCCCATCTGCATTATACAATGAAAACAAGAATTTAAAAAAAAAATCAAAATATGTTAACCAGGGAAAAGATACAAACAAAAGGAAAACTGACTGCCAAAGTTAATGTCTGTGCAATATTTTGAGATATACCGTATCCCACTATTGGCAGGAAACGAGCGACACCCAACTCCCTCCTCCCACCCATCTCTCCTCTTCCTCTTCCAGCCTCCACTCCTACCATTCTCTCCCAAAACCCCTCCCTCCCCTCAGAACCATAAGAGTGTACAATATAATTATATGTTTTATTAGTAACTGTTGTTTTTTTATTGCTGTAAAGGCCCCCAGCTAATTTTTAATATACCAATATTATAATATGTGGCAACTCCGTGCCCAGAAGATCGTGAAAATTTAAACCGTTGCCCGTTGATCCACTCAATATCCACCACGACGTGACAGGGGATGCACTTATTAGTCATACTTCAACTTTTTTTTTTGTTAATCCTTGTTGTTCAGTGATTCACCAGGCATGACTGGGTGTAGCATTAGCTGCTGTCACCAAGGAAACAATGTTGTGGGCTGGAGTGGAATGACAAGACATGTTATCCTCTTGAAATATTAAATGAGATCAAGAATCCAAGCATATTTACCATATTATTTTGACTAGGTAAGTGACAGTGAAAATATATATGTGAAAATTGTGTGTGTGCGCAAAATAATACCGAAATCAGCAAGGATCACAGAAATGAGTAGGCCCTACGGTGTACAGAGGTGATGATGGCAGCACTGCCCGAAGGCGAGTTGTCATGTTTATGATTGCTAACTCGGGCGGGCGGTATGTCGATTGCCGACATTTAAGTCAGCTGGAAAAAAAACGACTTCAGGTAAGCGTATATCCCCGCCGACGCCTGTACCAGACAAACCAGATCACCACCAAAATTTAATAAACTCTTCCTTAGCTTATGACCCACATATCCACAAAATTCCATTGAAATCCATCTATTGCTCTTTGAAATAAAATAAATAAATGAAAAACAGTCCTGAACTGGAACTCTAATTCAGAGCACCACCTAAATTTAACCACCTCTTTCTTTTTACATCACCTACAAATCCGAAAAATATAATTGAAATCCAATAATAGCTTTTAGGATATCTTGTGAATAACAAGGCAGGGGTGAATGCATAACCTCCCCCAATATCGTTGGAGAAAGAAAATATCATTCTAACCACTAGCCTAACTTTGAAAGTAATTCCAGGAATTATAATTATATTTAGGAATAAATTGTTCATTTTAATTAAGCAGTTTATTAAACTGAGCTAGCATCAAGTGATGATATTCCGCATTAATTGACACGAACCAGGTCATCGGGCCAGAGATGGGGGGGGGGGTGAGGACGGGCAGGAGGGGCAAGGTGGACTGGGAGAAAGGAGAAAGAGGATGAAAGGAGAGGATTGAAAATAAAAGACAAGCAAAGACAGGAAGTAAAGGAAATGTTATTGAGGCTGGATGTGGAGTGGAGGTATAAAAAATAAAAAAAATAAAAATAAGAGGGAATGAAGGGAAAACAAAAACAGTGAAATTCAAGTAACAGAGAGAAAATAAAGTTTGAGGAAACAAGCTGAGGATAACCAGAAAGATGATGATGAAAGAGGAGAACTGAAAGCTCATAAAGAAAGGAGAGGATGGAGAGACATAAAAATAACAGGAAAACAGCGTACCATATAAAGATATAATCTGGACAGGAGATGTCAGAGAGCCTTCAAGCCGACGAGAATACGGGCTAGAGTTTTAAGTAAAAGGCGATGAAGAAATGAGGAAAGGTGTGAAAGCAGGACTGGAAGAAAAATGAAGGCAATACATAATCCATAAAGGTACACTGAGACTTAACATCAATGCCCACAGTGTTCCTCTGACGCACTATTAAGCATCGAAAGAATGAGAAAAGATGTGAATAGAAGGATTAAAGAAATTCTGGGTAACGGATTACACGACATTAAAGATAGACCACAACGTCACTCGTACATACTGACTGGTGTTATGATGCAAACCGGCGGGCTTTTACAACAAATTTTCTGTTTTATAAACGTCATCGAATTCCAATAATTTGCATACATTTGCGATCACTGACAGCTTCCCTGTCATACATACCCTATCATACATGCGTGTCACCTTCTGCAACACACAAACTTTTTGCCAACAGCATAGCCTTATCAGTATTCGGAAGTAACAGAAACATTCTCTTCCTAGCCAGGAAAAAAAAAAAGACCATCTCTTGTCACTAGATACCAGACGAATATTGTGCTGCTTGTTACGGGTTGCCCAATAAGAACAGAATAAAGCTGTAACAAATACAAGTGCAATCAGGAATCTGTTTTTGTCTATAATTATAATGTTTTTATCGATGTATGACCAAGTGCTCAAGATGGTGATAATTGAAACAATCTTTAGACTATACTCTAAAGATTATACTCTCCAGCATTACACTCTTAACACTAAAATTTCCATTTCCAGCTCAGTATCTGTTAAATAATCAGTCCTTTAAATTTTCATCATACCTTGCAGAAACAACTTACACAAGAATATAAACATGTCATCCGCAGACATACATTAAATATAACAGCCCTCTCACCCTTTATTTAAAAGTTCTTTTTAACCCCTTAACCGCGGGACGTCACTTTCGTGATGCTTGGGAGCAAGGGATCATACCACGGGGTGTCGCTTTTGTGATTCTGTGTTATTTTGAATTCACCCAGGCTTCCAAGTGGGAGCTTGTACCATCTATCAGTACTGCCAATGTCCAACACTAGTTAGCACTCCTAATCTCATCTGTACTCCCATCCATTGTTGACAATTTAGCCATTTCTCCCCGTTCTTGACTCCCCTCCCTACCCCCCCCTCCATTAACCTATCCTCTCGCCTGCCCGGCTGTGCTATGCTAAGTAAATCTTCCCTGGAATTTTTCACTGATTTCATCCATTTAAATAAGCCCTATGCCCCACTCTTATACCAAATAATATATACAAGAAAGAAATAAGGTAAGTGAGAGTGCCATACACCTGGAATTGGCTAATTATCACCTGACAAGACCTCACATGCACTCGTTCGCTAATTTTCGCTGTTTATTTCCCCTTGAAATATGCTATACAATCTATTTTCGTAATAAATATACATATAAGGAGGAAAGGGAGAAGCCTAAGTGATATTTACATTCACCTGGAACTACCTAATTTATAATGCATTGTCTAGATTTCCTGCCAATCATTTCACTGCTATATATTAGCTGTGTCAAGAGGCTAACATTGGTAGTAATGAATTTCCCTAGGTAGGCCACCACCCCGGCCCACCCTTATCAGTTCAGTCTCATCTTCCAACGTGGAGGTACGTCTGTTCGCTCTTGCTAGCTTCAGGGACTTTTCACCCCCATGCAAAGGGCCCTGTGACCTTTACCCCCTACTAAACCTCGTGTGGAAAGAGGTAAAGGGCTGACAATTCATAAAAGAGTGACTACGATCTTTCTATTGAGTAAAACAGTGCAAGTGATTTTGTAAATAATGTGTAAGCAGCAAGTGAAAGTAATGAATGTAAATATACATGAACAGTGGAAAATAGTTTTATAATTTACTTCAAGTGACAGTGCATAACACAGTGTAAATAAAATAGAAATGTAAATAACGTTAATAAAATAGAGAACGTAAATAGAAATGTAAATAAGTAGTATTATAAGAGTATGAGTATATACCCTAGGAGTAATGAAAGTAAAAGTTTCACTCTAGCATGTATGAATACTATGAGTTATGAGAGTGAAGGTGAAAGTGACATTCACTCTCAGTGCTAGTATACAGGACGAGAAAGTGAATGCTACGTATTTTACTGAAAGAAATTGAATCCCTACAATGACAATAAACTAATACTACTGAAGGAAACTTATGGATAAAGACTGTAGATATATATAAGTGTTATATAGTAATAGAAACATAAAGTGTGAGGGGTTTTATGAATAATAAATGACAGAGTACCAAGAGCGAACTAGCGCAAGTGCGATGGTCAGATGCGCTCGTAATTTTCATTGCTTTCACAGTGTTTTATTTTTTTGGAGTATGGATCCCAAACTACTTGAAAATCATAGAGTAGTGTTTATAGTGTTAATATCTGGCTGTGGTAATCATATTACGGGTTGTCCGGAAGTGTAAAGTGGAGACTTCGTTACCCAACTTCAGAGGTCTCCACAAGTCCTACGGTAACAGACAAAGGCTCAACAAACATTCCAGGAGAAAGCTGAAGGTATGTGCCATAAGAATATGTAATTTTAATATTCTATGACTAATAACTGATTTTTGGCAAATATTTTTTGAGAGTCTGTCGGAGCCCGAATAACCCCGCGGCACACGCAAAACATTGGTAAACATGCCCGAGGTGTAGGGGTTAAGGTACAGTAGGTTTACACATACGTTGATTGGACACGACTCGTAAAACCTCTTGTCCATCACGGTTCACATGGCGGTATTACTTTACATGTGGACAATATGCAGTTTTGGAATTTTAGCACCATTAACATATAGTATAGTTCCTAAGGATCACAATGAACCCCCATTACCCCATTCGGAAATTGATATTTTCAGAGATAATGAATTTAATTTACAGTTCCTAAAAAGCCCTACCTTGGATCTTCACTCGGCCACTCCAGGTAAAAAACGTGTGCATTTGTATGTGTGTTTCTCTTCCTTTCCACTGCGCATGCGTCTCGTAGGTCTGTATCACCCACTCACAGGCCTACTTTAGGTCATGTGATAGAATTCGGCCAATAAAATTGAATTGCGCTCTTTGATTCAATCTGGATGGAAAATTCAAATCCTTCTCGCTATGGCCTCTGAAGAAGAAAGACGTGCTGTGTGTCCTGGGTGTGATACTGATTGTTTACGGGTGATTGTTTCCACTCAGAACCTGTAGAGGCTATTGAGTTTTTTTAGAAGACACGGTGTATTACCTTCTGAAGTTTATTGCCCAGACTGTCAGGAACCGTGTAAATTTAGAAAAGACAGACATCAGTGGTACTGTGGTCGGTACAAAAAGTACACAAAAACCAAGAAACGGGTACAATATAATTTTGTGTTTCTGACTACAATGGAACTTTTCTGGACAACACACACCTTCTGGCTTGGCAAAATATATTGTTCATAAACCACTGGATTCAAAGGTTATGGAACCACAACGTTATTGCCAGACGACCCTCGTCCTGGACGAAGCATTCCCCTAGGATAGGTTAGGTATAATGGGGTAAGTTTGGTTAGGTTTAGTATGTTTGGTGAGGTTACATTACGTATTCCCCTAGGATAGGTTAGGTATGTTGGGGTAGGTTTGGTTAGGTTTAGTGTGTTTGGTGAGGTTACATAATGTATTCCCCTAGGATAGGTTAGGTATGTTGGGTTGCAGTTGGTTAGGTTTACTGCGTTTGGTGAGGTTACGTTACGTCTGTTTGGTTAGGTTTCGTCTTTCGTTATGTTACCCGGTGGTGCAGTATATTTTTCTGGTGGTTTTTGATGCGATTTGAGTTGTTTTATACTTCATTTTTTTCGAAAAATGCTTGATTTCACCAACTTGTCCAGTCAAAGTTCATGATTGGAAAAGAGGGGAAATGAGGCATTTCTGACAAAAATGAAGGTCAAAAACATTCGAATCGCATCAAAAACTACCAGAAAAATAAATTGCACTACCTGGGGGGTGTATTGTCCACTTGTAAAAATCTACCCACATGGCACTGTTTTCTGCTAGGTTTCCACCCGCAGATTGGTACTCGGACGTGACATGAATGTCGTTCGTGTGGGGATCACGTGTATTCCAGATTGTCCTAGCCAATTTCATCTGAAGACCGCTGCGGCAATTGTGGACACACGAGACTCGTAAGCAATGCAAAACAGAGTCAAATGCCACAACTCAATACAAATGTGACTAGAATGTGATGCATTGACAGTTCAGTGGCAACTCGGAAGATTGTTCCCGGCCCAAATTTGAGGACTACATAAAATTTGCGACATGGTCAAAATCAAACACAATTGCTGCAGCAGTCTTCGGATGAATACGACTAGGACAATTCGGAATAGATGCGATCCCCACACGAATGACATTTGTGTTACGTTCGTGTACCAATCTGCGTATGTGTAAACCTAGCATTACCTTCCCTTCACTTCACCACACCCACGCATCCGGACTTTCATCAATATCTGCTCAATTAATCACCTGCTACTTTATATTTCCTGTGGCTGGGGCTTGCAAAGCTAAGTCCATATATATCGTCATCATCACCATCAACCATTTGAGTATCCACTGCAGGACCAGCCTATCCTGACCAAAGTCGGGACGATACAGCCAATGTATCTCTACCAAGTGGCTTAGGCTGTCTGGTAGAGATTGCATGTAGGGTGAGAAGTACTTGTAAGTGTAATTGTAGTGTTGGAGTGGCTTTGGATGTGTGTGTAGTCTGTGAACCAAGTGTAATCAGCCTTGCAAGCCGACTGGGTGCAAGCATACTTTATAGTAAGCGAAACTGGTTCAACCACAGCATCCCTTCTGTCCGCCAATGCGGTACGTGGCCGGGTGAACACTCCCAAATTTTATGACCCAGGTGGGGCGTGAACCGTGGCTCACCCGTGTACGAAATGCACACTCTGCCACTGTACCACAGAGGCTCCAAGTCCATATATATATCCCATTGGAGCCCGGTGTCCTGAATATTGGACAGAACTGGGATTTTTCAAGTCTTCATAAGGTAGGGAACCCCCGGGTAGGGACCTATGAGCTTCGTGACTATGAGCCGATAGGCGGAGGGCGGTATGTTTAGTACCCACCCAGCGCCATGCCTCGGCCAGCACCCCTGGGATCCAATGGGTTTTATATATATATATATATATATATATATATATATATATATATGTCAGGACTACAGTATCCTAAAACATACATGGGCGTTCTGGAGGTTTAATGAACGTCATATGCTAGAGGCCAAAGGAAATGTGTTAGCAAAATTCTCTCTCAAGAATGCCAGAGCGAGAAGGGGTGTCTTGAAAGAAAGAGGCACAGAGGGCTACGAGAAGTTAGCTAGCATATAAACGCTCTTGTGTCATAAATTCAGTGTTAATCTTGAGCTTTCCCTTTTGAAGAGAATAAAACTACAGTCAACCCCAGACTCATCTTTAACTTCTCCCATCATCGACTACAAGTGAACTGAGGTTATCTCTCACAAATCTACTCGCTGTTACCTACAGTTTGGCAACAACCACGATTTAATCAGTTACAAGTCTGATATATTATTTTGGTGGCCACGAACGTACGAACCACGCCTACGAGTCTACGAGCCTACGAGTCTACACTTGAGTCTACATTATCAAGATAGATGACAAAAGATACTACAATTCGAGCCCCATGACGCCTCATAACTTTAATTCCTATGACGAACCAATGAACTACAACTATCAGCTATTGCTATGTAATCACACTTGTTCTAATGCTGTCCACAACAAGAAGAGGGCCTATAAAAGGTACTAGAGTCAACCTACCTCTGACTCACATCTTTTTTACGTTTCTGCCCAGGATCGTGCCAAGTCTGTTCTTCGCTCTGCTAAAAATAATTTCATCCATACTAAATGCTCTCAACTCTCCGACTCGAATTCTTCCTGCTCCTTCTGGCACCTTCCCAAAAACCTTACTAACAAGTTTACCTCATCATCCTTCCCTCATCTTTTCTACTGTGATGGCTCTGTGGCTATTTTTTGTGATCAAGCAGATCTCTTTGCTCTGACATTCTCCTCCAATTCCACCTTAGATGATTCCGGTGCTGTTCCTCCATCACTTCACCCCTCTGACTTCCTCATGGCTGACATTATTATTTCTTCAGCTGATGTATTTTCTGCCATCACTGGCCTCAATACAAACAAGGCATATGGGCCTGATGGATTCCCTCCTGTTGTCTTCAAGAACTGTGCTTCTGTGCTTACACCCTGCATAGGTAAACTCTTTCACCTTTGTCTATCAACTTGTACCTTTCCTTCTTGCCGGAAGTTTGCTCTCATTCAGCCAGTCCCAAAGAAGGGTGACCATGCACAACCCTTTAACTATCTTCCAGTTGCTTTAACATCCTGTGTCTCAAAAGTTTTCGAGTCAGTTCTTAACAGAAAAATTTTTCCTATTGCAACCTTCTTTCTGATCGTCAGTATGGGGTCCGTCAGGGACGCTCCACTGGCAATCTTCTCACCTACCTTTCAGACTCCTGGTCATCCTCCTTTCGAGACTTTGACAAAAGCTTTGCCACTGCACTTGACATCTCGAAGGCATTCGATCGAGTCTGGCATAACTTTCCGAACTGCGCTATTATGGTTTCTATCTTTCTATCTGTGCCTTCATCTACTGCTTCCTTTCTGGTTGTTCTATAGCTGCTGTTGTAGACGACCATAGTTCTTCTCCTAGATCTATCAACAGTGGTGTTCCTCAGGGCTCTGTCCTCTCATCAACTCTCTTCCTTTTATTCATCAATGACCTTCTAAGCTGTACATCTAACCCTATCCACTCATACGCTGATGACTCCACCCTTCACCTTTCCATTCGGTTCCCGCAACGTCCATCTCAGCAGCTACTTCAACAAACAAAGGATGAGGCTATGGCACACCTAATGTCTGACTTGGCTCGTATCTCTGACTGGGGTAAAAATAATCTTGTTGTTTTTAATGCATCAAAGACTCAGTTCTTACACCTTTCAACCTGACAAAATCTTCCACAGGAGTATCCACTAATGTTTAATAACATCCAGCTCAATCCTGCATCATCCTTGAACATGCTTGGGGTTTCATTCACTCGGGACTTATCTAGGAAATCTCTTATTACATCTCGTAAAATCTGCTTCCAAGAAGTTAGATGTGCTAAGCCGACTCTGTTCCTTCTTTACCCTGCACAGTTGTTGACCTTATACACGGGTTTTATTCGCCCCTGTGTGGAGTACAACTCTCATGTGGGGAGGCTCCCCACATACAGCTCTTCTCAATAGGGTGGAGTCAAATGCTTTTCATCTTATTAACTCTCCTCCTCATACTGGCTCCCTTCAACCTCCATCACTTCGCCGCAATGTTGTATCTTTATCTCTTTTCTGTCGCTATATCAATGGTCACTGCTCCTTTGAACTGTCTGCTTGGATCCCTCCACCTCTACGATGGGTGCATAGCACCCACCTAGCAACAAACTCTCATCCCTTTTCTGTTAAACTCTCTTATGCATGAGTTAACTGTTACTCCCAGTCCTTTATTTATGCAACAGGTAAATTTTGGAACTGTCTCCCTCTGTCTGTATTTCCTACTTCCCATGATCCTCAGTCTTTGAAATGCAGTGTGTCCAGGCCTCTTAAAATTACTAGATCTTGAATTTGGCTCTCTTTTGTATTGTTTTTTTTTTCCTTGGAAGGAATGGTTTGCGGGCTCCTGGCCTTCGGTTCCTTCTTCCATACATAAAAAAAAAAGAAGCAAACAGTGAGCAAGAAGACTCACAACCCACAACCACAGCAACCCCCACCTAACCCCACCCTTCTCTTCAACCACCCTCCATGTCCATCACCACGCCGATGCAGGGGTGACGACGGCAGCAAATACCAGAGCCCTCACTCACCACTCACCTCACTCATCGTTACTCATTTACTCATCACAGCTACCAGTGTGGGAAGTTGACCTTGCTGTGCTAAGCGTTTGCTGAGGACACCACGTCACGTCAATCAACCAGTGTCTGGCAACACCATTCACCACCTCTAACATCATTCTCAATGCAGTAAAATTCAGTGAGTTGATAGTTACTACATCTATACAATACGCAGTGATATACAAAAAAACTCTTCACAAACATAATATAAAACGTGTTTTATAGTCACAAGTTACAATATCCTACATCAATTATTACCCTTGCAACCACTGGTTACAGAGGCGAACGTAACACTCGCTTCTCTGACTGCTGTACTCCACCGAGTGTGGTAAACTTGTGCTGCATGTGTGACTCTGTGTGAGCTGCATAAGTGTATGAGCAAGTTTGAGCAAAAGGAGGGTAAAGGTTCGCTTTATTTGGAGCAGTGGAGGCACCTTATGGAATCAGTTCTTTTACTTCATGATAGTCTGTTATACTTTTCTAATTATTTCTGAGGTGGTAAATAAACGTATCTTGCAAAATTTATTTCCTCTGTTGTTTTTAGCAGTGTTCCACTGTGTCAGCTTCTTTGAGTTTTCAGTCATAATGGCGGAAGGGACTGCCCTAACCTAAGCATTTAACTAAACCTAACCTAACCTAGCTTAACTGTACCTAATAACCAAACCTAACTTAACCTACCCTATTGCTGTGGTGGTAAATAAACATTTCTTGCAAAACTTATTTCCCCCATTTTTAGCAGTGTTCCACCATGTCAATTCATTTGTTTTCAATCTTAATGGCGGAAGGGACTGTCCTAACCTAAGCATTTAACTAAACTTAACCTAACCTAGCTTAACTGTACCTAATAACCTAACCTAACTTAACCTAATCTAGCATTCAGTTGGGAAGTTGAGAAACAAAATCCACATTTCAGTACCGTGAGGAAAATTCTCCCATTACACAGTCAACAAACAACTGTAGGTATGGCTTAAGGATCGTAATGATAAAAAAGTAAGAAACCTTTACTCGGGAGAAGGTAATATACCACCCTGAAAATAATCAGAAATATACAGAAAACGAACTGGAGGAATAAGAATTGAGTTGGTAGGGTCCTTCTGCTGCTTCAAGTAAAGTGTACCTTTACCTGAAGGAGCAACATCATCATCAACATGGCGGCTAAAGAACGCTGTCAAAGATGAGCCTGAACATTTCCTGCGAAATAACCATTAATCGAGTGAATCCAAACGTTATTATGGAAACTGGATATCTATTCTAACTTACCGTTATTGCCGAAAACGTTGTCGAAATCGTTATTCGCAAGATCCTACTGTGTGTGTGTGTGTATATGTATATATATATATATATATATATATATATATATATATATATATATATATATATTTTAGCTATAGAACGTGGTGAATGTTTTTGGTGTATCCAATAGAGCCAGCATTCCGGGGGCTTTAATGATGAGTGAAACGGCCATACCACGTTGAGTACACTGCTTCCCGTCCAATCAGCGAAGTTAAGCAACGTTGGGTCTGGTTAGTACTTGGATGGGTGACCGCCTGGGAACACCAGATGCTGTTGGCATCCCTACGTGTCAAGTGGGGTTGGTGGAGGATTAGTGTCCCTCCCTGTAAAACAATTAACTCTAAGCCCTTGGCCACCCCATTGGG